>NC_086318.1:261565121-262179288 GCF_036172605.1 Pelobates fuscus
CCTACTCTGGGCAAAGCGACGTACCCCAAGCTCACCACACACACACATGGCCCGCCCAGGCTAAGGGTCATCAGGAGAGAACCTCCGAAGCATCGACCACCCGGCAGGAAGGATGCCCACCGCAGGCGGCGACGGAACATCGGCAGCCTCCACTGCACCAAAAAGGGAAATGCCTCGAACTCATCGAGATCTCGAGTCAGTGGTAAGAAGATGCCACCCTCTACAAAGGCCTGGGGCTGGAGGGGGTCCTCGCCCTGGGAACACCGCTCTGCCATCCTGTGCCATCTCGCCCCGGATGACGGCTTGCCACGAACCGGCATGGGCTGAAAGAGACTGGTCGGCAATCCCACAGTCCACTTTAAACCTAGCCTCTTATGTTATGTCTTAATTTCTAACTGCCGGAACTCTTTGCATCTCCCTATAGTCTTTTTTGCAGATTACATGCAGATTACAGGCAGATTACATTGGCTACTGCTGATCCCCTGACACCAGAGAAGGGAATGTAGAAAAGTACCCCTTACTAGCACTACCCTTATGTTTATGCCTACACCTCTCATTACAATATAAAACTGTGCACTGTATCTCTTTTGCTATGCCCTAAGAAGTCAATGTTTCTAACCATAACAGTTGCATATGCTGTTGGGACACTGCAAAATCGTATGTACCTGTTTGCTCTCTTTATTCATCAGCAACATGTACTAACCTGTCTATACAGTCATTATTGCATGCATACATTAATGTTAGAACTGTATTAAGCTTAACTAATACCTCTCAATCGACTAGTCTCATATCCTGGCTGTCTAAAAAACATGGCACAACATGCTCGCATATTGCAGATACACTAGCTTAACTTACCAAGCATCATAGCATTTTATGTACCTAATTTGCTTAGAAGTAAGCCTGTTTCATTTTCTATTATTTTACTATTTTTCTTATTTTAGTATTTCTCAATAGGTATTATACGTAGAGAGGCCTCTCACACTAACTAACCTACCTTTCCCGTAGTAAGCACTCACTCTCTATTAGACCGCAATTTTTCACCCAGCATTTCTAGAAAAGTTCCTGCCAACAAGCATGTTATGCATGGATCGGTTAGACAGGAACGCTAAATCTGTTTATGTTATATAAAAATTGTGCTGATCTTTCCACATGCTGACCAACTGTTAACATATGTCTGGTTATATACTTGTCAATGCTGTTGGGGCATGGCAAGCCCTCTTGTTATACTTTCATGCACTACAAAAACTAAAGAATTCAAAAAAAAAAAAAGTACAGAGAATTGTCATTAATGGTACATTTTCAAGCAGGACAGAGGTGGCAAGTGGTGTCCCTCAGAGAGTAGTCAGCCTGCAGTCAGAGGAGCTGCAGACTGAACTGCACGCGCCACCACTGGACCACCTGGGATTACAAATTCAACAGTCTGTATGTGTATTCAGCAGTCTGTGTGTGTATATTCAGTAGCCTGTCTGTATGTATTCAGCAGCCTATGTGTATGTATTCAGCAGCCTGTGTGTGTGTGTGTGTGTATGTATTCAGCAGTCTGTGTGTGTGTATTCAGCAGCCTGTGTGTATGAATTCAGCAGTGTGTGTGTGTATTCAGCATCCTGTGTGTGTGTATTCAGCAGTATGTCTTTGCGTGTATACAGCAGTTTTTGTCTGTGTGTATTCAGAAGTGTGTCTGTGTGTATTCAGTAGCCTGTGTGTATGAATTCAGCAGTGTGTGTGTGCATTCAGCAGCCTATGTATATGTATTCAGCAGTTTGTGTGTGTGTGTGTGTGTGTGTGTGTGTGTAGTCAGCAGTCTGTGTGTATGTTTTAGCAGTCTGTGTGTGACAGTCTGTGTATTTAGCAATCTGTGTTTGTGTATTCAGCCGCATGTGTGTATGTATTCAGTAGTATGCGTGTGTGTATTCAGCATTGTGTGTATTCAGCAGTCTGTGTGTGTATTTAACAGTCTGTCTCTGTGTGTGTATTCAGCAATCTGTCTGTGTGTGTGTATTCAGCAGTCTGTGTGTGGACTCAGCGGTTTGTCTTTGTTGAATTCAGCAGTTTTTGTCTGTGTGTATTCAGAAGTTTGTCTGTGTGTATTCAGAAGCCAGTGTGTATGTATTCAGCAGTGTGTGTGTACTCAGCAATCTATGTTTGTGTGTATTCAGCAGTCTGTTTGAGTGTATATTCAGCTGTCTGTGTGTATGCTTTAGCAGTCTGTGTGTAACACTCTGTGTATTCTGCAATCTGTGTTTCTGTATTCAGCAGTCTGTGTGTGACAGTCTGTGTATTCAGCAATCTGTGTTTGTGTATTCAGCAGTCTGTGTGTGTGTGTGTGTGTGTGTGTATCCAGCAGTCTGTGTGTGTATTTAACAGTCTGTCTTTGTGTGTATTTATCAGTCTGTGTGTGTGTATTTAGCAGTCTGTCACTGTGTGTGTATTCAGCAATCTGTCTGTGTGTGTATTCAGCAATCTGTGTGTATTCAGTAGTCTGTGTCTATGTTTTTAGCAGTCTGTCTGTAACAGTCAGTGTGTATTCAGCAGTATGTGTGTGTGTATTCAGCAGTCTGTGTGTGTGTGTGTGTGTGTGTGAGTGTGTGTTTGTGTATTCAGCAGTCGGTGTGTGTATTTAACAGTCTGTCTTTGTGTGTATTTATCAGTCTGTGTGTGTGTATTTAGCAGTCTGTCACTGTGTGTGTATTCAGCAATCTGTCTGTGTGTGTATTCAGCAATCTGTGTGTATTCAGTAGTCTGTGTCTATGTTTTTAGCAGTCTGTCTGTAACAGTCAGTGTGTATTCAGCAGTATGTGTGTGTGTATTCAGCAGTCTGTGTGTGTGTGTGTGTGTGTGAGTGTGTGTTTGTGTATTCAGCAGTCGGTGTGTATGTTTTCAGCAGTCTATGTGCAAAAGTCAGTGTGTATTCAGCAGTCTGCATTTGTGTATTCAGCAGTCAGTGTGTGTGTGTGTGTGTGTGTTTAGCCATCTGTATGTATGTGTATTCAGCAGTCTGTGTATATTCAGCAGTCTATATATGTGTATTCAGCAGTCCGTGTATATGCAGCAGTCTATGTGTATTCAGCAGTGTGTGTGTGTGTGTGTGTATTCAGCAGTCTGTTTGTATGTTTTTTATCAGTCTGTGTGTAACACTCTTTGTGTGTTCAGCAGTCTGTTTGTGCATTCAGCATTCTGTGTGTGTACTCATTAGTCTGTGTGTATATATTGTATTTGTTGGAGGTACAATAAATATAAGCTTTCCCCAGGGGTCTATTATACTGTTATATACAAAATATAAATTAAAAGTATGTGTTTCTCTGGTTTTTATTTTTTATTTATTTTTTCGTGATTTTTGTATTGCTAATGGGTGTACCTGTTTTTTATTTTCAAAATCTGGTCACCCTGGCTTTGATAGATCGATGTACATGCTTGCCTTTAAAGTGGTGCACAATATTCACAATTTTTCCATGAAACTACACATTATAAACATTAGACAAGGGAACAACAGATTTTAGGATAACATTGCCATTTTACCAGCTCTGCTATCTACATCATCTTATGGAAAACACCTTTCTAGTTACACAACATAACAAAACCCATGTATAGCAAGTAGACATATATTGTTATACATACATCCATGTCATCGTTGTTGTTACAGTCCAATATCTGCAAACAAAAACAACATTAATTTATATTATTATATTATTTTATCATTATATTATTGTAGAACATTTCTGAAGATCTTTTTTTTTCTTTATAGTACCAATATTGGATGAAGTATATTTGCCCAGTACAAATAAAGACAGGAAAATATGTATTTATAAGATGTAAGAAATATAAAAATCCACACCTTTTTGTTCTGGAATTGAGTGCTGTTGGCTTCTTGACAATCATTGTTATAAACTCTATCCTTTGCACCTTGCAGTGTCGTGCAAAGAGAATAAATAAAACAATGTTTCTATTTTTTCTCTCCACTTAAAAACTGTGCCCTGGTCGTGCCTGGTCTAAACTGTTGATTTTCTACATCGTTAATATAATTTTAAAGAAAACAGAGCATTACTTGACAAAAAGATTAATACGAGTTATAGATGTTTTTCAATTGTCGATTGTTCAATTATGTAATTTGATGGTTTCTCTGTAATGCAAGGAAATTCAATGCATGCTGAAATAAGGTCAGATGTAATACAACGTTTAGGTAATTAGACACCTTTAAGTTCAGAGGCATATCCAATGATTTCAGTTCACTATCTACTATGGCATTTAATACTGAATTTATAATAAATCAATGTAGCCTGTTGGTATACCTGAATTTAGAAGAAAAAATAACAACCTCTTGCTCACTCCTGGATATCCTATGGAGTCTCACACAATAGAGAAAATTTATGACAAACTTACCGTAATTTTCTTTTCTTGGCTATTTCTCATGGCAGCATCACATATGGGTAGCTCCTCCCTTAGCAGTCACAGGACAGGCATTTATTTGATTAATTAATTAGACTAATGGGTATCAAGAGTCTCTCCTCCCCTTACACCTCAGTCCAATTGTAAAGCTGAAAAATAAAAGAATGGGCGGGAACCCTGATGCTGCCATGAGAAATAGCCAGAAAAAGAAAATTACGGTAAGTTTGTCATAAATCTTCTCTATTCCTGGCTAATCATGGCAGCATCACATATGGGTAATACCCAAGCTTACAGTAATGAAGGGGGGGAATAAATAAACCGAGAAAAAAAAACAAAAAACAGACTCTCATGCAAAGAAATGTAATATCAATGGGATAAAGAAACTGTAGACAGAACACTCTTCCCCCAGGAGGTGGAAGGAGAGGCCACATCCAGTTTGTAGTGTTTTATGAACGTCAGCTGGGAAGACCAGGTGGCTGCCCTGCAAATATTATCATATAGAACCTTTGCCCAATTAGACCATGAAGTTGACAATGCTCTGGTAGAAGTTATCTTCATTGGAGGAGACTGATCTTAAGAGATATACGCTTTCCTGATTATTAGCGAAATCCAATGTTTCAATGTAGATAAAGAGGCCGCCTCACCTCTCCTGGCTCCTGAAGGTAGAACGAAGAGCTGGTCAGTCTTTCTGTATGACTTAGAACGAAAAATGGTTTTGTTCTCAGACACACCCTGTCCCGATAGATCTGTAGGCATGAAGACATGGTAGAAAAGGCCTTAATCTTTGAAATTCTTATTGCAGAAGTAAAAGCCCACAAAAACAAAGTTTTGTAAGTAAAAGGGTAGTATCCAAATTTTCAACAGATCATCAGGTAGTTGAGAACCAGAGGAAGGTCCCAAGGAGGGGTACCGGATCTGGAAGGAGGTCTCCACCCGAACGCTGCCTTGAAGAATCTGGAGATCAAAGGGTCCAAAACCCATGAGATATTGCATAATGCCACAATAGCCGAGGCTTGAACTCTAAGGCCTTTGTCCAGACCTTCTTGGAGGAAATCCCAGATCTGATTATTGCGAGGATGCAAGAAGTTAATGCCAAAGCCCATTCTCTAAATATATCCCAGATCCCATGGGAAGTAGAAGCCTTCCTAGACTGCAGAAGGGTATTGACCACTGCTTCCGAAATACCTAATTGGTACAAAACCCATACACCCAACTTGAGGCGTTCCGGATGAGGATGGGAGATTGGGCCCTGAGTCAGCAGATCCTTCATTATCGGAAGAGGCAAAGGCCATTCCTGACTCATCATGGTTAAGAGAGGAAACCATGGCATTTGAGGCCAGATCGGAATTCTGGCAATTACCTTTTTGCCTTCTGTCCAAACCTTCCTCAGGAATCGGGGTATCATGGGTAGGGGAGGGAACGCATACCCCATCGAATGACCAAGGAAGAGAGAGAGCATCCTGGCCCATCGTTCAATTGTCTAGATGGAGAGAGAAGTAATTCTCCACCTGACAATTCTGGTAAGTCGCCATCAGGTCGATCCGGGGTATGCCCCACCGATGGGCAATCCATGAGAAGACTGCCGTGTGAAGTCTCCATTCTCCTGGAAAAATTTCTGTTCTGCTGAGGAAGTCCACAGTAATGTTCTCTGAACCCGGAAGATAGATTACCTTCAGACGTTGGAGACTGTTCATGGCCACCTTCAACAAGAGAGCTAGTTCCTTCTAGAGCAATCTGCTTCTTGTGCCTCCTTGGTTGTTCTCATACGAGGCCACCGCTAGGTTGTCCGTTATGATTAGGACCCAAGATTTTTCGATCATGGGAAGGAATACCAAGATGGCTTTGGACATGCTCTTAGTTCTCTAGATTTGAGTGCAGGCGACTCTTCTCGGGTCCACTTTCCTTTGTTTCCATGTGGAATTGAAGTGGGCACCCCATCCAAAGGAACTGGCATCTGTTGTAATAACGTTCCAAGGAGGTTTCTCCAACAGGAAGCCTTTCGACAAATTCTCCTTGCCCTTTCACTAGTTTAACCCTTTTCTTACCGGCAGGGGCAGAGTTATCCTTTGCTCCCAATCCGTTTACACTCTGTCGAATTGGAGGAGGAAGCAATTCTGGACAGGGCGAAACTTTCAGTGGGCCCATTTAAGTTCTCTAGACCTTGTAGTCTTTTGATTTTTGTCTCGGATCTTTATGGCTTTCTCTGGAGATAGGAACACATGGGCTGAGATAGTGTTTATCACTGCTCCGAGGAATATGATATTTTTTGAAGGAATTAGGGAGCTTTTCTCTACGTTCAGAAGCCAACTGAGGTCTCAAAGAATGTTCATTGTCACCAAAGAATGATGAGCCACTATCCTTTGAGATGGACCTATGATAAGGATATTGTCCAAGCAATGGAAGATTTTGATACCTCTCACCCTTATGAAGGCTATCAAAGTGACAAGAACTTTGAGAACATTCTTGGTGCCAAGCTGAGGCCCAATTGAAGTCCCTGGAATTGAAAGTGCTTTCCCAGAGCCCAGAATCTGAGAAAATGTTACATGATTGCAATTTATAGGGATTGGTAGTAGGCGTCCTTCAAGACTATAGAGGTCATCAAATCTCCTCTTTTGACGCTTTTTAAGATGGTCAGTAAGGGTTCCATTTTGAATGTTCTTACATCGAGCGTCGAGTTCACTCCTTTTAAGTTCAGGATGAGACGCCACTTTCCTTGGGGTGTTGGAGCCAATACCACTGTGGAGTAAACCCCTTGGAACCATTCTTCTCTTGGAACTTCTTCTATTACCTTTTGTACCAGAAGGTTAGAAATGCAGTTCCTCATGGCCCTTTGTTTGATGCCTGTTGACACCTTCGATTTCCAGAAGAGAGCGGATTTTGGGAAAGAGGAAAACTCCATCCTGTAACTTTCTTTATGACGGATTTGACCCAGACGTCTGTGATATATGGGGCCCACACCGGGTAAAATAACCTCAGTCTTCCACCCACAATCCCCGAATGGGCATGAAGACCTTCAGAAGTTTTTATTGGTCGATGAATGGGAGAAGCTTTTCCAAGAGGAATTTCTAGAATACTCCTTTCCAGGTTTATAGCTTCTGCTGTCCCAAAAGGACCGATCCTTGAAGCATTTAGTCTTTCAGAAAGAGGAAAAAGTCTTTCTGCTAACTTGCGGCAAAAAAGCCTTTTTGCCATCTGCAGCCTTTTGTATGGTATCCTCTAGAATCTTACCTAATATGCGAATAATAGATCCCGCTGGAACGGAAGGCCACACAAGGATGCCTTGGAGGCATAGTCGGCTCCCCAGAATGCAGCCATAAAGGCCTTCTAGAAGCCACAGACAGGGCCATACATTTAGCAATCATATGAGTGATGTCTTGGGAGGCTTCTGAGCAGAATCCAGTGGCAAGGCTAAAGTCCTTGAGACTCTCCAAGAGAAGTTCCCTACAGACTCCCCGATCAATGTCCTCCTCCAAATTAGCGAGTAAACTGAGTCCCCCTGTCAGACAGTATTTCCTGGGGGAACCCCACTCTGGTGAATATCCCGACCAAGGCACTGGCGACAGTATCCGCCTGGAAATTCGTCAGAGCGATAGCTTCCAGGTAGCGGGTAGCATAGTCCACCACGGTAAGAATATATTTCTTGCCTGATGGACTGGGGTTGGGTAGGGGGCCCACGAGATCGACTGCCACCCTGCTAAAAGGTTCCTCGATCACTGGCATGGGTGACAGTCGGGCCTTAGGGTGGTCCCCTCTTTTCCCTACTCACTGTCACATGTGCTGCAGTAACGTCGCACATTCTTAGAGATTCCGGGCCAAAAGAAGGTCTGGGTGATCCCGTAGGTTGTACGGTTACCACCCAGGTGTCCTGCCAAGGGAATATCGTGTCCGATTCGGAGAAGTTCCAACCGGTACTTTCTGGGTACCACTAGTTGGCGCTTCTGCGAAGGGGCACAGCCTCTCTTCCTACCTTCCGTCAACCTATACAGTCTGTCATTATTCCATATAAAACGTTCATGCTCATCCCCCCCACTTTTAGCTTTTTCCCGGTACTTTTGGAGGTCTTCTCTAGTTTCCCTCCCAAACTCCTCTGGTGTATCTCAAGCTAAGGGTCGACTAACTACGGTCGGGGCAAGGGTCGGTGAGGTTTTTATCTGGGTCTCCCGTCCTGGTGTAGGGTCCTCTGTGACCCGGGTAAATTAAAAAAAAAAGAGAAACACATACCCATTAGACATCTTTAACCTATTCCTGGCCAGAAGTGGCTGTTACAGCTCAACCCCTTCCTGGTACTCAAATGAGTGTCTTTTAATTTATATTTTGTATATAACAGTATAATAGACCCCTGGAGAAAGCTTATATTTATTGTACCTCCAACAAATACAATATATACACACAGACTGATGAGTACACACACAGACTGCTGAATGCACAAACACAGACTGCTGAACACTCAAAGAGTGTTACACACAGACTGATAAAAAACATACAAACAGA
This sequence comes from Pelobates fuscus, assembly GCF_036172605.1. Taxonomy (NCBI): domain Eukaryota; kingdom Metazoa; phylum Chordata; class Amphibia; order Anura; family Pelobatidae; genus Pelobates; species Pelobates fuscus. The sequence continues at coordinate 261,573,996 of NC_086318.1, forward strand.
CTGCTGAATACACACACACACACACAGCTGAATGCACACACAGAGGCAAACTGCTAAATACACACAAAGACAGACTGCTGAATACACATAGACTGCTGCATATACACTGACTGCTGAATACACATATATAGACTGCTGAATATACACATACTGCTGAATACACCTACATACAGATGGCTAAACACACACACACACAGACAGACTGCTGAATACACACATACACACACACACACACACACACACTGACTGCTGAATACACAAATGCAGACTGCTGAATACACACAAGCTTTTGCACATAGACTGCTGAAAACATACACACCGACTGCTGAATACACAAATACAATACTGCTGAATACACACCGACTGTTACACACAAATACACACACACACACATACTGCTAAAAACTTACACACAGACACACAAACACAGATTGCAGAATACACAGACTGCCACACACAGACTGCTGAATACACAAACACAGCTTGCAGAATACACAGAGTGTTACACACAGACTGCTAAAACATACACACAGACAGCTGATTGTACACACACTCGGACTGCTGAATACACACAAACATAGATTGCTGAGTACACACACACACTGCTGAATACATACACACTGGCTTCTGAATACACACAGACAAACTTCTGAATACAACAAAGACAAACCGCTGAATACACACACAGACTGCTGAATACACACACAGACAGATTGCTGAATACACACACAGAGACAGACTGTTAAATACACGCACAGACTGCTGAATACACACAATGTTGAATACACACATGCATACTACTGAATACATACACACAGGCTGCTTAATACACAAACACAGATTGCTAAATACACAGACTGTCACAGACAGACTGCTAAAAACACACAGACAGACTGCTGACTACACACACACACAGACTGCTGAATACATACACACAGGCTGCTGAACACACACACACACACTGCTGAATTCATACACACAGGCTGCTGAATACACACAGACAAAAACTGCTGAATACACTGCTGAAAACACACAGACAAAACCTGCTGAATACACGCAAAGACACACAGAGTCTGCTGAATACATACACACAGGCTGCTGAATATATACACTTAGGCTGCTGAATACATACAGACAGGCTACTGAATATACACACACAGACTGCTGAATACACATACAGACTGTTGAATTTTTAATCCCAGGTGGTCCAGTGGTGGCGCGTGCAGTTCAGTCTGCAGCTCCTCTGACTGCAGGCTGACTACTCTCTGGGGGACACCACTTGCCACCTCTGTCCTGCTTGAAAATGTACCATTAATGACAATTCTGTGTACTTTTAAGCCAATATTCTACCCAGGAACAAAAATTTTAATCTAGACCAATTTCTTTTAGTTTGAACACTAATCTATTGTGTGGAACTGTAACGCCTTCGCAAAATCCAAATAGATCACATCCACGGCAACACCCTGATTTATACTTCTACTTACTTCTTTGTAGAATGCAATCAAGTTAGTTTGACATGACCTGTGCTTCATAAAACCATGCTGATTATTGCTGATAACCATGTTCTTCTCAAGGAATTCTTGAATATTATCCCTTAATAACGTTTCAAATACTTTCCCAGCTACAGAAGTTAAGCTCACAGGTCTATAATTTCCAGGCAAGGGTTTCGAACACTTTATGAATATAGGAACCGCCTTCCTCCAATCCTCCGGAACACTTCCTCTAAGAAATGAACCCTGAAAGATTAAAAACAGAGGTTCACTTATTTCCACACTTAGTTCCTTAAGTACTCATGGATGAATGCCGTCAAGCTCTGGAGCTTTGTTTATATTAACTTTCTTTAGTTGCTGTCTTGATTTAGCCAATTACTTGATTTAGCCAATTACAATTGTTCTGCATGTTTTTTTGTAGCAATCATTTGCATATCCATTGCCATAGGTTCTTCCTTAATATCTACAGAGGAGAAATAGTTTATTAAAATGTCAAAACCATCCTGGTTTTTAGTATACCTACACTTACATTTTTTGTTTTTTTAGAATTTATGTTCTTAAAAAGCGCTTTGGGGTTGGTTTTGCTCTATTTGGCTATCATTTTTTAATTTTGAAGTTTAACGAATCTAATCGCCTTTTTGCACACAGTATTGACTTCCTTATATCTTTTATAGGATGCCTCTGATTTGTCCGATTTGAAGGTATTGAATGCCCTTTTCTTATGTTTAATGTCTTTATTCACTTTCCCACTAAGCCACATTAGTTTCAATTAGTTTCTTTTATATTTATTACCCAATGGTACATACTGAGAAATGTACCTTTATAATATTTGTTAGATATTCCATTTATCCTCAGTGTTCTTTTTGCAAAATAGTTTATGCCAATCAATGTATTGTAAAGCTCCCCTTAACTTATTAAAAATTGGTCTTTTTAAAATGATATGTTTTAGTATACCCTACGTGCTTTTGTTTTTTTGAGTTTATTACAAAGGACACTATATTATGATCACTATTTCCCAAGTGCTCACCTACTTGAATGTTGGTCAAAAGATCAACGTTGTTTGTTAGAACCAGATCCAGACAAGCGTCCTTTTCAGTTGGTGCTTGTACAAGTTGTGACATGAAGGTGTCATTGAACAAGTTCAAAAACTTTATTCCCTTTGCTGAACTACTATGTCCCAGTTTATGTCCAGGTCATTAAAATCTCCAGTAATTAACGTGTTACCCAGATTTGCAGCTTTCTCAGTTTGCTCAAACAGCTGTTGTTCCTCATCAATATTAACATTAGTTGGTATTTTAACATATCCCAACCAATAACTGATTTCCCTTCTTTTGCCCCAAGCAGATATTTACTCATAAAGCTTCCACAGTTTCCTAATCACTTCCCACTTGCTTAAGATTTGGCTTTAACTCATGGTTGACATACAAACATACCTCATTAATAGTGTATACCTATTTAAGTTAACTGCCCAGTCATGTGTCTCATTCCACCATGTTTCAGTTATGCCAATAGTTTAGTGTATGCTATTGCCTCTAGTTCCCCCATTTTGTTATTTAGGCTCCTTGCATTAGTAAGCATACATTTACACTGAGTCACTTGTACTTTTTGTGAATTTGTATCAATATTACATACCTCCTCTGTTCTGAGCTTGCCCATCACCACTCCCCTTATACTAAGCTAATGCCCATCTCCTTTCTGTCCTATCTCCGTTTTCAAGATTGCTGTGACCCTCCCCCCTACTACTAGTTTAAAATCTCCTCCAACCTTCTAGCCATCCTGTCCCCCAGCACTGCAGACCCCCTCCTGCAGTGGCGTACACACAACCCATGGGGCCCCGGTGCGAAAACTGATCCGTGGGCCCCCCCCGCGCGCGCTTACTCTGCGCGGGCTGGGGCCGCAACACATGGCGGCGGGCACCTGGTCGCAGGGCTGCGACCCCTGCGACCACGGTATGTACACCAGTGCATGCATAAACACATACACTTAAAGGACCACTACAGACACCCAGATCACATCAGCTCAATGAAGTGGTCTGGGTGCCAGGTCTCTCTAGTTTTAACCCTGCAGCTGAAAACATAGCAGTTTCAGAGAAACTGCTATGTTTCACTGAGGGTTAATCCAGCCTCTAGTGGCTCTCTCATTGACAGCCGCTAGAGGATTTTCTGCGATTCTCACTGTGAAAATCACAGTGAGAAGACGCTGAACGTCCATAGGAAAGCATTGAGTAATGCTTTCCTATGGGCGGTTTGAATGCGCGCGTGGCTCTTGCCACGCATGCGCATTCGGAGCTGAGAGGCGGATCGGGGCGGAGAGATCCCCAGTGCCAAGGGAGTCCGGCGCTGGAGAAAGGTAAGTGCTTAAGACACACACGCACACATTAACTGACAGACACACACTCAGTGACAGACATACATACACACTCAGTGACAAACATACATACACACTCACTAACAGACGCACACAGACACACTATAACACTAACATGCACACTCTAACACACACACTAACACTAACACACACACACTAACACACACACTCTAACACACGCTCACACACACACTCTAACACTAACACACACACACACACACACTCTAACACTAACACACACTAGCACACACACACACTCACTAACATACACTCATTCACACACTCACACTAACACACACACACTAACATACACTCACACACACACACACGTATTTTTTTTATTTAATCCCCCCAGCCTCCTTACCTGTGGGAGAGCTGAGGGGATTCCCTGGGGTCCAGTGGTGTCACCCGGCTGGCTGGTCCTGCGGGCGCGCGAGGGAGCACTCTCCCCTGCGTGCTCCCTCTTCAGCTCCCTCGCGCGCCGCGTACTGATACTGGAGCTGGAAGATGACGTCATCTTCCGGCTCCGGTATCAGTGCGGTGCGCGAGGGAGCTGAAGAGGGAGCACTCAGGGGACAGTGCTCCCTCGCGCGCCCGCAGGACCAGCCAGCCGGGTGACAGCAGGGCCAGCCTCGGGGGGCCCTGAGGTGGCCGGCTCTCGGGCCCCCCAGGAGAAGAGGCTGGCCACAGTGGCTACATACCGGGTCGCAGGGTGGCCGGGCCCCCTGGTGGGCCGGGCCCGGTCGCTGCCGCGACCCCTGCGACCCTGGTATGTACGCCACTGCCCTCCTGTTTAGGTGCAATCCATCACTTCTATAAAGGTTGTACACAAGCGCAAAGTCATCCCAGTGCTCTAAAAACCCCAAATCCTCCTCCCTGCACCAAGACTTCAGCCATGCATTGACCTCTCTGATCCTCCGCTACCTTTCCACTGTAGCGCGTGGCACACGTAATATCTCAGAGAATACCACCTTGGAGGTCCTTTTCTTAAGTTTGCTACCTAATTCCCTGACATCATTCTTTAGGACCTTCCATCTTTCTCTAACTTTGTCATTGGTACCAACATGGACCATGACCGCTGGGTCACATAAGACTTTATGTGTGCGTATGTGAAGATGTGCAGTGTGTGTGTGTGTGTGTGTGTGTGAGGGGTGCAGTATGTGTGTGAGGGGTGCAGTGTATGTGTTTGTGATGGATGCAGTGTGTGTGTGAGAGAGTGTGTAAGGGGTGCAGTGTGTGTGTGTATGTGAGGATGCAGTGTGTGGGGGGGGCAGGGTATGTATGTGGTTGGGAGGTATTGTGAATGGGAGGAGGGGGGCAGATTAAAGCAATATATGTATTATTTTAAATAAAAAATGCTATACTTTATGTCAGCCCTCCCTACTTACCTTTGCCCAGGGAGGGGTGACCTTGCTACAATCCCTGGAGCGTTAACATGGTAACCGCGGCAATGCTCTGACCTCGTGATTAACACGGCGGAGCTGTAAGCTGCAGCTCCCGGGTCCTCCTCTCAAAGATCGCCACCCATCGAGGCCCACTGGCCAATGGCCAGTCCGTGCCTGGTGCTATTTACCAGTATTGGCAAAACTGAAGGCTGTACCCATTAAACATCCATTCTTTCATAAATAAATTAAATGTCATATTACATTTGATAGAAAAACATTAAGACAGTAATGCTTAAAAATTACATTTGGAAAATAAACTCTTTTGCAAAATGAAATGTATATAAGATGTAGAAATAACAAAATATTCCTAAACATTTTATTTACGTTTAGATAAATTTTTGTATTATAAGAAATTACAAATAGTTCACATCAGTATTATACGTTTGCTGTCCTACTAAGTCTTAGCTGACAGCTAGTTAAAAAAAAACAGAAATACATAGCGTTGTGTTTCTTTTAAACTGAGTTTACTTCTGTGAATAGTTCTGTAAAAAAGCATATGTGAATCTATTGGCAAAATTGAAGAGCATCACTTGTCTGCTTCTAAAGCTAAAATGGCTTCTATACTTCTGTAACTGACTCAAAACGGTATGTGTTCTAAAACAAACTGTGAGCTTTATTAACAAAGATAAGACATTTCCTGTCTCATTCCTAAACTGTCATTACAACAAATAACCACCAGGCATGCTCAATGCAATAATCCCATAATAGACACCACACAACGAATACAAGTATTTGCAGAAACAATCAATAAAATAGAAAATATCTAACATGCATGTTGGCGGGGACAAGAGGTAATATCTCGTTATGGGCTGAACAAGAGAAGAGAAAGGTAAACGAAAATACAGAAATGTTATTAACCCCTTAAGGACGGAGGACGGTTCAGGACCGTCATCGGCATTTTTGCGTTGCCGACCGGTGACGGTCCTGAACCGTCCTAACCGTCCAATGTACTTACCCGATCGCCGTCGTTCCCCCGGCGGCGATCGGCGGTGCTCCCGGTGTGGGGAGACTGCCTGCAGCCCAGACAGTCTCCCCATGGCGGTTTAGGACCCCTGTGGCCATGTGATCGCCCAACAGGGCGACCACATGGTCACAATAGGTGTCCTAGTCTCTGCCTGCAGGGGGACTGTCTGTGCTGACAGGCAGTCTCCCTGCAACTGTAAAATCAGTGTAAAATCAAAAAAAAAAATTAAAGTTATAGTTAATAAAAAAAATATTATTATATATGTGTATATATATGATATATAGACATATATTATACCTATATAATATATGTCTATATATCATATATATAATGTCATGCTAAGTGTATTTTTATATTAATATGTACATATATTAATATAAAAATACACTTATAATTAATTTACACACGTATATATATAATATATATAATAACTATATATATTGTATATATATATATTATTATAAAATATGAATAATAAATATTAAAAATAATAATAAAAATAAAAAAAAAATTATATATCTATACGAAATTTTATTCTAACTGTATTTTGATATTAATATATATATATATTTATATCAAAATACACTTAGAATGAAATTGTATATATATCTATGTATATATAAATAAATAAAAAGAATGCAAACTATTCATATTTCCATATACAAAATTACATAAATAATTATATAAATATACACGTAGACTTCAAATATATAAATATGCATATATATTTAAATTCTACGTGCGTATTTATGTAATATTTTTACATAATTAAGTTATTTTATTGATTGCAATTTAAGGGACCTGCCTGCCAACCCAGGCCGAAAGTACAGAGAATTTAATTTGCTATCACTGTATTTTACCCTGTAACGTTCTACGACACCCTAAAACCTGTAAATGGGGGGTACTGTTTTACTCGGGAGACTTCGCTGAACACAAATATTAGTGATTCAAAACAGTAAAACATATCACAGCGATGATATTGTCAGTGAAAGTGACTTTTTTTGCATTTTTCACACACAAACAGCACTTTTACTGATGATATAATTGTTGTGATACATTTTCCAGTTTTTAAACACTAATATTTGTGTTCAGCAAAGTCTCCTGAGTAGAACTGGACCCCCCATGTACAGGTTTTATAGCGTTTTTGAAAGTTACAGGGTCAAATATATGGGTCAAATATTTTTACATTGAATATGGCCAGGTTGGTTACGTTGCCTTTGAGAGCGTATGGTAGCCCAGGAATGAGAATTACCCCCATGATGGCATACCATTTGCAAAAGAAGACAACCCAAGGTATTGCAAATGGGGTATGTCCAGTCTTTTTTTAGTAACCACTTAGTCACAAACACTGGCCAAAATTAGCGTTCAATTTATTTTTTTACTTTTTTCACACACAAACAAATATGAACGCTAACTTTGGCCAGTGTTTGCGACTAAGTGGCTACTAAAAAAGTCTGGACATACCCCATATTGAATACCCTGGGTTGTCTACTTTTAAAAAAATATCTACATGTGGGGTGTTATTTAGCAATTTATGACAGATAATAGTGTTACAATGTCACTATTGATACATTTTAAAAATGTATGTTTTGAAACCGCAATATCCTACTTGTACTTATAGCCCTATAACATGCAAAAAAATAGCAAAAAGCATGTAAACACTGGGTATTTTTGAACTCAGGACAACATTTTGAATCTATTTAGCAGTTTTTTTCATTCGCTTTTGTAGATGAGTAAAAGATTTTTCACATAAAATTCAAAAAACGTGTACCGTATATACTCGAGTATAAGCCGAGTTTTTCAGCACATTTTTTGTGCTGAAAAACCCCAACTCGGCTTATACTCGAGTCAGAGTCTGTATTATGGCAATTTACATTGCCATAATACAGACCGGGGGAGAGGGGTGCTGGCAGAGCTGTACTTACCTTTCCTGCAGCTCCTGTCAGCTCTCTCCTCCTCTGCGCCGTCCGTTCAGCACCTCGGTCAGCTCCCAGTGTAAGTCTCGCGAGAGCCGCGGCTCTCGCGAGACTTACACTGGGAGCTGACAGAGGGAGCTGCACAGACCGCGCGGAGGAGGAGGGAGCTGACAGGAGCTGCAGGAAAGGTAAGTACAGCTCTGCCAGCACCCCTCTCCCCCCCACTGAACTACCAATGACACTGGACCACCAGGGAAGGAGCCCCCCTCCCTGCTATGTATCAAGCAGGGAGGGGGGACGAAAAAAAATATAATAAAAAATATATATATATATAATTAAATAATAAATAATAATACAAAGAAAAAAAGTAATATAAAAAAAATAATAATTAATAATATATTAAATGCCCACCCCCACCAACACATACACAAACACACACTGCATCACACACACTGCATCACACACACTGCATTCATACACACACTGCATTAATACACACACTGCATTCATACACACACTGCACTCACACACACACACTGCATTCATTATATACACACACTGGAAATAAATATTCAATTAATATATACGCACACACACTGCACTCATACACACACACACTGCACTCACACTGCACTCATACACACACGCACTGCACTCATACACGCACTGCACTCATACGCACACTGCACTCATACGCACACACTCCATTCATACGCACACACTGCATTCATTATATACACACACTGGAAATAAATATTCAATTACTATATACGCACACACACTGCACTCATACACACACACACTGCACTCACACTGCACTCATACACACACGCACTGCACTCATACACGCACTGCACTCATACGCACACACTCCATTCATACGCACACACTGCATTTATTATATACACACACTGGAAATAAATATTTAATTAATATATACGCACACACACTGCACTCATACACACACGCACTGCACTCATACACGCACTGCACTCATACACGCACTGCACTCATACGCGCACTGCACTCATACGCGCACTGCACTCATACGCACACACTCCATTCATACGCACACACTGCATTCATTATATACACACACTGTAAATAAATATTCAATTAATATAATTTTTTAGGATCTAATTTTATTTAGAAATTTACCAGTAGCTGCTGCATTTCCCACCCTAGTCTTATACTCGAGTCAATAAGTTTTCCCAGTTTTTTGGGGTAAAATTAGGGGCCTCGGCTTATATTCGGGTCGGCTTATACTCGAGTATATACGGTATTTTTTTCAATTTTTCATCATATTTTTTCATTTTTTTAAAATTAAATTACATGAGATTATATAAATAATAGTATGTAAAGAAAGCCCATTTTGTCCTGAAAAAAACAATATATAATTTGTATGGGAACAGTAAATGAGAGAGCGGAAAATTACAGCTAAACACAAACACCACAAAAGTGTCAAAAAGATGCCTGGTCGCAAATGTACAACATCGCAAAAAAAGTCCGTTCCTTAAGGGGTTAAACCGGGTTGGATTATCCAAAAACACCTCAATATTAGCTGGATTGTAAATTCCAATGATGGTATTTTGAAGATACTTTAACTAGGAATAGTGTTAGTTGTGATAAATAGGTTATAGGTTATAAATATATATATATATATATATATATATAAATGTGAAGTCGTGAGCTGCTGCTGGTAATTTAATAGTAGTTTCCTGTTTTTATTATGCATGAAGGCAGTACGCAAAAAATTGTGAATTCATGTGATTAAAGGAAATCCTCTTAATATAAAGGGCACAATATGAGAGTACAGTTGGCACTAAAAAGGCAAACTCAAAAGAAGTGATATAGATCTGCATGGATATGATAACATATGCAGCAAGTTTCAGGGAAACAATCCATAATTTATAAATAAATTGTTTTAACACTGAGAAACAGAATAACAAAAAAAAAATAATCCAGAAAAACGCATGTCAAAAAAGTTATAAATTGATTTGATTGTCAATGAGTGAAATAATTATTTGATTCCCTATCAGTCAGCAAGATTTCTGGCTCCCAGGTGTCTTTTATACAGGTAACGAGCTGAGATTAGAAACACTCTCTAAAAGGGAGAAGCACTCTCTTGAAGGGAGTGCTCCTAATCTCAGCTCGTTACCTGGATAAAAGACACCTGTCCACAGAAGCAATTAATCAGATTCCAAACTCTCACCTATGGCCAAGACCAAAGCATGTCAGGGGCAAGATTGTAGACCTACACAAGGCTGGAATGGGCTACAAGACCAATGCCAAGCAGCTTGGTGAGAAGGTGACAACGGTTGGTGCGACTATTTGCAAATGGAAGAAACACAAAATAACTGTCAGTCTCCCTCGTTCTGGTGCTCCATGCAGGATCTCACCTCGTGGAGTTTCAATGATCATGAGAATGGTGAGGAATCAGCCCAGAACTACAAGGGAGGATCTTGTTAATGATCTCAAGGCAGCAGGGACCATAGTCACCAAGAAAACAATTAGTAACACACTACGCCGTGAAGGACTGAAATCCTGCAGCACTCGCAAGTTCCCCCTCCTCAAGAAAGCACATGTACACACCCATCTGAAGCTTGCCAATGAACATCTGAATGATTCAGAGGACAACTGGGTGAAAGTGTTGTGGTCAGATGAGACCAAAAATCAAGCTCTTTGGCATCAACTCAACATGCCGTGTTTGGAGGAGGAGGAATGCTGCCCATGATCCCAAGAACACCATCCCCACCGTCAAACATTGGAGGTAGAAACATTATGCTTTAGGGGTGTTTTTCTGCTAAGGGGAAAGGACAACTGCACCGCATCAAAGGGACAATGGATGGGGACATGTACCATCAAATCTTGGGTGAGAACCTCCTTCCCTCAGCCAGGGCATTGAAAATGGGTCCTGAATGGGTATTCCAGCATGACAATTACTTAAAACACACAGCCAAGGCAACAATGGAGTGGACAAGAAGAAGTACATTAAGATCCTGGAGTGGCCTAGCCAGTCTCCAGATCTTAATCTCAAAATCTGTGGAGGGAGCTGAAGGTTCGAGTTGCAAAGAGGAGTGGGACAAAATCCCTCCTGAGATGTGTGCAAACCTGGTGGCGAACTACAAGAAATGTCTGACCTCTGTGATTACCAACAAGGATTTTGCCACCAAGTGCTAGGTCGAAGGGGTCAAATACTTTTTTCACTCATTGACATGCAAATTAATTTATAGCTTGACATGCGCTTTTCTGGATTTTTTTTTTCTGTTCTGTCTGGCACTGTTAAAATACACCTATCATTAAAATTATAGACTGGTCATTTCTTTGTCAGTGGACAAATGTTCAAAACCAGCAGGGGGTCAAATACTTTTTCCCTCACTGTATATCCTGACAAATGAAAAAGGAAAGTGTTTTGATTTAGTATAATGCGCCTTAAAAACAGGGAGGTCAATACTAAATAAGTGATTGAGCGTTTCTGAGATGCCTCGGTTTGTAAATTACAGGTGTATTGTAGAATATTAATACATAACAAGTGATAATTGCAAACTTAAATAGTAAATATTTTTTTAAAAACTGCTACCACACTGAATGTGTAACTCTCCAAAAATACACACAACAAAGTGAAATCTCAAAAAGACAGTGGAGCGCATAACAGTGTAATATCAATGTGCTCTTATACAATACAGTTATTAAAACACACTTAACTGATATTCGTTTGTCTTTTGTAATTAGGTGCATATACCTTTAAAACATAATAAAAATAACAATAGTGTAAAACCTTTGTGTATTTTTGTGTATAGAATTAAAGTGTTAATGGAACACTCACATGACCCAGAGCTACGTAACCTAGCTGTGGTGTGTAGAACACATGGTCCTTTTTTATCCTGATTATAAATATCCTCTTTTTCCTGATTATAGTTATCCCTTTTTTTCCCCTTGATTTTCCCCTTGATTTATCCCCTGCTCTTCAAAGTTTTTGTATCTAACCATATTTACACTTGGATATGTGATGTGTTAATTTAATCGGAAATGACTTGATGCAACATATAAGTGACTCGCTGAGTCTTACAACGAAAGTGAGGCTTGGAATTTAATGCCCCACCGAAGGAGAGGCACTTTTATCCAACTACAGACGGGAGCAATGAAAGCTAAAGAGGAAAGGTATTTATACAGGAGCAGGAACCGAAGGAGTCCTATCCACAAGACTGAAAAAGCCACAATCATAGGGAAATGTGTTTCCAAGAAAACTATAAGGACTCCAAATTGCATATTAGTATTTTTTATATTGATCACTATTTGTTGTTTTTATTAATGCTAAATAAATCTCCTTTTTAAAAATATTTATCTGGTTTCCTCATTCTTAAATGGAAGTGTGGTCCTTAACCACACAAAGTGTTTGTACTGAGCCAGGTTACAGGCCCTAGACCTGTGAGTATAAGAAGAACCATATGTACATTATAACCCAAAAAGTAAGAATTTTGCAATTATTGCTCATCTACTTTACCCTGAGATATCCTGGAATTTTTCCAGTTAACAAGTCATATTAATGTACTGAAAAGGGGAATAGTCGCCCAAAATGGACCAAAGTGTTCTACACACCAGAGCTTTAATACTATACATAAATTTTAAAGGTTTTACACTATTGTTATTTTTATTATGTTTTTAAATGTATATTCACCTAATAACAAAAGACAAACAAATATCAATTTACTGTTTTTGGTTTTCTAAACTGTACTGTCTAAGAGCATATTGGTATCACACTGTTAAATTATTAATAGCTCCACTGTCTTTTTGAGATAAGGTAGAATACTGAATGCGAAAACGGATGATATACTGTAATTGTAATCCTTTGTAAAAAAAATAAAAACAAATAATAACAATGGGTCACTAAACTTAAAGGGACACTATAGTCACCTGAACAACTTCAGCTTAATGAGGTTGTTTAGGTGAGTGCTACAGCTACCCGGAGCCTTTTTCTTGTAAGCACTGTATTTTCTGAGAAAATGCAGTGTTTACATTGGAAGCTTGGAACACCTCTTGTTGCAGTCAATCAGACGGCCACCAGAGGGACTTCCGAGTTCAGAGGCCCTAAAAAGGCCTTTCGTCCGATGCATTCTGGGTGAATGCATCAGACGGGCTATCAGCACACAAAGCACTGTGAACGCGCTTTGTGTGCTGACAGCCTGTCAGCACTGCTGTGGGCGTGGCTTCAGCTGACAGCTGAAGCCCGAACCCACAGGGATGCTGTCTGGCCACAATAGTGGTTGAAGGGAGTGGGGGGACGGACCTACTCTCCTCCCCCCCCCCCCGGCCCCCACCCCTGAGCGGTGAGTGGGGGCCCTAAAAATAAGGGTGGCACATACTGCCCCCCCCGGCCCCCACCCCTGTGCGGCGGGTGGGGGCACTAAAATTATCAATAAGGGGGGACCTATTGTCCCCCCCCGGCCCCCACCCCTGTGCGGTGGGTGGGGGCCTTAAAATAAAAAATAAGGGGGGGACATACTGCCCCCCCCCCGGCCCCCACCCCTGTGCGGCGGGTGGGGGCCCTAAAATTCACAATAAGGGGGGGGACCTACTGCCCCCCCCCCCGGCCCCCACCCCTGAGCGGTGGGTGGGGGCCCTAAAATTCACAATAGGGGGGGGACCTACTGTCCCCCCCCGGCCCCCACCCCTGTGCGGCGGGTGGGGGCCCTAAAATTCACAATAAGGGGGGGGGACCTACTGCCCCCCCCCCGGCCCCCACCCCTGAGCGGTGGGTGGGGGCCCTAAAATTATCAATAGGGGGGGACCTATTGTCCCCCCCCGGCCCCCACCCCTGAGCGGTGGGTGGGGGCCCTAAATACAAAGGGGGTGGGGACCCTAGTTAACCCTCTCCCCCCCCCCCCCCCAAAAAAAAAAACTTATCTCCCTACCTACCCCCTCACCCTAAAAATAATGAGGGGGGACCCTTTAACTAAAAACCTGTAAAGAAAAAAAAAATAAGATAAAAACAACTTACCATTCGATGTTTTCTTTCTTCTAAAATCTTCTTTCTTCAGCCCCAAAAAAGGCCAAATAAAAATCCATAATAACCGACGCAATAAAAAAAAAAAAAAAAAAACCCGAGCGCAAAAAAAATAATCCATCTTCACCCATGGAGGGCTCCGCGCAGACTGAGCTCCGCAGGGCGGGGGAAGGCTTATAAAGCCTTGCCCCGCCCTGCAATTAGGCTAAGAACACTCTGATTGGTGGGTTTAAGCCAATCAGAGTGCTCTTTGTCATTTTACAAGCGTGGGAAAGTTCTTTGGAATTTTCCCACGCTTGTAAAATGACACAGAGCAATGTGATTGGATGGCTTGAAATCCATCCAATCACAGTGCTCTTTGTCATTTTACAAGCGTGGGAAAGTTCTTTGGAATTTTCCCACGCTTGTAAAATGACACAGAGCACTGTGATTGGATGGATTTCAAGCCATCCAATCACATTGCTCTTTGTCATTTTACAAGCGTGGGAAAATTCCAAAGAACTTTCCCACCCTTGTAAAATGACACAGAGCACTGTGATTGGATGGCTTGAAATCCATCCAATCACAGTGCTCTGTGTCATTTTACAAGCGTGGGAAAATTCCAAAGAACTTTCCCACGCTTGTAAAATGACAAAGAGCACTCTGATTGGCTTAAACCCACCAATCAGAGTGTTCTTAGCCTAATTGCAGGGCGGGGCAAGGCTTTATAAGCCTTCCCCCGCCCTGCGGAGCTCAGTCTGCGCGGAGCCCTCCATGGGTGAAGATGGATTATTTTTTTTTGCGCTCGGTTTTTTTTTTTTTTTTTTTTAATTGCGTCGGTTATTATGGATTTTTATTTGGCCTTTTTTGGGGCTGAAGAAAGAAGATTTTAGAAGAAAGAAAACATCGAATGGTAAGTTGATTTTATCTCATTTTTTTACAGGTTTTTAGTTAATGGTCCCCCCTCATTATTTTTAGGGTGAGGGGGGTAGGTAGGGAGATATTTTTTTTTTTTGGGGGGGAGGGTTAACTAGGGTCCCCCCCCCCTTTGTATTTAGGGCCCCCACCCACCGCTCAGGGGTGGGGGCCGGGGGGGGACAATAGGTCCCCCCCCCTTATTGATAATTTTAGGGCCCCCACCCGCCGCTCAGGGGTGGGGGCCGGGGGGGGGGACAGTAGGTCCCCCCCCCTTATTGATAATTTTAGGGCCCCCACCCGCCGCTCAGGGGTGGGGGCCGGGGGGGGGGACAGTAGGTCCCCCCCCCTTATTGATAATTTTAGGGCCCCCACCCGCCGCTCAGGGGTGGGGGCCGGGGGGGGGGACAGTAGGTCCCCCCCCCTTATTGATAATTTTAGGGCCCCCACCCGCCGCTCAGGGGTGGGGGCCGGGGGGGGGGACAGTAGGTCCCCCCCCCTTATTGATAATTTTAGGGCCCCCACCCGCCACTCAGGGGTGGGGGCCGGGGGGGGGGACAGTAGGTCCCCCCCCTTATTGATAATTTTAGGGCCCCCACCCGCCGCACAGGGGTGGGGGCCGGGGGGGGGACAGTAGGTCCCCCCCTTATTGATCATTTTAGGGCCCCCACCCGCCGCTCAGGGGTGGGGGCCGGGGGGGGGGGACAGTAGGTCCCCCCCCTTATTGATCATTTTAGGGCCCCCACCCGCCGCACAGGGGTGGGGGCCGGGGGGGGACAGTAGGTCCCCCCCTTATTGATCATTTTAGGGCCCCCACCCGCCGCTCAGGGGTGGGGGCCGGGGGGGGGACAGTAGGTCCCCCCCCTCATTGATAATTTTAGGGCCCCCACCCGCCGCACAGGGCGGGTGGGGGCCCTAAATTATTATTGATAATTTTAGAAAGCGAGCTGAGCTGTCAGTCAGACAGCTCAGCTCGCGAACGCGCATTCCGCGCACATGCGCGGTAAAGCGCTCAGGTTCTTCATAGGGCGGCATTCAATGCCGCTCTATGAAGAACGCGATTGGTCCAGCGCGAAGCCGTCCCATTGGGCCCCGCGATTTCGTCATTTTGACGAAAAAGGGGGCGCGGCCTAGCGGGGAGCTCGGCGCTGGAACGGAGGTAAGTTTTTAATATAAAAACACCGATTTTTTTTTTTTAATGAATGAAAGTTCATATAAAAGCAAGAAGGAAGGCTGGGGGACCTGTCTTTCTTGCTTTTATATGGTGACTTTAGAGTCCCTTTAATATAAGCAAAACATGTATATATGGGTAAATATAATAATCTTTCTGTAGTGGTTATATTGCATAGGGTCCATTAACAAATGCCTGATTTTAATGTCAAATAGTTTAGGGACAATTTGATATGAATTAAAGATCTTCCTGCCCTTATTATGACTGCATTGACAATGGGGAATTAAAACATCCAGATTATCAATGTAAATTTTGACAACATTTAGCAACCAAAACCGCTGGGGCTGGATTCGCTCAGGATTCTCAACCAATCAATACAGTCGAGTTTGGACAAAATTGAAACTGATGTTGTGGAAATCTTGCTTCTACATTATTAACGCGACAGAGATGAGAGTGGAAATGCAGAGGAGAAACCTAACTTTATATTAAATCATTCTTAAATGTTAGCTGTCATCCCAGTTTGGTTGCTAAAGATGTTATACCAGCATGGAATGCATCATTAATTTAGTTTTGGCATTGCCA
Organism: Pelobates fuscus; assembly: GCF_036172605.1. Lineage (NCBI taxonomy): Eukaryota > Metazoa > Chordata > Amphibia > Anura > Pelobatidae > Pelobates > Pelobates fuscus. The sequence continues at coordinate 261,590,829 of NC_086318.1, forward strand.
AGAAGATCTGCATTAATTGTGTCCTTTTCTAATTTTGGATAGTGTATTTAAAACATTTAACAAACAATAATATGTAGCACACTCTCTCTTGAACTCAATTAAAATTATCAATTAAAAATGTAATTCTGGTGCAAGTGTAATGTACTGCCAATGTGTACAATAATGTGTAACCCTATCATAAATAAAATCTTCAACATTAAAAACAACATCTGTTACCCCAGGACCAAATGAAAACATGAGGCCCTGTAAGGAATCTTCAAATTGACCCAACATTTTTTTAATACCAAAAAGCAAAAAAGGGCTTTTATTTGATTTGACCTATAAATATAAAAATTCTCATTTATTATAATAAAAATATATAAAAAATAAATATATTTTTTGGCAATAATAATGTCTTCATAATTACTGCAGCTTAAGAAAAGTGATTAAAAATAAATTCATTAATGTGTCCTGATTTACAGAGTTCACCATATGTCTAAAATCTGTTCATTTTTGGTGGTTACAAGTCAAAACATAGTAAAATACAATTTCAATGTGGAACGAATTTGGTATTTTAGAACTGGTTCTAAAATTTGATCACAGAATACAAAATTTCCACACAAAAGTATATATTTATATAAAATAGAGATCAAGGGCTATTTACCTATGGGTATTTTGTCTCTTTTTTTCAGAGCCTTTTTATAAACATGTTTTCTCTTTCTTTTTTATCATCACAGCAATAACACAATGTAAAGAACAGTGTAGCAGATTGCGTGTTGTTGTCCCTATTTATCATGGTTGCAACGTTATTCCTCTATCATTTATTCCTTTGGATACAATGTATTGTATGAAGCATTCGTCTGGTTTTTCAGTATGTATGCCCAGTTGAATACCTCAGTTCGACATGTGAACAAAACTAATGAACAACCAGACCACCCCGGCGAGAAGTGTGCCTACAATTTACCTCCCTCAGCGGTATTAACACCAGCCTAATTGCCAATTACACAAATGTACTCTGTGTTCCCTTGGTGGGCGCCATTCGTCATACGAAAACGTGGCGGCGGCCATCTTGCCATACGAACACCCAGCGGTGTTTGGTTGTCAAGTGTCTGGAACCCAAATTGGACACTTGACCACGCGAACACTGCAGAGACCTCCAGACTTCCACCCGTTCGTGAATAATCATGCATTCGGTAGAAGTATACCGACGAACCAGGGGATCTATACAAATCCAAGCTAAGACCAATATGTACAGTATTTTCGTACTTTTTACCCCACGAACACAGACCGACCGCAAGGCCAGAATCTATGGAACTACGTTCGGCTACTGCGTCATGTGTGGTCGGTCAAACGAACACCGCCATGAAATTCCCGAACCCCTGGTCCGATCTGGGTGATTTTTGAGTATGTTGCTCACCCAGATCAGGGCTATCAGGGGATGTGTCTTTTAGGGGTGTTTGTTATGTGTAACAAACCCCTACCATGTTGCCTGGGAACCTCTACCTTTTGTTTGCTTTTATCATTATCCACATTGCCTGTACCTAAAGAAAGACTATGTCTGGCCCTTTAACTATTTTTGGACAAAGGATTGGTACATTTGATATGGCACTTCAGATACAGCCGAAGTGCTGAAGTAGTCGAAGTGGCCGCCATTAGACAGTCGAACATGTGGCAGCGGCCATTTTAATCCAGTCGAACGCGGTCAGCGGTGTGTGCCGTCAAATCCCTGGAATGGCCATCGGCCACACAATTTCACGAACACCGCTGACCTGTACCTTCCCTTACCCTTCGACACTGCGGCTGGAGACTAAGTCCCGTTCGAAGATTTGAATGGGACTTTGTAATTTTGGCATAAAATAGACCTACATTAGACTATTGAACACTGCTAAAATGCGACCCCGGTTCCACTTCGACACTTCGACAGAAGTCGAAGTGAGTTTGACGATTCGAACGCCGCCTATGGATGGGACTTTGTTATTTTGAAGGCAGAAATAGACTGACCTCTCAGCCTGAATCTGTGGAACTGTTTTGGGCATGCAAAAAGGTGTGCGGTCGGTCCAAAGAGACTTTTTAATATTTCTGGAACCACTGGACGGATTTTCACGAATTTTTGTATGTGGTTCCACAAGTTGTGTTGTTCATAAAAATTTAAGTTTTATTCATGTATACTGATGTCCCGAACTGTTCGCTGGCGAATAGTTCCTGGCGAACATCACTTGTTCGTGTTCGCCACGGATGGCGAACACATGCGCTGTTTGGTCCGCCCCCTATTCGTCATCATTGAGTAAACTTTGACCCTGGCCTGTACCTCACAGTCAGCAGACACATTCCAGCTGTAATCTTATTGCAGTTGCCTGCCTGCCAGCCAGCCTGTGTGTCAGGCTCACAGCATATACTGTGCTCACAGCATATACTGTGCCCACTTGCCCAGTGCCACCACTCACTCACTGTAATGACTGTAATAGATTGAATAGTTGTCTGCCAGCGTGTGTGTCAGGCTCACAGCGTATACTGTGCCCACTTGCCCAGTGCCACCACTCACTCACTGGTGTCACAATAGCTTGCATTTAACAAAAAAAAACCTTTGTGGACTGTAAATAATAGCAGTCAGTTTCCTTCACTAGTGTGCGTTTTAGGGCCTGACCAGTGCCACCACTCACTCACTGGTGTCCCAATAGCTTGCATTTAAAAAAAAATAAACTTTTTGGACTGTAATATAATAGCAGTCAGTTTCCTTCACGAGTGTGCGTTTCAGGGCCTGCCAGGGCACAGTGTCACACCAGTGCAACTCATATCTGGTGTAACAGTAGTGTACATTTAAAAAAATAAATAAAATTTTGACTGTAATAGATTGAATAGCAGTTAGTTGTCTGCCAGCGTGTGTGTCAGGCTCACAGCGTATACTGTGCCCACTTGCCCAGTGCCACCATTCATATCTGGTGTCACAATAGCTTGCATTTAAAAAAAACTAAACTTTTTTGACTGTAATATAATAGCAGTCAGTTTCCTTCACTAGTGTGCGTTTCAGGGCCTGCCCAGTGCCACCACTCACTCACTGGTGTCACAATAGCTTGCATTTAATAAAAAATAAACTTTTTGGACTGTAATATAATAGCAGTCAGTTTCCTTCATGAGTGTGCGTTTCAGGGCCTGCCAGGGCACAGTGTCACACCAGTGGCACTCATATCTGTTGTCACAATAGCTTGCACGCATAGTACCACTAATCGAAAAAAAATGACAGGCAGAGGCAGGCCACCCCACAGGGGCCGTCGTGGTCGTGGTTCTGTGATTCCCTTTGGCCCTAGAATAATGCCCAGTGTTCAGAGGCCACGTACCCTGAACTTGAAAAGTTCTGAGGACATAGTTGACTGGCTAACACAGGACACCCAATCTTCTACAGCTTCCGCTCGGAACCTCGACGCACCATCCTCCTCCAGCTTAGCTTCGGGCACCTCTCAAGCTACCACTCGCCCGCCTGCCGCCACCAACAACACTAGCACCACAGCCGCTTCACTTGGTATGTCAGAGGAGTTATTTACACGTCAGTTGGAAGAAATGACTGATGCGCAACCATTATTGCCAGAGGATGTAGATAACAGGGATATGTCTCAGTCAGGCAGCATTACACACGTACGGTGTGATGATGATGATGTTGTACCCACTGCTGCTTCCTTTGCTGAGTTGTCAGATACAAGTGAAGCGGTTGATGATGACGATGCGTCCGTGGATGTCACGTGGGTGCCCACTAGAAGAGAAGAAGAACAGGGGGAAAGTTCAGATTGGGAGACAGAGAGGAGGAGGAGGAGACGAGTTGGAAGCAGGAGGAGGTCGTCGCAAGGAGCTAGTGGCACAGTCAGACAGCATGCATCGGCACCCGGGGTCAGCCAGACAGCACGCCAATCAACGCAAGCTGTTGCCACCACCAGAATGCCGTCATTGCAGAGCTCAGCAGTGTGGCATTTTTTTTGTGTGTCTGCCTCTGACAACAGCGATGCCATTTGCAACCTGTGCCAAAAGAAACTGAGTCGTGGGAAGTCCAACAACCACCTAGGTACAACTGCTTTGCGAAGGCACATGATCGCACATCACAAAACGCCTATCAGATCAACACATGAGTACAAGCAGCACACAAACTAAAAGCCACCATCCTCCTCCTGGTCCAGCATCTTCAGCCATGTTAACCATTGCTGTCCTCCTTGCCCCCTCTCAACCATCCGCCCCTCCGTCTCTCGCCTTGAGCAGTTCCTGCTCATCTGCCCACAGTCAGGTGTCTGTCAAGGACATGTTTGAGCGTAAGAAGCCAATGTCACAAAGTCACCCCCTTACCCGGCGTCTGACACCTGGCTTGACTGAACTCTTAGCCCACCAGCTTTTACCATACAAGCTGGTGGAGTCTAAAGCGTTCAAAAAATGTGTAGCTATTGGGACACCGCAGTGGAAGGTACCCGGACGAAATTTCTTTGCACAAAAGGCAATCCCCAACCTGTACTCGATTGTGCAAAAGGAAGTAATGGCATGTCTGGCACACAGTGTTGGGGCAAGGGTCCATCTGACCACTGATACCTGGTCTGCAAAGCATGGTCAGGGCAGGTATATCACCTACACTGCGCATTGGGTAAACCTGCTTACGGCTGCCAAGCATGGAATGCGTGGCTCTGCAGAGGAGTTGGTGACACCGCCACGAATTGCAGGCAGGCCTGCTGCCACCTCCTCTACTCCTCCTACTCCATCCTCTTCCATAACCTCCTTGGCTGAGTCCTCTTCTGCTGCTGCATCTTGCTCCACATCAACGGTACCCCCCCAGCTCCCCAGGTACTGTTCCACATACCGGATATGGCAGTGTCACGCCGTCTTGGGGTTGACTTACCTGAAAGCAGAGAGTCACACCGGACCAGCACTCCTGTCCGCCCTGAACGCACAGGTGGGTCAGTGGCTGACTCCGCACCAACTGGAGATCGGCAAAGTGGTTTGTGACAACGGAAGAAATTTGTTGGCGGCATTGCATTTGGGCAAGTTGACACATGTGCCGTACATGGCACGTGTGTAATCTGATCGTACAATGCTTTGTGCATAAGTACCCAGGCTTACAGGACATCCTTAAGCAGGCAGGAAGGTGTGTGGCCATTTCAGGCATTCCTACACGGCCATGGCGCACTTTTCCGATATCCAGCGGCGAAACAACATGCCAGTGAGGCGCTTGATGTGCGACAGCCCGACACGTTGGAATTCAAAACTCCTAATGTTCGATCGCCTGCTCCAACAAGAAAAAGCCATTAACGAGTATTTGTATGACCGGGGTGCTAGGACAGCCTCTGCGGAGCTGGGAATTTTTTTGCCACGTTACTGGACGCTGATGCACAATGCCTGTAGGCTCATGCATCCTTTTGAGGAGGTGACAAACCTAGTCAGTCGCACCGAAGGCACTATCAGCGACATCATACCATTTGTTTTCTTCCTGGAGCGTGCCCTGCAAAGAGTGCTGGATCAGGCCGTAGATGAGCGTGAAGAGGAAGAGTTGTGGTCACCATCACCACCAGAAACAGCCTTATCAGCATTGCTGACCTGTGGCCTAAACTATCCCAATTTGCGATAGAACTTCTGGCCTGCCCCGCTTCAAGTGTCCTGTCAGAAAGGACCTTCAGTGCAGCAGGAGGTATTGTCACTGAGAAGAGAAGTCGCCTAGGTCCAAAAAGTCTAGATTACCTCACCTTTATTAAGATGAATGAGGGATGGATCCCGAAGGGACTGACAGTGGGCGATACATTCGACTAAAAAAGGCCTGATGAGGGGGACTACTTAACACACCACTCCTATCTGGTGGCACATTAGATTGCACGTGCACTGCCCCAAATTTGAAGTAGGAGGACCGACCAAGCATCTTTTTCCATCTCCCGCTTCCTAAAATCGATGCCTTATATACACGTCCCCTGATAGGGGACGTAACAGGGATTAAACTGATAAGCATAGTACTACTTAACACACCACTCCTATCTGGTGGCACATTAGATTGCACGCGCAGTGCCCCAAATTTGAAGTAGGAGGACCGACCAAGCATGTTTTTTCATCTCTCGCTTCCTAAAATCGATGCCTCATATGCCTTATATACACGTCCCCTCACTGATAAGAATAGTACTACTTAACACACCTTATAATAACGCATAGAGAGGTAACGCAGAGAGAGGAGTCTGAAGAAGAGGAGTCAGAGGAGGAAGGTGGCTTTGAGGAGGTGGAAAACACAGGCATCCCAGGGGGCTTGTTGTCACCTTTCGTGGACCCTTGGTGTTGTACGTGGCTGGGTGGAGGAAGAGACCTTCAATGACATCAGTGAGGACAAGGAACGGGACATGGCTAGCTTGGTATCCAACCTTGTGCAAATGGGGAGTTTGCGGTTGTGCAAATGGACTGTTTGCGTTTTTTTGCGGTGCGTTAAACAGGGAGTTTGGTCTGTCACTGTGAAGCGGGCGTAACCTTTACACTACCTGATCGATACACCATCATACCTGATGTTTTAAAGCAGGTTATTCCAAACAATTTAGGAATGTTAGGTGATTTATGCCCTTTATGGATTAAAACCAGACTCTGCATCAACTATGTAATTTTCCATGGAAGTTTTGCCATGGATACCCCTCTGGCATGCCACAGTCCAGGTGTTAGTCCCCTTGAAACAACTTTTCCATCACTATTGTGGCCAGAAAGAGTTCCTGTGGGTTTTAAAATGTGCCTGCCCATTGAAGTCTATGGCGGTTCGCCCGGTTCGCCCGTTCGCGAACATTTGTGGAAGTTCGCGTTCGCCGTTTGCGAACCGAAAATGTTATGTTCGCGACATCACTATTCATGTAATATGTAAAATGGGAAAGTTATAAAAATGCATAAAAAGTATAAGTTTTAGCTTGGAGATAATTGAGAAGATAGAGTAAGAAACTCAATTATCTCCCAAGCAGAGGGGAGGGAATCTGTGGGTTGTAACCATTGTTTGATTGGTTAACGTCTAATTGGTTGTGGGCGTCTCCCTTGCATGGGAGCACTGCATAAAAGGAGAATCCCTGTCATTAAACCTCAGTTCTACTTTACCCTTCAAAACGTAGCTTTGTCTCGTTATTGAAAGGGAACCTGCTCAGCTAATCACTAGCTCTTTTAAGAGCTCTACCTCTCTCTCTCTACTTGGATCCAGCTGATAGAAAGAAGGCTACTCCATTAATGCACAGCATCTTGCCGGGAAAAAGGACGTCTCCAACGGCTGATACCCCCTCTCCACTGGGGTAGCCGTTACATTGGTTGGTCCTTTCATCCACAGAGCAAGCGCTGAATGGAGAGCCAATATGCCAAACTGAAGAGACCTACGCTGAAGGTTCTACTAGAGAGCAGAGGACGGAGTGCCAGTAACAGACCACGGAGAGAGCTGATTGCTGATCTGCTAGAGCTGGACGAGATGGATCAGTCCATGGAAGCCCCCGAATGGAGTTTCCAGAACAATGAGTTGGAGGAGATCCGTCTCATCGTCAAGGGGAGGTTAGCTATGTATCCAGCCCCATCTGAGGAAAGGATTGACCAGACCTTCCTAGAGGTCAAAGCAGAGATTGAAAAGAGGAGGGAGTACAATCTACAAATGGTAAGGGCACAACATCCTGTTATATCCACAGCTTCTACCCCTCCTCCAACCACAGCTGCCAAAAAGGTCCCATATGCCGCCTTTAAAACCTTTGTGGAAAGTGAAGAAGAGATTGACGGGTACCTGGCGGATTTTGAACGACAATGTTCCCCACACCAAGTACCCCCAGAACAATGGGTCACCATTCTGTCCGGTAAGCTGACTGGCAAAGCCAACAAAGCCTTTCGGGCTCTTACCCCAGAGGATATACAACAATACCAGCTGGTTAAGGATGCACTTCTCACCAGGTATGCCGTGACCCCAGAGACTTACCATCGCCGCTTCCGGAAGTCCAAGAAAAGGGCTGTGGACTCCCACATGGAATGGGCTTGCCGGCTACAACGAGTGGCATCCTACTGGGTTAAGGGTTGCCACGCCAACACCGGGGAGGAAGTGTTACAGCTATTCCTGATGGGGCATTTTTTCCAGGACTTATCTGCCAACGTACAGGACTGGGTACGAGACCGACGTCCCCTCACCTTAAACGATGCGGCTCGCTTGGCGGATGAGTACGCCGAAACCAGAAAGGTGAGCCAAAGTACTCTCCGGCCACCTAACCATGTGGAACACCGTACCCCAGTCCCAGTTCCTCGCTCAGAATTCCGTGCTCCCATACCCCCGGGGCCTCCTCGCCCCCAGGGGTCCAGCAACTATCCCTGATCACTATCCCAAGATCACTTGCCATAGGTGCAGCAATACTGGACACATCGCCCGCTCCTGCCCTTTGGGATCATCCGCTACTAACTGGAGGCGCCCCTTCTCCAACGCTGAACCCACAACACCTCGTGCCTCCGCTGCCTATTGCCTGGAGACCGAGCTGGGGCCAGAGGAATGCCTGGGCATCCTGTATGAGGCGGACCCTATACAAGCTGCATCCCCAGACAACCATCAGCATCACCGCCAAGAGGTATGCGTTAATGCATGGGCGTAGGAACCCAAAGAAATCTGAGGGGGGATAGCATTTCTACTCGCCGGGTATATTCTTATTCCGTAAACTAGGAGTTGTTTATCCCATTGTACAGCGCTACGGAATTTGAAGTCGCTATATAAATGATTAAATAATAACATTAAAGGGTAACTACAGGGAAGGGGTTCTACTTACCCGGATACTCCTGATTAGAACCACCCCTACCCTTCCCATGAATATAAGAACCACCCCTACCCCTTCCATGCACAAAAGAACCCCACCTATCCCTTCCACGCATATTAACCCCCTACCCCTTCCATGCATATTAGTACCCCCCAACCCCTTCCATGCATATTAGTACCACCTAACCCCTTCCATGCATATTAGAACCCACCCTACCCCTTCCGTTCATATTAGTACTCCCCTAACCCCTTACAATATTTTTGTCTACCTCCCCCTTCCTCCCATCCATATTAGTAACCCCCCTAAACACTTCAAATTATTTTTCTACCTACCCCTCTCCCCCTATCCTTATTAGTAGCCCTCCTAACCCTTTCCAATTATTTTTCTGCCATGTTAACTAACGCCAGTGCTGGAGTGCCGCCGTGTTTACATTAAAAGGCCTGCAGGGACAGGCTATAGACACCAGAACCACTACATTAAGCTGCAGTAGTTCTGGGGACTATAGTGTTTCTTTAATGTGAGGTAAATTAGAGATTAGTTCCACGAATAATATGCTAGATTGCCTACTTACAACCAGATGAGGATGATGATGGGCTCTAGCTGCAGTCTGGCTCCACTGGTCTGGTGTAGAACAGGCTCTCTGGAGGCTGTTTGTAACTGTGGTCACAAAAACCAATGTTCTGGGAGAACGGGAAGCAGTTCCATTTTTTGGGGGCCCTTTACACAGCTCAAGGTCTGGGTCCCAGGGTCCACCTTCATGTTCCACCAATGAGTTTGTTCACAGGGGGTGGAGTGTGTAGGAGATGTCCTGATATGTGTGTAAGGAATGCATTGTGTGAATCTGTGTTTGTATGTGTAGGGGCTGCAAGGTGTGTTTCTGTGTATGTACGGGATGCAGTGTGTGCGTCTGTAAGGGGTGCATTGAGTGTGTGTACAGGGTGCATTGATTGTGTGTAAGGAATGCATTGAGTGTTTCTGTGTGTGTAAGGGTTGCATGATTGTGTGATTGTGTGTGTGTGTGTGTGTGTGTGTGTGCATGGGGTGCATTGAGTGTGTGTAAGGAATGCATTGTGTGTTTCTGTGTGTGTGTAAGGGTTCCATGATTGTGTGATTGTGTGTGTGTGTGTGATGGATGTCAATCTCTCTCCCTCCCTTTTCACTCTCTTTCTCCCCCTCCCTCCCTCCCTTGTCACTCTCTTTCTCCCCCTCCCTCCCTCCCTCCCTCCCTCCCTCGTCACTCTCTTTCTCCCCCTCCCTCCCTCCCTCCCTCGTCACTCTCTTTCTCCCCCTCCCTCCCTCCCTCCCTCCCTCCCTCGTCACTCTCTTTCTCCCCCTCCCTCCCTCCCTCATCACTCTCTTTCTCCCCCTCCCTCCCTCCCTCCCTCGTCACTCTCTTTCTCCCCCTCCCTCCCTCCCTCGTCACTCTCTTTCTCCCCCTCCCTCCCTCCCTCCCTCCCTCGTCACTCTCTTTCTCCCCCTCCCTCCCTCCCTCCCTCGTCACTCTCTTTCTCCCCCTCCCTCCCTCCCTCGTCACTCTCTTTCTCCCCCTCCCTCCCTCCCTCCCTCCCTCGTCACTCTCTTTCTCCCCCTCCCTCCCTCCCTCCCTCCCTCGTCACTCTCTTTCTCCCCCTCCCTCCCTCCCTCCCTCGTCACTCTCTTTCTCCCCCTCCCTCCCTCTCTCCCTCCCTCGTCACTCTCTTTCTCCCCCTCCCTCCCTCCCTCCCTCCCTCGTCACTCTCTTTCTCCCCCTCCCTCCCTCCCTCCCTCGTCACTCTCTTTCTCCCCCTCCCTCCCTCGTCACTCTCTTTCTCCCCCTCCCTCCCTCCCTCGTCACTCTCTTTCTCCCCCTCCCTCCCTCGTCACTCTCTTTCTCCCCCTCCCTCCCTCGTCACTCTCTTTCTCCCCCTCCCTCCCTCGTCACTCTCTTTCTCCCCCTCCCTCCCTCCCTCCCTCGTCACTCTCTTTCTCCCCCTCCCTCCCTCCCTCGTCACTCTCTTTCTCCCCCTCCCTCCCTCCCTCCCTCCCTCGTCACTCTCTTTCTCCCCCTCCCTCCCTCCCTCCCTCGTCACTCTCTTTCTCCCCCTCCCTCCCTCCCTCGTCACTCTCTTTCTCCCCCTCCCTCCCTCCCTCCCTCCCTCGTCACTCTCTTTCTCCCCCTCCCTCCCTCCCTCCCTCCCTCGTCACTCTCTTTCTCCCCCTCCCTCCCTCCCTCCCTCGTCACTCTCTTTCTCCCCCTCCCTCCCTCCCTCCCTCGTCACTCTCTTTCTCCCCCTCCCTCCCTCCCTCCCTCCCTCGTCACTCTCTTTCTCCCCCTCCCTCCCTCCCTCCCTCCCTCGTCACTCTCTTTCTCCCCCTCCCTCCCTCGTCACTCTCTTTCTCCCCCTCCCTCCCTCCCTCGTCACTCTCTTTCTCCCCCTCCCTCCCTCGTCACTCTCTTTCTCCCCCTCCCTCCCTCGTCACTCTCTTTCTCCCCCTCCCTCCCTCGTTACTCTCTTTCTCCCCCTCCCTCCCTCGTCACTCTCTTTCTCCCCCTCCCTCCCTCGTCACTCTCTTTCTCCCCCTCCCTCCCTCCCTCCCTCGTCACTCTCTATCTCCCCCTCCCTCCCTCCCTCGTCACTCTCTTTCTCCCCCTCCCTCCCTCCCTCGTCACTCTCTTTCTCCCCCTCCCTCCCTCGTCACTCTCTTTCTCCCCCTCCCTCCCTCCCTCGTCACTCTCTTTCTCCCCCTCCCTCCCTCGTCACTCTCTTTCTCCCCCTCCCTCCCTCCCTCCCTCCCTCCCTCCCTCGTCACTCTCTTTCTCCCCCTCCCTCCATCCCTCCCTCCCTCGTCACTCTCTTTCTCCCCCTCCCTCCCTCATCACTCTCTTTCTCCCCCTCCCTCCCTCGTCACTCTCTTTCTCCCCCTCCCTCCCTCCCACCCTCGTCACTCTCTTTCTCCCCCTCCCTCCCTCGTCACTCTCTTTCTCCCCCTCCCTCCCTCGTCACTCTCTTTCTCCCCCTCCCCCCTCCCTCCCTCCATCGTCACTCTCTTTCTCCCCCTCCCTCCCTCCCTCCCTCCCTCGTCACTCTCTTTCTCCCCCTCCCTCCCTCCCTCCCTCGTCACTCTCTTTCTCCCCCTCCCTCCCTCCCTCGTCACTCTCTTTCTCCCCCTCCCTCCCTCCCTCCCTCGTCACTCTCTTTCTCCCCCTCCCTCCCTCCCTCCCTCGTCACTCTCTTTCTCCCCCTCCCTCCCTCCCTCCCTCCCTCCCTCGTCACTCTCTTTCTCCCCCTCCCTCCCTCCCTCCCTCGTCACTCTCTTTCTCCCCCTCCCTCCCTCCCTCCCTTGTCACTCTCTTTCTCCCCCTCCCTCCCTCCCTCCCTCGTCACTCTCTTTCTCCCCCTCCCTCGTCACTCTCTTTCTCCCCCTCCCTCCCTCCCTCGTCTCTCTCTTTCTCCCCCCCCCTCCCTCCCTCCCTCCCTCGTCACTCTCTTTCTCCCCCTCCCTCCCTCGTCACTCTCTTTCTCCCCCTCCCTCCCTCCCTCCCTCGTCACTCTCTTTCTCCCCCTCCCTCCCTCGTCACTCTCTTTCTCCCCCTCCCTCCCTCCCTCCCTCCCTCCCTCGTCACTCTCTTTCTCCCCCTCCCTCGTCACTCTCTTTCTCCCCCTCCCTCCCTCGTCACTCTCTTTCTCCCCCTCCCTCCCTCCCACCCTCGTCACTCTCTTTCTCCCCCTCCCTCCCTCGTCACTCTCTTTCTCCCCCTCCCTCCCTCGTCACTCTCTTTCTCCCCCTCCCTCCCTCGTCACTCTCTTTCTCCCCATCCCTCCCTCGTCACTCTCTTTCTCCCCCTCCCTCCCTCGTCACTCTCTTTCTCCCCCTCCCTCCCTCCCTCCCTCGTCACTCTCTTTCTCCCCCTCCCCCCTCCCTCCCTCCCTCCATCGTCACTCTCTTTCTCCCCCTCCCTCCCTCCCTCGTCACTCTCTTTCTCCCCCTCCCTCCCTCCCTCCCTCGTCACTCTCTTTCTCCCCCTCCCTCCCTCCCTCCCTCGTCACTCTCTTTCTCCCCCTCCCTCCCTCCCTCCCTCCCTCGTCACTCTCTTTCTCCCCCTCCCTCCCTCCCTCCCTCCCTCGTCACTCTCTTTCTCCCCCTCCCTCCCTCCCTCCCTCCCTCGTCACTCTCTTTCTCCCCCTCCCTCCCTCCCTCCCTCGTCACTCTCTTTCTCCCCCTCCCTCCCTCCCTCGTCACTCTCTTTCTCCCCCTCCCTCCCTCCCTCGTCACTCTCTTTCTCCCCCTCCCTCCCTCCCTCCCTCGTCACTCTCTTTCTCCCTCTCCCTCCCTCCCTCCCTCCCTCGTCACTCTCTTTCTCCCTCTCCCTCCCTCCCTCCCTCGTCACTCTCTTTCTCCCCCTCCCTCCCTCCCTCCCTCGTCACTCTCTTTCTCCCCCTCCCTCCCTCCCTCGTCACTCTCTTTCTCCCCCTCCCTCCCTCCCTCCCTCCCTCGTCACTCTCTTTCTCCCCCTCCCTCCCTCCCTCGTCACTCTCTTTCTCCCCCTCCCTCCCTCCCTCGTCACTCTCTTTCTCCCCCTCCCTCCCTCCCTCCCTCGTCACTCTCTTTCTCCCCCTCCCTCCCTCCCTCCCTCGTCACTCTCGTTCTCCCCCTCCCTCCCTCCCTCGTCACTCTCTTTCTCCCCCTCCCTCCCTCCCTCCCTCGTCACTCTCTTTCTCCCCCTCCCTCCCTCCCTCCCTCGTCACTCTCTTTCTCCCCCTCCCTCCCTCCCTCCCCGTCCCTCCCTCCCTCCCTCCCTCGTCACTCTCTTTCTCCCCCTCCCTCGTCACTCTCTTTCTCCCCCTCCCTCCCTCCCTCCCTCCCTCGTCACTCTCTTTCTCCCCCTCCCTCCCTCCCTCCCTCGTCACTCTCTTTCTCCCCCTCCCTCCCTCCCTCCCTCGTCACTCTCTTTCTCCCCCTCCCTCCCTCGTCACTCTCTTTCTCCCCCTCCCTCCCTCGTCACTCTCTTTCTCCCCCTCCCTCCCTCCCTCCCTCCCTCGTCACTCTCTTTCTCCCCCTCCCTCCCTCGTCACTCTCTTTCTCTCCCTCCCTCCCTCCCTCCTTCGTCACTCTCTTTCTCCCCCTCCCTCCCTCACTCGTCACTCTCTTTCTCTCCCTCCCTCCCTCCCTCGTCACTCTCTTTCTCTCCCTCCCTCCCTCCCTCGTCACTCTCTTTCTCCCCCTCCCTCCCTCCCTCGTCACTCTCTTTCTCCCCCTCCCTCCCTCCCTCGTCACTCTCTTTCTCTCCCTCCCTCCCTCCCTCCCTCGTCACTCTCTTTCTCCCCCTCCCTCCCTCCCTCGTCACTCTCTTTCTCCCCCTCCCTCCCTCCCTCGTCACTCTCTTTCTCCCCCTCCCTCCCTCCCTCATCACTCTCTTTCTCCCCCTCCCTCCCTCCCTCCCTCCCTCATCACTCTCTTTCTCCCCCTCCCTCCCTCCCTCCCTCATCACTCTCTTTCTCCCCCTCCCTCCCTCCCTCCCTCCCTCATCACTCTCTTTCTCCCCCTCCCTCCCTCCCTCCCTCGTCACTCTCTTTCTCCCCCTCCCTCCCTCCCTCGTCACTCTCTTTCTCCCCCTCCCTCCCTCGTCACTCTCTTTCTCCCCCTCCCTCCCTCGTCACTCTCTTTCTCCCCCTCCCTCCCTCCCTCCCTCGTCACTCTCTTTCTCCCCCTCCCTCCCTCGTCACTCTCTTTCTCTCCCTCCATCCCTCCCTCCCTCATCACTCTCTTTCTCCCCCTCCCTCCCTCCCTCGTCACTCTCTTTCTCTCCCTCCCTCCCTCGTCACTCTCTTTCTCTCCCTCCCTCCCTCCCTCCCTCGTCACTCTCTTTCTCCCCCTCCCTCCCTCCCTCGTCACTCTCTTTCTCCCCCTCCCTCCCTCCCTCCCTCGTCACTCTCTTTCTCCCCCTCCCTCCCTCCTTCCCTCCCTCGTCACTCTCTTTCTCCCCCTCCCTCCCTCCCTCCCTCGTCACTCTTTTTCTCCCCCTCCCTCCCTCCCTCCCTCGTCACTCTCTTTCTCTCCCTCCCTCCCTCGTCACTCTCTTTCTCTCCCTCCCTCCCTCGTCACTCTCTTTCTCCCCCTCCCTCCCTCCCTCCCTCCCTCGTCACTCTCTTTCTCCCCCTCCCTCCCTCCCTCCCTCCCTCGTCACTCTCTTTCTCCCCCTCCCTCCCTCCCTCCCTCGTCACTCTCTTTCTCCCCCTCCCTCCCTCCCTCCCTCGTCACTCTTCTTTCTCCCCCTCCCTCCCTCCCTCCCTCGTCACTCTCTTTCTCCCCTCTCCCCTCCCTCCCTCCCTCGTCACTCTCTTTCTCCCCCTCCCTCCCTCCCTCCCTCGTCACTCTCTTTCTCCCCCTCCCTCCCTCCCTCCCTCGTCACTCTCTTTCTCCCCCTCCCTCCCTCCCTCCCTCGTCACTCTCTTTCTCCCCCTCCCTCCCTCCCTCCCTCCCTCGTCACTCTCTTTCTCCCCCTCCCTCCTCCCTCCCTCCCTCCCTCGTCACTCTCTTTCTCCCCCTCCCTCCCTCCCTCCCTCGTCACTCTCTTTCTCCCCCTCCCTCCCTCCCTCCCTCCCTCATCACTCTCTTTCTCCCCCTCCCTCCCTCCCTCCCTCGTCACTCTCTTTCTCCCCCTCCCTCCCTCCCTCCCTCGTCACTCTCTTTCTCCCCCTCCCTCCCTCCCTCCCTCCCTCGTCACTCTCTTTCTCCCCCCTCCCTCCCTCCCTCGTCACTCTCTTTCTCCCCCTCCCTCCCTCCCTCCCTCCCTCGTCACTCTCTTTCTCCCCCTCCCTCCCTCCCTCCCTCGTCACTCTCTTTTCCTCCCCCTCCCTCCCTCCCTCCCTCCCTCGTCACTCTCTTTCTCCCCCTCCCTCCCTCCCTCGTCACTCTCTTTCTCCCCCTCCCTCCCTCCCTCGTCACTCTCTTTCTCCCCCTCCCTCCCTCCCTCGTCACTCTCTTTCTCCCCCTCCCTCCCTCCCTCCCTCCCTCGTCACTCTCTTTCTCCCCCTCCCTCCCTCCCTCCCTCGTCACTCTCTTTCTCCCCCTCCCTCCCTCCCTCCCTCGTCACTCTCTTTCTCCCCCTCCCTCCCTCCCTCGTCACTCTCTTTCTCCCCCTCCCTCCCTCCCTCGTCACTCTCTTTCTCCCCCTCCCTCCCTCCCTCCCTCGTCACTCTCTTTCTCCCCCTCCCTCCCTCCCTCCCTCCCTCGTCACTCTCTTTCTCCCCCTCCCTCCCTGCCTCCCTCCCTGCCTCCCTCCCTCGTCACTCTCTTTCTCCCCCTCCCTCCCTCCCTCCCTCCCTCGTCACTCTCTCTTTCTCCCCCTCCCTCCCTCCCTCCTTCCCTCGTCACTCTCTTTCTCCCCCTCCCTCCCTCCCTCGTCACTCTCTTTCTCCCCCTCCCTCCCTCCCTCGTCACTCTCTGTCTCCCCCTCCCTCCCTCCCTCCCTCGTCACTCTCTTTCTCCCCCTCCCTCCCTCCCTCGTCACTCTCTTTCTCCCCCTCCCTCCCTCCCTCCCTCGTCACTCTCTTTCTCCCCCTCCCTCCCTCCCTCCCTCCCTCCCTCGTCACTCTCTTTCTCCCCCTCCCTCCCTCCCTCGTCACTCTCTTTCTCCCCCTCCCTCCCTCCCTCCCTCGTCACTCTCTTTCTCCCCCTCCCTCCCTCCCTCGTCACTCTCTTTCTCCCCCTCCCTCCCTCCCTCCCTCGTCACTCTCTTTCTCCCCCTCCCTCCCTCGTCACTCTCTTTCTCCCCCTCCCTCCCTCGTCACTCTCTTTCTCCCCCTCCCTCCCTCGTCACTCTCTTTCTCCCCCTCCCTCCCTCGTCACTCTCTTTCTCCCCCTCCCTCCCTCCCTCCCTCCCTCCCTCCCTCGTCACTCTCTTTCTCCCCCTCCCTCCCTCGTCACTCTCTTTCTCTCCCTCCCTCCCTCCCTCCCTCGTCACTCTCTTTCTCCCCCTCCCTCCCTCACTCGTCACTCTCTTTCTCTCCCTCCCTCCCTCCCTCGTCACTCTCTTTCTCCCCCTCCCTCCCTCCCTCCCTCGTCACTCTCTTTCTCCCCCTCCCTCCCTCCCTCCCTCGTCACTCTCTTTCTCCCCCTCCCTCCCTCCCTCCCTCCCTCGTCACTCTCTTTCTCCCCCTCCCTCCCTCCCTCCCTCGTCACTCTCTTTCTCCCCCTCCCTCCCTCGTCACTCTCTTTCTCCCCCTCCCTCCCTCGTCACTCTCTTTCTCCCCCTCCCTCCCTCGTCACTCTCTTTCTCCCCCTCCCTCCCTCGTCACTCTCTTTCTCCCCCTCCCTCCCTCGTCACTCTCTTTCTCCCCCTCCCTCCCTCGTCACTTTCTTTCTCCCTCTCCCTCCCTTGTCACTTTCTTTCTCCCCCTCCCTCCCTTGTCACTTTCTTTCTCCCCCTCCCTCCCTTGTCACTTTCTTTCTCCCCCTCCCTCCCTTGTCACTTTCTTTCTCCGCCTCCCTCCCTTTTCACTCTCTTTCTCACCCTCTGTCCCTTGTCACTCTCTTTCTCCCCCTCCGTCCCCCCTTGTCACTCTCTTTCACCCTCCCTTGTCACTTTCTTTACCCCCTCCCTCCCTCCCTACTCTCTTTCTCTCCCTCCCTCGTCACTCTCTTTCTCCCCCTCCCTTGTCACTCTCTTTCTCCCCCTCCCTCCCTCCCTCCCTCGTCACTCTCTTTCTCCCCCTCCCTCGTCACTCTCTTTCTCCCCCTCCCTCGTCACTCTCTTTCTCCTCCTCCCACGTCACTCTCTTTCTCCCCCTCCCTCGTCACTCTCTTTCTCCCCCTCCCTCGTCACTCTCTTTCTCCCCCTCCCTCGTCACTCTCTTTCTCCCCCTCCCTCGTCACTCTTTCTCCCCCTCCCTCCCTTGTCACTCTTTCTCCCCCTCCCTCCCTTGTCACTCTTTCTCCCCCTCCCTTGTCACTCTCTCCCCCTCCCTTGTCACTCTCTCCCCCTCCCTTGTCACTCTCTCCCCCTCCCTTGTCACTCTCTCCCCCTCCCTCCCTCCCTTGTCACTCTCTCCCCCTCCCTCCCTCCCTTGTCACACTCTTTCTCCCCCTTCCCCCCTCCCCACTCTCTTTCTCCCCCTCCCTCCCTTGTCACTCTCTTTCTCCCCCTGTCAGGGC
Organism: Pelobates fuscus; assembly: GCF_036172605.1. Classification (NCBI taxonomy): domain Eukaryota; kingdom Metazoa; phylum Chordata; class Amphibia; order Anura; family Pelobatidae; genus Pelobates; species Pelobates fuscus. The sequence goes on from NC_086318.1 coordinate 261,608,681, forward strand.
TCCGCGGGCAGCGGTGAGGGGAGGCTGCAATCCTCTCGCAGCACTCACCCTCGGTCCGTCGCTGCCCGCGGTCCCTCCTCCTCTTACCGGTCGGCGAGCGGCGTCCTCTCCTCTTGACACGCCGCTCGCGTCCTCTCCTCCTCCTCCCAGCGGCAGCAATGTGTAACGCTGCACGCTGGGAGCCGGCACCTATATCAGTACGCCGGGGTCGCTCACGTGACCCGGCGTTAAAGCGACAGTGCAACAATCACAGTGGGGGGTATAGATACCCCCCAGGTGTGTTTGTTAATTCTGATTGGAAGTTATCCAATCAGAATTAAGGCAAGGATATTTATACTTACCTTTCCTGTCTCTCAGTGCCCTGTTGCGGTCTTTGCTTTAGAGTATTGATACTGAACGTGTGCTTTCTGGTTACGTACTCCCTGGCTTGTTATACTGACTTTGTGACTTTCTCCTACCCTTTGACCTCGGCTTGTTTCTCGTTATTCTGTTTTCTGGTTCCCCTTACTCGGCTTGTCTCCTGACTATTCTGTGTGTGCTTAGCCCGGCCACTCTAAGGTCCGGTACTGCACACTTTCTGTGTGTGTGTCTGTGTGTGTGTTAGCGTGTTGGGTTCCCCGAATTGTGACATTACAACAGGGCCATAATGGAACCTGCTGACATACCATAGCTCCTAGTTAATCAGGAGGCTAGAATGGATGGCTTGGACCACCGTATGGATCAGTTTGCTCAAACTTTGCAGACCATACTGGCTAGTACTGCACACATGCAGCCTGCCGTCCAGGAGGCGGTTGCTGCTGTGCCCGAACCCATTGCCACTCCAGTACCCGTTCCTGCTCATGTAGTCCATATGACACCGCCACAGCGCTATAGTGGTGACCCAGCATTGTGTTGTGGTTTCCTCAATCAAATCGACATCCATTTGGTGATGAATCCACGTTCCTATCCCACCGACGGATCCAAAATTGCCTTTTTGATAAACCACCTGTCCGGGAGAGCTTTAGCATGGGCAAACCCCATGTGGGAAAATATGTGTGAGGAACTGACTCTGCTGGGTTTCAAACGCTGGTTTACATGCTGCTAAACCTCTTCCTTACCAGTACACCAGCCTGCCTTTTGCAAATGTACCTGAGATCTGGTAACCTTGACTCTATAAGCATTGGTATCAGTGACAAGTCTCTTCAGCTGTGTCTGGTCATGTGTCTGGTTCTTGGCCTATAAAAGCCACTTCCTGTCTCTGTACCTTTGCCAGATTATTGTGGTTCCTGTACTCTCTAATCAAGCTTGTTCCTGTTTCTCCTACCTGTTGCTGATTTTGGACCGTTTTGACTTTGCTGCTTCTCCTTCCCACTGACCTCGGCTTGCCTCACTACGATTATCATCTCTCTGTTCCAGTCTCCCAACTCTGCTTAAGACCAGAAGGCCACTCAAGGCTCAGGGGCTCAACCACCTGGGTAACGAGTGGCTACCTCTGGCAGAAAACATTGCTGATCTGGCTACTGGACTCCAAAACTTTGTAACATCAATATCATTACAGAATAATCTGGCCCATTCATGGAGACCGTCGGATCAGATTCTGCATTGGCCCAGCAGGTTGCTTTTAATGCAAGAACTATGCAGACCCAGGCACAGACCATTCAAGTGCTGCAAGATCAGGTAGCTGAACTGCAAAATGAAGTTTGATCAATGCATAGTGAGCTTACCAGCTACAGGGCACATGATGTTGCGGCTGCTGCTGCTACTACTGTTACACCTGCACAAGATGCCCGCTTGCCTCTACCAGAAAAATTTGGAGGAGACCGCAAAAAAATTAGGGGTTTCCTAAATCAATGCCGTTTGTATTTCATGATGTTACCTAACCGTTTTCCATCTGAAAGAGAGAAGGTGGGATTTATTTTCTCCCTATTCAAAGATGAAGCCCTGGCTTGGGGCTCCCCTTTTCTGGAACAGGACAGTCCAGTCTTGGGAAATTTAAAAGACTTTCTTGAGGCCATGTGCCTAGTTTTTGATGACCCCAATCGCTGTGCTACAGCAGAAGCCACTCTCCTTCATTTACATCAAGGGAGGCGCTCTGTGGCTGAATATGCTGCTGAATTCAGACAGTGGGTTGCTGATACTACTTGGAACCAATCAGCCCAGAGGTTCCACTTCAGAAGGGGTCTCTCAGAAGCTATAAAAGATGAGCTAGCTCGTGTTGATCTTCCTGTTGAGTTTGATGCATTTGTGCGGTTGGCTATCCGTATTGATCGGAGACTTTCAGAAAGAAGATTGGAAAGACAGGGCTCTTTTAAACCAAGTGCTACTCCTACTTTCTATTCAAGAATTTCTACTCCGACCCCACAAACACCTACAGACTCTGAACCTGAGGCTATGCAGGTAGATCTAATAAGAGGGTCATTATCCAATGAAGAAAAACAGTGGTGACGCACTCACAATTTATGCCTGCATTGTGGTAGTGCAGGGCATTATGCCATCAATTGCCCTAGCAAGTCTAAAAGAACAATAGCTATGACTGCTGAGGGTGCACAGATTCAACACCAATCCCAGATTTCAGACCAACTGGATTCTGTCACACAACCCTTGTTTTCTCTGGCTCAGGGTGAAGAGGGTATGATGACTCAACATCCTCATTTGGTGGTGCCTATCACTTTGCAATATGGTGATAATAAAATTTCAACTACAGCTATGATAGATTCTGGAGCAGGCGGAAACTTTATGGATATTAAATTTGCAGCAGGAAATAAAATTCAGTCTATCCCTAAATCTTCACCTGTGTTAATGGAAACAGTAGACGGTTCTCCACTTACGTCAGGCCCGGTTACACATGAGACTGTGCCCTTAAAATTGATTCTGGAAGTGAATCACCATGAGTCTATATCTTTCCACCTAATTTCCTCAACACAGTTTCCAGTGATTTTGGGTATACCCTGGCTTGCTCTGCATAACCCACAGATTGATTGGAAGACTAGAACTTTGTCCTTTCCTTCAGAACACTGCTTAATGAATTGTCAACCCTCTAAGGCAACACCTGTTGCCACAACAATTAATGAAATGGTTGATACAAACTTAACTAAGCTTCCTCTACAATATCGGGATTTTGCAGATGTCTGTGATAAGAAGAATGCTGATCAGCTTCCACCTCACAGGCCTTATGATTGCCCCATAGAGCTGCTACCTGGAGCTGCTATCCCATTTGGCCGTATATACTCTCTTTCTGAGCCTGAATTGAAAGCACTTCGTGAATACATACAAGAAAATCTTGCCAAAGGCTTTATTCGACCATCTACTTCTCCAGCAGGAGCTCCTATATTCTTTGTAGAAAAGAAAGATGGCAGTCTACGGCCATGTGTCGATTACAGGGACATTAATAAAATCACTGTTAAAAACCGCTATTCCTTGCCTCTCATTCCTGAACTTCTGGAGAGACTTCGCTCAGCTAAAATATTTACGAAGCTTGATCTACGGGGGGCATATAATCTGGTTCGCATAAGACCAAATGATGAATGGAAAACAGCTTTCAGAACCAGGTACGGACATTACGAATATCTAGTAATGCCATTTGGGCTTTGTAATGCCCCTGCAACTTTTCAGCATCTAATCAATGATGTACTACGGGATCTCCTGGATCAGTTTGTTGTGGCATATTTGGATGATATCCTGATATTTTCTGATAATCTTGAAAATCACAGAAAACAGGTCTGCATTGTTCTTGAGCGCCTTCGTACCCACCACCTATACATTAAACTGGAAAAATGTGAGTTTGAACAAACAGAAATTCAATTCCTGGGATATGTAATAACTCCTAAAGGTTTAAGTATGGACGCAAGTAAAATTAAAGCTGTGCTGGACAGGCCCATCCCCAAGAATGAAAAAGATATTCAGAGATTTGTGGGGTTTGACAATTTTTACAGGCGTTTCATTAAGAATTTCTCTGCCGTTATTACAACCGATCACTGAACTTACACGTAAAGGGACTCCTTTTCAGTGGTCCACTAAGGCTGACACTGCATTTTCCAGATTAAAGACTCTGTTTACATCTGCCCCTATCCTGGTACATCCTCAGCCAGAATTGCCATTTACTGTAGAGGTAGATGCTTCTGATTCAGCTGTTGGGCCTATACTGTCTCAAAGGACTGGACCTAAGATGTTGTTACATCCATGTGCCTTCTATTCCCGCCAGATGTTACCAGCAGAAAGAAATTATGACATAGGGAATAAAGAACTTTTGGCTATAAAAGCTGCCTTTGCCGAATGGAGACATCTCTTGGAGGGAGCCACCCATCCAATTACTGTCCTCACAGATCACAAAAATCTGGAATGTATTCAATCAGCTAAGAGACTGTCTGCCAGACAAGCACGCTGGTCCCTATTTTTCTCAAGGTTTAATTTTTTTATTTCATACCGCCCTGGTTCCAGAAATGGCAAGGAAGATGCCTTGTCTAGGATAGCTGACCCCCTCCATACTACAGTAACCAAAGCCACCATCTTGCCTGAGAGTAGATTTTTAGGAGTTACCTTTCCTTCTGATCTAATGTCTCGCATTAAAAAGGGCTACACTGATGATCCAGTTTTTCGTGATCCTCCTCGTGATCTTCATATGACCATGCTTAATGGGTTTTGGATTTTTCAACAACGTCTGTTTGTTCCAGAATCAGTGCGACTGGACGTTTTACGTCTCTACCATGACTCAAAACCAGCAGGTCATCCAGGAATCCGAAAGACACAAGAACTACTTACCCGATCCTTTTGGTGGCCTAAATATTATGAGGATGTTAAGAAGTATGTGTCCTCTTGTGATGTATGTGCCAGACATAAGACTCCTCGCTCATCCCCTGTTGGCATGCTTCAGCCTCTTCCCATTCCTCATCGTCCCTGGGGATCTATATCCATGGACTTTATTGTGGAACTACCTCCCTCTAAGGAACACACTACCATTCTTGTTGTTGTGGACCGGTTAACTAAGATGAGTCATTTCATACCAGCTCGTGGTCTCCCTTCAGCTAAACAGACTGCTGACCTAGTTATTCGGGAAATATTTCGCTTGCATGGAGTGCCTGATGAAGTAATTTCTGACAGGGGAGTGCAGTTTACATCTCATTTTTGGAAATGTTTTTGTTCTATTCTAGGTATTAATGTAAATCTGTCGTCAGCTTTTCATCCACAAAGTAATGGACAGACTGAGCGAACCAACCAGACTTTAGAACAATATTTGCTGTGCTATATTAGTTACCTGCAGGATGACTAGCTGGATTTTCTACCCACGGCGGAATTTGCCTATAACAATGCCCAACACTGCTCCACTTCTCTGAGCCCATTTTTTGCTAATTATGGTTACCATCCAACCTTTCTAGTGAGTCTCCCAATTACTACTTCAATTCCTGCAGTCACTGACCGGCTAACCGCCTTACGAGATTCCCAAGAACTGTTGAAGAAGACTCTTTCGGAGGCTCAGGAATGTTACAAAAGAGCTGCTGATAGGCATAGAAAGGAGGCCCCAGTTTATCATGTTGGTGACAAGGTTTGGCTGTCAACAAAGAATCTTAAGCTTAGGATTCCTTCTCATAAATTGGGTCAAAAGTTCATGGGACCTTTTGAGATCATCGCTCAGATCAAACCTTCCGTCTGCAACTTCCAGATTCCATGAAAATACATCCGGTGTTTCACGTTGCACTGCTTAAACCTTTTCATGAAAATACTTTCCCTGGTCGAGCCCTGCCTGCCCCACCACCAGTCCTCGTGGATGGTGAAGATGAATACGAGGTGGAAAAAATTCTTGACTCCAGGATATTCCACAACAAGTTTCAATATTTGGTTCATTGGAAAGGCTATGGTGAAGAGGATAGATCATGGGAACCAGTGGACAATATTCATGCTCCTGATCTTCTTCAGTCTTTCCATGCACAGTACCCTGCTAAACCAGGAAATAGGGCATCCAGAGGCTGCACTTGTAGAGGTGGGAGTAATCTGAGGAACTGACTCTGCTGGGTTTCGAACCCTGGTTTACATGCTGCTAAACCTCTTCCTTACCAGTACACCAGCCTGCCTTTTGCAAATGTACCTGAGATCTGGTAACCTTGACTCTATAAGCATTGGTATCAGTGACAAGTCTCTTCAGCTGTGTCTGGTCATGTGTCTGGTTCTTGGCCTATAAAAGCCACTTCCTGTCTCTGTACTTTTGCCAGATTATTGTGGTTCCTGTACTCTCTAATCAAGCTTGTTCCTGTTTCTCCTACCTGTTGCTGATTTTGGACCGTTTTGACTTTGCTGCTTCTCCTTCCCACTGACCTCGGCTTGCCTCACTACGATTATCATCTCTCTGTTCCAGTCTCCCAACTCTGCTTAAGACCAGAAGGCCACTCAAGGCTGAAAACATTGCTGATCTGGCTACTGGACTCCAAAACTTTGTAACATCAATATCATTACAATATGTCTCCTATGTCCTTTGCAGATTTTTTGTCAGCATTCAAACGCACGTTTGATCAACCCGGTAGGGTTACCTCTGCTGGCAAAGCTCTGCTTAGGGTTCGACAGGGTAACAGATCTGTAGCGGATTATACTATCGAATTCCGCACTCTAGCAGCTGAAGTGGTTTGGAATAACGGCGCCCTCGTAACAGCCTTTCAGGAGGGTTTGGCCGCTTACATACTGGATGAAATAGCATCCAGGGAACTGCCTGTCCTTCAAGATGATATTATAGACTATGTAATCCTTATTGATAACCGCATTAGAGAGAGACGTAGTCAAAGACGGCTGGATACACGGGTGTTACCTGCTCTACCCAGTACTGCATTACTAGCGTTACCCGCTCCTAGGCAACCATCCCCCGAACCCATGCAATTGGGTGCTACGGGGTTAACTGAGGCTGAAAGAACGTATCGTAGAAGGGAGGGGTTATGTCTTTATTGTGGAAAGAGGGGGCACCACTGTAACACATGCCCTAAATTACAGGGAAACTCCAGCACCCAAGGCCTAGAGAGGGGTCGGCCTCGGGTGTTATGACTTTGCCCCCTCATGTGTCCATCTCCAGACCATTTATTACGGTTTCTCTTTTGGTCAATAAAACCACTATAAGAACCAAAGCCGTGATTGATTCAGGTGCGGCAGACAACCTTATGGATGAGAACTTTGCCAAAACCGCAGCCTTGACTTTTTTTTTTTTTTTTAATTCTTTATTTTTGTTGTGCAGAGTTTAAACATCTGGGTTTGCACTGCCACAACAGCTGGTGTAACCAGGTTTGTATTCACATTTAATCACATGGCATTATAGGAAAACATTGCACTGTTTTTTCTTTTAAAGCAGGGAAATGAACAGGATTATACAGGAAGTGCAGAATTATTAGGCAAGTTGTATTTTTGAGGATTAATTTTATTATTGAACAACAACCATGTTCTCAATGAACCCAAAAAACTCATTAATATCAAAGCTGAATATTTTTGGAAGTAGTTTTTAGTTTGTTTTTAGTTTTAGCTATTTTAGGGGGATATCTGTGTGTGCAGGTGACTATTACTGTGCATAATTATTAGGCAACTTAACAAAAAACAAATATATACCCATTTCAATTATTTATTTTTACCAGTGAAACCAATATAACATCTCAACATTCACAAATATACATTTCTGACATTCAAAAACAAAACAAAAACAAATCAGTGACCAATATAGCCACCTTTCTTTGCAAGGACACTCAAAAGCCTGCCATCCATGGATTCTGTCAGTGTTTTGATCTGTTCACCATCAACATTGCGTGCAGCAGCAACCACAGCCTCCCAGACACTGTTCAGAGAGGTGTACTGTTTTCCCTCCTTGTAAATCTCACTTTGGATGATGGACCACAGGTTCTCAATGGGGTTCAGATCAGGTGAACAAGGAGGCCATGTCATTAGATTTTCTTCTTTTATACCCTTTCTTGCCAGCCACGCTGTGGAGTACTTGGACGCGTGTGATGGAGCATTGTCCTGCATGAAAATCATGTTTTTCTTGAAGGATGCAGACTTCTTCCTGTACCACTGCTTGAAGAAGGTGTCTTCCAGAAACTGGCAGTAGGACTGGGAGTTGAGCTTGACTCCATCCTCAACCCGAAAAGGCCCCACAAGCTCATCTTTGATGATACCAGCCCAAACCAGTACTCCACCTCCACCTTGCTGGCGTCTGAGTCGGACTGGAACTCTCTGCCCTTTACCAATCCAGCCACGGGCCCATCCATCTGGCCCATCAAGACTCACTCTCATTTCATCAGTCCATAAAACCTTAGAAAAATCAGTCTTGAGATATTTCTTGGCCCAGTCTTGACGTTTCAGCTTGTGTGTCTTGTTCAGTGGTGGTCGTCTTTCAGCCTTTCTTACCTTGGCCATGTCTCTGAGTATTGCACACCTTGTGCTTTTGGGCACTCCAGTGATGTTGCAGCTCTGAAATATGGCCAAACTGGTGGCAAGTGGCATCTTGGCAGCTGCACGCTTGACTTTTCTCAGTTCATGGGCAGTTATTTTGCGCCTTGGTTTTTCCACACGCTTCTTGCGACCCTGTTGACTATTTTGAATGAAACGCTTGATTGTTCGATGATCACGCTTCAGAAGCTTTGCAATTTTAAGAGTGCTGCATCCCTCTGCAAGATATCTCACTATTTTTGACTTTTCTGAGCCTGTCAAGTCCTTCTTTTGACCCATTTTGCCAAAGGAAAGGAAGTTGCCTAATAATTATGCACACCTGATATAGGGTGTTGATGTCATTAGACCACACCACTTCTCATTACAGAGATGCACATCACCTAATATGCTTAATTGGTAGTAGGCTTTCGAGCCTATACAGCTTGGAGTAAGACAACATGCATAAAGAGGATGATGTGGTCAAAATACTCATTTGCCTAATAATTCTGCACTCCCTGTATCTTAAGTTTCAGAGAAAGCAAAGGAAAACAAGAGCTTGGCTCATAGATGGGCTTCACCTAGTAATCACAATGAGAGTAACTGTCAGGCTAGGACTATACATTACAGAGTTGGGCTAATCATTCCTATCCCAGAGTCTGACTACACAAGGTTATGTCAATATAGTTGTAGACGTGTTACGTTAGGTGAAGGTAAAGTAACTGAGTATTAATATAATAGGTTAGTTCCACATTTCTAGGCAGGAAATCACAATTACCGTGAATTAAAGAGGATAGCTAGGCATGTGGGTAAAGTCACAGTAAAATGTCACTAGACTTAGTAATGTTGCATGAGTGGGGAGCCAATGATCTGGGTCACTGTCATAGTTCTGCAGTACGAAGGAGATTAACTAAACGTTAAACACATAAATTAATGAAAAATAAAATCATCGCTTATATTGGGGAGAAGATGCTTAACTTTTAACAAGTTTCACCTCTCAGCTCAGTCCCAGTGTCCCGTTCAACCTATACCCTCCAAGGGCAGTGTACAGTCCCGTAATAAAGAAGCAAGCTGTATGCCATGTCGCCAATTGGACTGGTACTGGGCTTGAGCTCCTGCCCGGCTTGGGGTTCCCCTCGAGAGCACCAACTTGCGAGGTCTGCCTCTGCTCCGCTTGAATGTGTGTGTCTGTGTTCTCTTGTGCTGGAGGGTCGTGTGGTTTTTGATTCTCTGCCGAGGTGAAGCTATGGCTGCTAGTAGAGTCAAGGACCGTGGTGGGCGACTCCAAGGCATGTATTTACCCTTTTGCAGAGGAGCAGCTGTGCATCTCAGCGAGGCCCATTTCCCGCCCGGCCGCCATGTTGAGGCTCGTTGCATTGCCGCAGCTGTGGACTTCAGCTGAATAGTTGGAGTCGGCTTGTGCGGTGGGTGGTCGTCCGGGTAGTTCAGCGCTGGTTGGCACATTCTGTTTTCTAGCTTGCGCCAGAAATTGTTGAAGATACGGTCTAGCCTGAACAGGATGTTATATTTGTCTTCAGGGTTGCCGGTGGCAGTTTACAGGATTTAGTATGGCTTTCCCTCCGTCTTCCACCATCTCAGGGCGTCCTCGAAGGGGTGGACCGGGATTACCCCCACCGGTCCCAAGGGGGGGTAACGGGGCTCCATTTCAGTGCTGGTTGCCATCGAGTGGCCCCGGCTCGGGAGATCAGCCGCCTCCCCCGTCCGGTGCCCGACAGGCCGCATGGTTAGAGCTGTACCGCAGCTTCGCCTCCCACACTCTATCATCATCATACAGTGGGTCTCCGGTGAGTCAGGGATTATGTGAGTCGCTTGTACCGCTCCCACTTAGGCTGAATGAGGGTGAAAATCGCAGTTTTGGCTCGTGGAGGAGAGGAGCTCAAGCAAAGCACGTCTCTCCTCCATGACAGTCAGGCCCCGCCCCCCTGCAGCCTTGACTTTGATCCAAAAGGCCACACCCTTGGCCGTTGAGGCCATAGATGGTAGACCACTTGAGAAACCTCTGGTGACCCATGAAACCCAAGATATAGTTATGTCTGTGGGTGCTTTACACAAGGAAAGGTTAACCTTCCAAATAATTGACTCCCCTACTGCTTCCATCGTTCTGGGTTTTCCCTGGTTAGTTAAACACAACCCAGTACTTGATTGAGTTGTTTAGACATACTCTCCTGGGGGGAATCCTGTCAACGAGACTGTATGGCTCATGTACGTCCCGTTTGTTTACTTAACGTGCCCACGGCTAAACCACTTTCTGTTTCTATCCCTTCTGTGTATGCAGACCTTGCTTTGGTTTTCGAAAAAAGGGAGGCAGATAAGCTACCCCCACACCGTGAGTATGACTGTGCCATAAACCTATTACCGGGTACTATGCCTCCTAGGGGTAAGGTCTACCCTCTTTCTGAGAAAGAAAACCAGGTCATGGAGGAGTACATACGGGAAGCCTTAAGTAAAGGTTTTATCAGAAGGTCCTCCTCTCCTGCTGGTGCTGGTTTCTTTTTTGTGGCAAAAAAGGAGGGCGATTTGAGACAGTGTATAGACTACAGGGCTCTAAACAATATAACGGTTAAAAATGCCTATCCGATCCCTCTCATCACTGAGTTGTTTGATCGTGTCAAAGGTTCTAGATATTTTACAAAACTAGACCTCAGGGGGGCTTATAACCTTGTTCTTATCAAGGAGAACGATGAATGGAAAACGGCGTTCAATACACGTAGTGGGCATTACGAGTATCTGGTCATGCCTTTTGGATTGTGTAATGCTCCTGCCGTATTTCAGGATCTCATAAACGATGTCCTTAGAGATCTACTGCATGTCTGTGCCGTAGTCTACCTTGATGACATACTTGTATATTCTCCGGAGTTGAAGACACATCATACTCATAGGATGGTGCTTAAGAGGTTGTTGCAGAACGGTCTTTATTGTAAATTAGAAAAATGCTTATTCGACCAAACTTCTGTACAATTCCTGGCTTATGTTATTTCTGAACAAGGATTCAGCATGGATCCTTCTAAATTGGAAGCTATACTGTCCTGGCCCCTTCCCCAAGAAATTAAGGCAATACAGCGATTTATAGGGTTTGCCAATTATTATAGAAAGTTTGTTAAAAACTTCTCATCCATTATTTCCCCTATCACTAAACTGACAAAAAAGGGTTTGGAATCCTAATGCTATTGTGGCCTTCGAGACTCTTAAAAAGGCATTTGCCACTGCCCATCTGTTACACCATCCTGATCCTTCCCTTCCCTTTGTACTGGAAGTCGACGCCTCTGAATCAGGTATAGGAGCAGTGTTGTCACAAAGACAATCGTATGACGAATCCCTCCTTCCCTGTGGTTACTTTTCTAAACGCTTGTCAGAGTCTGAAAAGAATTACGACGTCGGGAACAGGGAATTATTAGCTATAGTGATGGCATTTAAAGAATGGAGGTACTTGTTAGAAGGAGCTAGACATAAGATTCTGGTTATAACCGATCATAAAAATCTATCCTATATCGCAGATGCTAAGAGGTTATCCTCTCGTCAGGCTAGATGGTCTTTATTTCTCTCACGTTTTCAGTACATAATCACATACAGGCCTGGATATCGAAATGTCAAGGCTGATGCTATCTCCCGCCAGTACGAACCTGTAGATTCTATTACCTCCACTCCTGAGCCCATTGTACCCACAGTACCCACAACTAATATAATAGCTACTACCCGTTTGGTTATTTTGTCTCTTTTTCTTGATGGTATCAAGTCATACCAATCCCAAGCACCCTCTGAGACTCCTATTGGTAAGCTATACATGAAAGTAAAAGACAGAAAGAAGTTGTTAACTTTATTTCACACAGCCAAAACGGCTGGTCATCCAGGGGTTACCAAGACTTACAAGGGTCTCCTCCAACGGTTTTGGTGGCCCTCACTCAAAAAAGACGTGGTAGATTAAATCAGTCTGTGGAGTTGTATTTACGCTGTTTCACGAATGCACACCAGGACAACTGGTCCCATCTCCTTCCCTGGGCTGAGTTTGCCAGGAACACTGTGTCTCATTCTTCTACTGGCGTAAGTCCTTTTATGGTGACTTATGGGTTCCAACCCGCTGTCCTTCCCGGTGTGTTCTCCGACAAGGGAATGCCCGCTTTGGATGAGCACCTCGCCTCCTTATGGAAGATGTGGGATCAGGTCCATGCTGCTCTTTGTTGTTCTGCTGCTACTCAAAAGAGATTTGCTGATCGTCGTAGGTGTGCGGCTCCTTCTTATGCTCCGGGTGATAGGGTTTGGTTGTCCTCTAGGAATCTCCGCCTTAGGGTTCCCTCGATGAAGTTCGCGCCCAAGTTCCTTGGTCCCTATAAGGTGTTGCGTAGGGTGAATCCTGTGTCCTACTCCCTGGCCTTGCCCCCTTCCATGCGTATACCTAACACCTGTCACACCTCCCTTTTGAAGCCCTTGCTCTGTAATCGGTTCTCTGGGTCTCTCAGGCGTTCCGATGCCCTCCGTGCGGTCTCTAGTGACGTATATGAGGTGGCTGCTTTCCTTGATTCTCGTTTCTCTCGAGGTCGGTTGCAGTATCTGGTTGATTGGAAGGGTTACGGCCCTGAAGAGCGGTCGTGGGTTTCTGTCTCTGACTTGGATGCCCCCTCTTTGATCCGCTCCTTTCATGCACGGTTTCCTTTGAAGCCTTCGGCTTCCCGCCCTCCGGGCGGTCCACGAGGGGGGGGTTATGTCAGGGCTCCGCGGGCAGCGGTGAGGGGAGGCTGCAATCCTCTTGCAGCACTCACCCTCGGTCAGTCGCTGCCCGCGGTCCCTCCTCCTCTTACCGGTCGGCGAGCGGCGTCCTCTCCTCTTGACACGCTGCTCGCGTCCTCTCCTCCTCCTCCCAGCATGTCTAACGCTGCACGCTGGGAGCCGGCACCTATATCAGTACGCCGGAGTCGCTCACGTGACCCGGCGTTAAAGCGACCGTGCAACAATCACAGTGGGGGGGTATAGATACCCCCCATGTGTGTTTGTTAATTCTGATTGGAAGTTATCCAATCAGAATTAAGGCAAGGATATTTATACTTACCTTTCCTGTCTCTCAGTGCCCTGTTGTGGTCTTTGCTTTAGAGTATTGATACTGAACGTGTGCTTTCTGGTTACGTACTCCCTGGCTTGTTATACTGACTTTGTGACTTTCTCCTACCCTTTGACCTCGGGTTGTTTCTCGTTATTCTGTTTTCTGGTTCCTCTTACTCGGCTTGTCTCCTGACTATTCTGTGTGTGCTTAGCCCGGCCACTCTAAGGTCCGGTACTGCACACTTTCTGTGTGTGTGTCTGTGTGTGTGTTAGCGTGTTGGGTTCCCCGAATTGTGACACCCCCTCCCTCCCTCCCCTGTCACTCTCTTTTTTTCTCCCCCTCCCTTGTCACTCTCTTTTTTTCTCCCCCTCCCTTGTCACTCTCTTTTTTCTCCCCCTCCCTTGTCACTCTCTTTTTTTCTCCCCCTCCCTTGTCACTCTCTTTTTTTCTCCCCCTCCCTTGTCACTCTCTTTTTTCTCCCCCTCCCTTGTCACTCTCTTTTTTTCTCCCCCTCCCTTGTCACTCTCTTTTTTCTCCCCGTCCCTCCCCCCTCCCTCCCTTGTCACTCTTTTTTCTCCCCCCCTCCCTTGTCACTCTTTTTTCTCCCCCCCTCCCTTGTCACTCTTTTTTCTCCCCCCCTCCCTTGTCACTCTTTTTTCTCCCCCCCTCCCTTGTCACTCTTTTTTCTCCCCCCCTCCCTTGTCACTCTTTTTTCTCCCCCCCTCCCTTGTCACTCTTTTTTCTCCCCCCCTCCCTTGTCACTCTTTTTTCTCCCCCCCTCCCTTGTCACTCTTTTTTCTCCCCCCCTCCCTTGTCACTCTTTTTTCTCCCCCCCTCCCTTGTCACTCTTTTTTCTCCCCCCCTCCCTTGTCACTCTTTTTTCTCCCCCCCCCCTTGTCACTCTTTTTTCTCCCCCCCTCCCTTGTCACTCTTTTTTCTCCCCCCCTCCCTTGTCACTCTTTTTTCTCCCCCCCCTCCCTTGTCACTCTTTTTTCTCCCCCCCTCCCTTGTCACTCTTTTTTCTCCCCCCCTCCCTTGTCACTCTTTTTTCTCCCCCCTCCCTTGTCACTCTTTTTTCTCCCCCCCTCCCTTGTCACTCTTTTTTCTCCCCCCTCCCTTGTCACTCTTTTTTCTCCCCCCCTCCCATGTCACTCTTTTTTCTCCCCCCCTCCCATGTCACTCTTTTTTCTCCCCCCCTCCCTTGTCACTCTTTTTTCTCCCCCCCCCCCTTGTCACTCTTTTTTCTCCCCCCCTCCCTTGTCACTCTCTTTTCTCCCCCCCTCCCTTGTCACTCTCTTTTTTCTTCCCCCTCCCTTGTCACTCTCTTTTTTCTTCCCCCCTCCCTTGTCACTCTCTTTTTTCTCCCCCCCTCCCTTGTCACTCTCTTTTTTCTCCCCCCCTCCCTTGTCACTCTCTTTTTTCTCCCCCCTCCCTTGTCACTCTCTTTTTTCTCCCCCCCCTCCCTTGTCACTCTTTTTCTCCCCCCCTCCCTTGTCACTCTTTTTTCTCCCCCCCTCCCTTGTCACTCTTTTTTCTCCCCCCCTCCCTTGTCACTCTCTTTTTTCTCCCCCCCCCTCCCTTGTCACTCTCTTTTTTCTCCCCCCCTCCCTACTCTCTTCCTCCCCCTTCCCCTACCTCTGTTGTAGCGTGGCCGAGCCCTGTATGGTCTGCGGGTACAGGGAGCTTTTGTTTCCTGTACCCGGCCAGACTAAAAGGAAGTGCACACTCAGTGTGCACTTCCTGTTAGTCCGGCCGGGTACAGGAGACAGATGCTCCCTGTACCCGCGGACTATACAGGGCTCGGCCACGCTACAGTGAGGGAGTGACAGGAGGGAGCGCTGAGCGCTTCCCTCCTGTCAGCCCCTCTCCTCATGCTGTGCCCGGGTGGTGCGCCCTCATGGACGCACCAGCCCGGGCAAAGCTGCAGCCGCCTGAGGCTCTCTACAGAGCGCTCAGGCGGCTGCAGCATGAGGGGGGCCGGCGGAGCTGGGGGGGATTTCCCCATAACCTCTCCCCCCGCATGATTTGCTGGGGGGGGATGTGTCCCCCCCCCCGGTTCCTACGCCCATGCAGCTGATGCAGCATGCAGACAGAAACTCAGAACCCACAGGATGAAATAGTGCCGGGGAAAAACGGCAGTTCTGCACATGCACGGACCGCTGGAACTCACGTTATGCGTTCCAAACGCTCGTGCCATAACCACGCGACCCTCAGATCACTACCGGTCCCGCCAGACTCGGCCGCAACGTCACTTCCTCCCGCTGGAACGCACTACTGCGTTTCAGCGATCAAAAATGGAACGAACAGCTGCAGAGATCCCCAGGAAACCAGACAGGTAAAACAAGGAGGCAAAAGGAGAGTCCCTGCAATGGGTCCCCCCAACAGGAGGATCCCACACTAGTATGGATCCCAAGGAAACTGCCACAAAGGGAGGGGGGATTTCAGGCCCCACATTTATTGGGGCAATGCCAAAGAAAAGGGGAATTTTTAAGGAGATCCATTCCCATAAATACCTTAATGTAGCTGTATCTCCCTCAGAACACGAAACATAAATCCCACGCAGCAGTTGAGTACTGACACTGAACCTTATGCAGGCTGTTTACTGGGTCCTTCAAATGAAGAGAGGCTGAACTTCATTTTGAACAAACCCACAACAAATGCAGGAAGGTGGCCAAAAAAGAAAAAGAAAAAAAAGTGTTTAAAGTCCTGTAGAACCAGCTAAGGACAGAAAAAAGACTGTGGTGTAAGGGGAGGAGGGACTTTTTATACCTATCAGTCTATTTAATCTAATTAATTCCTGTCCTGTGACTGCTAAGGGAGGAGCTACCCATATGTGATGCTGCCATGATTAGCCAGGAAAGGCTTTTATTGTCCACCCACACCTCCTTATCTTGGGTAAGGAAGGTAAGAGTAAACCCATCTAGAAAACCTTCACCTACTTTATTTTTTTTACTATCTACACATATCAGCTTAGGGAGAGAATTGGCAACCAATGCAGGGTCCTTCCATTTCAGAAATGAATTAAAATGTAATTACTGGGGTATCCACAATTTGTATACATTGTGTTTTATTGTATAACATTTTGTTTAATTCTGTTTTATGTTTTCTTTAAACTCTTCTTGTGAAGAAGAAATGTATTGCCCCAAACCATATTTTTTTAGTAAACACGCTGGTACAAATTCATCAATTTTAACAAAACAAATTTGCATGATGCTCTTTTTCCTTCCTCTGATTTTTTTTCCTTTGCTTTCCATATAGTAAACTTTTTGTATATTTTTATTTCACTCAACAAATAATATTATTATTAAAGGGAGTTGAAATAATTTTTCACCCAAGTACTTTCCTTAAGCATCATTTTTATATTGTCAAATTACAAGTAGTAACTACATATGCTGAATAAATTGCTTAGCCATTGAACTTTGCTTACCCTGCATATCAGCCCTGCGGTAATTTAAAGCATTAATAGCCCTTTATCCTTTGATCTAAGTTATCTTGTGGATTTAATGTTTCTTCTCTATATTGTTATGAGCATCCTACTGAGGTTTTATGCCCCAAGTTGTGCAACTCTTCCACAAGGTGGGGGGTTTATGAACGAATATGGTACATGGGAAATCAGTGTACTTTTGTAAGGAAGAGAAATCCTGGAAAAAGACACTTTAACCTCTGACCTTCAGTTAGTTCTCCTCATCATATAAAGAGGTAATGGGTTTTACAGATACTGTCACAATTCACAGCTGTCACTGATGCTTCAATAGTCCCAATTTTTCTATATGTCTCCAGGATAAATTTATTGCTATGAACAAATGAGATGTTGGAAAGGATATAATTTTTAATTGGCTCCCAGTAATAAATGAATGAGAAATACTTTTTACAAGCACTTGTCCTGAGGGTTTATTTTGCTAATCGTGTACAATTTGTAATAAGTCGTTGCAGTTTTTGCCAATAAACCTGTTCTCACCTGCTTCCAGTGGACACAGATGTTCAAATATACCGTAATAAGAGGTTAAGAAGGTTTGGATCGGATTAAAGTGACAGTGTTGTATTTTTTCTTTTGTGATTGCTTCCCTCATACCCATCACATCTTGAAGATTCTAATCACCTTTTGTCTTTGTTAACTTTTATTATCTCTTATTCTAATTTTTATTTTAAAAATGGGGATTTAAAAAAATAAAATAAAAAAAAAATAAGAAAAAATTGACTACTCACTCCTCCCTCCCTGAGTAAAACAAAGCTTTCCTTTGCGTCAGTAGCATGAGTAACCGTCCTTCAGTGTGGAAATAAAAAGTTCTATATCAGCTTATACCAAGTGCATCTGATGAGATAGTAGGTGTAGTCACACAGCAAGACTCTGCTACAGATTAAAGAACAGCACACACATAAAATTACAGTTTAAATCCAGACTCCTTTTGGGCGGTGCACCCCTCCCTCCCCCACACACACTGTGGATGTGACCACAGAAAAGTATACATTTGAGGAGGTTTTGTATAGTAATGTCACTTTAATTCAAATTTTTTATTTGGTATAGAACAGATATATGATATGCATTGTGAATAGTGATGTCCCGAACAGTTCGCCGGGAACTGTTCGCTGGCGTACATAGCTTGTTCGTGGCGAACGCGGCGGGCGAACATATGCAATTCGGTCCGCCCCCTAGTCGTCATGGAGGTGGGAGGGTCTGGGAGGGAGGGTCTGTTGCTGATTGGCTGGAATGTGTCTGCTGACTGTGAGGTAGAGGGTCAAAGTTTACTCAATGATGATGAATAGGGGGCGGACCGACCATCGCATATGTTCGCCCGCCGCGTTCGCCACGAACAAGCTATGTTCGCCATCGAACAGTTCCCGGCGAACTGTTCGGAACATCACTAATTGTGAATATACACATCAAAGCACTATCACTTTCATTGTTTAGTTTTGACACTGAATTTTTTTGAAATGCGTTTTTTTTTTCACTTTAGTTTTGCATTATATGTATTTACAATGCTCTTACAACAGATTATCGAAATACACTTTAGCTTATATAGCACTAGCATGTTTTAGTTTGTCTCCCATGTTTGAACTAGTGTAGGACTCAAAGATATTGGGGTAGTGCGAAGTAGTGGTGGGCTAAACACAATATGGCCATATGGTGGAACTGAATCCCCATATTTGTTTGCTTAGGTAGATGATTTTAAGTAGCCTTATAGAATGTAAAACTGTATATTTATGTGAGCGATGTTCCTAATCTGCATTATGTATAAATGTTGGTCTCTACGGCAGCACCATTCCTGCCAGAATTCCAGGTGTGCCTCCAATTCACTTTTTATCTTTAGTAAGCAAGACTCAGCTAGGCAGGGCAAAAGCACTACAATGAAAAGCATTTTAATAATGGGGGAGCTGCAGCATCACCAGCAGTAATTTATTTTGAAAAAAGGATATATTTAAAAACCTGGAAGGAAATAATGAGTGGGGAATTGATGACAAACTCACCCTTCCTCCCTGGGAAAAACACAGTTTCCTACATAACTGGCCGTAATGTGAGTGATTGTAATTCAGTTTGGAAAAAACGCAGGATCCTATCAGCTTATAACAACTGGAGGTAACAGATGTAATCACACTGTAAGCCAAGCAGATGAAAACCACTTCAATAAAAGGCATCTGTAAACACAGCAGTAACCTAACCAGCCTCACACTAGGATCAATGACCTAGGCAATATGCCAGTCAGGGCTGGACTTGCCCACTGGGATACCGGGGAAGGCCGCAGCACCTGGGGCTGGCAGGAATCCCTGATGTGTAATTCAAATTAGAGGGAAAGAAGGGAGGGGGGCCTGGGGCTGGGGCTGTAGGGAGGGGCTGGTGGAACCTATTAGGCTGCCAGGGGGACGGAGAGAGTTCTGAGTCTCCCTCCTGAATCTTTAGCAATTGGTGCCTCTATTCTCTGCCCCCAGACTAAACCCCGCCTCCCAAATTCAAGACATGATCAAGCTCCAACCCAAAACATGCTGGTGACCTGGAAGGAAGAGGTCCGAAAATTGAGACATCACCTTGCAGTGCTCCTTGTCTCCCACAGCCTTCTATGACAGTTAGGCTTCAGCCCATGACAGTGATTGTGTGTGTGTGTGTGTGTGTGTGTGTGTCAGTGAGCTTTTCTGTAGTGAGCATGTGTGTGTGTCTGTCTGTCAGTGAGCTTGTCTGGAGGAATGTGTGTGTCAGTAAACGTGTCTGTAGTGAGCATGTGTGTGTTAGTGAGTTTGTTTGTTGTGAGCGTGTGTATACCAATGAGTGTGTGTTAGAGTTTGCACTAAATTTGTGTGTGTGTGTGTACCAGTAAGTTTGTCTGTGTGTGTCAATGAGATTGTCAGTGAGCATATTTGTGTGTATCAGTGAGCTTGTGTTTTTATGTCAGTGAGCTTATATGTATCAATGATATTGTCTGTCTGTGAGTTAGTGTATCGATGAGCTGTATCAATGAGTCAGTGAGATTGTCTGTGTCTGCATGTGAGTATGCTTACTGTATAGTTAAACGTTTTACCATGAACGACCCATGAATTAGAAAAAGGAACATACCACCTCATCAGTCTGACACAGGCTCCCACACCAACACAGATAAAGCAATGGTAAAACCAATCTATCTTATTATTATCATCTTATTCTGTCTCCCTCCTCAGAAGCTGAAGTTAAAGTGTCCTGAAAGTGTCTGGAAAAATCCTGCATGGAAATATATAGATTTTTTACTGATCCTCCTTTTTTCCATTTATTGGCTACGTCTCAACTGATCTGTGAATGAAATCAACATTTAGCAGCTGTTCCCTAATCTTCATCATGATCTTTTTTTTCTCATCAATCATCTTTTTTCTTTATCAATCATCTCTTTTTTTACTTCCCAATTGGACAAGCGATAAAGCACACTTTATTGGGCAAATCTCTTCTCCATCATGGCAGACTAAGCTGTTTATTTGTCAATCCTTCCCTCCCCCACACCTCCCCCACAAAAATAGCTCCTACATTTGTCCCACTTTTATGAGTTATGAATCAAATAAGGTGGCATGTTCAGTCCTTGTTTAGTTTGTTTTGTTATTTGGTCATGTGGCGAATTGGGGTTACAGAATTCTGATGGGTCACCGATTACATCAGATTTTGGATTAAACTAAATGCACAAGTCTAACAAGCATAACTTAAATACTTTTGACCAATGCATCATTGGGAAATGGATCGGACGGACAATTTTATTTTAGGGGTGTGAGTGAGGGTGTATCCCTAGGCAGGGCTGTTCTGAGAAATTTTATGGAACTACAATGTAATTTAGAACAATGCATCTTACTTACAGATTAATTTCTGAACATGTTTGTTGTGGTTTAAAGACATATTACAGTGAGTATTATTGCTTTGAAGCTCTGCTATACACTCATACTTAGACACACAAAGAATGCCGAGTACCTACAAAACTTAGAGATCTGGTTCCAAAATAGGAACTTAGACACACAAAATGTGTCCTAAATACAGACAGTTGGGAATAATGCAATTAATAAAGAATGCCAAGGATCCAAAAAGCAGTTTAGTAAACTAACTAAGGTGTATTTAGAAATATAAAAAGTAGGCAGTAAGCAGTAAGCAATGCACCTGCAAAGATGCTAATGTTGTGCTGTAACTCCAATACTCACAGTTTTGTTGATACGTGGTATTCTATTTTCGGCATTTACCTTTCAACAAGCAACTGTGTATTTAGTAGAACAAGTTAACAATGCATTAACAGTGTATTTGTGATTTTTGTTTACATGAGTAAACTTCTAAGTATTGCATCCAGTATAGTATAAATGTACATTATAAATTGTTAGGGTTTAAGACACTAGAATAATGAATTCTCAAATTCATACATTTCTGCTTACACCAAGTGTAAAGTCAGGTCCATAAATATTGGGACATCGACACAATTCTAATCTTTTTGGCTCTATACACCACCACAATGGATTTGAAATGAAATGAACAAGATGTGCTTTAACTGCATACTTTCAGCTTTAATTTGAGGGTATTTACATCTAGATCAGGTGAACGGTGTAGGAATTACAACAGTTTGTATATGTGCCTCCCACTTTTCAAGGGACCAAAAGTAATGGGACAATTGGCTGCTCAGCTGTTCCATGGCCAGGTGTGTGTTACTCCCTCATTATCCCATTTACAAGGAGCAGATAAAAGGTCCAGAGTTCCAAGTGTGCTCTTTGCATTTGGAATCTGTTGCTGTCAACTCTCAATATGAGATCCAAAGAGCCGTCACTATCAGTGAAGCAAGCCATCATTTGGCTGAAAAATCTAAACAAACCCATCAGAAAGATAGCAAAAACATAAGGTGTGGCCAAATCAACTGTTTGGAACATCCTTAAACAGAAAGAACGCACCGGTGAGCTCAGCAACACCAAAAGACCCGGAAGACCACGGAAAACAACTGTGGTGGATGACCGAATAATTATTTCCCTGGTGAAGAAAACACCCTTCACAACAGTTGGCCAGATCAAGAACACTCTCCAGGAGGTAGGTGTATGTGTGTCAAAGTCAACAAACAAGAGAAGACTTCACCAGAGTGAAAACAGGGGGTTCACCACAAGATATAAACCATTGGTGAGCCTCAAAAACTGGAAGGTCAGATTAGAGTTTGCCAAACAACATCTAAAAAAGCCTTCACAGTTCTGGAACAACATCCTATGGACAGATGAGACCAAGATCAACTTGTACCAGAGTGATGGGAAGAGAAGAGTATGGAGAAGGAAAGGAACTGCTCATGATCCAAAGCATACCACCTCATCAGTGAGGCATGGTGGTGGTAGTGTCATGGCGTGGGCATGTATGGCTGCCAATGGAACAGGTTCTCTTGTATTTATTGATGATGTGACTGCTGACAAAAGCAGCAGGATGAATTCTGAAGTGTTTCAGACAATATTATCTGCTCATATTCAGCCAAATGCTTCAGAACTCATTGGACGGCGCTTCACAGTGCAGATAGACACTGACCCGAAGCATACTGCAAAAGCAACCAAATAGTTTTTTAAGGGAAAGAAGTGGAATGTTATGCAATGGCCAAGTCAATGACTTGACCTGAATCCGAATGAGCATGCATTTCACTTGATGAAGACAAAACTGAAGGGAAAATGCCCCAAGAACAAGCAGGAACTGAAGACAGTTGCAGTAGAGGCCTGGCAGAGCATCACCAGGGATGAAACCCAGCATCTGGTTATGTCTATGCGTTCCAGACTTCAGGCTGTAATTGACTGCAAATGATTTGCAACCATGTATTAAAAAGTGAAAGCTTGATTTATGACTGTTACTCTGTCCCATTACTTTTGGTCCCTTAAAAAGTGGGAGGCACATATACAAACTGTTGTAATTCCTACACCGTTCACCTGATTTGGATGTAAATACCCTCAAATTAAAGCTGAAAGTCTTCAGTTAAAGCACATCTTGTTCATTTCATTCCAAATCCATTGTGGTGGTATATAGAGATAAAAAGATTAGAATTGTGTCGATGTCCCAATATTTAATGACCTGACTGTATATCAGAATTCATATCCAATATATTAGCACTTCCATTGGATGTCATACAAAACATCTCTGCTCTCTTCATAACAATCCATCATACTTTATTTTTTTAAGCTATCATGTTTGATTCTGCTTTTTAATGTTTTACTTTTTAAGATGTTGACTTGAGAAATAGTTAAAAAAAAATATTTTATTTTGTTAGTGTGTTTTTTAACAATTTTTACAGTGAAATATATTTTTTATGCTTCGATAAGACATCTATGCCCTAAGAGCCAGAGAGTCAGAGAGGAATGGGACAGCTGTTCAGACTATTTTTTTTAATGCTTACTAGTTATGGTCAGAAATAAAAAAGTGATCTTAAACTTCATTACATTTAAAGAAGGTCTTGGAAACCATTATTTATTCCAAAGCATGTTTTTCACTGTAATTTTTACTATGCATATTTATTTAATATCACAATTATGATCTTATAATGATTTATTGTATTTTCCTGTTCAGTTTTATATTGATGAAAGAGCCTCAGGAAACAATGTACAAAAGGACTGAAACCTGATAAGTTGATAATATGCATTTTATAAGAGTATTGAAGGTGCTTAAGGGCTATACCATATTCCCGAATGCAATGCTATGTAGACAGATATTGATTATTCCATCCTTATGTATTTATTATTTCATTTTAAAGCAGCATCACAAATTGATGAACATAACATACAAAACAAGTGCAGAAATATGAAATGTAAAGTGCCCTCTAAATGCTGGTAATTTTAACCATATTGGAAAGGGCAGACAACTGCTGGAAATGTTCACTTTGATTACCGCTAAAACATTTTTCATATTGTAATGGACTTTTAAGTATTGACTATTTTAAGTCATACAGTGTAAACCAAATATATAAGCTTATATTTATGATAATGCTAATAGCCATATTAGCATTTTCCCCTTTGGGATTGAATGTTCAGAGATACTGTGTATAAGTAACCAGGGCTATTTTGAAACATTTGTACTATGTTTCATGCCTATTAAAGGAAAAGAGGTATTTTTTTTATTATCACTGAAAATGAAATCATTACATGTAATATATCATGTATGTTTAATATAAGTTAATATTTATTTTGTAGTGCATCTCCTCCTTATTCATGCTATGTGGAGACGGTGATATGTATGTGCTCTTTAGTAAAAAAGCTCTGCCTAACATATCCAGCTGTTAGAAAGGAAGTAGGAAGCAGGAATTTGACAGGCACCGAGAAGGAACTATGGGGGACAAGAAAGATGATATATATATATCATAAAACTGGATAGAGAACAACACCACATTGATCCGAAGAGGAATTGATGGAAGAGAACAGGGTACCATAAGAGGGACTGGGGAAAGGGGATAAATAGGATTGAGAACCACAAGCGGGACTGATGGAAGGAGCGACGCCCATCTGAGACAAGAAATAGCATGATAGAATGTGGAGAGTTAAAAATTCCCAAACAAGTGATTGCAAGAGAGTCAGGAAGGAAGTAACAAACCTAAAATTCGTAGTTTCTAGGTTTTACTTCATTCTCATGTACAGTGTGAATGGGCAAGTTCTCAGACTCTCATGCTTGATTAACAGGCTTTCATTAGAAATGATCCATTTCTCCAGATGAAGGCACAGATTCTCAGGCTAAATGGCCAAATTATTAGATTTTCAGGGTAAAATGTGAGTGATTTCATATTTTGTAATAATCACTGCATTAATAAAGTTTCTATTTCTTTTTACTTGCTTTTTTGTGTACCTGTTTTAAGATTGCCTTTCCATTACCCCAGATTTCTTGTTAAAAAATAGAAAGAATGGTGCACCACACACCTTTGCACTCAGTATGAGTACCTGAGAAGATGGTAACTCTATCAATAATATGGTGGGCAAAGCTATTAAAGTGTGATGGAATGAAAAGTATCTGAAGGCATTCGTTTTGCTCACAACCATAATGGGTGTTAGAAAGGAAGGTGTAGCAGGTAAGCACATTTGACTAAGGAGGAAATACAGATTTTGACTTTCATGAAAGACAAGGAGAGTTCAAAATTAAGGATTTCAGTAAACAATCACATGGAGCAACATGGATCCAAGTGCTGCCCAATGTTCAAAAAATAAATCTCTGGACAAAACTAAAGTGTGAGGTGGAACATAAAGGAAAGGAACTGACATTACTAATCACTTGAGGAAACTTGGATGAAAGTGAAGTATAGGCTATACCAAACAGTATGTATCATAACACGACATGATACTTAACATGACAGACTATGGATTACAAAAGAAAGAAGTCCACCTCACAATCGCATTGAGTAGCCAGGATATATATATATTTCCAAATGTAATAATTCTAGTAGGTAACTTGGGTGCAAGCACTGCTAAGACGCAAGGAAAGGTTTTGGTGGACACCACTTATTTGTGGAAACAAAGGATAAAATATAATAATTTTAGATCAGCTTGAAGTCTCGATTGACAACATAAATACAAGAGCTGTTCGGGTTCAAGCAAGGATAGTAGCAGGCTTTACAGGCTTTGAGAACAAAATAGGAAAAAAAATGTTCAGGTAAGCTCATAAGAATACAAGGAAAAAGGTTGTTGAAGGAGAAGTCTATTGGCCATTATAGAGTCAAGAAGGATTTTTTGTCTTTTTGTGGTATAAATGGTAATGGCTACAAATAGGTTTTGTGCTTTTTTATTATCAACAGCCTAAAAGATTGGACTTCTGGGTCAAACTTGACAGACTTTAGTCTTTTTTCAACCTCGACAACTATGTAAAAACTATGTAACTAATCTGATGCCACATCAACCAGCACTGTTGAAGCACAAGCAAGTAAATTTTTTCCATGATGGCTGAGAACACAGAATAATGGCATTTAGTTTACAACCATAATGGGTGACATAGGTACTAGCATTGCTGTCAGGATGAAGTACACAAATATGGGTGAGATTCATTAAGAAATTAGTATGAAAACAAAGAAGACATTGGTTAAGAACAGTGGCAGGGGTTATGGAAACCTCCAAGGGGATGAAAAACTTACTGCAGGGAAAATTTAGTCAGAGTCACGCCAGGTCAGATTTAAAAAAAAAAAAAACATCTCTAAAATCATATTAAAATTCAGTAAAACAGAAAACACAGAATAGTCAAACATGTTATTCTTGGAATCTCAGTTGGTGAGCAAGTGTAACATAATATTTTATCAAACTGCTTGAATATATTTAGCCAAAAATGGAAAAGATTGTGTAAAAGCTTACTTGCACCATAACTGCTACAATTAGTTGTAGTAGCTATGGTGCTTTCTTTGTCACCATTAAAGATTTAAATATTGGGGGATCAACCTCTGGTATCTTGATAAGCCACTGGATTCAATTAGACTATAAACCAAGAAATAGGCACTAGCAGAACCACATAAATACAGGAAAAGAGATAGACAGGAACACAATTAAACTTGATGTACTTAGTCTTTTTTTCAACCTAGACAACTATGACAACCTAGACAACTAGACAACTATGTAACAAGACAGAGAAATAGCAACAGAGATATGGAGTTCTTCATAGTTCTGTGAAAAGTTACAAATGACAAAGTTACAGTTTTCTGTGAAAATTTATCTCTGAGGGAAATTCATTTCAATTTACATATACCAAAATATTTAAGCTCAAGGAACAGAAAAAGTTACAAATGACACAAGAACATCTTTTATGGCCAGCAGATGTATATGATGCAAGAAAAAAAAAGAAAAACCACAGTTATCAGATTTATAATTGAATTGAAATTAAAATTGTTTAAAGGACCACTATAGTCACCCAGACCACTTCAGCTCAATGAATTGGTCTGGGTGCCAGGTCCCCCAGGTTTTAACCCTTCACATGTAAACATAGCAGTTTCAGAGAAACTGACATATTTAAATTGCAGGATTAATCCAGCCTCTAGTGGCTGTCTTCCTGACAGCTCTAGAGGCGCTTCTGTGACGCTGAATGCGAAAATTGCATTCAGCGTGCACAACGTCCATAGGAAAGCATTGAGAAATGCTTTCCTATGGGCGTTTTTAATGCGTGCGCGGCTCTGGCTCTGGCATTCCGCTCCAGTCGGGAGCTGACGTTGGAGTGGGAGGAGAGGTCACCAGTGCCGAGGGAGCCCGGCGCTGGATTAAAGTAAGTAGCTGAAGGGGAGCCCAGCAGGAGGGGGCCCTGAGGGTGGGGGGGGACCTAAGGGTTATATAGTGTCAGTGTTTTCCTGACACTATAGTGATCCTTTAATTTAGTTCTATCGGTCAAGTTGAAAAGTTAATAGGTTTTTGCACCTATTATGATTAGACAGTGTATGTAGCAAGGATACTTTTAAAAATATATTTTTCACATATATTTTTTACAAAAACTATAAAAATATCTATTAAAAACTCCAGCATCATAACAGCAATTTCTTTTTGTGAAATAAAAAATGTAAACAATTTTTTATATGTTAACAACTCAACACCCATTTACAAAGATAAATTATAATCTGCATCTTTGACAACATGATGAACTATTGACAATTTTCACAAAAGTGTAGATAAGGCTAGGGCAGTGTGGACAACTAAGCCCTGCATTAACATTGGGGTGTGCTTTAGTACTGTTATCACTTAAATCCGCAATAGATTCTTTGTTAAGAATAGCGCATAACTTCAAATGCAATTGTATAATTAGACCTATTTTCCAGCTCAGATATAACTTGGATTTTTTTGACATAAATGTTACGATTCAGCTTGAATCTTCTTCTAATACAGAGACTGCAGATGAATCTACAATTTGTAAACTGATTCAGTGCAGCTGTGTATGAAAATAAAACACACATGACCCATATGATATATACCCTTGTCGAGAACATAGCAGGTGGCCTTAGTTATTAAACATCCCTTTTGCAATGAGACTAATTCTTTATGTACAGAGGAAATAGCGCGGTGTCACTGCACAGCCACAATTGTCTGAGAGAAAGTGATACAGGTCTGGAATCAACCAGTACTAAATCACATTGCTTTGGTCTTGGTAGATGGCAGAAGCCAAGGTGCTGATTTTTACTAGGTCTTGCTTGTCATCACAGCCTGTGATTTGCAGAGCAAGGGTTAGACCTCCTTTTCCTTTATTCTAACAACTGCCAGAGGATTGTGTTACATTAGACAGAGTGAGGGCTGACAGGTCACGACCCTGGTCACTGTCACCAGCTTCCTGCTTCCTGTAGGCTGCATGCCGTGGGAATATTTGTTTTTACCAAATTCTTTACAATCAGTGGCAAACATATAAACATGTGAGAAACGAGAATTCAATGAGACTGTTGGTGGTGGCATATGATTTTAGGCTTTATTATTGGAATATATATATATATAAATGGTTTTTTTTTTGTTTGTTTTTACCTTTGTACCATTTGTGATAATTTTCCAAAAATGGCTAAATGCCATATAGCATTGAAATTGCTATGTTGGATTATAATCCCAAGAGCAATTCCAACGATTTCAGGGAGTAGTCATAATAATTATTGGCATTTATATAACAGTCCACAGCACTTTTCAATATTATAAAGAGAGAAATTATTAACTATTACAAATTGTGGCAGGAACAAAAGGTTTATGAGGAACCTTCGCAAATGAGTTTACAATCTAGAATATGTTGAATGTAAAAACATAAAAGAAAGGGCAGTGTTAGAGGTAGTACCCAACTTGTGAATAATGGTGCCATCATTTTTTAATCAAATTGTTTGTGCTTCATGTAAAGTTAAGAAATGTCACAAATGATACAGTATACATAAAATATGTAATCTATTTTATTAAGGATACAATTTAGCTTACAACTTAAAGGAGCACTATAGTGACAGGAAAACAAACGAGTTTTCCTGGCACTGTAGGGTTATTAGGACCCCCTCCCCCCCCCCCCCCCCTTCCTCAGAATGCGCATGGGCGGCCAGAGAACTCAATGCTGTCCTATTTAGCGTGTCCTCAATGCGATTTTCGCATTGAGGATTGCGGAAGCGGCCTCTAGTGGCTGTCAGCAATTAACCCTCAATGTAAACATTCCTGTCCGGTCGCACCTCCCACGCCTCCACGCTCTGTCAGTCCCTGCATTGGCTTCCAGTTAGATATAGGGCCCAATTCAAAATTCTGGCACTTGCTTACAAATCCCTACATAATGCTGCTCCAACATACCTATCCTCCCTCATACACAAGTATGTCCCGTCGAGACCCCTGCGCTCATCCCAAGACCTACGCCTATCCTCTGCCCGGATCCCCACCTCTGACGCTCGCCTTCAAGACTTCTCTAGGGCTGCACCTATTCTGTGGAACTCCCTTCCCTCCTCAATCAGACTTTCACCCAGCCTCCACTCCTTCAAAAAATCTTTGAAAACTCACTTCTTCGTTAAAGCGTATCAATTAAACTGTCAGCAGGCTTCTCATCCCCCACCCCATGACTCCTTTCCTGCAACTGTCAAAAATGACCTACCAAGCACTCAATAAACCCTTCTCTAACAAACTATTTAATTCCCCTACTTTAACCCGTTTGTGTCACTATACCCCACTCCCTCTAGCATGTAAGCTCATTGAGCAGGGCCCTCAACCCCCTCTGTTCCTGTACGTCCAGTGGTCTGATCTCAATTATGTGTCTGTTAGTCCACCCATTGTACAGCGCTACGGAATTTGTTGGCGCTATATAAATAATAAAATAATAATAATAATAATAGCAGTTTCTCTGAAACTGCTATGTTTACAGATGCAGGGTAAAAACTAAGGGGGCCTGGTACCCAGACCACGCCATTGACCTGAATTGGTCTGGGTGCCTATAGTGGTCCTTTAATATAATTTTTTTTTTATATATATAACTCAGCATCATAAATAGAACATTAGACTACCACCAAAAAACATCAGATGTAATTGTATGATAATACATATCACAGGGTACATGTCACAGGTGCCTCATTCCAGGGCCATATTTAAACTTGACCTACAGAGAGTCCCAGGAGAAAGCATTTCCCAAGTAAGTGGATTAATCTCATAGGAACAGGCATAAGGTTGTAAGAGTAGGACCTGCCAAGAATGGGGTACATTGATGTTATGGCAGCTTATGCAATGTATGATCATGTACTGAAACTAAACCCCCATTATTTTTTGCCTAGGTGAGGTGTTTTTAAATAAAACTATTACATTCCGTGAGACTTAAAATTGCTGTTTAGTGAATGAGTGCTGGAATTTGTATATCTCTCCCCAAATTCTGCAATGTTCTTACTTGGTGTAATGCAAACGATTAGCACCAGGGAAATCTGTTATTTTAAAATTGATATTGTACTTTATATAAGTGTATGTTTGGGCCCTGGGATGGAACACTTAGAGAGTAAGTTGGGCCAATGCTACACTCCACATTTGGAAGTTGCTGGGAGCCTGCAGGTAAGGAGTCCAGTTCAAGAGTTCCAATGCTTTAGTTTACCTCACCTGCAAAAGATAATTTACTTGAGGTGCTGTTAAATACTCCCCTGCCAAGAAGGAGATCGGATCTTGTTTTTCTTACTGTGAAGTGCAAATGGAGCAGCAAAAAAAAAACTGAAACAGAAAGGTGGTCATTTCTTTTGTGAAATGGACAAGCAATCCAACCATATTCATAAGAGCAAGGGTTTTGTTTTGCTTTATTTTGTTATACTCAGCTGTACCCTGTTGAATTTTGGAGACACAATAAAAAGACCAAGTCATTTTACATTATCCAGCATGTGAAGTGTCTCTGAAGCTGGAAAAGACCCTGATGCGAGGACAAGGTACCAAAGGAAAGAAGTAATTTTGTCCCAATATATATGCATTATATCAAAAACATTAAATATGATAATAGGACAAAATCTTTGGTTCACAAGAGATATAGCAAACCCATATGAGCATTTCTGCCTTCTTTTGGCCTTATCAGTGTAGCTGGTACCCCTCTAGGTACAGTGAGCATAGGGTCCACACCTGGATTACCCTTTCAACTTGGGGAGAGACAAATTCATGTATTGCAACAAAAACGAAGAATATAAGAACTCTGAGAATGGACAAAAGCTTAGAGAAATTCAGTAGCATGTCCTTGGTAAATCCCTGCTCAGTTCTCAAAATATATTGTTCAGCTGCACCATTACAGACAGAACATATTCCAAAGCACATCAGACTGATCCGACCTGTAAGGGCAGTCCAGATCTGAAATGCTTTGTAAGTTCACTCTGCACAATAGATAGAGCTAACTGAACTCTAAACACTATAAGTGTATCTCCTCTGCTTTTTTTTTTTTATCTCTTAATCACATTTGACATACTGCAGTATATACTCGTTATATATTTTCTTTTTTTTTCTCATTCCAAAGCAACATCAGAAGATTTTTTTAAGGCTCCACTCCTGCTTTAAATTGTGTACATCTTACCTTTTACCAGAAAGCGGTATGACTGGAGAGACTCTGGTTTGGGTTGTTTGAGATGACTTCTAGATTAAACTAAAAGCACTAGAAACCTACCACTCCCATATTTCTGAATCCAGAGAATGGTGTCATTTTGTCCAGGAAATCGGCCAGGCACCAATGCAGAAGTGGGGTTTGTGAACAGTAACTTCAAATATGGTGACAGCTCTATGACATTTTTACTTTATAGGCATGCACTGTGCAACGTACATCCTATATCG
Source organism: Pelobates fuscus (assembly GCF_036172605.1). Classification (NCBI taxonomy): domain Eukaryota; kingdom Metazoa; phylum Chordata; class Amphibia; order Anura; family Pelobatidae; genus Pelobates; species Pelobates fuscus. Next base: position 261,640,248 of record NC_086318.1, read on the forward strand.
TCTTGTGAAGTCAGCACTTACCAACATAAATAATAAAGTGGCAATCCTACCTGAATGTTGTAGGAGATTTGCTGGGCATTTCCATCATTCATAGCATAAAGGCTAGCCCACTCTTGAGGCAGGAGCAAGAGAAGGCAAATCTTCCCACACACTATGGCAGATGTCAGTACACTTTAGAGATGCTGGAAAGGATTTCAGGGGGAAGCAGAGGGCAATTTATAGTCTGGTGTTGGAGCAGTACACTGGTATTGTGTAACTATTTGGTAGAGATGATTAGACAGTGAGTGATAGGTCACCTAGTGGCAGTCCTTAAACTATTTATGGATGCCACTAAAAACTTGAGCCACTGCACTGCCAGTCTGGGATAGGTCATCCCCAAGTAAGATGGATGCCTTATTGGAGACCCAAGAGGTTCTGATGTAGAGGAACTAGTAAGGAGGCTCAAGGATCAGCTGAAAGATCACCTATGCGGATGAGTAGAACATTTTCCTGAACTTATGCCAACTTGCACTTAAGTCCAATAGCTTGCCATTTGCAGGGAGAATCTGATTCAAAGGGTGTGTGGCTTGGAGCAGAAGGAGGAATGCTAGCTAAGTGAGAAATGCAGTAGGAGCCTAGGATGTCTGCAATTCCCTACAGTAGTTGCAGGAGTAGCACTACAACACAGGTGAGTAGAGCAGCTGTGTTTTGAGCACAGCCGTTTGGTCTATATTTGGACCCACTCAAACAGCAAACACCAGAAAGGAGAGTAGTGACTCCAAAATGGTGAGAGTTCAGCTCTCTGAGCTTTTTTCCTCCTACAGTTGACCGTCGTAGATAATGGGATGACAAGAACCACTGTCAAAATTGAGTGTGTGCTTTCAGTAACAGGGACTATGCTGAATCTTCAATTCTCACAAATGACACCTCATCTGATGATACATATTACCTTCACCCCTCCCCCCCCCGCAATTTAAATTTTCCTCACCCCTTCCTGTCAAGGCCGCACTTTGACTGACAGATGCTCACTCACTCACAGATGCACACTCACTGACAGACATATACAATCACTGACAGACGCATACACTCATTGACCGACGCATACACTCATTGACAGACACACACTCTCATATATACTGACAAACAATGACATACACACACACTAATACTGGGACACACACTGACAGACGCACACTCTCACTGACAGACGCATGCACTTACTGACAGACGCACGCACTCACTGACCGACACACACACATTTACTGACTAACACACACACACATTCACTCATAGACACACACACACATTCACTCACATAGACACACACATACACACTTACAGAAACACACACATTCACTTACAGACATACACACATATACACTTACAGACACACACACACACACACACACACACTTACATACACATACACACTTCTCCCAACACTCACAAATTATAATTTTTATTTTATTTTAAATCCACCCAGCCTCCCTGGGAGAGCTGGAGTGGATTACTTACCTGTCCAGTAGGGCTGCTGGGCGGGCAGGCAGAGGGCAGACAGACAGAGTAGGCGGTGAGGCAGCTTTAATCTTCCTGCTCAGCTCCCTCGTGCACCACTTAGTGATGCCGCGAGCCGGTCTGATGTCATATTCTGGCTCCCAGCTTCATTAAGTGGCGCGGAGGGAGCTGAGCAGAAAGAGCTCAGGTGAGTATGCTCCCTCGCTGCCCGCCTCAGGGGGCTCAAAAGTGGCCAGCTGGCCAGCTCTTGAGCCCCCCAGGACACGAGGCAAGCAAGGGATCTGCCTGGGCATTTGGGGGCAGCTTATTTTGCTGCCCCCTGCAAAGTGCCACCCAAGGCAGATGCCTTGTTTGCCTCGTGGCATTAATGGGTTAAAAGTGGATGTTTGTTTCTCACCTGTGACTGTTCCCATTGTGTGGCAATGCCTGCTGTCTTCGGGAACAACCAATTAACCTCTATGGAATTGTGTTTGCACTCTGGAAGTCCACGTCACATTCCAAGGACTGAAGGTTGCAAATGGTTTTCCCTGAAGTTGAATTGCTTTCCCCTGGGGTCAATTGCCCATTCACTCCCCCTTTCCAATTTTATCATGTAGTGGGAAAATATCCATTCCATGTCCACCCTATCATACACTCATCTCATTCTCTATATAGTCAATGTGTGTGTTTGTGATGTTGCAGATTTTAGACTGTAAGTACTCACTGTACTGAACATGACACACTCAATGATCCATCCAAACGTCAGAAGAGGAATGTGTACAGACCATTTCACGAACCATCATTGGAATACAATGGATCGATCGTGCTGCTGTACAATAAAGTTTATGTATTTCTGGATTGTTGGTGTATTTTGCTTGAGTTGTTATTATTTTTGCTTGCTGTTGTGCTTATGGTGCCAAGGGTGCCCTTGAATCAAACCAATATAAGTAGTTCAAGAGCACTTCCAGATGTCATTAAGGAATTGATCATGCCAGTGCCAAGTTGTCCCTAGATAAGTTGCATGTGAAACCTACCATTAGCAAACATTTAAACACTATGACTACTCTAACTATATTACTTAGGGGAGAATGTGAAGGGAGTGCAGTGAACTGCATTTGACACTATTACTACAAGTACAGGGTGCTATTGTGGTTATGGTGCTTGGATTAATCTATTAAGAAAAAAATCTTCACTCAAACACCTAAGTGAATTGGAAAAATCTGTGTTTGCCAGACAGACAGCTCTTTAAATTGGCACCCTTATATCATATTTAATGATACAGGATACAAATAGGATATTAAATTGTTGACTAATTTGGTGTCCTTAATGATTATACCACATAAGGGTACCAAATTAGAGAGATATATGTCAAAGCACTCCCTCTCTAATTCGTAGTGAAACCTTTCAATAAAACCTATATTTGGTAAAACTCTAGTTTGGTATGTGTGTATTATTATGATCCTAATGTGGGTTTACTTATTAGGATATAATAATAATACAAAGTTAGTGAGGTATACTAAACACAGCTTCCTCCCTAATTTGGTACCAATGCCACATAAGTATACCAAATTAGGTACATATCTCTATTCTCTAATCTCTAATGTAGGACTAGCAAACCAAACCAATGAAAGATATGTTAGCGTTTGCAGCATTCTGTATGTGCAAATGGAATTCCTGAACTGAAAATAATGTCCACTTTTTGGACAAGCCAATAGGCCATTCTTACCAAATTATTTTCGGGCAAAACTAATTTTCATTTTTAACCAAAATTTCCTGTCCTGCCCACATTAATGAAAATTCAGACCACCCAGGTGCAGTGAGAAAATCAATAAATAAAAAAGGATAATTACTTCCCTTTTCTTAATCAGGTAAAACAAGAGGATTCCTCTTAATCCTCACAAATATAGAAACAGGGTAGAATATACCTAAATATATACAAAATAAAAGAAAACGCTCATAGGGGATTAACGTAAAACACACGGATGCCCCTTATATTTATGTCACACTCACGAGATATATGAGGTTTTCAGGCACATCAAGTTGATGAATATTCTTAGGTCCCTCAGGGTCAGAGTAGTGGTTTGGACATGTAAAGAATAATAAACATCGACATAGTGTAACTTTGTTATAAAAGTAAAAATCACAGCTTTAATGGTAGCACTTACAGTGTAACACTTGTAAAAAGGCCCATCAGAACAAGTTTTCTTCTCACATCAAGAGTGGAACGAAATGTCCTTGTTGAATTTCTCAGGCAGGCAGTACACAGTAATAAAAAAATCAAATAAAATAACAAATAGTAATAGCAAACACTATTAGTCTCTACGTGTTTCGTCCGGTTCGCCGAACTTCCTCAGGAGTAGTGGAGTGCTTCAATCCTTCTGGGGCTTCCAATTCCTTTTAAATCTTTCCCGCCGGCATTTCAATACAAATTTCCAATTTCAAACAGCTGATCGTCCGTCCGTTCATACACTCCATATATGGAGTTCCGGCTCTCCTTCGTGGAGCGCACGCGCGTTCCACAGACCCGGAAATGCCCACGTTGCTCTGGGTTGGGCGGATGTGCGACACTGGAACGCACGTGCGTTCCACTCCGTCCGGTCATCAACGGCATTGGACGCAACACATACAGGAAGAGAACAAAATAGAGAAGATACAATGAAAAAATGAATAAAAAATAAAAAATAAAGCAATTTAAAACATATTAAGACATATTGAATGTCCACTTCATTATAAGACACCCAAAATAAAATAAAATATGATGCAAATCAGATGAAACACCATTCTACTTGTAGGTCTAAACAAGACCTTCCCAGCCAGTTTAAGTATTTTCCTATGTGACGGTAGCATAGCCAAAGTTACACAAATTTCCATAAAAATCCAAACACATCTTACATCTGTGACAATCAATAGAGTTATGAAGGAGTATGTGAAACAAAGGTGAGGACTCTGGAGCCATCCGGCCAAAAAATAATAATAATCTGAATATTATAATCTAAATATAATAAAATAAAATAAAATAAAATATAAAATAAAATAAATGTAAAAATAAAAATAAAAATAAAATAGACAATATCTATAAAAAACAAACTAAGTCAAAATCCACATTTAATCCCAGTGGATGTAGGGTCCTTAGCCTATGGATCCAGAATCCTTCCCTTTGTCTGAGTTTAGTGGTGACATCCCCTCCCCTTGCATCCAAATTCACCTGTTCAATAACAATCCAAGACAGGTTGGAAATTCTAAAGTCTGGGCACTTACTACAGTGTGTGGGAACTGAGTGGTTCTGTACCCCTTTCCTTATGTTGTTAAGATGCTCCAGGAAGCGTATTTTAGCTTTCCGCCCTGTTCTTCCCACGTACTGTGCCCCGCATCCACACGTGAGTAAGTAGACTACATTATTTGATAGACAGGTTACATTTCCCTTAATTTTAAATTCTTCTCCCGTAGTTGTACTACTAAAGGTATGTGTGTGACCTGGTCTATGTTTACAGGCTTTGCATTGCCCACATGTATAAAAGCCTGTTCTGCATTTTCTTATTCTAGTAGTATTTCTAGGTTTAAAGAAACTTGGTGTAAGGTGTGTTGAGAGATTTCTCCCTTTCCTATATATGACCTTGGGGATATCTGGCAAATTACGTCCCAGGAATTCGTCAAGCTGGAGAATTGACCAATGTTTTTTAAAAATCTTATTGATGTGAAAAGCCTTTGAGTTGAACTGTGTGTTAAAAGAGAACTCAAAGGGGTTTCTCATACCGGTTGATGCCTTAACTCTGTTCGTCAAAAGATCCCCCCTACTGGTGTTCCTAATTTTCATTGCCTCCATCTGTAATTGGTCTTTTTTATAGCCCTTCTCTACAAATTTATTAATGAGGAGATCTGCTTGTTCTGTATATGACTTCACATCAGTGCAGTTCCTCCTCAGCCTCGTAAATTGGCTTTTGGGAACCCCTGAGAGCCACTTGGGATGGTGCCCACTGTCCGATTGAATGAAACTATTTACATCTGTGGGCTTGAAGAAAGTTTTTGTTTTAATTTTAGAATCTTCAATGTAAATCGTCAGGTCTAAAAAATCTATACTGGTTGGATTAAAGACTGGTGTAAACACCAGCGAAAACTGGTTATTATTAAGATATGAAAAGAAGTCATCAAGTTGTTCGTCAGACCCTTTCCAGATGACAAGAATGTCATCAATGTACCGACGCCAGAGCACCAGGTTTGCCCCAAAAGGACTGTCTGACCAAACGAATAAACGCTCCCAACAGTCCATGAAGATGTTTGCGTAACTGGGGGCAAACCTGGTGCCCATAGCCGTACCTTTGATCTGTAGAAAGAAATCATCATTGAACACAAAAAAATTATGCGTCAAGATAAACTCTATGGATTCGAGCAGGAATAACCTAAACTTGAGATCCATAGTCTGATCTCCCTCAAGTTTCTCTCTTACAGCTTCTAATCCTTGCTTATGGTCTATTACTGAATCTAAAGAGCTAACATCCAGTGTAATCCAAATGTAGTCTTTACTCCATTCTATTGAATCCAACTCTTGTAATAGATGTTTGGTGTCTTTTAGATAAGATTTCGCTGCTTGGGCATATTTTTGTAGTGAGTGGTCTATAAATTGGGACAATTTAGATGTAAGCGAGTCAATCCCGCTTATTATCGGTCTCCCAGGCGGGTGGGTTTTGGATTTATGTACTTTCGGGAGAAAGTAGAAGGTGGGAATTCTGGGATGTTCTTGAAAAAGAAACCTATATGTGTTGTTATCAATTATGTCGTCATTAAGTGCTTTTTCTAATAGAGATTTAAGTTCACCCCTAAAAAATATATTGGGGTTATTCGGAAGTCTAATGTAAGTAGTGGTGTCTCCCAACAGTCTCTCAGCCTCTCCCAGGTAAAAGTCTGTTGACATCACCACTATGCCTCCCCCTTTGTCCGAGTGTTTAATGACTATGTCATCCCTTTTTCTCATACTCTCCAATGTTTTCATCTCTTTTTGAGTCATATTATTACAAAACTCTTTTCTGTTGGTTAGTTTTTCCAGATCTTTTGTAACCATCTTATTGAACACCTCTATTTGGCTACCTTTTTCTTGGGGATTAAAGGTAGATTTAGGTCTAAATTTCGTAAGTACATCTGTCCCATGTTGGGATTCCTCTTTTTGTCCCAAAGGGTCTTCTAGTTCTTTTTTTATGAAAAATCTCTTAATACTTAGCTTTCTAATAAACTTCTGGAGGTCTATATAAACCTGAAAGGGATCCGGGGGAATATTTGGTGTATACTTAAGGCCTTTTTTCAAAATTAGGCATTCTTCTTCAGTTAATTTGATTTTTGAGATATTAAATATACCCATTGCTTCCTCCTTCTCTTGTTGTGTTATTTCTATGTTTCCTTCCCTGAACTTAACCTCCTCCTTTTCCCTGGGGTGTCTTGATCCATTAGTGGGGTGAAACGATTGGTAAGATCTATCTTGTGGGACTTTGGTGCAAAGTATTGGGTTATGCCCTTTTTCCTGACCTTTTGGTCTTGCCCCCTCTCTAAAAAATCCCTATCTTGGTTTCTACCTTCTGGGTGTATCCCATCTCTATTGGATCTGGATGTCTCTTCTCTATTTGGTCTAGATTCATTTCTTACTTTTGAACTCCATTTAGATTGTTGGTTATATGTGGAGACATATCTGTCTCTATTCATCGGGGAATGTTGTTTATAACCCTCATCTATTTTTCTTTTTGTCAAGTGAGTGTCATACCCTATGGGTTTAGCTTGTTTACTTTTATTATAGTTAGAGTGAAAATTTTGAACACTGCGTCTGTCTTTTCTGTTCTTTACGGAAAAAAGTTGGATTTCTTTATCTTTTTTGTCCCTCCTATACTTATTATTTTTGGTCTCTGCAATTTTCTCGTCCATTTTTTGGACTCTGTCTGCTACGATTTTTTCTTTTTCTATAAATTCAGGACTTTTTTTATCAAAGGGATTATTTTTTTCCAAATTATCTAATTCTTCTAAGACATTATTCAGATTTTCTTTTTCATAATCCACTATGATTTCCATCAGAACCGTTGCGCATGTCTCAAGGGCTTTGTCCCATCTATCTGCGTGGCGTGAACTTTCCAACCCGTTTGCGGGATTCTTTGATAATCTTAGGCCCCTTGGTATGAGGCCCTCTTTAATATAACCCTCTAGGAAGGAAATCTCCCACCATTTTTTTGTCTCTTTTATGGATAATCTTTCCAAAGTTCTAAAGAAAGTTTCGATTCCCTGTTGGATATTTTGGGATTTATCGCAGCTTTCTGTGAACAAAGATTGGAATTTATCAGCCCTTCTCTGCTTAAGTTCAGAGAACATGTTACAGTCTGTGGTCTATAGCAAGAGGAAAAAATTCCAATACACAAATGAAAATTCAGACCACCCAGGTGCAGTGAGAAAATCAATAAATAAAAAAGGATAATTACTTCCCTTTTCTTAATCAGGTAAAACAAGAGGATTCCTCTTAATCCTCACAAATATAGAAACAGGGTAGAATATACCTAAATATATACAAAATAAAAGAAAACGCTCATAGGGGATTAACGTAAAACACACGGATGCCCCTTATATTTATGTCACACTCACGAGATATATGAGGTTTTCAGGCACATCAAGTTGATGAATATTCTTAGGTCCCTCAGGGTCAGAGTAGTGGTTTGGACATGTAAAGAATAATAAACATCGACATAGTGTAACTTTGTTATAAAAGTAAAAATCACAGCTTTAATGGTAGCACTTACAGTGTAACACTTGTAAAAAGGCCCATCAGAACAAGTTTTCTTCTCACATCAAGAGTGGAACGAAATGTCCTTGTTGAATTTCTCAGGCAGGCAGTACACAGTAATAAAAAAATCAAATAAAATAACAAATAGTAATAGCAAACACTATTAGTCTCTACGCGTTTCGTCCGGTTCGCAGAACTTCCTCAGGAGTAGTGGAGTGCTTCAATCCTTCTGGGGCTTCCAATTCCTTTTAAATCTTTCCCGCCGGCATTTCAATACAAATTTCCAATTTCAAACAGCTGATCGTCCGTCCGTTCATACACTCCATATATGGAGTTCCGGCTCTCCTTCGTGGAGCGCACGCGCGTTCCACAGACCCGGAAATGCCCACGTTGCTCTGGGTTGGGCGGATGTGCGACACTGGAACGCACGTGCGTTCCACTCCGTCCGGTCATCAACGGCATTGGACGCAACACATACAGGAAGAGAACAAAATAGAGAAGATACAATGAAAAAATGAATAAAAAATAAAAAATAAAGCAATTTAAAACATATTAAGACATATTGAATGTCCACTTCATTATAAGACACCCAAAATAAAATAAAATATGATGCAAATCAGATGAAACACCATTCTACTTGTAGGTCTAAACAAGACCTTCCCAGCCAGTTTAAGTATTTTCCTATGTGACGGTAGCATAGCCAAAGTTACACAAATTTCCATAAAAATCCAAACACATCTTACATCTGTGACAATCAATAGAGTTATGAAGGAGTATGTGAAACAAAGGTGAGGACTCTGGAGCCATCCGGCCAAAAAATAATAATAATCTGAATATTATAATCTAAATATAATAAAATAAAATAAAATAAAATATAAAATAAAATAAATGTAAAAAAAAAATTCGGGCAAAACTAATTTTCATTTTTAACCAAAATTTCCTGTCCTGCCCACATTAGCCTATTTTTGGTGATTACATACGAAAAGTAATCAAAAAAAAATAATAAATAAAAATAAATCATGTACACTAAAGGTATTTGTCTGTTCTTGGCAACCTGTCATCTATAATCCTCCACAAAGCCCCTTATTTATGGTCTGGAAAGTGCAAGGAACAACCTAAGGACACATAGGTTTTTGACAATCAGAACATCCAGGCTCAGACTCACTGTCACAGTATACTCTTTTAAACTATTAAAAAATATCTTTAGCTCAAAGAACCGATGTGTATAGTCACATATTAATGAACAAAAAAAGTCCTCACTTGCTTTGTTGCATATTGTAGCTCCCTAACAATACTAATTATTCTAAGTGAATCAGCCAACACATTTAAGGGAACATTCACATGGAATAATCAGCACATATTTCATTTTGAATGATTAATGCTTCAGGCTCCGTGACAGAGTGGAGTTGGCAGTATTATCAATACAGTTATTTTGTATTCTTTCATGTGGTACGTCTAAGTGGAAGTGTGAAGTTTACACCAAGGTAACAACACTTTTTTAAATTATAGAATAATGGGCTTGTGGCTGAAAGACATGTATAAATATATCTGTTGAAACAAAAAGATGCATTGTGATAATTTATCCCTGCCTGTTAAATGTATAAAAGGACCGTTTGTATTAAGTTCATGTAAAAACAAAATAAGTGTGTGTATTAAAATAATGAAATCATATAAACAATATACTTTATTTTTTTTCTTCTTTATTGAGATTTTAAGTTCAACAGTACTGCAACAAATATAACAAAAAAAGAGTAAGAAGAGATATCATAAACCTAGTCACAGAGTTTTATGGTTAGGCCAAATATTTTTCCCCAAAAAATCCGACTGGAGATGAACTAGCATAGTTCTGCTAGCCACTAAGAGGAGATCAGTCACAAAAGGTGAAAATGTGTTGTAGTTATGTGCGTGCAATACTGCCCTATGAGATTTTCTGATATCTTTTTAAATGTTCTTTATTGCCAGTCATTTTTGTTATATCTTTTTACCTTCTCCACTGATTTTGTGGATTAGCTCCCACAAGGTCTATGTTTTGGTTTTCTTAATTATAAAATGTGACCGATCTTTGCATTGGTCTGAGCCATTATGAAAGTAAAAGGTTTTCACTGTCTCAAAATACCCATGTGGGTTGCAGCACAAATTAAAATTTTATTTATTAGCTTCTAGTAAGCTCCAATCTTTAGTTATACCTATCTACCAACTAAGCGAGTCTAAGCGAGCCTCCAAGTAACAGCTTAGTTTACAAAACAAAAACGGATTCTCAAATCGATTGGATTTGGTTACTGTTCTATCAAGAATGAAGATATGGCCCCTCTTCTCCACATCCCCTGAAGCACAATGGAGAGCTTCTTCTAACCATTTGCACAAATCGTGAAGGATGGAAACATCACCTTGACACTACCAAATAACTGCAAAAGGTGATCTGCATGGTGTTATAATAAAATCTTATTCCAGGTCTTAATATCGAGAGCCTCACCCAAGTCCTCCTTCTATTTCAATACAGATCAAGGGGGTCATAAAATATTGTACATTTTGCACAAGGAGTGTAACAGACTAAAGTACAAGTATAGCAATTGACAAGTATCTTCATAAACGGAGGGCGTGACTTTGGAACACTGCCTGGCAAAGAAGGTTTCAAAAGGTTGCAACAGAAATATTCAGGGGGTGACAAATTCAAAGACGCCACCAAGTACACCAGTGTTACAGAGGCCCCTCTTAAGAGCCAATGTCTAAGCTCTGTAATCCTCATTATCCACCAATGAAAGGGCTGGGGATACTGACCTGCAGAGTATAATGGAGAACCACAGTGAATGGGCATCTTTTAATGCAGTCGAACAAACAAAATGAGTCAAAGGCACACATATGCCTCACGAGGTGTGCTGGGACTAAAATTTGCTTGTTGGAACATTAGAACAATACTCAATACAACAGACAGTTGCCCTGAATGGCACTCTGCTTTAGTCGCTCACAAACTCTCAAGAATCAATGTCAATATCGCTGCTCTCAGTGAAATCCATCTTAAAGTGGTAGGCAGCCTTCAAGAGCTTGGTGCAGCATACATCCTCCATTGGTCCCGCAAGCAAGAAACAGAGAAACGCCTCTGTGATGTTGGCTTTATGATCAGGAACTTCAATACCTCCCAACTTGAAAACATGGCACCGGGTCACTCAGATCGCATCATCTCCATGGACCTCTACCTTCAAAACAAGCAGCATTTCATTAAGTCCTGCTGAAATGTTCTACACTGAACTATGTAATCTCGTGCAGAACGTCCCTGTGGACAACAAGGTTAACATCCTTGGCAATTTAAATATCAAAGAAGGCAAGTGCTCAGAGGCATGGAAAGGCTTGACAAACTTGGTGACAATGGGCAACTTCTGTTAGAGTTTTGTGATCACCAATTTGTGATCAAATTTGTCATCACCAACACCTCCTTCAGAAAAAAAATGGTGTGAAGACAACTTGGATGTACCTTGGTCCAAATATTGGCACCTTATAGATTACATCATGGTGCGCAAAAGAAACATTCAAGACATCCTACTCACTCGAGCAATGCTCAGTGCAGGGTGTCAGCTGGACCATTGTGTTTTAAAATGCAAGCTATGTCTCCAGTTAAAACCAAAACGGAAGAGGTATCAGATTGGTAATCTCCAGTCAGCTGAGGTAAATTATGAATTTGAAGCAAGTCTTCAGTTTAGGCTTGAGGATTCCATCTGCCTTGTGGACCCCTCTTTAGAAGTGCTTTGGGAATGTCTAAAATCTGTCATCCTGCAGACCTATGTAAAGGTTTTAGGGCTCACCCCAAAGAGCAATAAAGATTAGTTTGACAAGAACAATAATGAGATCCAAGAATTGCTGATAAAGAAGAGATCATCTCACAAGGCACACCTTGCTCAGTCATCTTGTTCTGACAGGAAAGCAGCCTTCAGACTTCCAGAAACCTTGAGTGCTAGCTCATAGTGATTAAGAACAAGTGGTGGACAAACCCTGAGAGAGAACTCAGCTTTGCGCAGATGTTGGTGACTACAGAGGGTTATATGAATCTCTGAAGGCAGTGTTTGGCACTTCAAAACAGATATTCAAACACTCCTCATAGAAAAGGCATCCATCCTGAACTGGTGGTTGGAACATTTCCAGTCTCTGTTCAGCACCATCGGCACGTCTCAATTTTTTGCATTCCATCACATTCCACAACAGCCAAAAAAAACTGACTTGGATGAGATTCCATTCTTAAAGAGACTGTTTTAAGGCTATTAAGCAGCTGAAAGGTGGCAAAGCTGGAAGTATGGGGCCCAGCATTACACACTAAACCTCATGATTTCTTTGTTTTCTGCTGGGAACAAGGCAAACCATGATAGGACCTCCTTCACTCTATAATCATCACCCTGTATTAGAACAAGGAAGAAAAGTCTGACTGCTCCAACTATTGGGGGATAACACTGATCTCTGTTGCAGGAAACATCAATGCAAGGGTACTTTCGAACATACTGGTACCCAACTCTTCTCTTTCCAGAGAGCTAATGTGGCTTTAGAGCTAGAAGAAGCACCAGCAACATAGTATTTTAGACAGCTACAAAAAAAATGTAGGAAACAGAACAAGGCATTGTACATGACATTTGTTGACTTCACAAAAGCATTCGACCATTAGAGCAGAAAAGGTATGTAGCAAATCTTGGAATGCCTAGGATGTCCCCCTGAATTCCACAATATGATCATTCAGCTACACAAAGGTCTACATGGCCAAGTCAGACACAGCAATAACATCTTGGAATACTTCCTCATAGGGTTAAAACAAGGCTGTGTTCTTGCTTCTCTGTTGTCTTGTTCTCTTCAAAATCTATTTTAGCTTGATGCTTCAAAAGGCCACTGTAGACCTTGATAAGAGGATGGTGTGTATATCCGTTACCACACTGATGGCTGTCTATTTAACCTTAAGTAACTAAGGGCCCACACCAAGACAGTGGACAAACTCTTCAGAGAGCTGCTTTTCAGTGATGATGCTGCCCTTGTTTCCCACACTGTGACAGCCCTCCAGCAAATAATGCCTGGCTTCACAGAGGCTGCTGAGCTATTTGGATTAGGAGTCAGCATGAAGAAGACAGAATTCCTCTACCAGCCTGCACACATCATGGTAGTTTACCATCACCCCCGCATCGCCATTGGTGATCATTGCTGAAGACAGTCCATCAGTTCAGCTACCTTTTGTCCATCATCTCTTCAGATGCCAAGATTGACAATCAGATCGATAGCAGACTGGCAAAGTCAAATAGAGCATTTGGAAGAATGTATAAGGGAGTCTGGAACAACAAACATCTGAGGAGAGGCACAAAGATCAGTGTGTACAGAGCTGTCATACTGACTACTCTCCTGTATGGCTCTGAGTGATGGTTTACTTATCACCATCACTTTTAACTTCTTGATCACCTTAATCAATGCTACCTCTGCACAATCCTTATCAATTGAAATGACTTCATCACCAAGATGGAAGTTGTCAAACAGGGAGATACCACCAACATCGAGGCAATGCTTTTAAAGATGTAGCTTCGCTGGGCAGGACATGTCTCCAGGATGAAAAAATATTGCCTGCCTAAGGTCGTGCTGTATGCTTAACTTACCACTGAGCATTACAACAGAGGATAAATATGTAGAGTTGGGAGAATAGGATATTACAGTTACATAGTTGAACAGAGACATGTGTCCATCCAGTTCAGCCTGTCTCACATCTGTTTTTGCTGTTGATCCAAAAGAAGGCAAAATAAAAGTTTGAAGCACTTCCAATTTTGCAACAAACTAGAAAAAAAATACTTCTTGACCCCAGCATAGCATTCAGATCTCTCCTTGGATCAAGAAGCTATTACCCCCAAAATGTTACATTACATCCCTGAATATTAGTTTTTGCAAGTATTCATCCAGTTGCAGTTTAAACTTTTGTACAAATTCTGATAAAACTACCATTTCTAATTTTCATAATATGCACCTTTTCTAGTCACAAGACATACCTCATGTCTTGTGACTAGAAAGGGTGCATATTATGGACCTCGGGCCCGGGAAACAAAATTTTTTGAAATGGTGCAAAGCTTGAATCATAAAATTATAGAAAATGCAGTATGGTCTGGCAGGTATGTGCACAAAAAAACAAATAGAGAATTTGTGTTATCCTTTGCTTCCCTCCCTTATCAGTAAATATATGTTTGGTTATTAATGAGGATATTCTAAGTGCTAGAAATTTTGTGTACAGTTTGAGGTAAATGTGATGTAGGAAAATTGAAGGATACTATCGGGTTCATTGTTTAGTAGGTGGAGCCCAAGATGCAGAGTAATGCTGAAAGTCCTGCTCTGTTCTGTGAAGATGTCTGGCAATGGCTTCTGGTATCCAGTTGTCAGGATCGGGACAGGGATCCAACACGCAGAGTACAAACAGTAGCCAGATACGTATACCGGACCTTAGAATGGCCGGACTAACGTAAGTAGTACAGTATAGAATGGTCAAAGACAAGCCGAGGTCGAGGGTAACAGAAGACAGGTAAGCGAGAGACAAGCCGAATCAAGGGTAACAGAGATAAGCAGAGTAAGGTAAACAAGCCGTGTCAAAACCAAAAGGGATAATAGAATACACAAGCACTGAGTGACTAGAACAAGCTAGAACCACGACAGGGCAATGAGCTAATGAAAGAAGCTGTTAAATACCCTGTTCAGAGCAGTAACCACGCCTCCGAGGCGTCTTGATTGGTCCTGCAGCAATTGACTGACAGGTCGTTCCGGGGGAGTGTCCTGATGACTACTTCCTGCCTAGATGCTGTAAAAGGCAGTCACTCCCTCGCGGCCGGCCTTGCATGACCGGATAGACCGCGGGGAAGGGAGCCATCAGACCGTCTGGATGGAGGAACAGCTAAGTCTCTACCTCTTTCGGAGGGAGAGACCACAGGTACCCTGACAGTACCCCCCCTCTCAGATACGCCCACCGGGCGGAATGAACCGGGACGAGATGGGAAGCGAGAGTGATACGCCCTGCGGAGACGGGGAGCATGAACTTCCTCCTGAGGTACCCAACTCCTCTCCTCAGGACCATATCCCTTCCAATCAACCAGATATTGTACTCTCCCCCGGGAGATTCGAGAATCAATAATAGAGTTAACCTCATACTCCTCCTGACCCTCCACCTGAACGTAGCGAGGAGGGGCTATTGTGGAGGAAAATCTGTTACATATGAGTGGTTTCAGCAATGAAACGTGAAACGAGTTCGGGATGCGTAAGGTATTAGGAAGAGCTAAACGATACGCAACTGGATTGATACGGGTCAGCACCCTGTAGGGTCCAATATAACGAGGAGCGAACTTCATGGATGGCACTTTTAAACGGATGTTCCTCGTGCTCAGCCATACCCTATCACCTGGAACAAAGACCGGAGCCGCCCTTCTACGTTTATCAGCGTGTTTCTTAACCAACATAGAGTTGTGCACAAGGATTTGTCGAGTTTGATCCCACAACTTCCTCAAATTGGCAACATGAACATCAACCGACGGCACCCCCTGGGAAGGAGAATCCGAAGGAAGAATAGACGGATGAAAACCATAATTCATGAAGAAGGGGCTTGAATGAGTAGAATCGCAAACGAGATTGTTGTGTGCAAACTCCGCCCAAGGAATCAAACCGACCCAATCATCCTGGTGTTCAGAAACAAAGCATCGTAAATATTGTTCAATTTTCTGGTTGGTACGTTCAACAGCTCCGTTAGACTGAGGATGATAGGCAGAAGAAAAGTTTAATTTAATACCAAGTTGAGAGCAGAAGGACCTCCAAAAGCGGGAAACAAATTGGGAGCCTCTGTCCGATACAATTTGAGAGGGTATCCCATGTAGGCGAAAAATCTCCTTAGCGAATATCTCTGCCAATTCGGGAGAAGACGGGAGTTTAGGCAGGGGAATGAAGTGTGCCATCTTAGTAAACCTGTCAACCACGGTGAGGATAACAGTCTGTCTTTTAGAGATAGGTAGATCGACAATAAAGTCCATGGCCAAACAGGACCATGGTTTTTCTGGAACCTCCAAGGGGTGCAGGAATCCACATGGAAGCGTATGGGGTTGTTTGGTTTTAGTACAAACTTCACATGCAGCGATGAACTCCTCAATATCCCTCCGTAAAGCAGGCCACCAGAAGTCCTTAGAGATCAACGCGTAAGTTTTGCGAATACCAGGATGTCCCGCCATCTTGCTATTATGTAAACACTGTAAAAGTTCCAGTTGAAGAGCAGGAGGAACGAAATGACGGCCCGCAGGAGTCTGTTTAGGTGCTAGATGTTGCAACTTAATGATCTCGGCCAGTAATGGAGAATGAATCCTGAGATTCGTATTAGCAATGATATTGCATTTCGGAACTATAGAAGAAAGAACTGGTTCAGGTACAGTAGAAGGTTCATATTGGCGAGATAATGCATCGGCTTTAGAGTTTTTAGAACCAGGTCTGTAAGTCAGTACATAATTGAAGTGAGTCAGGAATAAGGACCAACGAGCTTGTCTAGAGGATAAGCGCTTAGCCTCCCCAATATAGGACAAGTTTTTGTGGTCCGTCAAAATCGTAATAGGGTGTAGGGTCCCCTCCAACAAATGTCTCCACTCCTTTAAGGCTTTAATGACTGCTAACAGTTCCCTTTCCCCGATGTCATATCTGCTCTCAGGCCCAGAAAATTTCTTAGAGAAGAAACCACAAGGGTGTAACGGTTTATCCACCCCTAACCTTTGAGACAGAACAGCCCCAACTGCTGTCTCAGAGGCATCGACCTCAAGCAAGAAAGGCAGAGTCGTATCAGGATGGACTAGAATGGGAGCCGAGGCAAAAAGTTCCTTGAGAGTCTTGAAAGCACCAAGAGCTTCCTTAGACCAGAACTTAGTATCAGCCCCTTGTTTGGTCATATTGGTAATAGGCGCAATGATAGAGGAGTATCCTTTAATGAAGCGCCTATAGTAGTTGGAAAAACCAATAAACCTTTGGATAGCTTTGAGTCCTTTGGGCAAGGGCCAGTCTAAAATAGATTGGAGTTTTACAGGATCCATTTTAAAACCTTCCCCAGAAATCACGTATCCAAGAAAGTCTACCTGAGACTGATCAAAACTGCACTTCTCCAATTTGCAATATAGACCATGTTGCAGCAGCTTGTGTAATACCTTTCTGACCTGTCTATGGTGAGTCTCAATCTCCTTAGAGTGTATTAGTATGTCGTCCAGGTAAACAATAACACAATCATGCTGAAACTCCCTAAGTACCTCATTAATCAAATCTTGAAATACTGCAGGCGCATTGCATAGTCCAAATGGCATAACAGTGTATTCGTAATGGCCATACCGGGTATTGAATGCCGTCATCCACTCGTGACCTTGCTGGATTCTCACCAAATTGTAAGCCCCTCTGAGATCTAACTTGGTGAAGATTTTGGAGCCCTTAAGACGATCAAATAACTCGGTAATCAGTGGGATAGGATAGGCATTTCTGACAGTTATTTTATTCAAGCCTCGGTAATCGATACATGGTCTCAGCGTGCCATCCTTCTTCTTAATGAAAAAGAACCCAGCCCCGGCCGGAGAAGAAGACCTCCTGATGAATCCCTTTTCTAAATTCTCCCGAATATACTCCTCTAGAACCGAGTTTTCCTGAACAGACAAAGGATATACATGGCCCCTCGGAGGCATAGTGCCGGGTAGAAGCTTAATCTTACAGTCAAATGACCTGTGTGGAGGCAAAGAATCGGCATTCTTCTTGTCAAACACTGCCCTTAAGTCTAGGTAAAGGTCTGGTATTTGTCTTTCTGTGGACTGAGTAGGATTCTCCGGTATGTTAATATTAGCTAATGGAGAAACCTTGCACAAACACCGATCCTGGCAGCCCTGGCCCCACGAGAGTATCTCTCCTAACTCCCAATCGATAATAGGGTTATGTTTTTTCAACCATGGGTACCCCAGAACTATGGGAACGGAAGGAGACGAAATGAGCATAAGAGATAAATTCTCCACGTGTAGGATACCAACATTTAAATCAATGGGTATGGTCTCACGAAAGATAACAGGGTCTATTAGTGGTCTACCATCTATGGCCTCAACGGCCAAAGGTGTCTCCGTTAGCTGGGATGGGAAATTGTTCTTACTAGCAAAGGCTTGGTCGATAAAATTCTCAGCAGCACCGGAATCTATCAATGCCATAGCCCTTACTACTTCCTTCCCCCAAGTTAAGGAAACTGGTAGCAGAAGCCTGTGATCTTTATAATTAGGAGTAGAGGACAAAATAGAAACACCCAAGGCCTGTCCTCTAGAGAGACTTAGGTGCGAGCGTTTCCCGGGCGGTTAGAACAGTTCGAGAGTAAATGACCCTTGGCCCCACAATACATACACAAACCCTCTCTTCTCCTGTGCTGTCTTTCCTCCTCAGAGAGGCGGGTATACCCTATCTGCATAGGTTCAGTAAGCAAAGATATCGTGGAGTCAGGACTTGAAAAAGCGGGAGCTAACCTAAAAGAAGGTCTCTGGTTCCTCTCTCGAGTGTTCTGTCTCTCTCTTAGACGTTCATCTATACGAGAGATGAACGAAATTAAATCCTCTAAATTCTCAGGGAGTTCTCTGGTAGCAACCTCATCAAGGATTACATCAGATAGGCCATTCAAAAATACATCCATATACGCCTGCTCATTCCACTTGATTTCTGCCGCCAGAGACCTGAACTCTAGTGCATAATCCACCAGTGTTCGGTTCTCCTGTCTCAGGCGCAACAGTAATCTGGCTGCATTAACCTTTCTACCTGGAGGGTCAAATGTTCTTCTAAAAGCAGCTACAAATGCGTTATAGTTATAAACTAATGGGTTATCGTTCTCCCATAGTGGGTTGGCCCATCTCAGAGCTTTCTCAATGAGTAGGGTGATAATAAATCCTACTTTTGCCCTATCTGTAGGATAAGAGCGAGGTTGCAATTCAAAGTGGATACTAATTTGGTTTAAAAAACCACGACACTTCTCAGGAGCCCCACCATAGCGTACTGGGGGGGTAATGTGAGAAGAAGCACCCACTGTGGCTACCTCTAGACCTGAACCGACAGGAGAAACAGGGGTATTACGTATCTCCTCTGGTGGGTTATTGGCACAAGCTAATAGAGCCTGTAGCGCAAGCGCCATCTGATCCATTCTGTGATCCATGGCTTCAAACCTAGGATCAGGAGCAGCCAGCTTACTGTTTGTACTTGCAGGATCCATTGGCCCTGTCGTAATGTCAGGATCGGGACAGGGATCCAACACGCAGAGTACAAACAGTAGCCAGATACGTATACCGGACCTTAGAATGGCCGGACTAACGTAAGTAGTACAGTATAGAATGGTCAAAGACAAGCCGAGGTCGAGGGTAACAGAAGACAGGTAAGCGAGAGACAAGCCGAATCAAGGGTAACAGAGATAAGCAGAGTAAGGTAAACAAGCCGGGTCAAAACCAAAAGGGATAATAGAATACACAAGCACTGAGTGACTAGAACAAGCTAGAACCACGACAGGGCAATGAGCTAATGAAAGAAGCTGTTAAATACCCTGTTCAGAGCAGTAACCACGCCTCCGAGGCGTCTTGATTGGTCCTGCAGCAATTGACTGACAGGTCGTTCCGGGGGAGTGTCCTGATGACTACTTCCTGCCTAGATGCTGTAAATGGCAGTCACTCCCTCGCGGCCGGCCTAGCATGACCGGAAAGACCGCGGGGAAGGGAGCCATCAGACCGTCTGGATGGAGGAACAGCTAAGTCTCTACCTCTTTCGGAGGGAGAGACCACAGGTACCCTGACACCAGTACTCTTGTTACAATTCTTGTTTAGTTTTTCTTGGTTTTTGGTTTTCTATTCTATGTCTGGTTTTCTTTATGCTGGGATTTCTGGGTTCATTCCTGTAATCCATCCCTGGGATTCCCAGTCTCCAGGTTTAATTTCAATGTTTGTTTGTTGCTACACCCGTTTGTTTTCCATCATTCACTCTGTTTCAGTGTTCCTGCAGGCAGTTCCTCAAGGCTTCTGCCCTTTCTTGCAGGTAAGGGCTATATATGTATTTTGGTTGTTTTAGTATACGTTAGGCAGTGTAGGACCTGACAGATATGGGGTACATTAGCGTTGTTGGCAGGCTTATGCAATGTATGATCATATAGTGTGACTAAACCCCCGTGATTTCCATATGTAGTACTTAGTTATTTCTCCTCTTGTTTTGCCTATGTTATCTTGTCTTGTTTTAGTTTGTATCCCAGTCCATGTACAGTCCTGTCTAGTCATGCCCATGTAATGTTTGTTTTTCTCATGTCTTGTGTATATGTTCTGGGTTTAGCTTACTATCCTTCAGTGGTTCTGGGTTCTATTAGTTCTGTCTTGTTTTCATGTTTGGTGCCTGTCACTAGTCTTTCCTTGTTTCTAGTACTGGATACAATCTTGCTGCAGAGCCTCCCTATTCAGCTCCTGGGTCTGCTAATTTCCATGCTCCTCGTTCCTGGTATCCGCTTAAGCTGATTCAGGGTCTTGGTATGTGGCTGCACAAACGCTGGTGCTCAACACCAGGGGGCGTGTGGTTACCCTGCACCAGACCCTGCTAATCCACCTCCACGCTGTAGACTGCCACTTAACATCAGGCATATAGGGTCCCGGTCCATGCGCCGCCACCTGGAGACTGTGTCTGGGTTCCGGGCACCGGACCACCACCCTGACAAGTACAAAGGGGAGCAGATGAAGCGAGTAGTCTGGGAAGTCGATGGTTCAGGCAAAGGTCAAAGATCAGGATGCAGCAGGACAGTCACTGAAGGTCTTTATACAATCAGGAACACAGTACAACTGAGCGAAGAGTAAAGGGTGTGTGCGACTTAAATAGCGAAAGTAAGTGATCTTGTTAATTGAGGTTCCACCCTGGTTTCCATCTCATGTACCCTTAAAAGGCTCTGTGTCAGCAGCCGCGCCCTTTGATTCTCCTGAATTTCTACCTTCTGTGTAGTCGTTTGTGGAAGCAGTGGCGTTCTCACGAACAGACCAGTTCTTGCTGTGTTTGTGAACCGGCGTTCGTACGAATGGAGTTCTGTCTGCAGTATAGGTGAGTGCCGTTTGCACAGACGTGGCGTTCATACGCATGGAGTTCTGCCTTCCGTGTCTGGTAAGTGGTGTTCACACGAACAGAGGTGCCATTTGCATGAACGTGAGCGGTCGGCGTGGGTGGTTGAGCCGACCGTGCTGTCTGGGGGTCGCACTCTGACACGGCATCCTCGTGGAGTGAGAGCGCAAGGTAGGTGAGTGTGGGTTCAAGGTCCTGATAGATACCTGGAACATGTTTTCAGGTTTTTTAAATACTTTAGGGAGGACTGTAATGGTGGCATGAAGTGACCTTGGATAGGCCTTCTTGGACGCAAAGGGAAACTCACTTCACAGGATTTTTAAAATGTTTGTTTACTTATCCCTTACTTATTATTTAAAGAAGTTGTATTTTTAATGTGTGAAAAATAAAATGAAATGGTAAAAGCTAATTGGTGTTCAGTATCAGAGGAGGTACAAATCTTGGTTAAATATATGTGTTGGACAATTGTTGCCACACCTATGAATTCATATGTGAAAACCATATCTTAAATAAATCCTCATTGATATTTAAAATTGTTAGTACACCTGAGTGACTAGAAACAGGAAATTGTTTAACCATGACTTCCTGTTTCACAGGAGTATAAATATGAAGTAACACATAGGCCAAATTCTCTTTGATCATTCATTGTGATGAGTCATTCATGTGTGGCTTAAAGTTGTTAAGCTTTACAAAATGGAAAGTGGCTATAAGAAAGCAAAAGCATTGGAGATGCTTATTTCACAGTAGGGCAATAATTAAGACGTTCCAGTCAACTAGAAATGTTATGAATCAACCGTTTTTATAGATTGTCTCAACACACTCTGAAGAGTATGGTTCGAGTGGCCAAAAATCTCCAAGGATCACAGCTGGAGAATTGCAGAAGTTAGTTGTGTTTTGGAATTAGAAAATCTCCAAAACTACAATCTAACATCAACCAGAACACCACAAGTTGTTTGGAAGGGTTTCAAGAAAAAAGCTTATATTCTCAACCAAAAATAAACTCAAGTGGCTTCAGTTTGCCTAACACCACTGGAACTTCATATGGGATTGGGTTTTATGGGGTCAGATTCACTGAATCAGAGAGGAAGCAATATGGAAACGTACCTCATACCCACGGTTAAATATGGGGGTAGCTCCTTAATGTTTTGGGGCTTGAACCCAGGACCGGCCAAAGACATTGTGCTGCCTGTAGCAAGGATGAAATATTGCCCCTCCACCCTTTCTTCCCTCCCGTTGGTGCTCCGCCTATCCAATGTCATCTGATGGGGACATAATGTGCATGCGCGGCAAGCACCGCAAGCGCATTATGTCTCAATGGGGATTTTATAACACTGGATACTGTTTTTGGATAACCAGCATTTATGTTTTGCCATTTGGAGTTTCTAGGTTTATTGATTATAGGTTTGTGTTACTGTAGTGTGAGTGTTTTTGCAGAGTAGATTCCATCACTATGTGTATAGAGAATGTTGTATTTGTATGGGAGGTACTGTGTGTGTAGGGGAGGTAGTGTGTTTTTGCTGGGGATGCAGTGAGTATATATACTGTGTGTGCTGATGAAGAAGTGTGTGTTTGGGATGTATAATGAGATAGGGGATGTAGTGTGTGTGAAGGGAATGTATTGTGTGAATGTGCTGGTGATGCAGTGTTGATGTGAGTGCTTTTGGATGCAGCATGTATGCTAGGGATGTAGTTTGTAGGTGTTTGTGCTGGAGATGCAGTGTCTGTATTTGTGCTTGAGTGCAGTGTCTGTGTGTGCTGGGGGTAATATGTGTGTGTGTGCTGGGGGTGATATTTGTGTTTATGTGTGTGCTGGGAAAGAAGTGTGTGTCTGTGTGTGCTGGGGGTGATATGTGTGTTTGTGTGTGCTGGGGATGCAGTGTGTGTCTGTGTGCGTGCTGGGAGTGATATGGATGTTTGTGTGTGCTGGAGATGCACTGTGAGTCTGTGTGTGCTGGAGATCCAGAGTGTTTGTGTGTGCTGGGGGTGAAATGTGTATCTGTGTGTGTGTGCTGGGGTGAAGTGTGGGTCTATGAGTGTGCTGGGGATGTAGTGTGTCTGTGTGAGTGCTGGGGGTGAAGTGTAGTGTGTGTCTGTGTGTGTGCTGGAGGTGCAGTGTGTGTCTGTACTGG
This sequence comes from Pelobates fuscus, assembly GCF_036172605.1. Classification (NCBI taxonomy): domain Eukaryota; kingdom Metazoa; phylum Chordata; class Amphibia; order Anura; family Pelobatidae; genus Pelobates; species Pelobates fuscus. The sequence continues at coordinate 261,663,690 of NC_086318.1, forward strand.
TGATGCAGTGTGTCTGTGTGTGCTGGGGATGTAGTGTGTGTCTGTGTGCTGGAGATGCCATTTGTGTCTGTGTATAACTGGAGATAAGGTGATTGTGTACACATTGGTAGATGATATTCTTGTTTTTAGTTTTGTAGGTATGAAAAAAACAACATAGGGCAATATGTATTAACACAATATAAACAGTAAAAATCTTGGAACACTCACAATATTTAGAGCCTTTATGAGTTGGCTCTAAACTGTAACAGCAGGTACATCAATCAGATGTGGATATGTAGATATATGGTCAGGTCCCCCAGGAGGTATTAGAAATCATCTGTGTGGTGAATCAGGAACCAGGTAAATAGAAGGTAAATATATATTAAAAAAAAATATACAACGCGTTTCGACCTTGTACAATAGGTCTTCCTCAGGTGCATGTAGTGCAGCATGTGAGTAGAAGCTCTTATATATCATACATAATAAGTAAAGGCAATTAAAACAATTAACAGGTAATAATTCATTAAGCAGCCCCTTTCCCATATGTGGAGCATTTCTGGATTGTTTTCTGGGCGGTTCCGCCTCACCCAACATGCCCAACGAGGTTATGTCTTCTATGAGGATGTGCACGACCTTCCCAACATGGCCGCGCGTCTAAACCATATCGCGGCCGGTCACATGTATTAGTTACTTCCGGTTGCGTCCGTCATAACTCCGGTGGGCATGGGCATAGACATAGAATACCTAGACGCCGCATTCTCTGCTGAGCGGCGAGAAATGTGGCAGCCATCTTGGACCGGTCGCCGCTCTACTGAAGCAATCGAATAACACTTGGAAAGCCCATCTTACTAAAAGGTAAGTGAAGGACTTGGGGCACTTATAGTCCTTAATGCCCCTACCCCTTAATACCCTTTGTCACGATTCTGGGAATCCAACACGCTAACACACACACACACAGAAAAGGTGCCGTACCGGACCTTAGAGTGGCTGGGCTAAGCACACACAGAATAGTCAGGAGACAAGCCGAGTAAGGGGAACTAGAAGACAGGATAACGAGAAACAAGCCAAGGTCAAAGGGTAGGAGAAAGTCACAAAGTCAAATTCACAAGCCAGAGAGTACGTAACCAGAAAGCACAAGTTCAGTATCAATACTATAAAGCAAAGACCACAACAGGGCAGGGAGGAACAGGAAAGGTAAGTATAAATACCCTAGGTTTAATTCTGATTGGATAACTTCCAATCAGAATTAACAATCACACGTGGGAGATATCTACGCCTCCCACTGTGATTGTGGTACTGTTGCTTTAACGCCGGGTCACTCATGTGACCCCGGCGTTTGCATAAATTAACGACCTTCCAGCGTGCAGCGTTATACATGCTGCCGCTGGGAGGCGTGGAGGATGCGAGCGGCGGAGAGGAGACGCCGCTCGCCGACAGGTAGGAGGAAGAGAGAGCGCGGGCGGCGATGGACTGAGGGTGAGTGCTGCAAGTTGCGGACCCCTGACACCCTTACCCCTACCCCATGTCATTAATGCCCCTACCCCTAATGCTTAATACCCCTACACACACAGTGCTAATACCCCTATCCCAGCACACATAGTCCTTAATACCCCTACCCCAGCACAGGGGTATTAACACTGTAGGGTACTATTCTTATCTGGTGGCACATTAGATTTCACGCGCAGTGCCCCAAATTTGAAGTAGGGGACCGACCAAGCATCTTTTTCCATCTCCCGCTTCCTAAAATCGGTGCCTTATATACACGTCCCCTGATAGGGGACGTAACAGGGATTAAACTGATAAGAATAGTACTACTTAACACACTACTCCTATCTGGTGGCACATTAGATTGCACGCGCAGTGCCCCAAATTTGAAGTAGGAGTACTGACCAAGCATCTTTTTCCATCTCCCGCTTCCTAAAATCGATGCCTTATATACACGTCCCCTGATAGGGGACGTAACAGGGATTAAACTGATAGAAATAGTACTACTTAACACACCACTTCTATCTGGTGGCACATTAGATTGCACGCGCAGTGCCCCAAATTTGAAGTAGGAGGACCGACCAAGCATCTTTTTCCATCTCCCGCTTCCTGGGTGGAGGAAGAGAGACCTTCAATGACATCAGTGAGGACAAGGAACGGGACATGGCTAGCTTGGTATCCAACCTTGTGCAAATGGTGAGTTTGCGGTTGTTCAAATGGACTGTTTGCGGTTGTTTGCGGTGTGTTAAACGGGGAGTTTGGTCTGTCACTGGGAAGCGGGCGTAACCCTTACACTACCTGATCGATACAACATCATACCTGATGTTTTAAAGCACGTTATTCCAAACAATTTAGGAATGTTAGGTGATTTATGCCCTTTATGGATTAAAACCAGACTCTGCATCAACTATGTAATTTTCCATGGGAGTTTTGCCATGGATCCCCCTCCGGCATGCCACAGTCCAGGTGTTAGTCCCCTTGAAACAACTTTTCCATCACTATTGTGGCCAGAAAGAGTCCCTGTGGGTTTTAAAATTTGCCTGCCCATTGAAGTCTATGGCGGTTTGCCCGGTTCGCCCGTTCGCGAACATTTGCGGAAGTTCGCGTTCGCCGTTCGCGAACCGAAAATGTTATGTTCGCGACATCACTAGTATCAAACCATAAAAATCACTAAACAAATATCTCACAGCTTTACATATTGGGAAGCTTATAGCAAAATATTAATGCATTGGTATTTAGTTCCTGCAAAATTGTCTCGAATGTATGAAGCTACCTCTGACAGGTGCTGGAGGTGTCAAAGGAAGAAGGGAACTTGCTGGGGATGTAATGTGTGTGTTTGTGCTGGGGATGTAATGTTTTTCTGTGTGCTGGGGATGCAGTGTGTGTCTGTGTATGTGCAGGGGATGTAGTGTGTGTTTGTGTGTGTGTGTGTGAGGGTGCAGTGTGTGTCTGTACTGGTGATGCAGTGTGTCTGTGTGCTTGGGATGCAGTGTGTATCTGAGTGCTGGAGATGCCGTGTGTGTCTGTGTGCTTGCTGGAGAGGCTGTGTGTGTCTGTGTGCTTGCTGGAGATGCAGTATGTCTGTGTGCTTGCTGGAGATGCCGTGTGTGTCTGTGTGCTTGCTAGAGATGCAGTGTGTTTGTGTGGTTGCTGGTGATATACTGTGTCTGTGCTGAGGATGCACTGTGTATCTGTGTCCTGGGGAGACAGTGTGTGTCTGTGTGCTGGAGTTGCAATGTGTGTGTGCTGCTGGTGCAGTGTGTGATTAAGGCTTGTAGTAACGCATTGGCTTTTTTAAGTTAAGAGTTTAGTTTTAATTAGGGTTAGAGGTTAGAGTTTGAATAGAGATTAGGGCTAAGGATAAAATAAGGATTAGGGCTAAGGATAAAATAAGGATTAGAAGCAGGGTGAGGCTTTAGGAAAATTGGTCAAATCTGCTGAAAATTACATGTGCTGTCCTGTAGCCTGTCTTGGTGCACGTGGAGGCTGATGTTTCAGCGGAAACAAAACAACGAGACATGACTTCTACCCTGGCTGGGACCCGTTGACCGCCCTGTGTGTGCTGAGATCGTGTTCGTGAGGCACCATGGAGCACCTGATCGCACCAAGCAAGGATCCAGTCTTCAGCGAGGATCCCGTCCGCCATGCCGAATGTGAAGAAAAGCAAGGGGAGGAAGAACAGCAGGAGAATGGGGCCCTGGCGGCAGCTGCAGGAGGGATGGTGTGCAGACACCAAGAACAGTAAGATTCACCTCTGGGCTAGACAGGGTCTACCTGGCATGCATTGACTGAGAGCCACTGACAACCCCGGGTACAGCTAGATGGGGAGCACAGTCCTATGGGGGGCACTGCTCTCTGGCTGGATGGTGAGCATAGTCCTATGGGGCACATGTCTATGGGTGGATGGGGGCAGAGTCCTATGGGGGGCACAGCTCTTTGGCTAAGTGGAAGAATTGGCTAACATCAGCCCAAGCAGGACTCACTGAGCTGTCAATCAAGCTTGTTTGAAGTCACAGCTTGATGTCATATAAATGCTTTTTTTACCATTTTAAAATCATTTGGATAAAAAAGTCATTTTCGGTTTCGGTTTTGGTTTTCGGCCAAGGGCATCCTGAATTTACGGTTTCGACACAGAATTTTTATTTCGGTGCATCCCAATTATTTATCTATGTAAAGTATGACACAAATAGTCCCTTCCATAGGGGAGCAAGCCAAGAGGCATATTAAAATTAGGATAAGTTTCTAGTTTGGCCATTTTACACTAGGTTCACTTTAAAATATAACAACACCCAAAGCACTAAATACATAAATACAATAGTCTTGAAAGAAACAAACTCCACCCAAAAAGAACACTATTCAAGCAGGTGCCTCCATGAAGATACAAAAATCCCTGAAGAAGTCCAAGCTTGGATGAAACACAGTGGGATATTGGACATAGCTATTTTTTATTGTTTATTGTTTTTTATGTTTTTTATCTACTTTTGCAATTTATCTACATTAGATTATATCTACCTGTAAAGCTATGAACCTGACTAGTGGATTACATTGGATATGATGAAATGCCTGTTTTTATCCAGTTTCCTGTAAGTGTAATTTGTATATTAAATCTTCCAGTAAATTGCAACACTGCACTATTTTTGGTCTGTTTGTTTATGTTACATGAGTTCAATCCATTTTGAAAGAACTTGAAGCTTGTATACCCCAGCTAGGGGAGAGATGCGTTTTCCACATACCCTATTCTTTTCAACGAACATCCCTGTATGTTGGAAAACTTATCTATTTATTGTCCCACCTATAAATGGTTCTTGTTCTATAATTCGATTTTTTTGTGATTTTTTTCACTTTTAGGTTCTTTAAAATCTCAAAGTTTTGATAGTTCTGGATTGTAAAGTTGCTTAGTGAGACAACCAATAGAAATAATTATGCGCTAAGTGTATTCACTGGTTGAAGTACTGATTTTCTGTCGAAGTTTGATTTTCTGTATAGGTTAATCTTCAAATCAGCTTTTTAATTCATGGATTTTAGTTCATTTGTAAATATACTGGAACATATGTTCTCATCTAGTACTATCATTTTATGAAGTGAGCTTAGTGGGAATAAAAAAAAACACAAAAATGTACCAATCCCCGGTAAAAATAAATTGCACTTCACCAAAACTAATTTAAACATAACATAAAACAGAAGCAAACGTTTTAAAAATAAATTGATGTCATTATGTGTTTAACGCATAAACCTTGTAAATAAATATGTTTAGTTAAAAACTCAACATGCCATGCAGTTTTAAAAAATACATTAAAGTATTATCTTTACAGGTTTGACACAAACTGGAAAATCCATGTACTAATTATACCCCCTCAGAGATGTTAAGACCATAGGTGCAATGTTTTATTTGACTGTCTATATATGTCACTTATTAGGTATCTATCCCTGTCCATCATTGTCTACATGCTCACAATATGCTTTGGTGATTAGTAAAACCAATTTCCTGATTAAGTGATCTGTTAAAGGGTTTGTATGCCATCATGTGAAATGATCCATGCTGACCCATTTTCCTACTAACACATTTACAGTAAAACCCTTAAAATAGTGTGGCGTTGGGTTTGAGAAAGACATTTTCCCAAGATCTCAAGACCAATCAGTATGCATAAAGAAGAGAAATCCAGATAGAAGATACAATGATAGATGATCTCAAAGTAACACATTAAACAAATGGTAAAAAAATAGCAGAGAGTGAAACAAAAACACTGAAAACAAAGTGTCTGCAAGTGGTTAATTGACTAAAAACAAGTACTCATACTACACAGAGTTTGTAAATATGTCTAGAATTAGTTCAAAAAGGTCAGGTTTTCATATATTGTCTTTTTTTTATTTTGCGTGTTTTACTTTCCCACATAAGAAATTAAATGTAAAATGTCGGCCTTCAGGATTAAAGCAACAAGGCTTTTAAGCTGAATCTGCAGACACGAAAGGAGCCCTGAACTGCCCATGTATCAAAAAACAACGACCTACCTATTGTTACAAGATAGGGTTTAAATGTTAAACTACATAAATTTAAAAAGAATGTGGAGAAACCAGGCTGTGATAAACTGGAGAATTTGTAGTTTAACTTAGCATGTCAGTTTTTTGTTCATTATTATTATGGTATGCTTTTAGCATTCAAGGAGATGAATAACGTCAAATGTAACTAATAATCATATATTTGATTTGATACAGTTTTGCACAGTATAGTATGAATTCATTGTGTGCTGGTCTGTATAAAAAAAAAATAAGAGTATAATTAAACTAATTACCTCCAAGTAGATGTGTCTATAAATATATAAACAACAAAGACAACTACATTTTAAAGGATCACAAATATCAAGACCACTAAAATCTCCATGACCTGGTCTGGGTGCAGTGGTCCTGTCATTTTAACCCTACAATGTAAAACATTGCAGTTTTATAGGCATTGTAACATATATATTGCAGGTTTAAACTCACCTCTAGTGGCCATCTTCCAGGCAGCCACTAGAGGCACTTCTGCTGCACTGACCAAGTAGCACTGACCAAGTAAAAGTTGGCCACGTGATGTTGCAGCTCGTAGAAAATAATTGAATTCACTCTCAGTGAGTTAAAAGGATCTAAAAGGCTATGTGCAGCAATCACTTTGAGCACTGCACATTGCTCATCTGTCAGTCTGGAGCCACTAATTTGGACTCCAGCTGGCAGAGGTGACCATCAGGTATAAAAGATGCCTAGTGCTCCCTGTTATAAGCAGTTGGCAAGCTTAGAATCACCGTGGCTGAGCATGATTGCTCAGCTGCGGTGAGTTAAAGGGTTATGTGCAGGGCTCACTTTGGGCACTGAACTTAGCACATCTGTCAGTCTGGGGACACAATTTAACAGAGGGTGTTTTAGGAGCTGATTTCTGGCTGCACTGTTCCCTTGTACTAGGGACCTTTACGAATAGAGCTGCCCTGGGATGCAGAAGTTCCATTGTAAAGATTGAGAAGCAGAAGCTTGGCCTGTGAGCCAAAGTGCTTTTGTAAAGGCATTAGTTGAAGGCAGGGTAGGCAAAAGGGTCAATACCTGCCTGGAGTAAAGAAGACAGACAGAGGGATCAATGCCTGCCTGCATGGGCGTAGGAACCCAAAAAAATCTGGGGGGTATAGCATTTTTACTCGCCGGGTATATTCTTATTCCGTAAACTAGGAGTTGTTTATCCTATTGTACAGCGCTACGGAATTTGCAGTCGCTATATAAATGATTAAATAATAACATTAAAGGGGAAGGGGTTTTACTTACCCGGATACAGCGCCGGGATCCTCCTGATTAGAACCCCACCTACCCCTTCCATGCATATTAGTACCCCCTAATCCCTTCCACGCATATTAAGCCCCCACCCCTTCCATGCATATTAGTACCCCCCTAACCCCTTCCATGCATATTAGTACCCCCTAACCCCTTCCATGCATATTAGTACCCCCTAACCCCTTCCAATAATTTTTCTACCTCCCCGCTCCTCCCATGCATATTAGTAGCCCCCCTAAACACTTCCAATTATTTTTCTACCTACCCCCCTCTCCCTATCCTTATTAGTACCCCCTTTAACCCTTTCTAATAATTTTTCTGCCATGTTAACTAACGCCAGTGCTGGAGTGCCGCCGTGTTTACATTAAAAGGCCTGCAGGGACAGGCTATAGACACCAGAACCACTACATTAAGCTGCAGTGGTTGTGGGGACTATAGTGTTTCTTTAATGTGAGGTAAATTAGAGATTAGTGCCACAAATAATATGCTAGATTGCCTACTTACAACCAGATGAGGATGATGATGGGCTCTAGCTGCAGTCTGACTCCACTGGTCTGGTGTAGAACAGGCTCTCTGGAGGCTGTTTGTAACTGTGGTCACAAAAATCAATGTTCTGGGAGAACGGGAAGCAGTTCCATTTTTTGGGGGGGCCCTTTACACAGCTCAAGGTCTGGGTCCCAGGGTCCACCTTCATGTTCCACCAATGAGTTTGTTCACAGGGGGTGGAGTGTGTAGGGGATGTCCTGATATGTCTGTAAGGAATGCATTGTGTGAATCTGTGTTTGTATGTGTAAGGGCTGCAAGGTGTGTTTCTGTGTATGTACGGGATGCAGTGTGTGCGTCTGTAAGGGGTGCATTAAGTGTGTGTAAGGAATGCATTGTGTGTTTCTGTGTGTGTAAGGGTTGCATGATTGTGTGATTGTGTGTGTGTGTGTGTGTGTGTGTGTGTGTGTGCACGGGGTGCATTGAGTGTGTGTAAGGAATGCATTGTGTGTTTCTGTGTGTGTAAGGGTTCCATGATTGTGTGATTGTGTGTGTGTGTGTGTGATGGATGTGAATCTCTCTCCCTCCCTTGTCACTCTCTTTCTCCCCCTCCCTCCCTCCCTTGTCACTCTTTCTCCCCCTTCCTCCCTCCCTTGTCACTCTCTCCCCTCCCTCCCTCCCTCCCTCCCTTGTCACTTTCTTTCTCCCCCTCCCTCCCTTGTCACTCTCTTTCTCCCCCTCCCTTGTCACTCTCTTTCTCCCCCTCCCTTGTCACTCTCTTTCTCCCTCCCTTGTCACTCTATTTCTCCCTCCCCACTCTCTTTCTCCCCCTCCCTCCCTTGTCACTCTCTTTCTCCCCCTCCCTCCCTTGTCACTCTTTCTCCCCCTCCCTCCCTTGTCACTCTCTTTCTCCCCCTCCCTTGTCACTCTCTTTCTCCCCCTCCCTTGTCACTCTCTCCCCCTCCCTCCCTCCCTTGTCACTCTCTTCCCCCCCCTTGTCACTCTCTTTTTTCTCCCCCTCCCTTGTCACTCTCTTTTTTCTCCCCCTCCCTCCCTTGTCACTCTCTTCCCCCCCCCTTGTCACTCTTTTTTCTCCCCCCCTCCCATGTCACTCTCTTTTTTCTCCCCCCCCTCCCTCCCTCCCTCCCTACTCTCTTCCTCCCCCCTCCCCTACCTCTGTTGTAGCGTGGCCGAGCCCTGTATGGTCCGCGGTACAGGGAGCTTTTGTTTCCTGTACCAGGCCGGACTAACAGGAAGTGCACACTCAGTGTGCACTTCCTGTTAGTCCGGCCGGGTACAGGAGACAGATGCTCCCTGTACCCGCGGACCATACAGGGCTCGGCCACGCTACAGTGAGGGAGTGACAGGAGGGAGCACTGAGCGCTTCCCTCCTGTCAGCCCCTCTCCTCATGCTGCGCCCGGGCAGTGCGCCCTCATGGACGCACCAGCCCGGGCAAAGCTGCAGCCTCCTGAGGCTCTCTACAGAGCGCTCGGGTGGCTGCAGCATGAGGGGGGCCGGCAGAGCTGGGGGGGATTTCCCCATAACCTGCCCCCCCCGCATGATTTGCTGGGGGGGATGCGTCCCCCCATCCCACCCGGTTCCTACGCCCATGCCGGTGTGCAAGGGTTGACTAAAGTTCGACTGAGAAAAAACTCTGGGAACGAAACCACTCGATGAGCCAACACGCATTGCCTAGTCCAGGTCCCTCTTAACATAAATGTAGTAAGTTATTAGTACACAGAAACTATTTACTAGTGGGGTGGATGATGGATGGGTGGATGGAATGATGGAGAGATGGAGGATGGACGGATCATTTATACATGGACATTTTATTTATTGCTTTAACCCCTAGGTCCCTAATATAGAGATGTTTGAGCACTATTTGAGCACTATCAGTATTTACAGATGAAAATGAAGGAAAGGGACCTCAGTTAGGAAAAAGGACAAATGAATCATTTATTACATGTGAGTAGAGATGTCGCGAACATAAAATTTTCCGTTCGCGAACGACGAACGTGAATTTCCGCAAATGTTTGTGAACGGGCGAACCGGTCGAACCACCATAGACTTCAATAGGCAGGCGAATTTTAAAACCCACAGGGACTCTTTCTGGCCACAATAGTGATGGAAAAGTTGTTTCAAGGGGACTAACACCTTGACTGTGGCATGCCGGAGGGGGATCCATGGCAAAACTCCCATGGAAAATTACATAGTTGATGCAGAGTCTGGTTTTAATCCATAAAGGGCATAAATCACCTAACATTCCTAAATTGTTTGGAATAACGTGCTTTAAAACATCAGGTATGATGTTGTATCGATCAGGTAGTGTAAGGGTTACGCCCGCTTCACAGTGACAGACCAAACTCCCCGTTTAACGCACCGCAAACAACCGCAAACAGTCCATTTGCACAACCGCAAACTCCCCATTTGCACAAGGTTGGATACCAAGCTAACCATGTCCCGTTCCTGTCCTCACTGATGTCATTAAAGGTCTCTTCCTCCACCCAGCCACGTACAACACCAAGGGTCCCCGAAAGGTGACAACAAGCCCCCTGGAACGCCTGCTGTGTTTGGTCTTCCCCCTCCTCAAAGCAACCTTCCTCCTCTGACTCCTCTTCTTCAGACTCCTCTCTCTGCGTTGCCTCTCTCTGCGTCAGGGCTGCCATCAGAAATTTTGGGGCCCCTGACACAGTTCAAAGTGTGGGCCCCCTTGGCCCGCCCCCGTGGCTGCCCCCGGGGGCCCATTCTGAGCCCACCCACAAGGATGGCCTGTGTGGTGTGTAAAATGGATACAGATTGCACATTTGTATAATGAATGTAGTTTTGTGTGTTTTAGATAAAGTGTGTGTTTATGTAGTGAAAGCAAAGTGTTTGTGTTGTGGTTTTAGTGTGTGTATGGTGAATGCAGTGTGTGTTTGTGTTGTAGTTTTAGTGTGTGTATGGTGAATGCAGTGTGTGTTTGTGTTGTGGTTTTAGTGTGTGTATGGTGAATTCAGTGTGTGTGTTGTGGTTTTAGTGTTTGTATGGTGAATGCAGTGTGTGTTTGTGTTGTGGTTTTAGTGTTTGTATGGTGAATGCAGTGTGTGTTTGTGGTTTTAGTGTGTGTATGGTGAATACAGTGCGTGTTTGTGTTGTGGTTTTAGTGTGTGTATGCAGTGTGTGTGTTGTGGTTTTAGTGTGTGTTTGGGGAATGCAGTGCATATTTGTGTTGTGCTTTTCGTGTGTGCATGCAGTGTGTGTGTGTGTGTGTTGTGGTTTTAGTGTGTGTCTGCAGTGTGTGTGTTGTGGTTTTAGTGTGTGTATGGGGAATGTAGTGCATATTTGTGTTGTGCTTTTAGTGTGTGTATGCAGTGTGTGTGTGTTTGTGTTGTGGTTTTAGTGTGTGTATGGTGAATGCAGTGTGTGTTTGTGCTGTGGTTTTAGTGTGTGTATGGGGAATGCAGTGCATATTTGTGTTGTGCTTTTAGTGTATGTATGCAGTGCGTGTGTGTATTGTGGTTTTAGTGTGTGTATGGGGAATGCAGTGCATATTTGTGTTGTGCTTTTAGTGTGTGTATGCAGTGTGTGTGTATTGTGGTTTTAGTGTGTGTTTGGGGAATGCAGTGCATATTTTTGTTGTGCTTTTAGTGTGTATATGCAGTGTGTGTGTGTGTGTGTTGTGGTTTTAGTGTGTGTATGCAGTGTGTGTGTGTGTTGTGCTTTTAGTGTGTGTATGCAGTGTGTGTGTGTGTGTGTGTATGTGTGTTGTGGTTTTAGTGTGTGTATGCAGTGTGGGTGTGTGTTGTGGTTTTAGTGTGTGTATGCAGTGTGTGTGTGTTGTGGTTTTAGTGTGTGTGTGTGTGTGTGTTGTGGTTTTAGTGTGTGTACGCAGTGTGTGTGTGTTGTGGTTTTAGTGTGTGTATGCAGTGTGTGTGTGTTGTGGTTTTAGTGTGTGTATGCAGTGTGTGTGTTGTGGTTTTAGTGTGTGTATGCAGTGTATGTGTTGTGGTTTTAGTGTGTGTATGCAGTGTGTGTGTTGTGGTTTTAGTGTGTGTATGCAGTGTGTGTGTTGGGGTTTTAGTGTGTGTGTGTTGTGGTTTTAGTGTGTGTATGCAGTGTGTGTGTTGTGGTTTTAATGTGTGTATTGTGGTTTTAGTGTGTGTATGCAGTGTGTGTGTGTTGTGGTTTTAGTGTGTGTATTGTGGTTTTAGTGTGTGGATGCAGTGTGTGTGTTGGGGTTTTAGTGTGTGTATGCAGTGTGTGTGTTGTGGTTTTAGTGTGTGTATTGTGGTTTTAGTGTGTGTATGCAGTGTGTGTGTTGGGTTTTAGTGTGTGTATGAAGTGTGTGTGTTGGGGTTTTAGTGTGTGTATTGTGGTTTTAGTGTGTGTATGCAGTGTGTGTGTTGGGGTTTTAGTGTGTGTATGCAGTGTGTGTGTTGTGGTTTTAGTGTGTGTATTGTGGTTTTAGTGTGTGTATGCAGTGTGTGTGTTGGGGTTTTAGTGTATGAAACAGTAAAATAGGGGGCTGCATAGGGGGGAGTGGGGTGAGAGGGGAGCTTTTTTGCCTGCATTTACATTTTATTCCCCCCTCCCTGCTTCTTACCTGGCCAGGGAAGGGGGAGATCGCATCCCTGGTGATCCGGTGGTCTGGTGGAGGGTGCCAGCCGCTGTAGAATGCAGACGGGGACCAGCCAGCACCATCTTAACACTCCAGCAGCTCCTGCCTGTAAGTCTCGCGAGCTGTGCCTGTTTGCCGCGCGGAGCGTTGCCATGGTAACCCGTGACAACGCTCCCGCCGGCTGCGGAGCTCGCGAGACTTACAGGCACAGGAGCAGCTGGGGAGTTAAGATGTGCTGGCTGGTCCCCGTCTGCATTCTACAGGTAGCCGGGGCCCGAGGTGAACATATAGATAGCGATAATCGCTATCTATATGTGCACAAATGGAATGTGGGGCCCGGGACTCCCAGAGCAGTCCGGGCCCCCCAGGACCGCCGGGCCCATGACAACCGTTATGGTTGTCATGCCCTGATGGCGTCCCTGCTCTGCGTTATTATAAGGTGTGTTAAGTAGTACTATTCCTATCAGTTTAATCCCTATTACGTCCCCTATCAGGACAGGGTATATAAGGCATCGATTTTAGGAACCGGGAGATGGAAAAAGATGCTTGGTCGGTCCTCCTACTTCAAATTTGGGGCACTGGGCGTGCAATCTAATGTGCCACCAGATAGGAGTGGAGTGTTAAGTAGTACTATTCTTATCAGTTTAATCCCTGTTACGTCCCCTATCAGGGGACGTGTATATGGCATCGATTTTAGGAACCGGGAGATGGAAAAAGATGCTTGGTTGGTCCTCCTACTTCAAATTTGGGGCACTGCGCGTGTAATCTAATGTGCCACCAGATAGTAGTGGTGTGTTAAGTAGTACTATTCTAATCAGTTTAATCTGTGTTACGTCCCCTATCAGGGGACGTGTATATGGCATCGATTTTAGGAACCGGGAGATGGAAAAAGATGCTTGGTCGGTCCTCCTACTTCAAATTTTTTGGCACTGCGCGTGTAATCTAATGTGCCACCAGATAGTAGTGGTGTGTTAAGTAGTACTATTCTAATCAGTTTAATCTGTGTTACGTCCCCTATCAGGGGACGTGTATATGGAATCGATTTTAGGAACCGGGAGATGGAAAAAGATGCTTGGTCGGTCCTCCTACTTCAAATTTGGGGCACTGCGCAAGCAATCTAATGTGCCACCAGATAGGAGTGGTGTGTTAAGTAGTATTATTCTTATCAGTTTAATCCCTGTTACGTCCCCCTCATCAGGCCTTTTTTAGTCGAATGTATCGCCCACTGTCAGTCCCTTCGGGATCCATCCCTCATTCATCTTAATAAAGGTGAGGTAATCTAGACTTTTTTGACCTAGGCGACTTCTCTTCTCAGTGACAATACCTCCTGCTGCACTGAAGGTCCTTTCTGACAGGACACTTGAAGCGGGGCAGGCCAGAAGTTCTATCGCAAATTGGGATAGCTCAGGCCACAGGTCAAGCCTGCACACCCAGTAGTCAAAGGGTTCATCGCTCCTCAGAGTGTCGATATCTGCAGTTAAGGCGAGGTAGTCTGCTACCTGTCGGTCGAGTCATTCTCTGAGGGTGGACCCCGAAGGGCTGTGGCGATGCATAGGACTTAAAAGCTCTGCATGTCCTCCATCAACAACACGTCTGTAAAGCGTCCTGTCCTTGCCGGCGTGGTCGTGGGAGGAGGATGATTACTTTCACCTCTTCCCCTGTTAGATTCCCGTTGTGCTGTGACATCACCCTTATATGCTGTATAAAGCATACCTTTTAATTGATTTTGGAACTGCTGCATCCTTTCCGACTTGCGGTAATTCGGTAACATTTCAGGCACTTTCTGCTTCTACCGGGGGTCTAGTAGCGTGGACACCCAGTACAGGTCGTTCTCCTTCAGCCTTTTTATCTGAGGGTCCCTCAACAGGCACGAAGGCACCCTGGGATGCCTGTTGTGGTTGGTTTTCCTCCTCCTCCTCAAAGCCACATTCCTCCTCTGACTCCTCTTCCTCACAATCCTCTTCCAGAGTTGCCGCAGGTCCAGCAAGCGATGCTGATAAGGCTGTTTCTGGTGGTGATGGTGACCACAACTCTTCCTCTTCACGCTTATCTATGGCCTGATCCAGCACTCTTCGCAGGGTACGCACCAGGGATAAAACAAATGGTATGATGTCGCTGATGGTGCCTTCGGTGCGACTGACTAGGTTTGTCACCTCCTCAAAAGGACGCATGAGCCTACAGGCATTGCGCATGAGCGTCCAGTAACGTGGCAAAAAAATTCCCAGCTCCGCAGAGGCTGTCGTAGCACCCCGTTCATACAAATAGTCGTTAACGGCTTTTTCTTGTTGGAGCAGGCATCGAACATTAGGAGTGTTGAATTCCAACGTGTCGGGCTGTCGCAAATCAAGCGCCTCACTGGCATGTTGTTTCACCGCTGGATATCTGAAAAGTGCGCCATGGCCGTGTAGGAACGCCTGAAATGGCCACACACCTTCCTGGCCTGCTTCAGGACGTCCTGTAAGCCTGGGTACTTATGCACAAAGTTGTACGATCAGATTACACACATGTGCTGGTCCGGTGTGACTCTCTGCTTTCAGGCAAGTCAACCCCAAGACGGCGTGACACTGCCGTATCCGGGATGTGGAATAGTTCCTGGGGAGCTGGGGGGGTGCCGTTGATGTGGAGCAAGACGCAGCAGCAGAAGAGGACTCAGCCGAGGAGGTTATGGAAGAGGATGGAGTAGGAGGAGTAGCGGAGGTTGCAGCAGGCCTGCCTGTAAGTCGTGGTGGTGTCACCAACTCCTCTGCAGAGCCACGCATTCCATGCTTGGCAGCCGTCAGCAGGTTTACCCAATGCGCAGTGTAGGTGATATACCTGCCCTGACCATGCTTTGCAGACCAGGTATCAGTGGTCAGATGGACCCTTGCCCCAACACTGTGTGCCAGACATGCCATTACTTCCTTTTGCACAATCGAGTACAGGTTGGGGATTGCCTTTTGTGCAAAGAAATTTCGGCCGGGTACCTTCCACTGCGGTGTCCCAATAGCTGCAAATTTTTGCAACGCCTTAGACTCCACCAGCTTGTATGGTAAAAGCTGGCGGGCTAAGAGTTCAGAGAAGCCAGCTGTCAGATGCCGGGCAAGGGGGTGACTTTGTGACATAGGCTTCTTACGCTCAAACATGTACTTGACAGACACCTGACTGTGGGCAGATGAGCAGGAACTGCTCAAGGAGAGAGATGGAGTGGCGGATGGTTGAGAGGGGGCAAGGAGGACAGCAGTGGTTGACGTGGCTGAAGATGCTGGACCAGGAGGAGGATGGCGGCTTTGAGTTTGTGTGCTGCTTGTACTCGTGTGTTGATCCTATAGGCGTTTGTGATGTGCAATCATGTGCCTTCACAAAGCTGTTGTACCTAGGTGGGTGTTGGACTTCCCACGACTCAGTTTCTTTTGGCACAGGTTGCAAATGGCATCGCTGTTGTCAAAGGGAGACACACACAAAAAATGCCACACTGCTGATCTCTGCAATGACGTCATTCTGGTGGTGGACACAGCATGCGTTGATTGGCGTGCTGTCTGGCTAACCCCGGGTGCCGATGCATGCTGTCTGACTGTGCCACTAGCTCCTTGCTACGACCTCCCCCTGCTTCCAACTCATCTCCTCTTCCTCTCTGTCTCCCCATCTGAACTTCCCCCCTGTTCTTCTTCCCTTTTAGCAGGCACCCACGTGACATCCACGGACGCATCAACAGAGAAAGGACGCATCGTCATCATCAACCGCTTCACTTGTATCTGACAACTCAGCAAAGGAAGCAGCAGCGGGTACAACATCATCATCATCACACCGTATGTCCATGTGTGTAATGCTGCCTGACTGAGACATATCCCTGTTATCTATATCCTCTGGCAATAATGGTTGCGCATCACTCATTTCTTCCAACTGATGTGTAAATAACTCCTCTGACAGATCAAGTGAAGCGGCTGTGGTGCTAGTGTTGGTGGTGGCGGCAGGCGGGCGAGTGATAACTTGAGAGGTGCCCGAAGCTAAGCTGGAGGAGGATGGTGCGTCAAGGTTCCGAGCGGAAGCTGTAGAAGATTGGGTGTCCTGTATTAGCCAGTCAACTATGTCCTCAGAACTTTTCCAGTTCAGGGTATGTGGCCTCTGAACACTGGGCATTATTCTAGGGCCAAAGGAAATCACAGCACCACGACCACGACGGCCCCTGCGGGGTGGCCTGCCTCTGCCTGTCGTTTTTTTTTTCGATTAGTGGTACTATGCGTGCAAGCTACTGTGACAACAGATATGAGTGGCACTGTGCACTGGCAGAAGTTGGCAGAGTAGACTCTGTAGGCCTGACACACACGCTTGCAGACAACTAACTGCTTCAATCTATTACAGTCAAAATTGTATTTTTTTATTTAAATGTACACTACTGTTACACCAGATATGAGTTGCACTGGTGTGACACTGTGCCCTGGCAGGCCCTGAAACGCACATGTGTGAAGGAAACTGACTGCTATTATTTCACAGTCAAATTTCTAGTTTTTTTTTTTAATGTACACTACTGTTACACCAGATATGAGGTGCACTGGTGTGACACTGTGCCCTGGCAGGCCCTGAAACGCACACGTGTGAAGGAAACTGACTACAATTATATTACAGTCAAAAAAGTTGTTTGTTTTTTTAAATGCAAGCTATTGTGACACCAGATATGAGTGGTGGCACTGGACAAGTGGGCACAGTATACGCTGTGAGCCTGACACAAACGCTGGCAGGCAGGCAACTGCAATTAGATTACACAGAAAAAAAAAAGCAGACTGATGTTCTAGCCCTAAAAAGGGCTTTTTGGGATGCTGTCCTTACAGCAGAGATCAGATGAGTCCTTCAGGACTGTAGTAGACACTGAATACACTAGCCTAGCTATCGATTTCCCTATTAAATCAGCAGCAGCTACACTTCCGAATGAATCTAAAATGGATGATGTCAAGGAGGTGGGAGGGTCTGGGAGGGAGGGTCTGCTGCTGATTGGCTCGAGTGCGTCTGCTGACTGTGAGGTAGAGGGTCAAAGTTTACTCAATGATGTCGAATAGGGGGCGGACCGAACATCGCATATGTTCGCCCGCCGTGGCGAACGCGAACAAGCTATGTTTGCCGGGAACTATTTGCCAGCGAACTATTCGGGACATCTCTACATGTGAGTTCACAGAGGAAGAGGTTCTATTTCAAAAATCAAAAGTAAAGACAAATAAGTCAATATAACCTCATGGAATACACCCAAAGTTATTAAAGAGCTCAGTGGTGTACTAGCAAAACTATTAACAGGTTTATTTAACCAATCATTGTTAACAGGAGTAGTCCCAGAAGACTGTTGTGCCCATTCACAAGAAAGGTAGTAGGGAGGAGTCAGGCAACTATAGGCCAGTAAGCCTTACTTCAGTAGTGGGGAAAGTAATGGAAACCATGTTAAAGGATAGGATTGTTGAACATCTAAAAACACATGGATTTCAAGCTCAGAGACAACATGGGTTTACTTCAGGGAGATCGTGCCAAACTAATCTTATTGATTTTTTTGATTGGGTAGCTAAAATAATAGATCAGGGTGGTGCAGTAGACATTGCTTACCTAGATTTCAGTAAGGCTTTTGACACTGTTGCACATAGAAGGCTTATCAATAAATTGCAATCTTTAAGTTCTGATTCCAATATTGTTGAATGGGTAAGGCAGTGGCTGAGTGACAGGCAACAGAGGGTTGTAGTCAATGGAGTACATTCGAAGCTTGGGCTTGTCACCAGTGGGGTACCTCAGGGATCTGTATTTGGACCCATTTACTTTAATATTTTTATTAGTGATATTGCAAATGGTCTTGATGGTAAGGCATGTCTTTTTGCTGATTATACTAAGATATATAACAGGGTTGAAGTTCCAGGAGAGATAATCCAAATGGCAAATGATTTAGGTAAACTAGAAAAATGGTCAGAGTTGTGGCAACTGACATTTAATGTGGATAAGGGCAAGATAATGCATCTTGGACGTTAAAACCCAAGGGCAGAGTACATAATATTTGATAGAGTCCTAACCTCAACATCTGAGGAAAGGCATTTAGGGGTGATTATTTCTGATGACTTAAAGGTAGGTAGACAATGTAATAGAGCAGCAGGAAATGCTAGCAGAATGCTTGGTTGTATAAGGAGAGGTATTAGCAGTAGAAAGAGGGAAGTGATCATGCCATTGTACAGAACACTGGTGAGACCTCACTTGGAGTATTGTACGCAGTACCGGAGACTGTATCTTCAGAAGGATATAGATACTTTAGAGAGAGTTCAGAGAAGGGCTACTAAACTGGTTCATGGATTGCAGGATAAAACTTACCAGGAAAGGTTAAAGGATCTTAACATGTATAGCTTGGAGGAAAGACGAGACGGGGGGGATATGATAGAAACATTTAAATACATAAAGGGAATCAACATAGTAAAGGAGGAGACCATACTTAAAAGAAGAATAACTACCACAACAAGAGGATATGGTCTTAAATTAGAGGGGCAAAGGTTTAAAAATAATATCAGGAAGTATTACTTTTCTGAGAGGGTAGTGGATGCATGGAATAGCCTTCCAGCTGCAGTGGTAGAGGTTAACACAGTAAAGGAGTTTAAGCATGCGTGGGATAGGCATAAGGCTATCCTAACTATAAGATAAGGCCAGGGACTAATGAAAGTATTTAGAAAATTGGGCAGACTAGATGGGCCAAATGGTTCTTATCTGCCGTCACATTCTATGCTTCTATGTTTCTATGTGTGGGTTGAAACATTGCAAATCTTGTTCACTTCAAATAAAGCTGCTCAATATAATGTATGGAGTGCCTGGACCATCCTTTGTTTTTCTTGACTAAGTTGAAATAAGGGTCTGCAAGGCCTTGGTTCGGAGACAAAAAAATAACACAAATTGATACAAAAGGAACAGTGGTCCAGAGCATATAAGTACAACTCTTTTGTACAAAGTGTTTAGCAAGAAGACTCACAATCTAATGGTAATAATGGGGAGTTGTGCCAGGAGGTCGCAGCAGTTGTGTGAAGTTGATGGACAATGATTTGGGGATGTATACTGAATAGTTTTTGAGATAGTTAAATAGTTATGATTAGATGCAGGTGAAGGATCATGTTATTTTGAAAGGTGGTTCAAGGGTGTGGGTTTGTGGTAGCAAAAAGGAGGAGATTTTTGCTGAGGGAAATTATGGTTCAGGTATACATCTTGAGAAAGAACGAATGCAGAGGAAGTTGAGAAGCCACGAACATACTTTTCGGTAGAAAATTATATAAAACGAATAGTTGCATAATTGTATGAGAATATTGAGGACTATGGATAAAAACACCATTGAGTTATTATCTTGACTGATAAACTAATTGCTTGTAGATGATATTGCAAAATGGAGATGTTTGGTGAGTGAAATCAGCTTGCAGGGATCTGGAGAAAGAAAGACAAGGTGAATATATCAATTATTTGCTTAAATGGCTCCTTGTACATGACTGTGTTCAATCCTAGAGCCACGGATGAGGCTGAAAACTGCCCTTTTAATGGCTCTGCAAAATGCTGCCAATGGGAGTCATGGTTGAGCCACATACTTCAGATCTGAAATGATCTCATATGGAAGAACTAGTTTCTCTCCTTCATTGGGTAAGTCATTGAGGATCCAAAGTCCATATTTGTGGCTCACATTTGTCAGTCCCTCATAGTTCTTTATGGTTCTTTCCTCACTTCCAAACCAGACCCCAGGGATCTTAATGTCAGTTATGATATAAAATAGTAGATAGCCGTTGGTGATATAAAACTGATCAAAGAGCATAGTCTCTGTCTTCGCCTCTGTCTTCGCAATCATTTATTACATGTGAGTAGAGATGTCGCGAACATAAAATTTTCCGTTCGCGAACGACGAACGTGAATTTCCGCAAATGTTTGTGAACGGGCGAACCGGTCGAACCACCATAGACTTCAATAGGCAGGCGAATTTTAAAACCCACAGGGACTCTTTCTGGCCACAATAGTGATGGAAAAGTTGTTTCAAGGGGACTAACACCTTGACTGTGGCATGCCGGAGGGGGATCCATGGCAAAACTCCCATGGAAAATTACATAGTTGATGCAGAGTCTGGTTTTAATCCATAAAGGGCATAAATCACCTAACATTCCTAAATTGTTTGGAATAACGTGCTTTAAAACATCAGGTATGATGTTGTATCGATCAGGTAGTGTAAGGGTTACGCCCGCTTCACAGTGACAGACCAAACTCCCCGTTTAACGCACCGCAAACAACCGCAAACAGTCCATTTGCACAACCGCAAACTCCCCATTTGCACAAGGTTGGATACCAAGCTAACCATGTCCCGTTCCTGTCCTCACTGATGTCATTAAAGGTCTCTTCCTCCACCCAGCCACGTACAACACCAAGGGTCCCCGAAAGGTGACAACAAGCCCCCTGGAACGCCTGCTGTGTTTGGTCTTCCCCCTCCTCAAAGCAACCTTCCTCCTCTGACTCCTCTTCTTCAGACTCCTCTCTCTGCGTTGCCTCTCTCTGCGTCAGGGCTGCCATCAGAAATTTTGGGGCCCCTGACACAGTTCAAAGTGTGGGCCCCCTTGGCCCGCCCCCGTGGCTGCCCCCGGGGGCCCATTCTGAGCCCACCCACAAGGATGGCCTGTGTGGTGTGTAAAATGGATACAGATTGCACATTTGTATAATGAATGTAGTTTTGTGTGTTTTAGATAAAGTGTGTGTTTATGTAGTGAAAGCAGAGTGTTTGTGTTGTGGTTTTAGTGTGTGTATGGTGAATGCAGTGTGTGTTTGTGTTGTAGTTTTAGTGTGTGTATGGTGAATGCAGTGTGTGTTTGTGTTGTGGTTTTAGTGTGTGTATGGTGAATTCAGTGTGTGTGTTGTGGTTTTAGTGTTTGTATGGTGAATGCAGTGTGTGTTTGTGTTGTGGTTTTAGTGTTTGTATGGTGAATGCAGTGTGTGTTTGTGGTTTTAGTGTGTGTATGCAGTGTGTGTGTTGTGGTTTTAGTGTGTGTTTGGGGAATGCAGTGCATATTTGTGTTGTGCTTTTCGTGTGTGCATGCAGTGTGTGTGTGTGTGTGTTGTGGTTTTAGTGTGTGTCTGCAGTGTGTGTGTTGTGGTTTTAGTGTGTGTATGGGGAATGTAGTGCATATTTGTGTTGTGCTTTTAGTGTGTGTATGCAGTGTGTGTGTGTTTGTGTTGTGGTTTTAGTGTGTGTATGGTGAATGCAGTGTGTGTTTGTGCTGTGGTTTTAGTGTGTGTATGGGGAATGCAGTGCATATTTGTGTTGTGCTTTTAGTGTATGTATGCAGTGCGTGTGTGTATTGTGGTTTTAGTGTGTGTATGGGGAATGCAGTGCATATTTGTGTTGTGCTTTTAGTGTGTGTATGCAGTGTGTGTGTATTGTGGTTTTAGTGTGTGTTTGGGGAATGCAGTGCATATTTTTGTTGTGCTTTTAGTGTGTATATGCAGTGTGTGTGTGTGTTGTGGTTTTAGTGTGTGTATGCAGTGTGTGTGTGTGTTGTGCTTTTAGTGTGTGTATGCAGTGTGTGTGTGTGTGTGTGTATGTGTGTTGTGGTTTTAGTGTGTGTATGCAGTGTGGGTGTGTGTTGTGGTTTTAGTGTGTGTATGCAGTGTGTGTGTGTTGTGGTTTTAGTGTGTGTGTGTGTGTGTTGTGGTTTTAGTGTGTGTACGCAGTGTGTGTGTGTTGTGGTTTTAGTGTGTGTATGCAGTGTGTGTGTGTTGTGGTTTTAGTGTGTGTATGCAGTGTGTGTGTTGTGGTTTTAGTGTGTGTATGCAGTGTATGTGTTGTGGTTTTAGTGTGTGTATGCAGTGTGTGTGTTGTGGTTTTAGTGTGTGTATGCAGTGTGTGTGTTGGGGTTTTAGTGTGTGTGTGTTGTGGTTTTAGTGTGTGTATGCAGTGTGTGTGTTGTGGTTTTAATGTGTGTATTGTGGTTTTAGTGTGTGTATGCAGTGTGTGTGTGTTGTGGTTTTAGTGTGTGTATTGTGGTTTTAGTGTGTGGATGCAGTGTGTGTGTTGGGGTTTTAGTGTGTGTATGCAGTGTGTGTGTTGTGGTTTTAGTGTGTGTATTGTGGTTTTAGTGTGTGTATGCAGTGTGTGTGTTGGGTTTTAGTGTGTGTATGAAGTGTGTGTGTTGGGGTTTTAGTGTGTGTATTGTGGTTTTAGTGTGTGTATGCAGTGTGTGTGTTGGGGTTTTAGTGTGTGTATGCAGTGTGTGTGTTGTGGTTTTAGTGTGTGTATTGTGGTTTTAGTGTGTGTATGCAGTGTGTGTGTTGGGGTTTTAGTGTATGAAACAGTAAAATAGGGGGCTGCATAGGGGGGAGTGGGGTGAGAGGGGAGCTTTTTTGCCTGCATTTACATTTTATTCCCCCCTCCCTGCTTCTTACCTGGCCAGGGAAGGGGGAGATCGCATCCCTGGTGATCCGGTGGTCTGGTGGAGGGTGCCAGCCGCTGTAGAATGCAGACGGGGACCAGCCAGCACCATCTTAACACTCCAGCAGCTCCTGCCTGTAAGTCTCGCGAGCTGTGCCTGTTTGCCGCGCGGAGCGTTGCCATGGTAACCCGTGACAACGCTCCCGCCGGCTGCGGAGCTCGCGAGACTTACAGGCACAGGAGCAGCTGGGGAGTTAAGATGTGCTGGCTGGTCCCCGTCTGCATTCTACAGGTAGCCGGGGCCCGAGGTGAACATATAGATAGCGATAATCGCTATCTATATGTGCACAAATGGAATGTGGGGCCCGGGACTCCCAGAGCAGTCCGGGCCCCCCAGGACCGCCGGGCCCATGACAACCGTTATGGTTGTCATGCCCTGATGGCGTCCCTGCTCTGCGTTATTATAAGGTGTGTTAAGTAGTACTATTCCTATCAGTTTAATCCCTATTACGTCCCCTATCAGGACAGGGTATATAAGGCATCGATTTTAGGAACCGGGAGATGGAAAAAGATGCTTGGTCGGTCCTCCTACTTCAAATTTGGGGCACTGGGCGTGCAATCTAATGTGCCACCAGATAGGAGTGGAGTGTTAAGTAGTACTATTCTTATCAGTTTAATCCCTGTTACGTCCCCTATCAGGGGACGTGTATATGGCATCGATTTTAGGAACCGGGAGATGGAAAAAGATGCTTGGTTGGTCCTCCTACTTCAAATTTGGGGCACTGCGCGTGTAATCTAATGTGCCACCAGATAGTAGTGGTGTGTTAAGTAGTACTATTCTAATCAGTTTAATCTGTGTTACGTCCCCTATCAGGGGACGTGTATATGGCATCGATTTTAGGAACCGGGAGATGGAAAAAGATGCTTGGTCGGTCCTCCTACTTCAAATTTTTTGGCACTGCGCGTGTAATCTAATGTGCCACCAGATAGTAGTGGTGTGTTAAGTAGTACTATTCTAATCAGTTTAATCTGTGTTACGTCCCCTATCAGGGGACGTGTATATGGAATCGATTTTAGGAACCGGGAGATGGAAAAAGATGCTTGGTCGGTCCTCCTACTTCAAATTTGGGGCACTGCGCAAGCAATCTAATGTGCCACCA
Source organism: Pelobates fuscus (assembly GCF_036172605.1). Taxonomy (NCBI): domain Eukaryota; kingdom Metazoa; phylum Chordata; class Amphibia; order Anura; family Pelobatidae; genus Pelobates; species Pelobates fuscus. The sequence goes on from NC_086318.1 coordinate 261,687,557, forward strand.
GATAGGAGTGGTGTGTTAAGTAGTATTATTCTTATCAGTTTAATCCCTGTTACGTCCCCCTCATCAGGCCTTTTTTAGTCGAATGTATCGCCCACTGTCAGTCCCTTCGGGATCCATCCCTCATTCATCTTAATAAAGGTGAGGTAATCTAGACTTTTTTGACCTAGGCGACTTCTCTTCTCAGTGACAATACCTCCTGCTGCACTGAAGGTCCTTTCTGACAGGACACTTGAAGCGGGGCAGGCCAGAAGTTCTATCGCAAATTGGGATAGCTCAGGCCACAGGTCAAGCCTGCACACCCAGTAGTCAAAGGGTTCATCGCTCCTCAGAGTGTCGATATCTGCAGTTAAGGCGAGGTAGTCTGCTACCTGTCGGTCGAGTCATTCTCTGAGGGTGGACCCCGAAGGGCTGTGGCGATGCATAGGACTTAAAAGCTCTGCATGTCCTCCATCAACAACACGTCTGTAAAGCGTCCTGTCCTTGCCGGCGTGGTCGTGGGAGGAGGATGATTACTTTCACCTCTTCCCCTGTTAGATTCCCGTTGTGCTGTGACATCACCCTTATATGCTGTATAAAGCATACCTTTTAATTGATTTTGGAACTGCTGCATCCTTTCCGACTTGCGGTAATTCGGTAACATTTCAGGCACTTTCTGCTTCTACCGGGGGTCTAGTAGCGTGGACACCCAGTACAGGTCGTTCTCCTTCAGCCTTTTTATCTGAGGGTCCCTCAACAGGCACGAAGGCACCCTGGGATGCCTGTTGTGGTTGGTTTTCCTCCTCCTCCTCAAAGCCACATTCCTCCTCTGACTCCTCTTCCTCACAATCCTCTTCCAGAGTTGCCGCAGGTCCAGCAAGCGATGCTGATAAGGCTGTTTCTGGTGGTGATGGTGACCACAACTCTTCCTCTTCACGCTTATCTATGGCCTGATCCAGCACTCTTCGCAGGGTACGCACCAGGGATAAAACAAATGGTATGATGTCGCTGATGGTGCCTTCGGTGCGACTGACTAGGTTTGTCACCTCCTCAAAAGGACGCATGAGCCTACAGGCATTGCGCATGAGCGTCCAGTAACGTGGCAAAAAAATTCCCAGCTCCGCAGAGGCTGTCGTAGCACCCCGTTCATACAAATAGTCGTTAACGGCTTTTTCTTGTTGGAGCAGGCATCGAACATTAGGAGTGTTGAATTCCAACGTGTCGGGCTGTCGCAAATCAAGCGCCTCACTGGCATGTTGTTTCACCGCTGGATATCTGAAAAGTGCGCCATGGCCGTGTAGGAACGCCTGAAATGGCCACACACCTTCCTGGCCTGCTTCAGGACGTCCTGTAAGCCTGGGTACTTATGCACAAAGTTGTACGATCAGATTACACACATGTGCTGGTCCGGTGTGACTCTCTGCTTTCAGGCAAGTCAACCCCAAGACGGCGTGACACTGCCGTATCCGGGATGTGGAATAGTTCCTGGGGAGCTGGGGGGGTGCCGTTGATGTGGAGCAAGACGCAGCAGCAGAAGAGGACTCAGCCGAGGAGGTTATGGAAGAGGATGGAGTAGGAGGAGTAGCGGAGGTTGCAGCAGGCCTGCCTGTAAGTCGTGGTGGTGTCACCAACTCCTCTGCAGAGCCACGCATTCCATGCTTGGCAGCCGTCAGCAGGTTTACCCAATGCGCAGTGTAGGTGATATACCTGCCCTGACCATGCTTTGCAGACCAGGTATCAGTGGTCAGATGGACCCTTGCCCCAACACTGTGTGCCAGACATGCCATTACTTCCTTTTGCACAATCGAGTACAGGTTGGGGATTGCCTTTTGTGCAAAGAAATTTCGGCCGGGTACCTTCCACTGCGGTGTCCCAATAGCTGCAAATTTTTGCAACGCCTTAGACTCCACCAGCTTGTATGGTAAAAGCTGGCGGGCTAAGAGTTCAGAGAAGCCAGCTGTCAGATGCCGGGCAAGGGGGTGACTTTGTGACATAGGCTTCTTACGCTCAAACATGTACTTGACAGACACCTGACTGTGGGCAGATGAGCAGGAACTGCTCAAGGAGAGAGATGGAGTGGCGGATGGTTGAGAGGGGGCAAGGAGGACAGCAGTGGTTGACGTGGCTGAAGATGCTGGACCAGGAGGAGGATGGCGGCTTTGAGTTTGTGTGCTGCTTGTACTCGTGTGTTGATCCTATAGGCGTTTGTGATGTGCAATCATGTGCCTTCACAAAGCTGTTGTACCTAGGTGGGTGTTGGACTTCCCACGACTCAGTTTCTTTTGGCACAGGTTGCAAATGGCATCGCTGTTGTCAAAGGGAGACACACACAAAAAATGCCACACTGCTGATCTCTGCAATGACGTCATTCTGGTGGTGGACACAGCATGCGTTGATTGGCGTGCTGTCTGGCTAACCCCGGGTGCCGATGCATGCTGTCTGACTGTGCCACTAGCTCCTTGCTACGACCTCCCCCTGCTTCCAACTCATCTCCTCTTCCTCTCTGTCTCCCCATCTGAACTTCCCCCCTGTTCTTCTTCCCTTTTAGCAGGCACCCACGTGACATCCACGGACGCATCAACAGAGAAAGGACGCATCGTCATCATCAACCGCTTCACTTGTATCTGACAACTCAGCAAAGGAAGCAGCAGCGGGTACAACATCATCATCATCACACCGTATGTCCATGTGTGTAATGCTGCCTGACTGAGACATATCCCTGTTATCTATATCCTCTGGCAATAATGGTTGCGCATCACTCATTTCTTCCAACTGATGTGTAAATAACTCCTCTGACAGATCAAGTGAAGCGGCTGTGGTGCTAGTGTTGGTGGTGGCGGCAGGCGGGCGAGTGATAACTTGAGAGGTGCCCGAAGCTAAGCTGGAGGAGGATGGTGCGTCAAGGTTCCGAGCGGAAGCTGTAGAAGATTGGGTGTCCTGTATTAGCCAGTCAACTATGTCCTCAGAACTTTTCCAGTTCAGGGTATGTGGCCTCTGAACACTGGGCATTATTCTAGGGCCAAAGGAAATCACAGCACCACGACCACGACGGCCCCTGCGGGGTGGCCTGCCTCTGCCTGTCGTTTTTTTTTTCGATTAGTGGTACTATGCGTGCAAGCTACTGTGACAACAGATATGAGTGGCACTGTGCACTGGCAGAAGTTGGCAGAGTAGACTCTGTAGGCCTGACACACACGCTTGCAGACAACTAACTGCTTCAATCTATTACAGTCAAAATTGTATTTTTTTATTTAAATGTACACTACTGTTACACCAGATATGAGTTGCACTGGTGTGACACTGTGCCCTGGCAGGCCCTGAAACGCACATGTGTGAAGGAAACTGACTGCTATTATTTCACAGTCAAATTTCTAGTTTTTTTTTTTAATGTACACTACTGTTACACCAGATATGAGGTGCACTGGTGTGACACTGTGCCCTGGCAGGCCCTGAAACGCACACGTGTGAAGGAAACTGACTACAATTATATTACAGTCAAAAAAGTTGTTTGTTTTTTTAAATGCAAGCTATTGTGACACCAGATATGAGTGGTGGCACTGGACAAGTGGGCACAGTATACGCTGTGAGCCTGACACAAACGCTGGCAGGCAGGCAACTGCAATTAGATTACACAGAAAAAAAAAAGCAGACTGATGTTCTAGCCCTAAAAAGGGCTTTTTGGGATGCTGTCCTTACAGCAGAGATCAGATGAGTCCTTCAGGACTGTAGTAGACACTGAATACACTAGCCTAGCTATCGATTTCCCTATTAAATCAGCAGCAGCTACACTTCCGAATGAATCTAAAATGGATGATGTCAAGGAGGTGGGAGGGTCTGGGAGGGAGGGTCTGCTGCTGATTGGCTCGAGTGCGTCTGCTGACTGTGAGGTAGAGGGTCAAAGTTTACTCAATGATGTCGAATAGGGGGCGGACCGAACATCGCATATGTTCGCCCGCCGTGGCGAACGCGAACAAGCTATGTTTGCCGGGAACTATTTGCCAGCGAACTATTCGGGACATCTCTACATGTGAGTTCACAGAGGAAGAGGTTCTATTTCAAAAATCAAAAGTAAAGACAAATAAGTCAATATAACCTCATGGAATACACCCAAAGTTATTAAAGAGCTCAGTGGTGTACTAGCAAAACTATTAACAGGTTTATTTAACCAATCATTGTTAACAGGAGTAGTCCCAGAAGACTGTTGTGCCCATTCACAAGAAAGGTAGTAGGGAGGAGTCAGGCAACTATAGGCCAGTAAGCCTTACTTCAGTAGTGGGGAAAGTAATGGAAACCATGTTAAAGGATAGGATTGTTGAACATCTAAAAACACATGGATTTCAAGCTCAGAGACAACATGGGTTTACTTCAGGGAGATCGTGCCAAACTAATCTTATTGATTTTTTTGATTGGGTAGCTAAAATAATAGATCAGGGTGGTGCAGTAGACATTGCTTACCTAGATTTCAGTAAGGCTTTTGACACTGTTGCACATAGAAGGCTTATCAATAAATTGCAATCTTTAAGTTCTGATTCCAATATTGTTGAATGGGTAAGGCAGTGGCTGAGTGACAGGCAACAGAGGGTTGTAGTCAATGGAGTACATTCGAAGCTTGGGCTTGTCACCAGTGGGGTACCTCAGGGATCTGTATTTGGACCCATTTACTTTAATATTTTTATTAGTGATATTGCAAATGGTCTTGATGGTAAGGCATGTCTTTTTGCTGATTATACTAAGATATATAACAGGGTTGAAGTTCCAGGAGAGATAATCCAAATGGCAAATGATTTAGGTAAACTAGAAAAATGGTCAGAGTTGTGGCAACTGACATTTAATGTGGATAAGGGCAAGATAATGCATCTTGGACGTTAAAACCCAAGGGCAGAGTACATAATATTTGATAGAGTCCTAACCTCAACATCTGAGGAAAGGCATTTAGGGGTGATTATTTCTGATGACTTAAAGGTAGGTAGACAATGTAATAGAGCAGCAGGAAATGCTAGCAGAATGCTTGGTTGTATAAGGAGAGGTATTAGCAGTAGAAAGAGGGAAGTGATCATGCCATTGTACAGAACACTGGTGAGACCTCACTTGGAGTATTGTACGCAGTACCGGAGACTGTATCTTCAGAAGGATATAGATACTTTAGAGAGAGTTCAGAGAAGGGCTACTAAACTGGTTCATGGATTGCAGGATAAAACTTACCAGGAAAGGTTAAAGGATCTTAACATGTATAGCTTGGAGGAAAGACGAGACGGGGGGGATATGATAGAAACATTTAAATACATAAAGGGAATCAACATAGTAAAGGAGGAGACCATACTTAAAAGAAGAATAACTACCACAACAAGAGGATATGGTCTTAAATTAGAGGGGCAAAGGTTTAAAAATAATATCAGGAAGTATTACTTTTCTGAGAGGGTAGTGGATGCATGGAATAGCCTTCCAGCTGCAGTGGTAGAGGTTAACACAGTAAAGGAGTTTAAGCATGCGTGGGATAGGCATAAGGCTATCCTAACTATAAGATAAGGCCAGGGACTAATGAAAGTATTTAGAAAATTGGGCAGACTAGATGGGCCAAATGGTTCTTATCTGCCGTCACATTCTATGCTTCTATGTTTCTATGTGTGGGTTGAAACATTGCAAATCTTGTTCACTTCAAATAAAGCTGCTCAATATAATGTATGGAGTGCCTGGACCATCCTTTGTTTTTCTTGACTAAGTTGAAATAAGGGTCTGCAAGGCCTTGGTTCGGAGACAAAAAAATAACACAAATTGATACAAAAGGAACAGTGGTCCAGAGCATATAAGTACAACTCTTTTGTACAAAGTGTTTAGCAAGAAGACTCACAATCTAATGGTAATAATGGGGAGTTGTGCCAGGAGGTCGCAGCAGTTGTGTGAAGTTGATGGACAATGATTTGGGGATGTATACTGAATAGTTTTTGAGATAGTTAAATAGTTATGATTAGATGCAGGTGAAGGATCATGTTATTTTGAAAGGTGGTTCAAGGGTGTGGGTTTGTGGTAGCAAAAAGGAGGAGATTTTTGCTGAGGGAAATTATGGTTCAGGTATACATCTTGAGAAAGAACGAATGCAGAGGAAGTTGAGAAGCCACGAACATACTTTTCGGTAGAAAATTATATAAAACGAATAGTTGCATAATTGTATGAGAATATTGAGGACTATGGATAAAAACACCATTGAGTTATTATCTTGACTGATAAACTAATTGCTTGTAGATGATATTGCAAAATGGAGATGTTTGGTGAGTGAAATCAGCTTGCAGGGATCTGGAGAAAGAAAGACAAGGTGAATATATCAATTATTTGCTTAAATGGCTCCTTGTACATGACTGTGTTCAATCCTAGAGCCACGGATGAGGCTGAAAACTGCCCTTTTAATGGCTCTGCAAAATGCTGCCAATGGGAGTCATGGTTGAGCCACATACTTCAGATCTGAAATGATCTCATATGGAAGAACTAGTTTCTCTCCTTCATTGGGTAAGTCATTGAGGATCCAAAGTCCATATTTGTGGCTCACATTTGTCAGTCCCTCATAGTTCTTTATGGTTCTTTCCTCACTTCCAAACCAGACCCCAGGGATCTTAATGTCAGTTATGATATAAAATAGTAGATAGCCGTTGGTGATATAAAACTGATCAAAGAGCATAGTCTCTGTCTTCGCAACAGTTTAACAACATTAATAACATTTAATGTGTGATGCTGCTTATCTTTAAACTGTATATTTTTCCATAATGGTTTAGATTTGGAGTACAAGCATTTGGTTGAAAAGTATTTTCTCTTAATGTTAAGAGATTACACTATGGAAGTGTAATTGACATTCATGGAAATTTTTTGCCCCACTTGAGAAATTATTGGCAAATTTTAACTTTTTTGTTGGCTCATATCAGTATCCATTAATTATGAACACAGGATGAGCATCTCTGTTAATAAAATGTTCATGTCATTATTATTTCTTTTTAGAGCCACTAACTATGCCTTTAGGTTTTAAATTATGTACAGACAATAATGGCTGAGGTAATTCCAAATATACGCAATTAAGAGAATAAATGTGATGATTGTATATAATTAATATTAGAATATGTTTGATACCATTTTTTCTTAGACCTAATTTCTCTCTACATGGTGTTGACACAAAGGGCTTTTTGGAACTGATTTTTATGAAACAAGGAATGTGGCTTTTCCGATGGATTCTTTCCAAGAATGAGAGTAAAATATATGTATGTGTTTCCTCTCACAGACCTGTTTATCTTGGCTTGAAGCCTATTTGGGTTAAATCCAAAATAAATTGCAAATCATTCCTAACCACCAGCAACATTACATTTTTGTTGTTGTTGTTGTTGTTTTTGTTGTTAAGCTTTGTGCATCATCTGCCATATGCAAATCAGCAGTTTTTGCTCTCACCACCCTTCATTAGTCAGCAATTGTTTGCATGGATCCAGAATAAATACATTCAAGAAATAAATAAGTGGGTTAATATGGAGATAAAATTAAATATAAACTTAATTTTATCAATATTTTTTTTTCCTGTGAGTGGTTGTATAGGCAGGGCCCTAGTGCACTGCTTTGCCCGGGGGCCCATAATGTTGTTAAGATGGCAATGGGTGTGGGAGTATCAGAGTGTAACCCTACCTCGGTTCTGTTAAGTTAATGTATTTGCACTTTATATTTGTTTATGTGTTGTATTGTTATGTTATTTATGGATGTGGGTCATTGCCTTGTACTGTTATGTGGGTCTTGTATGTTTAAATAGAATATGGTTGAAGGTGGGGGACATGGGATCAATGACCTTGGTTATGTAAAGATATGTATATATATAAATATATACTAATTTCTAACTAATTATGAACGGTGGAAAGACAGTCCCACAACATCTGACACCCCAACTACAACTATGAAAAATCCTCTCAAAGTCAAATACAAAGGAGAGTTAAAAACCTCCAATACATCCATTAAAACCTTTATGCAATCGGTGAAAAATGAATCCGAGAAGATGTTAAAAAACCCCATCGATCATCGACAGAATCTATCCAGGACTGAAAAGACAGCCCTAAAAGACTTGATGACAGATCCCAACATTGTTATCCGGCCCGCGGACAAAGGGGGAGCCATTGTGGTAATGTCCTACGTCAAATACAAAGAGGAGATATCCAACCAACTCTCTGACACCACCACCTATCAGAAATTATCATTCGATCCCGTGAAAAAATTTCAAAATAGAATTCAAACCACGATTACCACCGGGGTCCAGATGGGCTTTATCGACACTAATATGGCCAAATTTTTGTACGTGGAACATCCAAAACATCCAGTTTTATATACATTACCCAAAATTCACAAAGACATGTTAAATCCACCAGGAAGACCGATTGTTTCGGCCCACGACAGTCTGCTTGAGCCTATCGGCAAATATATTGATTATCATATCAAAACTTCTGTTATGGACCGTCCGGATTGTCTACGAGACACCAGTGATTTTTTGGAGAATATCAAGAGTTTGACTTCAGTGGAAGCACAACATCTATTGGTCACATTAGACGTCAAAAACCTATATACCATTATACCACACATGGAAGGTATTCAAGCACTACGACAGATCCTCTGCAATTCGTCCAAATATGATGGTCCCCCCATCGAATTTCTCATGGAGCTTTTACAAATAGCCCTTACATGCAATTATTTTAAGTTTGAAGATCACTTTTATTTACAACTGATGGGCACCTCAATGGGAGCAGCGATGGCACCGTCATACGCCAATGCCTTTATGTTCCTTTTTGAGACCAAACACATCTTGGAGAAGTATCGGCAACAGATACACATATATCACCGTTTTGTAGATGACATCTTCCTTATATGGACAGGAACCCCTTGCAGCTTGGAACAAATGATTAATGAGATAAACTCTTCAGTGCTTCCAGTCAAACTTACACTTACATTTGATACTCAAATAATTCAATTTCTGGATGTTTCCATCTACAAAGACGCAGAGGAAGGCAAGTTGGGATACACCTTATACCGTAAAGACACAGCGAGAAATACTCTACTTCAGTTCAACAGCTATCACCCACAAAAGCTTAAAGAATCACTTCCAGTATTTCAGTACATGCGAGTATTGAGATATAATAGCGATCCTATAAACCAAGCAAACCAATTACACAAAATGACTGAGAGATTTCTTGCCAGAGGATACAGTCCTGATGTCTTAGAAAGAGCAAAGGACAAAGCCACAGAACACATGACAGGTGAATCTTCATAGGCCACACGAAAGATACCATCCGCGACTAAAATGTACTTACCCTTAACTCTTCACACTGGTACCTCACAAATCCAACGAGTCATGAATAAATACTGGGGCATCCTAGGCTCAGATAAAAATCTACCTTCAATTTTTTGTCAAAAACCTAACATTAGCCTAAAACGGAACAGGAATCTTAGCGACCTACTAGTTAGAAGCAACCCCACCTTATGTTATCAAAAAACCACAGGACCCAGTAAGAAAGGTTGCTATCGATGCAGTGGGTGCGTTACTTGCAGCCATATGAACACAGGCACTTCATTTGCTCACCCACACAGTGGCATCCGGATTCCAATTACTCAGTACATTACATGTATGACTGATCATGTAATATATCTAATCACCTGTCCCTGTGGTCTCTCATATGTGGGGAAAACAGATCTAACTCTCCGTGAACGGATTCGTGGCCATAAATCGACCATCAACACCGCATTTAGAGACCAAAAATCCGACAAGCCTGTCGCCAAACATTTTCTCCAAGCAAACCACAGACTTCCCACACTCAGATTTATGGCCATCGACCATGTTCCACCAAGTCCCAGAGGAGGTGACAGATCCAAACTGTTACTGCGGGGGGGCGGGGCCGGGCTGCCAGGCTGAACAGCAGCAGAACATCATGGCTCCTGGCCTGGGCCCAGGAAAATGGCTAAAAAAACAGCACACAAACTGCCATAAAGCTGGATTGCTCGACATATAATTGGAGAGAAACTCATAAGCCATCCGAAGATACCAAACTGAAACAAATAATGAAATGGGAACACTGAGTTTACAAGCCATAAAGAGCCTGAACAAGCCATAAAGAGCCTGAGGCACCTGAAGGCACACGGATAATAACCCAACAAGCCAGGGTAGGCGGATTCCCGGCTACAGTTCCTCCACAGAGGACAAAGACACAAGGGGTGGCCCGGCCCCGCTTCCCCCCCCGGCTGGTGGGGGTAATCCCGGCCACATGGGGAAGACATACTCCAGGGCGGGAGATACCGCATGGAGACTACGCCGATCCCCTAAACAGGCACAGGCCACCAGACCGGGGCCCGCCTGAAGACTTACCCCAAAGGAGGGGGACCGCAGAGGACTTAATTCGCGAGGACCACTCTATGCACAGGCCTAGTATGATGAAAGAAAGACACGAAGGGGACTACTAACCGCTCAAAGAGCTGGCAGGTGCAGAACATGCGGCCACAGAAGACGCCGGCAGATACGTGGATTCTCCGACTGCCTGTCCACCGACGGAGTGCCGGCCCGGACTAACCGAGTATGTGGAGGTCCTCGGGGAGTCTAGTCCCTGGCGCTGTGAGTCCTGTGGATTGGGAGGGCATGGGCCCTCCGGCGGACCGGTGGCCGCAAGGGATGCGCATCGCCCCCAAGTGTGAGACCGGCGCCAGGAGAGACGGGGGCTGACACTCCACGGAAGCTTGAAAGGTGCTGGGGAGGTGCAGGGGGCGCTCAGACCCTAGGTGTGGGGGTCCTGTGGACGGTCCCTGGCCCTGAGTGCCCACAGGGCCACAGAGAGCCCAACTGGTGGACTGTGACTGGCCTGGGGAGGACGGGTGGAAGCCCGGTGCACTGGGGCCGTATTGTTTCTGTGCCATGGAAGGCCCGGATCAGACCATTATAAAGTCCCCAACCACGGACGCTATGCTTGTGACTAGTTTATATTTCATAGGTCCTTACAAGTTTTTTTTATATTTATGCATGTTACCACTGATAGTTTTAGATTAAGTAAGCTAACCTGGTATGGAGCAATTAGCCACCCTGTATGCATATAGTAGATGTACATAATCACTTTAATTTTCACTGTAATTGCTGACTATATTTTCGTTATAAATTTGCAAGGTAACATTGATCACTTGACCTTAAAGCAATGCTTGTATTTAAAAGTAAAATACAGTTTAACCTACATTTACTGCTTTTTTATACGCTGTCAAACCAAGAAAAGATAGATTATTGTTAGCATCACTAATACATGTTAGACGATTGCTGTTAATTAACCAGTCTAAAACATGCTGCCTTACCGGGCATTGTTTGTTTTAAAGTGAATACCTATTTGCTTAGTAATACATGCCTTAGAAGTATTATTGCAATGCAAATGAGCTGTCTCGCTAACACAAATATATGCTGCCCATATTTTGCAGCTGATTGCAGCGTTATCCGATTAAAACTGCAGTACAGCCGCTTACCACTGCATACTTGCTACTCAGGTAGCTCCATTATCTTAATCCTAATTAAGCTTTTTTTTTTCTGTCAGTCTTATGGATATAGTTTCTTCGGTTTTATCCGAAGCAAAAAATAATCTCGCAAAGTTACTGCATACTTAATTCAATAACAAGAAAAAGGAAACTCAAAAGGCTGGAAAGTGGGGTGGGGGGGGGAGGAAAAGACACTCCCGTATCCCACTGCCGAGCCTCCAGAGTATAGAGGTCACCTGGACTGGTTAAAAGGGGGTAACCCTGGAAATTGTAGAAAAAAGGAAGAAAAAAAACCCAAAAAGGGATGTCTTATATAAAGACCGCCCAGAGGGTAAATACCCAGTCCAATCTCAACAGTAGTGTAGTTGCCAAAAAAATAAAAAAGCCTTTATTGAAATCTATTAAAAACCTGGGTTATCAGTGATGGACAGAATAATATAGGGAGAAATATGTATGGTAGGAACAGGGCTAGTCAGGAGCCTAATAGCCAAAAGGAACCCTCACAAAAAACGGAGAGGGGATAGAAGGCAATATGTACCCCCATACATAACTCAGGTAACAAAGCAGTAGGAGAGAACAGGGAAAGGGAGAAACACACACTCCCGACCAAACAGTAGTGCTATGCTAATACCCTATCTCCTATAAAACACCTTCGTGGGTGTTCTAATCTAAATGCTGTCATAACATCTGAAGCCCCAGGTTACACACACATGCTAGAAAAACATAAATGAAAAAGGTGCTCAGAGCAAAGTGCTCAAAGAGTATTAAAACACAGAAGAACCCGACGTACGTTTCGGCGTGACCACACGCCGTCCTCAGGGGTATCAGCAGTGAGCAGAAACTGTCCGGGTGGTAAATTTATACCTTAAGCTCATAAGCTTTATTGTAATCACCTGTGATTGTGTCTAAGCTGCTCTGGTCCTCCTGCGAATGGGGCTGTGGGGGTGTGGTGTAACACACCATAGTGTCAGCCCACATTTCTATGTCAGAGGTGGCCAGAACAGAAAGCTGAACATAATCAGGTGGAAGGGGATTAACCCTTTGAGTGCCCCGCCCGGAACAGATATAAATGGATACTTACTATGTCTAAAGGGCAGTATCCATAGCTTAACAATTAACCCTTGGAATGTCCAAATTGTGTCATATAGGTCAAGTATGTGGATTGATTCTTATGGCTGTATTGTGTAGCTTTAGTACAATTAAAGAAACAACTTATAACTGTTGTAAAGCAGTAAGGGATAAGTACAATGGCTATATGGGCAATCATACACAGAAGCCGACAATTATTTTTGTTTTTGCCACTGTAAATAGTAACCCATTAGTTTTGCAAACACAAAACAGACCCCTAAACTCTTAGACCTATAATACAAGTAATTCCATCACAAAATTCACATAATGTTCAGGTAGGTCAGTTTCAAGATTTAATAGTTCACGGGTATGTTTAATACCTAGGTTATGAGGAATTGAGCTGTAAAGGGCCTCCACGTCAAGGCTGCACAGGATAGCGTTTGGGGGTAAAATAAGGTTGGTCAATAAATGCAACATTTGTTTAGTATCTCTAAGGAAAGATGGTAGCTTCTGTACTACTGGGGACAGAATTGTATCCACATAAATGCTTACATTCTGAGTTAGGTTATCACAACCAGAAACTATCGGCCTACCGGTCGGATCGGTTAGTGATTTGTGCACTTTAGGCAAACAATAAAAAGTAGATAGACATGGTTGTTTGGTGCACATAAATTCAAACTCATCCTGATTAATGAGTTGATGATTCACAGCCTTAGTAAGCATAGTTTTTAACTCAGCTTGGAACGCTTTTGTAGGATCTTTTGCTAGTATACGGTAAGTATTTTTATCGGATAGAAGTCTTTCAGCTATACGAATGTAGTGGTCTCTGTCAAGTATCACCACATTGCCCCCTTTATCAGAGGGTTTGAAAATCAAATTTGTATAGCTCTGTAGTTTTTTCAGGGCTATTAGTTCCTGAGTTTTAAGGTTGCCATTAGGGGATAGATCAAAGTCATCCATTTTTATCTTATCTATTTCCCTGGTAACCATTTCCAAAAATACCTCCAAATTTTTATAATCCTGAAAATGAGGGGTAAACTTACTCTTGGGTTTCAAATTAGTATGTGGTATATCAGATTGTATAGTACCATCCCCAGAGTTAAGTAATTCCACCAGAGTGTCTAAGCACTCCAAGTCGTTTGGTGATAGACCCAAGCTTTGGGCCTTAGTTTCTTTACGTACTGCATGGTATTTATACAAGGCAAGCTTTCTCACAAAAAGGTTTACATCCTAAGTCCAGTTGAACTTGCTGAATGTTGGAATGGGTACGAATGAAAGACCCTTCTCCAATACGCTAAGTTCGATCTGACCAAGGATGGTATCAGAGAGATTAATGATACGCAGAGAGGATGCTCTCATTCCCTGCGTCGTCTCTGACTTCTGCCCCTGTATCTGGTGTGCGGACCCTGAGTTAGATCCGCTTGTCTTAATCCTAAAAAATCCACCCCCTTTTTAAGAATACTTTTAGTTGGATTCTTAGGAGTAGGGGTTTGAGGTTTTTCAGTTTCAGTATCGGTTGATTCGTATTCAGATGTACTGAATTGGTCAGAGTCTACTTTGGACCTCTTTTTAAAAGAACGGTAAATTCTACCTTGTTCAAAGTCCTTTGTATCTCTCATATACTTCTGGTGTTTCCTCACTTTTATAATGTGAGAGAATTTGTCCAGATTGGATTTGAGTTTTATCTCTAGTGATTCAAATTGTGGTTCTACTTTAAAACCCTGGACCACCTCAATCTCTTTATCCAGTTCTAGTTGGACATTGGATAGTTTAATAGACTCATATTTACAAATAATATCTAAATGCTGTCATAACATCTGAAGCCCCAGGTTACACACACATGCTAGAAAAACATAAATGAAAAAGGTGCTCAGAGCAAAGTACTCAAAGAGTATTAAAAACACAGAAGAACCCGACGTACGTTTCGGCGTTCAGATGTTATGACAGCATTTAGATTAGAACACCCACAAAGGTGTTTTATAGGAGATAGGGTATTAGCATAGCACTACTGTTTGGTTGAGAGTGTGTGTTTCTCCCTTTCCCTGTTCTCTCCTACTGCTTTGTTACCTGAGTTATGTATGGGGGTACATATTGCCTTCTATCCCCTCTCCGTTTTTTGTGAGGGTTCCTTTTGGCTATTAGGCTCCTGACTAGCCCTGTTCCTACCATACATATTTCTCCCTATATTATTCTGTCCATCACTGATAACCCAGGTTTTTAATAGATTTCAATAAAGGCTTTTTTATTTTTTTGGCAACTACACTACTGTTGAGATTGGACTGGGTATTTACCCTCTGGGCGGTCTTTATATAAGACATCCCTTTTTGGGGTTTTTTTCTTCCTTTTTTCTGCATACTTAATTCATTTGCCTGCATGCTTATTTAATTACATAGTAGACTACTTATGCGGAAAGCGCCATCACACGCATAGATGGACATAGGAATGGCCCAGATAACTAAATAACCTACATAATGCGTCATTATGCCTGTTAAATGCCTTTGTCTTATTTATTGCATGTCTCATCTGACTTATATGCCTCTGCGCAGGCAACCAAATGCTCTTTTTCGCAATTCAAAAAATGTCTGCCTACGTTTCGTTGCGACTTTAATAAACATATTTAAAACAAACTGTTACTGCAACGTGAAACATATTGGATACACCGTTTGGACACAGTAACTCCAAAAGGATTGAATGAATACATTTCATTCTCCATGTTTCTTTAAATAATTAATTAATGATTTGGCAAATATACTAAGTCCTGAACTTCTGATATTGTGAATGTTACACTAACCTAGAGCTATTAATTTTGAGATATTACTTAGTTTTGATATGCAATAATATAGTATTTAAGAGTATGTAATATTATTTATTTATCTGTTTATTCATTATTTTTTTGTCCTCAGACATTTATAATATCTCTGTGTAATATCATCTTCTCAGATGAACCTTATGAGAGTCCTGCCGATTAGATTTTATCACTTGCAGTGTTTAGCACTATTAACTCACTTTTGCACTTTCCATTGCACCCTAGAACTTTGACCTTTCGGCAGCATGTCGCACAAGTTTATTATTAGAAACTAGGAAGTCATCCGATCGAATTTTCTTTTATTATTTTTTTCTACTTTTAATACCCACTGTATGATCTCTCGTTTGAGATCTCATAGCACTAGATGAATCACGTTTCTATACACTGATTACGTTGGTTGACGTTTTTTTCTAAGTGGAGAGTTTACACTCTATCACCTAGCAACCACGTCTTACGTAATGACGCGCGTTGAAGGAACCACGTGGGGTGTCGGGACACTTCCGGGTTCGGGTAGCCGCACACACGAGATTGGTGAGTTGATTGTTTGCATTTATATTTAAACTGTACTTATTTCACTTAGTGTTTGATCTTGAAAATGACCCTGAGGGGTCGAAACGTCGATTTGCTGTTCTACACTGTGATGTAAACTTTTGTCACAATAAATACACGATAAAGAAGTCCTCCTATTTATCCTATTTATTGTACTGTTATGTGGGTCATGTATGTTCAAATAGAATATGGTTGAAGGTGGGGGACATGGGGTCAATGACCTTGGTTATGTAAAGATATATATATATATATATATATATATATATATATATATATATATATATATATATATATAAATATATACATAAATATATACTAATTTCTAACTAATTATGAACAGTGGAAAGACAGTCCCACAACATCTGACACCCCAACTACAACTATGAAAAATCCTCTCAAAGTCAAATACAAAGGAGAGTTAAAAACCTCCAATACATCCATTAAAACCTTTATGCAATCGGTGAAAAATGAATCCGAGAAGATGTTAAAAAACCCCATCGATCATCGACAGAATCTATCCAGGACTGAAAAGACAGCCCTAAAAGACTTGATGACAGATCCCAACATTGTTATCCGGCCCGCGGACAAAGGGGGAGCCATTGTGGTAATGTCCTACGTCAAATACAAAGAGGAGATATCCAACCAACTCTCTGACACCACCACCTATCAGAAATTATCATTCGATCCCGTGAAAAAATTTCAAAATAGAATTCAAACCACGATTACCACCGGGGTCCAGATGGGCTTTATCGACACTAATATGGCCAAATTTTTGTACGTGGAACATCCAAAACATCCAGTTTTATATACATTACCCAAAATTCACAAAGGCATGTTAAATTCACCAGGAAGACCGATTGTTTCGGCCCGAGACAGTCTGCTTGAGCCTATCGGCAAATATATTGATTATCATATCAAAACTTCTGTTATGGACCTTCCGACTTGTCTACGAGACACCAGTGATTTTTTGGAGAATATCAAGAGTTTGACTTCAGTGGAAGCACAACATCTATTGGTCACATTAGACGTCAAAAACCTATATACCATTATACCACACATGGAAGGTATTCAAGCACTACGACAGATCCTCTGCAATTCGTCCAAATATGACGGTCCCCCCATCAAATTTCTCATGGAGCTTTTACAAATAGCCCTTGCATGCAATTATTTTAAGTTTGAAGATCACTTTTATTTACAACTGATGGACACCTCAATGGGAGCAGCGATGGCACCGTCATACGCCAATGCCTTTATGTTCCTTTTTGAGACCAAACACATCTTGGAGAAGTATCGGCAACAGATACTCATATATCACCGTTTTGTAGATGACATCTTCCTTATATGGACAGGAACCCCTTGCAGCTTGGAACAAATGATTAATGAGATAAACTCTTCAGTGCTTCCAGTCAAACTTACACTTACATTTGATACTCAAATAATTCAATTTCTGGATGTTTCCATCTACAAAGACACAGAGGAAGGCAAGTTGGGATACAACTTACACCGTAAAGACACAGCGAGAAATACTCTACTTCAGTTCAACAGCTATCACCCACAAAAGCTTAAAGAATCACTTCCAGTATTTCAGTACATGCGAGTATTGAGATATAATAGCGATCCTATAAACCAAGCAAACCAATTACACAAAATGACTGAGAGATTTCTTGCCAGAGGTTACAGTCCTGATGTCTTAAAAAGAGCAAAGGACAAAGCCACAGAACACATGACAGGTGAATCTTCAGAGGCCACACGAAAGATACCATCAGCGACTAAAATGTACTTACCCTTAACTCTTCACACTGGTACCTCACAAATCCAACAAGTCATGAATAAATACTGGGGCATCCTAGGCTCAGATAAAAATCTACCTTCAATTTTTTGTAAATACTGGGGCATCCTAGGCTCAGATAAAAATCTACCTTCAATTTTTTGTCAAAAACCTAACATTAGCCTGAAACAGAACAGGAATCCTAGAGACCTACTAGTTAGAAGCGACCCCACCTTATGTTATCAAAAAAACACAGGACCCAGTAAGAAAGGTTGCTATCGATGCAGTGGGTGCGTTACTTGCACTTCTATTTTTATTTTTAGTTCTATTTTTTTCCATAGAATGCAATATCACTGTAACCCATCCGGGTAAGTTATCGGGAGGTGGTTATTGATATATTTATACCCTCTTTTGAATTTTGGATCCAGTTCTATTAAGTACTTTTCTCTGGATATAATAAAACCACGATGTTGCTTCCGTTGGATGCGCATTAGGTCTCCTCGGCCGGTGGGCGAGATCAGTCTCGCCCACCGGCCGACGCAATCACAAGGAGGAGCGTCGCGGAGGAGGAGACAGCGGCGAGGGACATCGCCGCTGCCTCAGGTAAGTCACTAAAGGGGTTTTCACCCCTTCAGTAACCGGAGATTGGTGGGTGGGAGGGAGAGGGACCCTCCAGTGCCAGAAAAACGGATCGTTTTTCTGGCACTGGAGTTTCCCTTTAACATAAAATATCTATCCTGCCTCCAGAATTAGCAATATGCAAATCTACCTGACTATGCAAATTAACAAGCCTTGCTATTCTCCTGCCTGCAGAATTAGCAATATGCAAATCTACCTAACTATGCAAATTAACTATACAGGCACTATACAGGCTCCATAGACACATCCACCTAGTTGGTAGCAAGTATCAGCATGACAGAAGAACATGCAAAACAATGAACAATAAACAAAGACATTATACACACCCTGCACCTATAAGGGACACAGGGTGACTCTGACATAGGATAGGAATAATCTAGGGTCCTACATAAAGCGTTCATTTGAAACTCCTGGTGATGGTGACTACTATTCAGTGGCGTACTAACTGGTGGGCGGTTCCCCTCAGGTACCACACTTTGAGGAGGTTTGGGGGCACTGCACAGTCGGTCACAAAATATAGCATGACTGAGCAGGCAGGCTGTGCTTACTCTTTGCCCTATCCAGTCTGACAGGAAGCACTCACTGAGAGCACAGAACTGCTTCCTGTTGGACTGGGAAGCAGAGGCTACTCCAAAGCAGACTGAGCAGGCACAGGGGAGGGGGCTAAAGATTAAAGGGGAGGGGGACTAAAGATTGAAGGGCAGAGGGGCTAAAGAGTGAAGGGGGGGCTAACAAGTGCAGGGCAGGGGGCCTAAGATTGGAGGACCTGGGGGCTAATAATTGGAGGGCAAGGTGGCTAAAGAGGGGAGGGGTGCTACAGAGTGGAGAGGAGGGGATTATAGAATAGAGGGGAGGGGATAAGCAACCTTCGGCACTCCAGATGTTGTGGACTACATCCCCCATAATGCTCTTACACCCATAATGTTGGCAAAGCATCATGTGAGGTGTAGTCCAAAACATCTGGAGTGCCGAAGGTTGCCTATGCCTACATTATACTATAGGGAAACACAGTTAATGTTCTGCTGGACAAGAAATAGTGAGTGATATGTGTTCAGTTATATATGGTGTATCTGTCAAACCCATTAATTTTGTCTGCCATTTCAGCCTGCGATAGCCTAACAATATTCCTGATTTACCATGTTCTTGTGTTCCAAATCTATGTTTTGGGGGTGGGGCCGGGCCGCCGAGCAGAGTGGCAGCAACCTAAGCCAGCTCCGGCTAAACAAAGCCTAAAAACCCACTTAAAAACCCTATATACTCGCTAGAAACCGGGAACAAGCCCGGAACTGAGGGGTGACATGCCCAGGAGTGGAGCACAGTTGTTCCCGACCCGCTAACAGCACCCAACAACCACGAGGCCCCCGCGAGGCCCAGGCACACATGGCCCACGATGAGCACAGACAGCGTTGGAGCCAGGAGACCCGGCCCAGCCCCGCTCCCCCCCCGTACAGGCCGATGGGGGTGATCTAGGCGTGAAAGCCCACACTTCGGAGGCTGGGGGAAGAGGCCCATAAGGCATGGAGCCCAAACCCATTTGAGACTGAGATGGCCGGCAGATAATTCACTCCCGCACAGTAATAAGGCACACCAGGGAGGCAGGTGACGGGAGCCCACGCTGAGACGCCTTGGTCCCTGGGGTGGCTGGAAGCTCCCGGGCGGCTGACCGGTCGACACGGAGCCGGCCCAGATCTCCGGTTACAGGGGTGGTCCCGGATACTGTGCCCCCAACTCTGCTAGCCCTGTGACGCTGAGCTGCGCGGACACCTGGCGGACCGGTGGCCGGGAGGACGTGCCGGCGGCAAGTATGAGACCGGAGGGGGGTGAGGCACGACTGGGCTGGAGCTTCGTAGGGGCCCTGCTGGGAATGGGGAGGTGCAGAAGGGGGCGCCATGCGGACTTACCGGAGGGAGAGACGCGAGGAATGCCAACACCTCCGAGTGCCCACAACGCAGCGGGGCCTCGAGTAGACACGGGGATCTGCCTTGTGGGTGAAAGGGGGGGGCACCAAGCTGGGGGAGCCGGGGGGACTCGGATGTGCGCAACCTGCCCGAAGCACATATAATTCTGCACAGGAACAAAACCCGAGGGAGACTGAGATTCTGCACCACATGAACCCCCGTGCCGGGCACATCACTACTCTCCCCAGCGAAGGGACTTTTGATTTAATATAAGGACAATTGATCTTTAGACTAGCCAGCACATAAACTTAACGTTTTTATTACTGCCTACTTATATAGTCAGGCTGTTGCATAGGGTGACGACTATTAATATGCTTTTACTTAGGCATAGAAATGACCATGCTCATTGAGACATATATATATATATATATACATATATATACATATATGTTGCTAGTCTTGAAGATTATACATTCATTTTCAGGCATGCATATTCTGTGAGTAAATAGCCGCTGCTACAATGCTAATAGATAGGATTTATTACTGCATTAAGACATCTGACTGAAGTAATACTCCTGCCATACATGATTACCGCACCACATGTGTAAGCGGATATATAAGCTTATATACCATGCATACAGTTTTTTGCCTTATTAGTTTTCTTTAAATTTTTTATTAAGGCATATCTGTGTTTTAGCCCACAAAGCACAGTTATAAACAACATAACCATGAAGCTTACCGCCCACGGGCAGCTAGCGTAACACGTTACATTAGTTCATTATGTGCAGTCTGTGTTGTAATATATACGAATACATTTCTGCAAAGTTTATATCTGTTTATATGTTCTGACTAACCCGCCTCTGCGCAGGCGATAATCTGCATTAACCCTTCTAGGCCGATACTTCAGCCTCTGCGCAGGCGACTGTTTGCTTTAATGAAAATCTGTCTGATATGAGAACTTAAGTCATGATACCAATAAACATATTTAAAACAAATCTATGTTTTGGAGTCAATAATTCTGTACAGAGTTCCATAAAAGGTCAGGAAATCCTGTTATAGATGTAAAGTTCCTATTTAAGAGGTTCTAGTGCAGTCATCAAATTAGGAGGATTTCCCTTTCTTCCTCCTCTGAGGGTACTATAACAAAATCAAAGCTACTGCTAATTATGCTATCAGTAAAAATGAAAATTGTACGTGTGACCACACACAGGAACCTGATTTGAGACATTTTGGGATTAGGTCCAACCTTATAACTGCAAGCTTTATGATCCTGTAAAATACCAGTAAACTTGATATGGTGCAAAGAGGTCCTCCGCACCAGTTTAACCTGAACAGGTTAACGAACAGATTAACCACAAAGGGGACATGTTTTATCAAGATACTTATATGTGTAGAGGGTGTCATTTTTCCTGGTAAGCTTTAGCGAACATTATGAATTGATACCTTTCATTGGTGCAAAGGTGGTCCAACTATGCAGAGGAGCTTAAATTCTTTGACCTTCTGCTGGCTTTTATGAAGCGTACCACTGTTGAGATTGCTGCTATCGGCTTTTAATATTTTTAAATCAAATGGCTAAAATTCTGAGAATAGTGTAGATGTCAAGGCCAAACCTAGATTAAAGCTGAACATGAAAAAACTAAAAAAAAAATGGCATCCAACTGCAGGAGTGTTGAAGCCTATATTAAGAAAAGAATCTACCCAACACAATCATGCCAGTTAACACCATTGTTCAACAATAAAACATTATTTTTAAATATACAAAGCAAGTCGTTAAACATGGCAGTTTGCCAAAATGCCATGCCAAAGATTTATGTTGTTGCAAAGGACAATGACAACACGCCTTGAAAAGGAAACTTTAAATAATCAGTGCAATATCAACAGATTCATTTCTTTTTATCCTCACTTCAAGAAAATATAGTTAGACCTCTGACAGCATTTATACAATAATTTTGCACAAAAACATAGCTTGCAGTACATATGATATAAAATGCCACCCTCAAAATAATGCTTTCCTACTCTCAAAATAGCACAGTCTTACCTTGAGGCGTTAAAACGTACTGTACTCACAATGGGCAAATAATTGGGCTGCAGCAACTGATATATTTTTGTTTCTCAAAAAATATGTCTTTATTTAAAAAAAAAAAAAAAATACTCAGTGCACAATCTTATAGGTATTAATCTGAGGCGCTTTCCTTCAAGAAATGTATAAAAGATATTATCTCTTCAATCTATATTAAACCTGTGCCACTATCCTCTATTTCCCCCTAAGTATAAAAACCTCAAAAAACTCAACATTAACAACAGTGAGTTAGCGCACAAAAATGGAAATAACCCCCAAACATGGAGAGCAAAAATATTAATAGAATTATTCGTGTGAAATATCATTCAACAGAAAGTTCATGCTAAATTAGGTATTGTCCTGATGGACACACAATATTCTTCAAATGATCTCAAGATCTCAAAGTATTAAAATGGTGTAATAATGTTGGGCGAGAAACCTCCACCATATACACCCTATATGGAGCTCTCACCTTGTTAAAATACATGTATATTTAATCTGTATTTCGTCTTTTTTGTTATCTGGTCCAGATTGATATCTAAGAAGTAAAGCAGATAGATACTCCAATAGTGTAACACTGTGTGGGAAGGCATTAACAACACTTCCCCTATTTACCTTGCTAACCTGATGAAGGGTCTTAAACTTGCCCCACAATGTGTATTCGCGATACAAGTAGATAGTGAGTCTTCAGTAATCCAATAGGATCCACACTTTATTAACTTCCAAACAATGGATAAAATAAACAATAAAATATATGTGGCTGGCTTACAGTTCGTAGGGTAATCTTAAAATCGGAATCAGTTTCACCATCCACCGATGTTGATGTTTGATCTTCTCCCCTGAACGCCAGCAATGTCGGCACCACGTGACTTATGCGTTTTGCCCTGGGTGTGATTTCTCAAAGTCTGTTGGTGCTGAGTGCCGAACTTTGTTAAATACTCTCTCACTAATCTACAATTTATGACAGCTGTGCATCATACCCTTTTGAAACAATGTAACTAAACAAGTTGTGGAACTACAAATCACATTAAAATAAATGAACCCCTAATAGTAGCTGTAACAAAAGATAATTCATTAAAAACAATTTTATTGGTGTTCGGGGAGAAGATCAAATAGTAACATCGGTAGACAGTGAAACTGATTACGATCTTAGGAATTACCCTACGAACTGTAAGCCAGCCACATAGAGTTTTTTGTTTTGTTTTTATCCATTGTTTGGAAGTTAATAAAGTGTGGAATTTATTGGATTACTGAAGACCCTATCTACTTATACCGCAAATACACTGTGGGGCAAGTTTAAGTCCCTGCATCAGGTGAGCAGGGTACATAGGGGGAGTTACATAGTTACATAGCTAAAATGAGACTTGCGTCCATCAAGTTCAGCCTCCCTCACATATGTGTTTGCTGTTGATCCAAAAGAAGGCAAAAAACCCAGTCAGAAGCGCTTCCAATTTTGCAACAAACTTGGAAAAAATTCCTTCTTGACCCCAAAATAGCAGTCAGATGTCTCCTTGGATCAAGCAGCTATTACCCCACTAATTAGAAATTATATCCCTGTATGTTATGTTTTTGCAAGTATTTATCCAATTGCAGTTTAAACATCTGTATAGACTCTGACAAAACCACCTCTTCAGGCAGAGAATTCCATATCCTTATTGCTCTTACTGTAAAAAAAAAACCTTTCCTTTGCCTTAGATGAAATCTCCTTTCTTCCAGCCTAAATGTGTGACCTTGTGTCCTATGCATAGCCCTGTTTATGAATAGATTTCCAGATAAAGGTTTATACTGGCCCCGAATATATTTGTATAATGTTATCATATCCCCTCTCAGGCTCCATTTTTCCAAGCTAAACGGATTTACATTTTTTATCCTTGTGTTGTTAACACCTTCCCACACAGTGTTACACTATTGGAGTATCTATCTGCTTTACTTCTTAGATATCAATCTGGACCAGATAACAATAGAGACAAAATACAGGTTAAATAAGCGTGTATTTTAACAAGGTGAGAGCTCCATATAGGGTGTATATGGTGGAGGTTTCTCACCCAACGTTATTACACCATTTTAGTTCTTATTTCTCTAGATTCCTATTTTAACCCTTGGAGTCCTGGAGGATTTAGAAGGGGCCACTATATTACAGTGTGGACTTTAAAATCTTGAGATCATTTGAAGAATATTGTGTGTCCATCAGGACAATACCTAATTTTGCATAAACTTTCTGCTGAATGATATTTCACCCAAATAAGTTCTATTAATATTTTTGCTCTCCATGTTTGGGGGTTATTTCCATGTTTGTGCGCTTACTCACTGTTATTAATACTTGCACAACCTAACATATTAAAAAAACATTAAATTGCGCATATTGCTGAGACTGGCGTTTCAAAATAACAGATTTATGTGAACAGCTTCTGAAGACTGAAATCAATATTTTGTGATATGTTGTGTTGGAGAATTACATGTATGTATGAAAGTAAAACTGTTGCACATTGTTACCTTGTTCATTGAATACTTCTATATTGTTGTGGGACAAATCATTTTTGTTAATAAAATACATGCAAAAACATAGAATTATCTGGTTTATTTACACAGACACTTGTAAAATATATGTAACTGCTTAGAACATTTCTAATCACAGGCCATTTCCTGGCACTATAGTCTCTTGGAGTGCCCGCCTTCCTTGGCGCTGAAGGGGTTAAAACCCAACCCCTTCAGCCACTTACCTGAATCCAGCACCGATGTCCCTCGGCACTGGGTCAGGTTCCGCCCATGCTCCTCCCCTGCCGACGTCAGCTGGCGGGGGAGACCTAATGCACATGCGCATGGCAACGCATGAGACCTCCCCATAGGAAAGCATTATTCAATGCTTTCCTATGGAGAAAATCTGACACTGGAGGTCTGTGAGGATTCCGAAAGCCCTCTAGTGGCAGAGAGAGAGCAGACTTAGAGCTGCAATGTAAACATTGCATTTTTTCTGGAACTGCAATGTTTTATATTGCAGCACTAAGTGCAAAAGGGTCACAGCACCCAGACCACTTCAATTAACTGAAGTGGTCTGGGTGCCTACAGTGTTCCTTTAGTAATCTCACAAGGTTACTCACTAAAGTGAGAATTTCCAGGAATTCAAAGTGAATTTCAAATTTAAGGCCAAGTTAGCTAAATTTAATGCATAGCTGACGTGGAGAATTATGCCAGTTCAGCAATTTTGAACTTAAATTTTAAATTCACTTTGAATTCCAGCAATTCTCACTTTAGTAACTAACCCTCTCAGGGTTTCCAGTTAATGATCATGGCAACTACTGTATAGTAAGAAAAAGGCAATAAACCAGTGCAGTTGAATAATGCTTTCCAATGGGGAAATCCTAATGCGAGCGTGGCCATTGCCGCGCATTTGGTCTCCCCCAATGGCTGGACCCAGGTAAGTTACAGAAGGTGGAGGTGCAATCGCACAAAGTTGTTGGTTTGGCACAATGGTACGCTCAATCCCATATCAAGGCCAGCATACTCTTGGACGCCTTTATTGTTCACTATAACCCGACATGTAAACTTAATGTAGACTTAATAAACAATGATAAATATATGTTGGTGGATAAAAGCATATTACCAGCTCGACATAATGCAAAATAGAGTAGTACAAGACAAGCCAGGGGCAGTAAGACAGAGAGTAGCGTAAATGAGAGAACAAGCCAAAAGTCAGGGACAATAAATAGAAGAATGGTCAAAAACAAGCCAAAGTCAGAAAAGCCAAAGATAATGCTAGAAAAACCATGCTTTCAGATAACCACAAAATGGAAACCATGACAGGGCACAGTACAATAGAAAAGAAAAAAAGGATTATATAGCTTTAAGAGGGCAAACATTGGTCACTTGGCCCATGTGACACCAGAACGTATGAACATGTCACAGACATGATGACGCATGCATGTTCACATCATCAATTAGGTTTAAGGAAGTTAAGCCTTTAAAAGGATCTGGTGAACAGCGGACAGCGTCAGAAAGGTTTCCCACAGGAAGAGCAGACACATTGAAGACGAACATCAGCAGCACTTGCGGTAAGTACACGGACCGCATAGGAACACTCCTCAGGCACCTGCATGGGGAAGGTGCCGTGGCATTCGCAAGATCAACCCTTACACAAATATCTCCATCTTTGAATAAGATGGGATCACATAAGTGACTTATCTGCTGTCTCTCATAGCAAATAGCAGCCAAGGTGTGGTTTTTATTGTAGTCATTGACCTGTGCTACCTGGAGCCTCGCTTTGCTGGGTAAAATTTGTATTGGACACATTCCCCTGTATTACCCTGTTTGAATTATTGAGACTCTGATGGCTCTTCCGATGTGCCTGCAGGCAACATTTTACCCTCTATTAAAATAATTCACACCCACTTAGAAAAATATACAGAGTAAAAAGGATATACCACCTATTGCAGATATAGATATGGTGGTTACATCTGTAAAACAAATGAGACATACATAGTGTTTTCCATATAGGTAAAAACAAACAATTATATCATATGAGGATTGAACTCACAAGCATGGAGCCTCTTAGGCTCTATGTACTTCGCTCTCGGGTGCCTATTCAGGCTTTCGATAATTTTCAGTTGAAGACCCAGACTCCACGAATTCAAGAGTAAATAAGGGTTTATTAATTAATTAAATATTATATTAAAATATTAATAATATAGGACAAAAATAGGCAGATATATGTATAAAATACAGCGTGGTATGGTACTGCAATAATGGCCAAAATTCATTGCCGCAAAGCACCACAGCATATACACAAAATAACAATACCGCCAAATGAAAGTCCCAGTAAAAAGTCCAGTAAAGTGCAAACGCGTTTCAGCCCTAGATAGGGCCTTCCTCAGTGCTAAATTCCTGGAGAACCTTCAGGGCTTAAGTAGCCCCCTTGATAAGTCCAACTGCATCCAGCTGTGCTTCAGAAATCCCGCCAGCCATATCACTTCCGGTTTTGGAAAAAAAAAAAAAATAGTTTTTTTTTTTGTTTTGTTTTTTACCTTTAGGTGTTAAGGGATTACACCTTTCTGTCACACTTACTTTTATTGTCTATTTTAAGTTGGAAGCGCCTACACAACTATACACCTTGTGTATATTTTGTTTGCTATTTCATTATCCCTTAAAGTTGTGGGCTGCTCATATTTGTAAATTTACCTCTGATCCATTTATTTGAGATCTATTAATAATGGAATTATTTGAAGCCAGAGAGAACTGGCAGAATATGGTTGCTAGTAGATTTGACAATATACAAGGCCCCATTATTCAATCAGAAGAAAATCTAGATTTTGCTTGTAAAAAAATAGAAAAATTGCTAATTAAGGAGACTAAAACTAAATGGGATATCTTTACCCTAGAACGATATTTGGAGCAAAAAATTAGCCCAAGAGGTCCACGATTTTTTAAAACCCCCACGTTTGATAGGGAGGATGATGATTTTATGGAGATCTGGAACTCCGCTTTGGAGTCTTTATCAAGCTAGGATGATATCCATTATTGTACAGCAAAAAAAAAAACGTAATTTGATGCAGCTGGATATCCAGATTAACCAAATTAAAGAACAACTTAAACCAGTAGTCAATTGTACAGAAATTGATAATACACTTAAAATGGTAAAGAATAATGTGGAAAAAGTGGAGGAAAATACACTAATCGTTAAAAAGAGGAAGTTTCAAAGAGATCAGAATGATTATGCTCTAAACCAAGTAAGATCCTTTTCCCGGAAAAATCACTCCCACCATCAAAATTATCCTCACCATAATAAGACCAATCAATTTCCTAAAAACCCGGATCATCGGTCCTTAGGTGTATCTGGAAGAAAAACCTATAATGATACACCATCTATACCTAGAAAATTTAGGGAACCCATTCCTCCGCATCAATATCAGACCAAGAAACCATATGCTCCTGCTTCTTCTTCAGGTTGGCAAAGAAGCAAAAATAGGAATGGTTCAAGAACTAACCCCACTCAACCATTACCCCGGTTCCCTCAGACTAATAGATATCGAATTTTATCAGAGGACTCCACAGGAGATACATCCCAAGGAAATCCTCTACCTTTCCCTTCATCTTCCGCTCCTTTTTTAGGGTCACATCCCCCTCAAAGAACCGAACAATTAATGAGAAAGAGAAATTGGGTTCAAGAAGAAGGGGAATTAGAAGTGGAAGACCCTTTAAAGGAGAGGAAGAGAGGAAAGACAAACACTTAGGTGTAGTTAACTTATCCAACAAAACTTTTACTGAAGATCAACTCAGAGTATTAAGTAAGGGATTGAAATTTGCCCCTACGTGTTCTAATGATGCTTTTAACTCATTTATAGATTTACAGAAGTTTAATCGTAAGCTGTGTTTAAAGAATTTTTGTTTAAAACACCCTCAAAAAGATTTTAAAGATAACCAAGATGTGAATGACGATATGGTACATACTAAACTAAAGAATAAATCAAAAATTTTTCCTAAGTACCATTCCAGTGGTGCTATGGAGGTTTTCGAGAGATTAGTCATAGAGTTCATTAAAAAAATCCCCAAAAATAAATATGGAAGACGTGAGAACAACCTTCGACCGATAGAGAAAAGAGCCCTTAGGGAATTAAGCAAAGATGACCAAATTATTATAAAACCTGCCGATAAGGGGGGGGGGGGCTGTGGTTATTCAAAATAGGGAAGACTACGTTAAAGAGATCTATAGACAACTGGGGGACTCGAACACTTATTTAAAGTTGCCGGGTAACCCTATGGAGTCTATTAAGGATAAATATTTTAAACTAATAGAGAAAGGACGCACACAAAATTTTTTAAATAAAGATGAATATGATTACTTGAATGTTAAAACTTCTAAAATCCCTGTTTTTTATACCCTCCCCAAAATCCATAAAGATAATGTTAACCCACCAGGCAGACCGATAGTGGCTGGGGTTAATTCCCTATTGAGTCGACTGTCTGAATACATAGACAGATTGTTACAACCTATAGTCACTTCACGTCCTACCTATCTTAAGGACTCCTCCCATCTCATCAGAGAGTTACAAAATATAACATGGGAGGAGGGTCACATATTAGTAACTTGCGATGTTAATAGTTTGTATACTATTATTAAACATGACCTAGGATGTGACTCAGTTAGACACTTTTTATCAGATAGTTTAGTTCCAGAAACCCAAAGAGATTTTATTATAGAGGGCATTTTACTCATTTTACAGAATAATTTCTTTTGGTTTGAGGGTTCTTATTTTTTACAACTCATTGGGACTGCGATGGGGACCAAGTTCGCACCGGGTTACGCGAATTTGTTTATGTCCTTCTGGGAGGAATCTTTCCTCTCAGAGGATGTACCTTGGAGTGCGAACTTGGTCCTCTATCGCAGGTACATAGATGATATTTTTTTTATTTGGAGGGGGGGAGAACAGCACCTTACTTCATTTTTTCCATTTTTAAATAACAATTCTAGAAATATCACTCTCACCAGTGAATATAGTACCTCCCATGTAAATTTTTTAGACCTGGTTATCTATATAGAGGATTCTTGTATTAAAACCAAAACTTTTTTAAACTGGTTGACGTCAATAGTTACATTGACACAACCAGTTGCCATTATGCCCCTTGGATCAACAACATGCCAAAAGGACAATATATAAGAATGCTGAGGAACTGTACAGATCCCCAACAATTTGATAACCAAGCAAACACATTGACGTCATTTTTTAAAGAGAAACATTATGATCCTACAGTCCTGAAAGAACAGATTCAACAGGTGAAGAACATGGATAGAGTTGAGGTATTAAAACCTAAACCAAAGAAAGATACAATAAGTAGGGATAAAGAGTATGTACCTTTAATTTTAGATTATAATACCAACTCTAAACAAATTAAACACATAGTGAATAAACACTGGCATATTTTAAAAACGGATGGGGATCTTAAAGATATCATAGGTGAGAAACCGAAGGTTATTTTTAAAGGGGCTAAAAATATTAAAGATCACTTGGTTAAAAGCTTTATTAATTGCAAACAGGGAGACAAGAATGTTTTTAACCAAAGACCAGGTTTTTATCCATGTAAAATGTGCTTACCGTGCAAGAATACTACTTTTAAGAAAGATACACAGAGCACGTTTAAATCCAATGTTACAGGAACTAGTTTTAAAATACGCGATGTTGTCACATGCCGCTCCACTAATGTGGTGTATCTCCTCTGGTGTCCCTGTGGGCTCCAGTATGTCGGCATGACCACTAGAAGCCTAAAAACTCGCATTATGGAGCACATGGGGAACATACGGAGGGGATACACTAAACATAGCGTGTCAGCACATTTTATTGAATTTCATAATGGTGACACTTCTCTCTTAAGTTTTATGGTTATTGGGAAGAAGCGGATGAATTGGAGAGGAGAGGATAATGTCCGAGAACTTAGTAAGTTAGAGGGTAAATGGATTTTCACTTTGGACACTATGTGCCCTAAAGGTCTCAACATAGATTTTGAGTTAGTCCATTTTTTATAATATAATATTTTATATATTTTTTAAATATTATATTTACATTTTTATATTAATATCTTTTCTTCTAGGACGTTTCCTCTCCCTTCCACATCCCCCTGAGTTACATTTCTTCTATTTTATATATGATGTTTTATATGTACCTATATTAACAAATATTTTGTATTTTATATTTCTATTCCGATTTATTTATTCACAGCTTACTCAATTTGTTTATTTATTCTACTATATTATTGTATTATTTGTTTGGGCAAATGCCCTCTTTCAATATGAACACTTTCTGTAGTCAATTCCACCATGCCCGAGTGTGGAACGCATGGTGGAACACAAATACATCACATGACCGCATCCAACCGGAAGTCACATGTTTTTTAAATAAAAAAAATAAAAATAACATTTTTTTTTTTTTTTTTCCCCAAAACCGGAAGTGATATGGCTGGCGGGATTTCTGAAGCACAGCTGGATGCAGTTGGACTTATCAAGGGGGCTACTTAAGCCCTGAAGGTTCTCCAGGAATTCAGCACTGAGGAAGGCCCTATCTAGGGCTGAAACGCGTTTGCACTTTACTGGACTTTTTACTGGGACTTTCATTTGGCGGTATTGTTATTTTGTGTATATGCTGTGGTGCTTTGCTGCTTTTAATTTTGGCCATTATTGCAGTACCATACCACGCTGTATTTTATACATATATCTGCCTATTTTTGTCCTATATTATTAATATTTTAATATAATATTTCATTAATTAATAAACCCTTATTTACTCTTGAATTCGTGGAGTCTGGGTCTTCAACTGAAAATTATCGAAAGCCTGAATAGGCACCCGAGAGCGAAGTACATAGAGCCTAAGAGGCTCCATCCTTGTGAGTTCAATCCTCATATGATATAATTGTTTGTTTTTACCTATATGGAAAACACTATGTATGTCTCATTTGTTTTACAGATGTAACCACCATATCTATATCTGCAATAGGTGGTATATCCTTTTTACTCTGTATATTTTTCTAAGTGGGTGTGAATTATTTTAATTGTTTCACTTTACCTTTAGGTGTTAAGGGATTACACCTTTCTGTCACACTTACTTTTATTGTCTATTTTAAGTTGGAAGCGCCTACACAACTATACACCTTGTGTATATTTTGTTTGCTATTTTACCCTCTATGGATGGATAATCTTCCCATCATCTACTTATCCAATAGCTCTTCAGGCATATCCTCAGGCTTTTCTGATCTGTGGCATACAAATTAATATACTAACTGTATGAAAAATGAACTTATTTTAGATGTGAAAAAAATCCTTCCAGCAGCTTCACAGCTGTTTTCTCTTGTGCCCTGTTTTAGTTTCTGTGCAAATATTGAATTTATTTAAAATTTTCCAAAATACTCCTTGCCCTCAATGCTCAAAAGGCATTAATAAATGGTATACCTTAATTCTTATCACCAACAGAAGAAGACAGGGATATCTGCTTTCTCCCCTCATTTTCATTCTAACTATAGAACATCTAGTTCACAAAATTAAATACCTTCCTAATATTAAAATTGTGCCTGCTCCCACACACCAACAAAAATTAGCTCTGTTCACTGACTACTTTCTACTAACACTCTCATCACCAGAGTACTTTGTCCCTGCTCTATTAAGCCTTCTCAGTACGTATGGCCAGGTTTCCTAATATAAGAATAATATTACAAAGATTCAAATCCATTTGACTGGAGGACCACTTCCCTTTCTTATATGGGGGTTAAAATCACTACCACTAAAGGCTCAATTCTCAAGGAATATAATTTCAAATAAGACTATTGCAACTCAACTGGCCCATTGAATAAAACTGGTTGGGCTGCAAAAACACTATTAAGATGAATATATTACCATATATTATCCTATTTGTTCAGAACGTTACCTATAGCCAATCCTGCATAAGACATTTGGAAAAAAAATGACCTCCCAGGATGTCCCACAAAGTGATGAGCATATCACATCTAAAGGTGGCCCTGGCATTCGAAATGTCAGGCCCTGACCTGACATTTCTACTCATAATCATATAGATCCTCATCTTGGGTGGATTTGGAGAACATCTCAAAGAACACATCTCTCTCTCTGGACATTAGATTAACTCCCATAGGTTATCCCTTATGTAAGACGTTTTCTATCATTAACAATCCATTTACTATGAATCTGGAAGATGTGTAGCCTAAGCTTATACCAGCCAACTTGCAATTACTATTTACTCCTACCACTACACTTAAATTAGTGTCACCAGACTTTCCATACCAACTGTGGGCCTCATTGGGACTGAGCAAGGTTCAGAACTAACCACTGATATCTGTGGATGTCATCTTCTACCTCAAAAACACTCTCCAGAGCTTTAACATTTTCTCTGCAGATACCATCCCATTTATCAAACTTCCAGTAGTTATGTTTGGGCCCAACTAAGCATCTTAAACCAGTATCCACATGTTATATCTCTTTTGCTTGAGCATCCAGGGATGCCGTCTTTTGACACATACTGGGAATCTAAACTGCAACAAACCTTCTCACCTGCAGGTGGCATGCTGCAGCAACACAACTGAGGTGCCTCCAAATATCATTCTCATTTGAAGTCGAACAGGAAACTACTCTTTCATTGATACATGCTGTGGCGGAACAGACCTGGCCACGTGTTCTTGGAGGGGGCTGCTTGCCCGCCTCCTACCTTCTGACTATGGCCCTGGGATATATGACATTTGAAAACACTATTTGTGCCCTGTGACAAAACTTGAGATTGTGCACAAATATGACTATTGTCCATATTTTTTATGATTGCCTTCGTTTGTTGCACTGTTCCCCATGTGTTTCATCTGTTGGTCCGGCTGGATAGACTACCAGACAAACTGGAGTTACTGGGTGGCTAACATTTCATGTATCAGAGGCACATGGTGAGAACAATGGATGAAGCATATGGTGAGAACAATGGATGGCGGCCATTTTAACTCACAGACACTGTTTTGACTTTTCTACACGGTGTCATCTCGCCGGTATTTGGTGCACAAAGACATTGTTCAGTAGTTTTAAACTACAGAACAGGGGACACATTTAACAGTAATTATTTTTCATATAGCCTGTATATGTTCTGCAGAATCTGCATTAAACCGTATCTTCCAAATTACTGAACAGATGTGGGTGAATTTTGGATATGTGTTTCACCCAGATCCCCCGGTTCCGATGATATTATTATTTTATTGGGTTATTGCATGTTTTGGGGTCCCTGTGATATGTTTTATAATACTGTATTTTCCTGCCTGTGATAATTAAGTTAGTCTATTGTGTTGATATAATTGTATCACAGGCAGAGTGGAGGATTTCTGATGTAATGAATGGGAGTGTTAGCTGTGTTGTAATGTGTTGATTGGTTGTTCTTCTTGACCCTCAACATGTAGTCTTGTCTCGTGAATTGGAGGGGACAACTATACTCACACTGGGGATTACTATGCTCTGCATACTCCCCTGAGCTTTAATCACTTAGCTCTTTTAAGAGCTTGTTCCTGATACGCTCTCCTGAAGGAGAGGTCTTCCCCACACGGTCCTGGAGGACAGAAGCTGATCCAGGGTGGACAGAAGACAGCGAGACTCCAGTTAAGCTACGGCAGTTGTGGAGTCTGTGGTGGTTGTGGTGTCCGGTGCGGTGCTTGTGATCCTCGGTGCAAGCTCGGAAGCGTCCATCAACGGAAGGTACTCGGTCGTAGTACAGGGAGTTCCGTTACACATGCCTCACACCAGCGTGAAGCAAGCACTGCACGGTGCACACATATGACATTACTAAGAATGTCTCAATTACAGAAGAGGGGGCGGAGTCCCTGTAATCAGGACGTTCTCAGTGACGTCATATGTGTGCGCCATGCAGAGCTGGCTGAGTCCCTGGAAATGGAGCAATTGTGTTAATTAGAAGATTTCTTAAAATCTTTGCCTAAAAAGCAGACTCTGAGAAGCAACTGTCAAGCTCTATTTGAATCCTACGTGGGGATCATACCACCAACGCTAATATCAAAGAGCAGTGAGCATGCTCTATCTTTGTGAGTATATTTTACTATATCCAAAAAAGAGTTATGTATTCTATTAAGAGCACTATTTTTGACTTTCTATATTTCTCCTTGAGCTCCTGGGCACCTCCACCATTGAGGATACTCACATCATATCATATAAGTGGGGATTGGGGGCGGGGCCGACCGCCATGCTGAGAGGTCGCACTCATGTCGAGCTCCTGCAGACTCACAGCAATTATACCCGTAAAAAGCTAAAAAAACTACTCAACTGCAGTTAAGCAACATCGGTCCTGCGGGCAAAGAGGTGCTGGAGCTGAGGCCACTCGGATCCCGAGCGTTTAGACCCCTGAGAAGGCACATCAGCACAGCCACATCCGAGGCCTACCCGAGCGGTGAGTGAGGTGGACGGCCGCCACCTCGCTATCCTGCCCTGCGGTTTCCCTTTGGAACTCCGACGCCACGCGGTAAGGGCCCCGTATCCCCCCCCCTCTGGACCGGGGGGGTTATCCCGGTCCCAGGAGACTGTCTCCGCGACCTGCAGCGCCCAGGCCTGGGGGGCTCCCCACGACCAATATGGCGGGAAGAAGAATGTAGCCCTAAAATGGCGGCGCAATCAGGGACCACCAGTACGCAGCAAAATCGATACCCCGAGGCTGTCCAGCCGGCGGAAAAGCAATGGGGCCCCTCACTACAGAGAAGCTACCAACTCACCAAGCCACAGACGGGGATTCCCAGCTCCCATCAACAGGCACTGCTGCTAATCCTGCCGACCTACACCACGACCCAGAAATCCGACTATGTCCAGCTGAAGATCTCACAATGGAATCCCACAAGGAGAGAGCACTCACACCTCTTCCTCCCATGCACGATGGACTCACTCCTGCCATGCCACAAACTCTGCAGATCGGGGGTTGGATAAACATGAACTGCCACTGCATGAATTGCCAAAGGGACTCTCTTATGGTCTGGGCTGCACTCAGAGGGAAAAGCTCCTGCCAATACTCTGTGTATGTACCTAACGTTATGCATAACCCCTAAATGCACTAGTCTGCTTACATAGCTAAAGTTGAGTAAATGCATTGATTGGAATGTTCATAGCACAGTTTATGCACTGATTTTGCCTAATCTACAATCTGACTCGAGTACTTAAGCCTGAAAAAACATAATGCATATTTTCTATACTTATGTTTAAATTAACCTGTTGACTTCCTGCTACTTAAAAAAAAAAAAAATGTGCTGTACTAACTGCCAAGACTTGAAATGATATGTATATTGCCTGCAAATGCTATCTTGGCTAAGTATGTTTGTTACCACTCATCGCACAAGAAAAATAAAGAATTAAAAAAAAAAAAAAAATAAGATAGCAGGCAGCTCTGCATTAAAAATCAAAAAAAAAAAATATAAGTGGGGATTGTACGACTCCAATCGCTATACGCTAGAGCTAGCCATAGCTCTAGTAGATGTGAGTGTAATATTGTTATTTTATTACATCCACTGCATCAGGCATATTGCACTATTGGATTATCCCATTTTTTGTCTTTTCTGTATATATGGACATCTGAGAAACGAATAAAAGATACATTATTCAGGCTTAAGAAACCTACGCTCTATCAAGTACCAAAATTGCACTTACCTCTGTCATAGAGGCACTATTTCATGTGAGGAAAAAGTTTTGTTTCTGGGAATATAAATATATCTTATATCATTTTGGAAACTGATTCCATTTGTGGAGCAGTCCTTTCTCTATTTTTTGTGTTACTCTTTTTGATTCTCTTAAAAGGGTTCAGAAAAAAAATCCCTTTTTTAGGTTTGCTGTGTATTTCATACTGGTAGGTTAATTAGCTCTGACCCATTTGTGTGTTTCCTTTTTAAAAATATAACAATATCATCTTATAAGACAACCTCTTTAAGTAGACTATTCCACATCTTTTATTGTTCTGACTGTAAAGAACCCTTTCCACGGCTGTAAGTGACAATGCCTTTCTTGTGTGTTGTATTTTCTTGTTAATGAACAGTTTAGCACATAGCGGTTTGCACTGACTCTGCATGTATTTGTATAGTGCTTTCATATCCACTTTTTTCTAAAGAAAACAAATACAGTTTTTCTATCCCTCTCTCATAATTAATATTTTCCATCTTCTTATTAATTTTGTAACGCGTCTCTGCACTTTCTCTAGTTCTGTAATAAGTCAGAAATAAGTAATTCTTTAAAACTGGTGCCCAAAATCGCCCGACATATTCATGGTGAGGTCTTACAATTTAATTATATTTTTATCATGCTAATTAATGCCCCCTTTTATACAAGACAGCACCTTGCTATTTTAAATTTGACAGTTGTGGCCTGATTATGTCAATTCACTGTCCAAGGATTAAAGAAGGGAAGACCAAACAAAACTGATTGTGGGTTTTCAATGGACCCAAGGTGTATGTATATGGCTGAAGATCCTGTCACATACTATAGATAGGGATATGTTTTTCTCAATTTGTATTTACATATACTTTATTTAGAAAAAAAATAAATTTCCTTTCCCATTAAAAAAAAAAAAAATGTGGTGAGGTGACAGTTGTCCAATAATCTTTGCAGAGCTGGTTAACAATGTCTAACACATTCTATTAATCAGAAGCTGTTTGTTGATTGCCCAAGCATTAACAAAGACTTGTTATTGTAAGGTTTGAGGATGAAACATATATGATTTTGTTCTTTTGATCTCATTAAACCTTACCTTTATTTCATCACACCATGATGCATTTGGATTATTGATTTTGAAGACGTTATTATAGACGGTGTATCCCTTTCACAGTACTCTGGAGTATCGCTTGACTTTACATTTAAGAAAATTGTATGAGTTATTGTCAGGGTACCTGTAGTCTCTACCCCTGAGACGGGTAGAGACTTGGACATTTTTCCATCCAGACGGCATGATTCTCCCGTTCCTCGCGGTCCCCTCGCGCATGTAAACGCCGGCCGCGAGAGAACTATGCCTTTTTGTAACGTGACGCTCAATAGTCGACGTCATGACGCTATTCTAGCCCGACCTGTCAGTCAAATCCCGGACACGAATCAGGCCTCGGCGGAGGCGTGATTAGTCTCTAGAACCAGGGTATTTAAGGGAGCTCTCAGCATTTGCTCATTGCCCTGTCGTGGTTCTAGCCAGCCTAGTCACACAGTGCTCTTGTATTCTCTTGTCTTTTGGTTCTGACCCGGCTTTGTTATTACTTACCTGTCTTCTCTGTTATCCTTGACCCGGCTTGTCTCTCGCTTACCTGTCTTCTCGTTCCCTCGACCTCGGCTTGTCCCTGACCATTCTATACGTAGTTTTACGTTAAGTCCGGCCATTCTAAGGTCCGGTATACGTATCTGCTACTCTTTGTACTCTGCGTGTTGGATCCCTGTCCCGATCCTGACATTACGACAGGGCCAATGGATCCTGCAGGTACAAACTGTCAGCTTGGTTCTCCTGATCCTAGGTTTGACGCCATGGATCATAGAATGGATCAGATGGCACTAGCACTACAGGCGTTACTATCACGTCCTAATAATCCACCTGAGGAGATGCGTAATACTTCTATTCCTCCTGTGAGTTCAGGGCTAGAGGTAGCCACTGTAGGTGCTTCTTCCCAAGTTACCCCGTTCCTACCCTACTGATAGGGCAAAGGTGGGATTTATTATCACCTTACTCATTGAGAAGGCTCTGAGATCGGCTAATCCGTTGTGGGAGAATGATAATCCATTAGTCTATAACTATAATGCCTTTGTAGCTGCTTTTAAAAGAACTTTTGACCCCCCTGGCAGAAAGGTCAATGCAGCTAGATCACTGTTGCGCCTTAGACAAGAGAACCGAACACTTGTGGATTACGCACTAGAGTTCAGGTCTTTGGCGGCAGAGGTTAAGTGGAATGAACAGGCTTATATAGACGTATTTTTAAACGGATTATCCGATGTAATACTTGACGAGGTAGCGACGAGAGAGCTTCCCGAGAATTTGGAGGACTTAATTTCCTTTATCTCTCGCATTGACGAACGTCTAAGAGAGAGGCAGAACACTCGAGATAGAACCGGTAGACCTTCCTTTAGACTAGCTCCATCATTTCAAAGCCCTGAAACCAAAACTCCACAGTTTCCAGAACCTATGCAGATAGGCCTTACTCGCCTCTCAGAAGAGGAGAGACAGTACAGGAGAAGGGAGGGACTGTGTATGTATTGTGGAGTCAGAGGTCACTTACATTTGAATTGTCCCAATCGCCCGGGAAACGCTCGCACCTAAGTTTCTCTAGAGGACAGGCCTTGGGTGTTTCTATTTTGTCCTCTACTCATAACTACAAAGAACACAGGCTTCTATTACCCGTCTCTTTAACTTGGGAGAAGGGAACTTTAGAGACTATGGCATTGATAGACTCCGGAGCTGCTGAGAGCTTTATCGACCAAGTTTTTCTCACCAAACACGCTATCCCATCCCAGTTAAGGAAGACACCTTTGGCTGTTGAGGCCATAGATGGTAGACCTTTACTTGAGCCTGTGATTTTCCGGGAAACCACACCTCTTAACTTAACTACTGGTATTCTACACAAGGAGGAGATATCTCTACTACTCATTTCATCTCCTTCTGTTCCCATAGTCCTGGGATACTCCTGGCTGAAGAGACATAACCCCATTATAGATTGGAAATCAGGGGAAATAGTCTCGTGGGGTCAGGGTTGTCAAGAGAGATGTTTAAAGAGAGTGTCACCCCTTTGTATTGTTAACACACTTAATAACTCTACCGACTCTACTAAAGTACAGATACCTTCCTTGTATCTAGATTTAAAGGCGGTATTTGACAAAGGAAAGGCTGATACCTTACCACCACACAGGCCTTTTGATTGCAAAATTAATTTACTTCCTGGTACTATGCCTCCCAGGGGCCATGTATACCCTTTGTCTACGAATGAGAACTTAGTCTTAGAGGAGTATATTCGTGAAAACCTAGACAAAGGGTTCATTAGGAGATCATCCTCCCCTGCTGGGGCTGGATTTTTTTTTGTTAAAAAGAAGGATGGTTCTTTAAGACCTTGCATTGACTACCGAGGTTTGAACAAGATAACCATTAGAAATGCCTATCCGATCCCCTTGATCACCGAGCTTTTTGATCGATTAAAGGGTTCCAAGATTTTCACTAAGTTAGACCTCAGAGGTGCTTATAACTTGGTGAGAATTCAGCAGGGACACGAGTGGAAGACTGCGTTCAATACTCGTTATGGGCACTATGAGTATACAGTAATGCCTTTTGGTCTCTGTAATG
Source organism: Pelobates fuscus (assembly GCF_036172605.1). Classification (NCBI taxonomy): domain Eukaryota; kingdom Metazoa; phylum Chordata; class Amphibia; order Anura; family Pelobatidae; genus Pelobates; species Pelobates fuscus. Next base: position 261,727,623 of record NC_086318.1, read on the forward strand.
CCCCGGCGGTATTTCAGGATCTAATTAATGAGGTTCTTAGGGAGTTTCAACATGACTGTGTTATTGTATACCTCGATGATATACTTATACATTCCAGGGATATTGAGACTCACCACGGACAGGTCAGAAGGGTTTTGCACAAACTTCTTCAACATGGCTTGTACTGCAAATTAGAGAAATGTAGCTTTGACCAATCCCAGACTATCTTTCTTGGTTACGTGATTTCTGGAGAGGGGTTTGAAATGGATCCGGAGAAACTCCAATCCATTTTAGATTGGCCTTTACCTAAGGGTCTCAAGGCCATTCAGAGATTTATTGGTTTCTCTAATTATTACAGACGTTTCATTAAGGGTTACTCCTCTATTATTGCTCCTATCACCAATATGACCAGAAGAGGGGCTGACACTAAGAATTGGTCTACTGAAGCACTTCTGGCTTTTAAGACTCTCAAGGAGCTGTTTGCTTCCGCACCAATTTTAGTTCACCCTGATACTACTCTGCCTTTCCTACTCGAAGTTGACGCTTCTGAGACGGGTATAGGTGCCATCCTGTCCCAAAGGTTGGGTGTGGATAAACCATTACATCCATGTGGGTATTTTTCCAAAAAATTATCGGGTACTGAGAGCAGATATGACATTGGTGACAGGGAACTCCTACCGGTTATCATGGCTTTAAAGGAGTGGAGACATCTATTGGAGGGGACTTTGCATCCTGTTACCATTTTGACGGATCATAAAAACTTATCCTATATTGGGGAGGCTAAACGATTATCATCGAGACAGGCCCGTTGGTCTATATTCCTTACTCACTTCAATTACATACTCACATATAGGCCTGGTTCTAAGAATTCTAAAGCTGATGCCTTGTCTCGCCAACATGAACCTTCTGCCATATCTGAGCCGGTTTTATCCTCTATAGTACCTAAGTGTAATATTATCGCTAACACAACTCTCAAAATCCATTCTCCGCTTCTTGATCAGATCAGGAGCTTGCAGCATCTGGCACCTAGACTGACTCCTGCGTCTAGACACTTCGTTCCTCCTGAACTCCAACTGGAGCTCTTACAGTGTCTTCACGAGAGTAAGGTGGCTGGTCATCCGGGCGTTCGCAAAACATATTCCTTGATCTCTAAGGATTTCTGGTGGCCTTCTTTACGAGGGATATTAAGGATTTTATCGGAGCCTGTGAGGTCTGTACTAAGACTAAACTACCTCATTCGCTTCCTTGTGGTCTCTTACATCCCCTGGAAGTTCCAGAAAAACCTTGGTCCTGTTTGGCGATGGATTTTATTGTGGATTTGCCTGTTTCGAAAAAGCACACTGTTATTCTCACAGTGGTGGATAGGTTTACCAAGATGGCTCATTTCGTGCCTTTACCTAAACTTCCGACTTCACCTGAATTAGCGGAGATTTTTGCTAAAGAGATCTTTCGCTTACATGGGATACCTTCCGAGATTACTTCTGATAGAGGTTCCCAGTTTGTTTCACGTTTCTGGAGATCATTCTGTTCTCAACTAGGCATTAAATTGAATTTTTCTTCTGCTTATCACCCTCAGTCTAACGGAGCCGCTGAACGTACCAATCAAAAGATTGAACAATATCTGCGTTGTTTTGTTTCTGAACACCAGGACGATTGGGTCGGTCTGATTCCTTGGGCAGAGTTCGCACACAATAATCTTGTTTGCGATTCAACTCGCTCTAGCCCCTTTTTCATGAATTATGGTTTTCATCCTTCCATTCTTCCCTCGGTTCCTTCTTCCCAGGGGGTACCGTCGGTTGATACTCATGTTGCCAATCTGAAGAAGTTGTGGGATCAGACTCGACAAATTCTCCTACATAATTCTATACTGTATAAAAAACACGCTGACAAACGCAGAAGGCCAGCTCCTAGTTTTGTACCTGGTGATAGGGTATGGTTAAGTACTAGAAACATTCGTTTGAAAGTACCGTCTATGAAATTCGCTCCTCGCTACATTGGACCCTATAGGATTCTGAATCGAATTAATCCTGTTGCGTATCGCCTAGCGCTCCCCTCTGCCTTACGTATTCCTAATTCCTTTCATGTTTCCTTGCTAAAACCCCTGATCTGTAACAGATTCTCCTCCAAGGTCTCCTCCCCTCACTCTGTTCAGGTTGAGGGTCAGGAGGAGTACGAAATCAACTCCATCATCGATTCTCGAATCTCTTGGGGGAAAATCCAATACCTGGTTGACTGGAAGGGATATGGTCCAGAAGAGAGGACCTGGGTACCACAGGAGGATGTCCATGCTCCTCGTCTTCGCAGGGCTTTTCATTCCCGCTTTCCATCTCGTCCCGTTTCCTTCCGCCCGGTGGGCAGTTCTGAGAGGGGGGGTACTGTCAGGGTACCTGTAGTCTCTACCCCTGAGACGGGTAGAGACTTGGACATTTTTCCATCCAGACGGCATGATTCTCCCGTTCCTCGCGGTCCCCTCGCGCATGTAAACGCCGGCCGCGAGAGAACTATGCCTTTTTGTAACGTGACGCTCAATAGTCGACGTCATGACGCTATTCTAGCCCGACCTGTCAGTCAAATCCCGGACACGAATCAGGCCTCGGCGGAGGCGTGATTAGTCTCTAGAACCAGGGTATTTAAGGGAGCTCTCAGCATTTGCTCATTGCCCTGTCGTGGTTCTAGCCAGCCTAGTCACACAGTGCTCTTGTATTCTCTTGTCTTTTGGTTCTGACCCGGCTTTGTTATTACTTACCTGTCTTCTCTGTTATCCTTGACCCGGCTTGTCTCTCGCTTACCTGTCTTCTCGTTCCCTCGACCTCGGCTTGTCCCTGACCATTCTATACGTAGTTTTACGTTAAGTCCGGCCATTCTAAGGTCCGGTATACGTATCTGCTACTCTTTGTACTCTGCGTGTTGGATCCCTGTCCCGATCCTGACAGTTATACCCTAATTAGCTGGTACGTGTCAAACAAAACTTTCTCGTTGAGTGAATTTAACTTGACCCTAAGTCTAGTTCCACTAGGCCAACTGCCCCATTGGGCATGTCTGGAGGTATTTGAATATCATGTACACCCTTTTTACTGTCTGTCCTACTACATTATAGCTATACTTGCATATTAGTTATGTTAAGTTGGGGGTGTCCATTTAATATCCTTAGAAATGTGTTCAATTACATACAAAATGTAAGTGACTGTATTCTTTTTTTATATGAGAAAAAGTTCATGAACTGAAGGTTCAACTATATAACACGTACAAACCAAAGAAAAAAAAGTTTATCACACAGCTTTGTTACAATGCTGCCGCCCATCCCATGTTTTCCCTATTAAGAGTTAATAAGTACATAGGGGTGTATATAAAAATAAAATACCCCTCTCTGTCTCATTAGAGATATCTTTGCCAGAAGCTCAAGGAAGCAAGGTGTAACGGACCGTTTCAGCATATGAGGGGTAAAATCCGTTTAGGCGATAATCCCCTTTTCTCAGAAAGGCACAGCTACTGCAGAACATCAGAACTCACGAACTGGATATAGGGGAATAAGGTAGCACTCCAGCTGGAACCTCACAAATAGCTGCTAGCAGATGAATAGGAAAAGCAGACATCAGCTTACACTCCTAGCAGTCAAATCTCCAACAGCATACAGTGAATCCCCCCAAGAACGAGACAAGGCTCCGTGTTGAGGGTCAAGCAGTGGTCTGAGGTGCTGGGCACCCAGCCTGGTTTTTATTACATGAGTACACATACAGGCCACACCCAGGGGGAGGCATAAAATAACCAATAACATAGATGTTACCTCCCACACATCCCCTCCCCTTAGTGTGACACTTAATCCCATTATGTGTACAGTTCAAAATATACTTTTACACAACTTTCATAACTTTAAAACCATACATCACATTCACATAAAAATACATATTCACAATCAATCCATTCAGGGGAACAACATATTAAAAAATGGCATGAATCAGACCAGGGGTTAAAAAGTTAGTAAAAGTATATTTTATTCCCCCTGGCTCAAACAGTAAAAGTAAAACATCCCCACAATGCATCCTGGCTTCCTCCCTTCTGCCCTGGAGATAATTGGAGAAGAAATCTAATTATCCAGGACTAGAGGCAGACTCCATTAACCACATGGTTGCAAAACAACATAAAACTCTTTAAAATACATAAAGTCACATTTTATACATTAAACACAGACATTTAACATATCCCCAGATAGCTCAGGTCTGCGTGCACATTATTAGGTGAATGGCACGCAGACCACACAAATACAGTTTAATTGCCATGGAGCCAAAGTCTTTCCCATAGTCTTTCATTATATGAATAGGCTCCATGGCATAGCTATCTGGGGGGTATCACTGCTCACACAGGGCAAGTACCGAATGGCCCCACTGTATTTAAAGGGCCAGAATGAGTGACATGCACTCTGTTAGGGCCGAATACTGTTTGTAAAGGGCCCAATCTCCCAGGGCCATAGTCCAAAGGCAGCAGGCGGGCAACCAGGCTCCTCCAATACAATGTGGCGAGATTGGTTTCGTCACACAAGGTGAAGGGTCAGAGTAGGACCCGCTTGGGGGGGGGGGGGGTCTGCCTTGACTTTGGCAGGCGGGCATTCCCTCCAATGGCCAAAATGACCTCCATTTGTCTAAATGTACATAGGGATTAAGGAGAGAGCGCAGGTAACTTTTTTTTCTTTACTTTTTTTTCTTTACTTTTTTTTCCTCCGGTTTTTACTATATATTGGGGCTGATGTGTACTGTGGTCGTTGCTGCTGCCGAGGAGTGATGGGAGTGAGCGCAGGACTTATCTTTTTGTATTTATATAACACGTAAAAAATTTTTTATAATAATGTTTTATTAAAAAATGTTGTTTTTATAATACAAGACAGTACAAAATGCATACATACAGTCATACATAGAACGTCCGATTGAAATAAATAAGTCGACTTATAAATAAAGTGGATTCATATAAATATCACAATCAGACGAATGTGAAAAACATACAAAAAAAAAATGCTTAAAGATCCAGGAAGTCATTAATATGACATAAACAAATGTCTATGGCCAAATAGTAAAAAATAGAAAGGAATGTATCGGTGGAAGCAAACACGGATTTAAATACATATTGTCCATGAGTTATTTTCAAATGACCAGATAGATTTACATATACCATACTTCCAGTTAATCTACCGAATAGAATTTATAAGTTACCATAAAGTAAAAAGCAATTTTGAAGCCAAGTTGAATACCAGTCTCTTTTTTTTCGAGACCGCTGAACAATTTTTGGTAAAATCATTTTCCATTGTCAGTTAGAATGTAATTTGATTAATCAAAGATTTTCTGAAAAAAATTTGAGGATTTCCACTGTCTCGCGATGGTAATTTTAACTGCGATAAAGCAATGAATAGCTAAACAGATGTATTTACGTGATTTAAAGGGCCAATTCAAATGAAGAAGGGCCAAAGCTGGATTTTTATTTATATCGTTAAATGATGCCTCATTTAGAGATATTTCAGAAAAAATATTAAATGCCCAGGCCCAAAGTGACTTAAGTGCTGGGCAAGCCCACCATATATGAATGTATATACCAGAATAGGTACCACATCTCCAACAAGTAGAATCTTGGGAAGTGTACATTTTGGCCAATCGTGTCGGGGTGTAATACCATCTGTGGAGTAGCTTGAAATGACACTCGGTCAGGTTTAGGCCATGCACACATTTGTTTACAAGAATTATAGAAAACCAGTCGTTTGGAGAAATCACTAGATTTAATTCATTCTCCCATGTTTTAACCAGTTTATAAGGGAAGGTGTCTAAACCTTTGAAAAGCGAATTAGCAACAGAAATAACCTTGGGTACAGTTTGAAAACAAAATAAGGTTTGCAACTCTTTAGCCCAAGGAAAGGAAGATTGAATAACATGTTTCTGAATATAATGTTTAATACGAAGGTAAGTAAATAATTATTTAGATGGTATATGTAAATTATCCACAATCCGTTGGAAGGGCAGAATATTATCACCCTGCATAATATCCGATAGAGTTAATGTGTCTTTGTTAGCCCAGTGTCTCAATGATAAATCCTCTAAATTATTTTCTAATATATTTAGTTTACATGTTCTGGGAATTAGATAAGTAAAACCCAACATTTTCTTAATTTTATAGCATGACAGGAGGCTTCATATTTGCTTAAGTCTCTCTTTACTTGAACTCCACAGCAGCACATTAACAGAGAGATAAACACCAAAGACAAAAACATATGGTATCTATATAAGGCTCCTCCTAAGCCACCATTTCCTCTTTCTTTGCTGCTCTGCATCAGTACAGGTCAGAGTACCTCTGCCTCCTGCTTCTTGTGGGTGGCTTTGGGATTTTCCTCTGGCTTATTGGCCGTGGTGGTCGCCGAGAAGCGGTCTTCCGACCGCTCCCCGTGCCGACCGCCGGGACCGCGGAGAAAGACTCCTGCGGTCCCTCGTGTGTTGCCTTTGATTCCGCCTGCCGGCTTCGTCCGCCGAGCGGGAATCCCCGTTTTGTTCTTTACCCTGCCCGCGTCCCCGCTCACTCGCTAACACTTATCAGAGTGGGGACGGAGCAGGGATCTACTCATTTGCCGCGGGAGCCTCCGCTCCCGGTCACCTTCCCCGCGACCGCGTGGTCGGGCAGCGGGTGCGCGGCTCTCCACTGTGTTTGCCGCGCGCGTCACTGCCTTATTAAAGGTACAGTGACTAGCTGGTCCGGTGTGTTTCCCCATCTCCTGGGCGGTTTGGGGGTGCGTATTTTTTTGGTGACAGCTTTCTTTTCTGTCCATGTGAGGCAGCTCTGTGAGCCCTTGCATCATAAATTATGCCCCATATATGAGGGTCGCAGATTCAATCCCCCTCACCTCCACAAGTAACTAAGCAATAGACTTTAGTTTTCGATTCTTTGCATGTGTGCTTGCCCTGCATGTTTTTCTATGGACATGGTTTTACGGTTTACTGGTTCTCCTGACTTCCACATGGCACTGCGTGCCTCCTGCAGGTGTCCCTGCCTGGTGTCCTTACCCACTTATTGAACTAGGACTGCTCTAATCAAGCCTCGGTTGCCTGATGGAGGTAGCACTGGCGTCAAAGCCAGGGATTGTGGGTTCAGGCCCCATCTGGGTGGTTGAGCATGGCACTCGTATTTTGTGGCCTAATGGATTAGGCACAACCATATAAAAACTAAAGTGTTTCGCTATCTTGAAGAACCTTGCCTATAAGGACCCAGCTTCGTCTCTACCCTGCACCCTAATAGTCAAGATTCTACTACATGTCTAAAAGGATCTAGGTTTCCGCCTGCATTATACCTCTGGGTCGGTACCGCCCGTACCCTTATACTGGCCTGCCTTGTCTGTGCCTTTATAATTGGCCTGCTTTGTCTGTGCCCCTTGATTGGCCTGCTTTGTCTGTGCCCCTTGATTGGCCTGCTTTGTCTGTGCCCCATGATTGGCCTGCTTTGTCTGTGCCATACTATGCATGCTATTGGACTGGTGGCTCCATACCCTGGATAACTTTTTGTTGAGCCTGCATGCATTATTACTTGCCTCTGCCAACACTAGGGGTGCTGCCCCTTTTGCCTGCTAATGATACCTGTTTTCTAGCTTCGTAGGTATCAAGTATCATAGACTCAGACTTTATGGACGCCTCTGCACAGGAGCAGAATTTGCAGGCTTTACTTAATGCGGCTGTGACCGCATCTGTTGAAAAAGCCCTGGCTAAGGCCCTCCCTCAACCACATACGGACAGGGGTGTGTGTGGAACCCCTCGGTTGGCAGAAGACTCGGATGAGTCAGACTCTCAGGTGCGAGAGCAGGCAAGTGCGCGAACCCACCATGAGGGACTGGGCACTTCGTTCCATTTGCCTGCTGGGCAATGCCACTGTGGCCCTTTGCACGGAACCCAGGAAGACGGCACTCTTCCATATGGACAACAAGCTGTCGGATTTGGGAGCCGAAGATGTGGGTCCCCTGGCTAAAGGTCTGCTGTTCAGGGAGCCTTTCGTTGAACTGCAGATACAGGTTATTCTGTTTACCTCCCGGGATAAAGCGAAGTCTTCGATCGGGAAGGTCTTCCGCCCACGGTTACCTTCAGACGTATGTGTCCTTGGGACAGTGCGGAGTTATGTCACAGACTTCCACTCTTCCCCTATACAGGTTGGATGCCCGAGGATCCCCGTCATCACAAGAGGCCAACAGCCCTTGTTGGAGGTGGAAGTTCGAGCTCCGCTAGCCAAAGGCGCGGTCCTACAGGCCCCGGATTTGGGGGGTTTCGTCAGCTCGATTTTCTCCTGGTAAGGGAGAAGTCTGTAGAATTCCGTCCAGTGATCAATTTAGGAGAAATGAACGCCTTCGTGGTATACAACCACTTCGAGATGGAGGGCATTCACCTTCTTCGATGCCTTCTCTGGCCAGTAGACTGGGTCGCGTGACTGGACCTAGAAGACGCTTACCTCTCCATCCCGGTGGACGGGGCCTGTCGCAGTCCCCTCTGATTCGTATGGAGAGACTCTCCGTACCAATTCCCATGCCTCCCCTTCGGCCTCAGCTCGGCCCCTTGGTGCTTCACCAAGCTCCTGAAACCGGTGGTCACCCAATTCAGAGCAGAGGCCGTACGCTGCATCGTCTATCTGGACGACTTGCTTATCTTTGCGAGGACCCCGCCGGGCTCAGATTTCGGATGCGCTCTGCGTTTTCCTCGTTGGAATGCCTGGGGTTCGTGGTCATTCTGAAGAAATCGGCCTTGGAGCCTGCGCAGACGGTGGAATTCTTGGGTTTCGTAGTCGTTGCGCAAGACTGCATTCTCCGCCTGCCTGTGGCGAAGATAACGACCATTCGGAAGGAGATCAGACGTGTTTTCGACAAGACCGAACTCCCCTCTGGAGGTTGGCTCGCGTGGTGGGTCTCCTCTTGGCCTCGATACAGGCGTTCTACCCGGGCCCACTACATTACAGGGCCATGCAGCGGCTGAAGGCGCACTCTCTACGCAAGAGACCCTCTTAGGACCAGATGGTCTCCTCTTGGCCTCGGACGTGCAGGCCGGATTGAGCTGGTGCCTCCTGCATATATCCGCCTGGAACAGCAAGGCGATATTCGGGAAGACCCTGGATCTCGTGTAGGAGTCGGATGCGAGTCTTTGGGACTGGGGTGCCTCGTGCACGACGAGGTCCACGGGGGGCCCGTGGTGAGACAATAGATCGGAATCCCGCATCAATTGCCTGGGGTTGATTGCAGGTTCGTTGGCAATTCGGAGCCTGGCGAAGCATCTGTCGGACTGATGCGTGCTCCTTCGGATGGACAATGGTTCGGCGGTGCAATACATCAACCACTCTGTTTCGAGCACTAGAGGAGGTGTTATCTCCCAACATGGAGCTCCTGGTTTCGCTGGTGCTTGGAACGGGATACCGATCCCTTTACAGGTCCTGTATCTAGCGTGCTGAATTTCTTGTCTCTTCTCTTTGACCTGGGTCGGTCATATCGCTTGGTTATCGTGGTTAGATCAGCTATCTCAACGGCACTTGTCCCGCTTCGGGTTTTTCCCCATCGGCCAGGATCCGCTAGTCTGCAGGTTCCTGCGTGGAATGAGACTGGTGCGCCCTCCGGCGCCCAAGTATTCTTCCCTCTGGGATGTGCGTTTGGTTTTGGCGTTCTTTCGGAATTGGCCTGATAACCAGGACCTTTCTCTTCGCCAGCTTTCAGCGAAATTTGCCCTCTTGTTGTGTCTGGTCTCGTTCAGACGTGTTTCGGATGTCCGGGCCTTCGATGTCGGCGCTTTCTCGTTTTTTTCCAGAGGGGGTCTCCGTCAAGGTGCTTAGACGTACCAAGTCGGAATCGACGGTTGTATCATGCCCTTACATCTAGGACTCGCCTAAGCTTCGTGTAGCGAAGGCACTGGCGCGATGGATAAGATGTCTTTTGGCTCTGGCGGGCATGGATGCGACCTTCGGAGCGCTTTTGGTTAGGGGCGCCGCAGCTTCCGGAGCTTTTTTGGCTAACGCTTCCCTTCAGGACATTTTGCGTTCGGCGGACGGGTCCCGTGTAGAGTTTTTTCGCCTATTTTACTTTAGACCGTCGGAACATGCTTCTTTTGCTTTGCTGTCGGAGCGTTAAAACAGCAAATATGAAGCCTCCTGTCATGCTATAAAATTGTAGATTATACTAGCTTTAGTGTAACTATAATCTTAATTTTATTAATGACAGGAGGCGAATATTTCCCACCCAATTTGATTTCTTCCCCCCCTTGTTTTGGATGGATTGCATTGATTGTATTTCTGTTGATTTGTCTGATTATCTGGGCTAGGTTGGTTAGTCTGGGGTGATGTTGTGGGAAGTGCATGTTATACTGTATTGACGGTCATTAGTGATGGATTTCGTGTCTTTATTCTATCAGTACTGGATCGTGGGATTTATGTTTTATCAGTACATTTCGTTCACTAATCAGTGTTTTCGATTCTGTTTATTTCGTTTCAGTTTAATGGTTCAACTTCAGTTCATAGGATCGGCCGTTTGGCGGGATAAAGATCAAGTTCATCCATTATCCGAAGTTTTTCCAGATGACTTTCATAGTTATGTTGTGAATTTTTCTTTATTTAGTTATTGTCATTGTTGTGTACGTTACGTTGTCGCAGCGTGAAAGAGGAAATGGTGGCTTAGGAGGAGCCTTATATAGATACCATATGTTTTTGTCTTTGGTGTTTATCTCTCTGTTAATGTGCTGCTGTGGAGTTCAAGTAAAGAGAGACTTAAGCAAATATTCGCCTCCTGTCATTAATAAAATTAAGATTATAGTTACACTAAAGCTAGTATAATCTACAATTTCAGCCCATGTTTCCAGGGACTGAGCCAACGATATTAAACAATTAGGCAAGTCCCTAGAGAGCTTGCCATGATCTGACCATACATAAGAATAAAGTCTAGAAGTATGAAGAGCTTCTGATTCCATATTATACCATGGTTCAGAAAAAAATGTGGTTCTTGTAAAGTGTATATATGTAGGATAGTATTAGCATAATATTAGAAAGATTAGTAATATTTGGAAAATTAAGCCCTCCCTGAGACAATTTTTTAGAGATATTTTTTTTGACTTATTCTAGGCTTTTTATTTTTCCAAATAAATGTATTAATGGCAGATTGGATCATTACTAACCAAGCCTTAGGAATTTTAAGAGGGACCATAGAGAACAAGTACAGCCATTTTGGTAAAATGTAAGAATTTATAATGTTGATTCTACCTGTCCACAGAGTTTCTAAGTTTTTCAATTTTCTTAAGTTTTGATTCATATCTTTCATTAGATGCATAACATTCCTCTCCATTATGTGAGAGGTGTTAGCAGGGAAACTGAGACCCAAGTAATTTATTTCTCTATCAGTCCAAATAAATTCGAATTTTTGAGATAACCTTTCAACCTGGTACGAAGCCAGGTTAATGGTTAAAACAGTAGATTTTGAAATATTTAACTTAAAATTAGAGATATTTGAAAACTCATCAATTTCTTCCATTAGTGCCGCTAATGAATCTTCCGGAGATGTAAGGGTAACCAAAGCATCATCGGCATATAATGCAATCTTAATGTCATTAAATTTCGTAGGGACCCCCTTTATTAACTGATTATTTTTTATATTGACAGCGAGAGGTTCAAGAGACAAGATGTAAAGAAGAGGTGACAAGGGGCAGCCCTGTCTTGTTCCATTTTTAAGATCGAACCAAATCAAAGTAATATTGGGGCCTACGGTTCTAGCCAAAGGGGAAGAATACAATACCAAAATTGCAGTATATATCCATCCTTTGAAGCCATATGCCTTAAGGAGTTCTCTTAAATAGCTCCACCAGACCCTGTCAAACGCTTTTTCGGCATCTAAAGACAGGGCCAGGAGGGGTTCAGCGTTAACTTTGGCTAGACCAATAATGTCAATGAGCTTTCGGGTGTTATTTGATGCCCATCTGCCGGGGATAAACCCTATTTGGTCCGGATGAATAAGTTTAGTTATAATAGTTTTCAGTCTCTCGGCAATAATGGCGGAATATATTTTCATATCTACATTGATTAATGCAATCGGTCTATAGTTTTTTGGGTCCGAACTATCTTTGCCCGGTTTCAAGATAGGGATAATATTTGACTGTAATAGTTCCTTTGGTATAGCCTCATTTTCTGCAACTTGATTAAACATTTCAGTAAGAGGTTTTAATAGATGAGGCTTCATATATTTATAGTATAAATTTGTAAAGCCGTCAGGGCCAGGAGTTTTATTTGTGGCTAATCTATCAATTTGAAATTGAACTTCTTCAGGAAAAAAATTTGTATTTAAGTTGGTCAGATCCTGGGAAGAAATTCTCGGAATTAGGGAACTAGATAAATATCCTTGGATGTCTGTTATTTCTGGGGACAGTTTTAGATTGTATAAGTCTTGATAGAACTGATTGAACTTTTGTCCAATCTGAGATGGGGTGGAGTATACAATTTGATCGACCACCTATTTTTCTACCCTATTTTTAGCATAATGATTACGTAATCTCCTAGTTAAGCTTTTGCTCGCTCTATTGCCCGAAAGATAATTAATGGTTCAGTTTTAGTTTATTTATATTTAACTTAATTTTTTCCTCTTCTTTTAAGTTGACTTGTATTTGCAACTCTTTTAGTCGAGTTCTCAGCTCAGAGGTAGAGTGTAGTTTATTCAATTTTGAGCATGAATAAAATTTGATATATAAATCCGGCAAATTTGTGCCATTTTTTTTCTTAAGGACATGGTCTATTTTGATTATATAACCCCTCATTACGGATTTATGAGAACACCAATTTATCAAAGGAGAGGTGTCTACCGGGTTATTTTCTACCCAAAAATATTCTAGTAACTTGGTTAAATCCTCCCTATTATTAGTGTCCTTTAAGAGGGCATTGTTCAGTCTCCAGGTATTATGAAGGAGAGGAGGAGAGTTACCAAGGTCGAATAAAACGGAGCTGTGGTCTGACCATGTATTTTCCTTAATATTAATATGATTAAAGAGCGGAATTGTAATAGCGTTTGTTAAACAAAAGTCAATCCGGGAGTAAGTACCATAAACTCCAGATAAATGGGAGAAGTCTTTTTTAAGGGGGTGAAATAGTCTCCAGATGTCATATAAATTATATTGCTTGCAGATATTATTTAACTTTTTGGCTTGCTTAATGGGTCCTTTATTGTTAGAAGAAGGAGATGAGGTAGTTCTGTCCAGGGAGGGATCACTAACACAATTAAAATCACCAGTGATGATCAAGTATCCCTTATTAATCTTGTCAACTTTATCCATTATCATTGGGTCTACATTAGGGAGATACACATTAACCAATGTAAAGATCTTCTCATCGATCTTGCAGACCAAAATAATGAACCTGGCTTCTGGATCTAGTTCTAAATGTAAAATATCTAATTTGAGATCTTTGTTAAATATAATTGCCATCCCCCTTTTTTATTATTGGTTAATGAGGCTTGGATCGTAGTTGAAAATTGATCTCCACCCCATGTTTGTCTGGTGTCTTTAAGCCAGTGCGTTTCCTGTAGAAAAGCAATCTGTATATTTTGTTCCATCAAGGAGTTATACAATCTATGTCTTTTCTTATTTGTATTAAGCCCCTGGACGTTCAATGATAGAAACTTCAACATAGAGATACATCACAAGCTATATTTTTTGGCTTCCTGTTCAAAAAAATAAAAAACATAACACACTAAAGAAAAAAAAAGAAAAACCCAAAACATATACTTCCTATCATTGGACTCTGAATAAGTCCAACATCATCAATCATCCGACTATTAGGTAAAGACCTAATACTGTTGAAAGCCATATAGGCACAATGAAAATAGAGTAGTATAACCACACAAGAGGGGAAACCCTAAACCATGCCTGAATAGGGAGCCTGCCGCTAAAGTGCCCTTCCTCTTTCTTGAGATAGATCTCACTTGTAAGAGAAAAAAAAAAAATAAGTTAACTTTATGGATACCTTCATTACTGTTTAACTCGCAAAACTTAACCTTGAAAATGGTGCATAGAGTATAAGTCTATTAAGTGCAGACTATTTATGGCTAATATATTAATCTTGTGAAACATTTTAGTATATAAAAGCAACAAAAGTTGCAAGTAAATATTGCATTTTTCAAGTGTTAGTTGTGTCCCAAATATTTTACCTTAGTGCATATAAAATTATATTAGATATCTTAAGCATGAATATGTGTCTTGTATTCCAACACGTATCATATACGTATAGTAACGAAAGAAGGCACTATACGGCAAAGAAAAAAAAAAAACATTTACCCCCTACAATAATGAGTTGTATGACTACGGAAATAATTTGTTATTTTTAAGCCAATCTGTTAGACTCGCATTATTATCAAATATTTCTCTTTTCCCTTCATATGAAAGGCTAAGTTTTAAAGGGAAAAGCCACTTGTATTTTATATTATGGCTTCTCAGGGATCGAGTAGCAGGACTGAATACTTTTCTTTTTGTTCTAGTTTCAAAAGATAGGTCTTGGAATACTTTAACTTTCTGGAAAGAGCCATCAGAGACTGGATTAATTCTTGCAGATTTCAGGATGGTTTCTTTAAAATCAAACGAGCAGAAACATGCAATGATATCACGAGGAGAGTCATTTTGGATTGCTTGTGGTTTAAATGTCCTATGGCATCTTTCTATTATCAGGTCTAAAGATTTAAAAGGAACACCCAGTGCAGATAGATCAAAGTTTGCTTTACATCTTCTTGTCTGCCTTTTTCTGGAATGTCTCTGATTTTTCGCCTAGATCGATCTTCCAAATCAGATAATTTATTTTGTAAGGCTGAAATGTCCCGGTGTACCTTTTGACAATCATCTGTTAAATTTTTAACTTGAAAGTCTAATTGTTTTAATTGGTCTTCAAATCTTTCAATTTTTACAGCAAGTGCATTTATTTCAGTTTTTAAAAGAAATAGGAGTGGCCAATCGATAATACGGACAGAGCAGGGGGTAACCCTAATAGTAAATTGGAACAAAAAAGAGAGAAATCTGTCCTATAGGATATAGATCGCAGCGTATGCAATAGGTAATGAACAGTTAAAATACCCTTTAATAAAATGGGGTAAATATAGTGAGTACTAATAAAACGAAAAAGGTAAAGAGGAGAGTGCAGAGACACACACGAAAAGGAAAGATTAGTGTGTCAAAAAACAACTAAATAATACATGTAACTACTATAGGTGCCCTAATGTCATAAAACTAGGCAAGTACTGTAAGTGCCGCAATTAATCTATATGCTGGTAATTAGTACCACAACGGTAACTATGATCGGTGTGGTGACAAGTAACCCAACAGTAGATGAGGCAGATGACAGTAAGGGATATCACATATCTCGGGGTAACGGTAGTAGTATACGTATAGTTATTAAGGTAAAACAGTACCGATGTCCTACATAGAGTCAGTACGTCCCCAAAGATATCTCAATTGGAGAGTAGGAAAGCCATGTATTGGCATGGAGAGTGCCACCGACCAATCTTTAGCTCAAACCACCGGTCCCTTAATGGAACTTTTTACTAGGGTATACAATCCTAGTGGGCAGTGTGAGAGAAGAGAGTAGCCGGGTATCGGTTTAATGGAGGGGGTGAGCCGTATACCGACTAGAAGAATGTCGGATTACAGTGTGCCTCCCTCCGGGTTAAGCATACATACCCATAAAAATTATGGTCAATGAAGGAAAAGGTCGAGGTTGTTACCCATGGTTGCCGATGTTAGGCAAACTGTATGGGTAAATAAATTTTAGTATCACAGGTTAGTCGTGTTTCTTAGACTAACTTGTTTTGACCTATGGTTTCCAGTGTCGGACAAACCAAGGTGGTGACCCGATAGTAAAATCGAGACAAAAAGTATCCTTACTCGACTACCTTACTATAATTGGCTATCATTGCTGGTGTTTTGATAAACAGTAGAAGATACCAAGTAGCCCCCTATTAAATGTATATATGTCTGTATGTTAAGCAGAAAGTTTTAGTACAGGGAGGGTAGAATGGTGCCTTCGTGGGTACCAGGTATAGTAAAGTGGTAGGAGACAAGGAAGAAGGAAGGGTATGTAATAAATGTTTGCCCTAATAGTTCCTTTTCAAAGGTAAAATTTATTTTGTTGTTATAAAGTAGTACCCTGGTGGATACTAAAGGTTACTGTTCGTCCGGAGCCTAATTAGGCATCCCGTATGTGTGAGGTAGTAAGCCGGGATGCTGGATAATAATAAAAGTATCGCTCGAGTACAAGGTTTTGGTCAACCAAGAGATTTTCGTAATAATGTCCGAGGAGTCAGGGTAACCTTGAGGTGGACGGGTTAGTGTCAAACCCGAGACCGATAATAGGTGCCACACGTCAGCCCGACGCGCGTTTCGCCTGTGTAAAGAGGCTCATCAGGGGCCTCTTTACACAGGCGAAACGCGCCTCGGGCTGAAGTGTGGCACCTATTATCGGTCTCGGGTTTGACACTAACCCGTCCACCTCAAGGTTACCCTGACTCCTCGGACATTATTACGAAAATCTCTTGGTTGACCAAAACCTTGCACTCGAGCGATACTTTTATTATTATCCAGCATCCCGGCTTACTACCTCACACATACGGGATGCCTAATTAGGCTCCGGACGAACAGTAACCTTTAGTATCCACCAGGGTACTACTTTATAACAACAAAATTAATTTTACCTTTGAAAAGGAACTATTAGGGCAAACATTTATTACATACCCTTCCTTCTTCCTTGTCTCCTACCACTTTACTATACCTGGTACCCACGAAGGCACCATTCTACCCTCCCTGTACTAAAACTTTCTGCTTAACATACAGACATATATACATTTAATAGGGAGCTACTTGGTATCTTCTACTGTTTATCAAAACACCAGCAATGATAGCCAATTATAGTAAGGTAGTCGAGTAAGGATACTTTTTGTCTCGATTTTACTATCGGGTCACCACCTTGGTTTGTCCGACACTGGCAACCATAGGTCAAAACAAGTTAGTCTAAGAAACACGACTAACCTGTGATACTAAAATTTATTTACCCATAGAGTTCGCCTAACATCGGCAACCATGGGTAACAACCTCGACCTTTTCCTTCATTGACCATAATTTTTATGGGTATGTATGCTTAACCCGGAGGGAGGCACACTGTAATCCGACATTCTTCTAGTCGGTATACGGCTCACCCCCTCCATTAAACCGATACCCGGCTACTCTCTTCTCTCACACTGCCCACTAGGATTGTATACCCTAGTAAAAAGTTCCATTTAGGGACCGGTGGTTTGAGCTAAAGATTGGTCGGTGGCACTCTCCATGCCAATACATGGCTTTCCTACTCTCCAATTGAGATATCTTTGGGGACGTACTGACTCTATGTAGGACATCGGTACTGTTTTACCTTAATAACTATACGTATACTACTACCGTTACCCCGAGATATGTGATATCCCTTACTGTCATCTGCCTCATCTACTGTTGGGTTACTTGTCACCACACCGATCATAGTTACCGTTGTGGTACTAATTACCAGCATATAGATTAATTGCGGCACTTACAGTACTTGCCTAGTTTTATGACATTAGGGCACCTATAGTAGTTACATGTATTATTTAGTTGTTTTTTGACACACTAATCTTTCCTTTTCGTGTGTGTCTCTGCACTCTCCTCTTTACCTTTTTCGTTTTATTAGTACTCACTATATTTACCCCATTTTATTAAAGGGTATTTTAACTGTTCATTACCTATTGCATACGCTGCGATCTATATCCTATAGGACAGATTTCTCTCTTTTTTGTTCCTATTTCAGTTTTTATATCCGATTTGATTTCTGCAGCAGTTGAGGCCAATTCAGCTGTAATCTCATCTAGGTTAGCCTTAAGACTAGTGTGGAACAGGGAAATAGTTATCGGATCTTTGTCAGGGTTTCTTATTGGGTCTCGCTCCAGACTTTCCAAACTGAGGTCCATATCGTTTAATTTCTGTTTAGTGGTCTTATGTTGCTGGGGAGAAAAATAGGTTGTTAAGGATTTATCCTGGGATTTATCCTGGAGGGAATCTTTTTTGTCTTTCCTCGTAGAGGATTTTGTTTCATGCTGTTTTTTCGAAGCCATGTTGTAACCGTTACACCAAAGTGAGGACGTCAGACCACTGCCGATTAATCTTTATGTGGACTTGCTTTTTAACTGACTTCAAATTTTTTGCAGATTTTATTGCTTTTCTTTCTTTTCTCTTTTTTCTTTTCTCATCTCCTTTTTCTTTTCTCTTTCTTTATTCTTTCTCTTTCCTTTTTCACTTATCTCTCCCTTTCTTGTTTCTTGTTCCTTTTTTCTTCTGCTTTATCCTCTCTTTTTTTTTCCTTCCTTCCCTTTTCTTTCTCTTTTCCTTTTTCTCCTCTCCTTTTCCTCTCCTTCCTTCTCCCTTTCTTTCTTTTACTTCCCCCTTTCCTTTAACTTTTCCTTTATTTTCCCTTCTTTCTCTTTTTTTTCCCCGTCCTTTTAGTCTACTCTTGATTCCTTCTATTCACCATGTTGTTGTTAAATATTCTATCCCTTTTGGCCTTAAAGCTTTATTTCACACAAATGAGCGCCTCAATTAAATCAAAATCTCTGATATCTCTTTCCTTTTCCTTTCTTCTCCTTTTTCCCTTTTTTTACTTCTTTCTTTCTCCCTTCTTTTGTTTATTTTGCAAAATCAACAGATATAGCAAAACCCCAATGAAGGCGTTATGACGTGCGGACGTACTGATGTACGGTCGTCGTGATGACGGAGTAGGAGGGGCAACCCGCCATGCACTGCCGAGGTAGCCGCTTCTGAACGCCTCTCGCTGCCGCACTAATGAAAACTTTCTAAAGCGTCTTTCTCCCCAGTTGAATGCCTACCTGAAGGACTGATGGCGAAAACACAATATACGGCTCAGATTCCATATGCTACTATGCTTTGAGAGCCTCACTCTGAAGAAAAATTATTCCTCAAATCTACGGAGGTGCCGTTTGGTGAGAACCACGTGTATCTATATAGAAACGGCAGGAACATCACGGTAATGTAGAATTTCGTTCTCTGCAAATCAAAAGGTCACACTGACTGCACATATGTGGCAGTAAGTATATTTATATATAAACTCTCACCGCAAATTGGTGATATCAAATCCAAACTGGTGATATTTATGCCTTTTGTGGCTATTGTCCAGGACGCCCATACTATATCTACTACATATATATATAATTGGCATAACACATACATTTTAGTTTTCTTAAAGATTATTTTTAGGAACACTGTGCCTCGTCTTGCATGGAAACCAGCGCTTAATTGGTTTTAAGTGTCTAACCAATATTTGAGACAAAGTATATTCACTGTTGCAGTTTAAATAATAATTGTCAATAATGTAGTTTGTGGAGCCACAGCCTGGAATTTATATTAAAGAGAAAAAAAACTCATGTTATCTGTGAGTTAGCAGTGTGACAAGATGAAGAAGTTCAGTGGAGACTTGTGTTGACATAACTCTTCAAATTAATTCTAATCAATGTAATTGTTTTCACAAAAAGGGATAGAGGTGAAGGTTGCAGTAAAAAAAAAAGTCAAAGTTAAAGAAAACACAGGTTAATGGTGAAAACCAAAAGAAATGCAGCAACCCTTAGAACCCTGCTGGGGTGTCGAACTGAGAAGGATTAAAATGAAAAGTGGCTAAGGGAAGGAAAGACAAATAATCTGTAATTAATTTTAAAGAGAGGTTTTAGCTGAGACTACAATATACCACCTACTAAGTGCTTTTCTAAAAGCTGCCCTTGTCCCTGCACTTTTATTGGTCATCTCAATGCCTTTGCCTAGTAAGTCAAATTCTACACATAATGCAGAGGCTGAACTGCCCTTAACCTATTTAGCTGAAGAAAGCACATTTTAAAGTAATAATGATACCTTGACAATAAAGATCACAAAATCTAGAAGGGGTCATATGGGCTATAGCCTTCTGAGCCCTGTGGATGTAGCTCTTGGGCCACAGTCTTTCAGCACCATTCTTCTGATAATTAGAAGGAACTGCAAATGTGCTTGCAGTTGTCCTTGCACTGGTGTCCTCAACCTTAATGTTTTATGGGCTTGGAATAACCAACTGGGATATTTCTTGGAGGGTTAAAAACCCTCTTTTGACTCATCTTAAAGCGACATCATGCTGATGGAGGACCTAATGTGCACTCTGCATGCATTAGAGCTTCCCCGTAGGAAAGTATTGAATCAATGCTTTACTATGGGGATTTTGAAGATGCTGAACATCCTCATGCAGAGAGTGAGACCACCCAATATCATTTCACGGAGTTAAACTCCTTAAAAATCTAGGTGACACATCAAGTTGCTGTCTGGAACTGGCTGTCTTGACACTGCAATGTAAACATTGCAATTTCTTTGAAACTGCAATGTTTTCACTTTAGAAATACACCAGGTATAACAGAAACAACTTCAGTGAAAAAATAAATATTCAGTCGGGATAAAACAGTTGAAAAAAAGTTACCCCAATATACTGATTGCGTAGAAAATAGGACTCCTTTAGGTCCTCTACAATAGAGTATACACACACCAAAAAAATGGTTATCTACAATGCAGAAATATAATAGAAAAACATAGGGCAAAATTGCAAATATAGGGAGCGAAAAATTATAATCTTTAGAAATTCACTCACAAACTCAGATTGATTGTAGGCATATCAACATATAACTGAGTATCTTCTTATCGATATCAGGACATGTAGGAGAAAAGTAAAAAATAATAGTGCCGATATTCTATAACAAAGTAAACCTTTTAATGCACATTGCACTTACAGGATAAACAAAAAGTAGGCACATCACAAAACAGTTGCTTGGTGAAGGAAGACAGGAACCCCCAATGATGTTGTATAGAAATGGGATGTAGTTCTTCTTGAAGCACGGGAATAATGTGACCAATAGTGATGTCGCGAACATAAAATTTTCGGTTCGCGAACGGCGAACGCGAACTTCCGCAAATGTTCGCAAACGGGCGAACCGAGAGGCTAAGCAAGTTATGAAAAGCTATTATAATAGAAAATAGCACAGTCAGTAAAAAAGGGGACAAAACATTTTTTAGATACATATGAGAAAAGGAAAGTAAAACAAGGATTCGTTAGATTAAAAACAAAAGAAGGAAGATATGTTGAAGAGGATAAAGGTCTAGCTGCCTCAATTAATATTTTTGTTCAGTATTTACAGATGAAAATGAAGGAAAGGCACCTCAGTTAGGAAAAAGGACAAATGAATCATTTATTACATGTGAGTAGAGATGTCGCGAACATCAAATTTTCCATTCGCAAACGGCGAACGCGAATTTCCGCAAATTTTCGTGAACGGGCGAACCGCCATAGACTTCAATAGGCAGGCACATTTTAAAACCCACAGGGACTCTTTCTGGCCACAATAGTGATGGAAAAGTTGTTTCAAGGGGACTAACACCTGGACTGTGGCATGCCGGAGGGGGATCCATGGCAAAACTTCCATGGAAAATTACATAGTTGATGCAGAGTCTGGTTTTAATCCATAAAGGGCATAAATCACCTAACATTCCTAAATTGTTTGGAATAACGTGCTTTAAAACATCAGGTATGATGTTGTATCGATCAGGTAGTGTAAGGGTTACGCCCGCTTCACAGTGACAGACCAAACTCCCAGTTTAACGCACCGCAAACAACCGCAAACAGTCCATTTGCACAACCGCAAACTCCCCATTTGCACAAGGTTGGATACCAAGCTAGCCATGTCCCGTTCCTTGTCCTCACAGATGTCATTGAAGGTCTCTTCCTCCACCCAGCCACGTACAACACCAGGGGTCCCCGAAAGGTGACAACAAGCCCCCTGTATTTTTTTTTTTAAATGTACACTACTGTTACACCAGATATGAGTTGCACTGGTGTGACACTGTGCCCTGGCAGGCCCTGAAACGCACACGTGTGAAGGAAACTGACTGCTATTATTTCACAAAACCGCTTTGTTTTCCTGACACTATAGTGATCCTTTACGTTTTCTATGGCTACTTAACCCAATTACCTCCACGATAGAGGGGAGGGATTTTACTGTTTCTGTGGGAGTGATTAACATTGCGAAAAAAGGTCCATGTGGGAGTATACCTTGCTGGAGGACCTGCATAAAAGGCTGAGCTGGGGCCACCATTAAACAGACCGTTTTTACCCCTTCATGAAGTCTGGGCTCATGTTTGGGGGATTGGGAGCTATAATTCACAGGTATAAAACACCATTTAATATGAATAATATATTAAAGAATGGTAGGAAATAAGATTTATTTTTTTATTTCTCCATGACATTTTAACTGTGAATGCCATAATACGGTTTGCTTTTACTGCAATAAAACACATATATGTATTCAGCGATGTCTCACGTGTATAACAGTGTATATATTAAAGAAGAGATGCTTTTTACCAAAACTTTTAATAAACCCGTCGATTGTAACAGTTTTATCCCTTCAGACAGCCATCATAAAAGGACATAAAATTGCCTATGGGCAATTTAGACGTATGAGGCGAAATTGTACCGAATTGGATGTTTGCAAGGATCAAATGGAGAAAATGAAGATACAATTCCGGAAGGAAGGATATGATGAGGAGAAACTGACTAGTGCTATGGAGAAGGCTCTTAACCTGCCAAGACAAGAAACCTTAGAGAACAGAAAAGAACCACATAAATTGGATATTGAAACTCCAGCTTTTATAACTCAATTCAGCAACCAAGCAGGAAAAGTTAAAAACATTCTGAATAAACATTGGAAGGTTTTGAAGGGGGATAATGTATTAGGCCCCATTTTGGATGAGAAATCCAAAGTCATTTACTCACGTGAACCAAATATTAAAACTATGTTGGCTCCAACATTAAAAGAAGCAAGACAAAAAAGTGACAACTTTGAAAATGTGGGTTTCCACAAATGTAGTAAATGTCTGGGTTGTAGAAACAACCCAACTCAAGTACCAATAATTAAACAATTTCAGAAGATGAAAGAAGATGAGGATTTCAAAGTCAGAACAAAACTAAGCTGTAACTCTAGTGGTGTTATTTACCTTCTGATATGTCCCTGTGGAAGACACTATGTAGGACGGACCAAGAGAAAGTTTAGCATAAGGTTAGGGGAACATATCCGGAAATATTAGGAAAGGATTAAGCACCCACAACCTCTCAAGACATTTCTCCACCCATCATTCAAATGATCCAACAGGTCTAAAATTTCTAGCAATTGAAAAAGTGAATGTCCATTGGAGAGGAGGAGATCCAGAGAAATCCCTGGATAAAACTGAGGCCAAATGGATTTTCAAACTTAATAGTCTTGAACCACTAGGCTTGAATATTGACTTTGAATTGAATGCATTTCTCTAACATATCCCTCCCTCCTCCTTCTCTCTCTTTTTTTTTTTTTTTTTTTTAAATCACCTAAGAAGAACGGGATATTTTTGGGATGATCAAGGCCATTATAAGGCTAAAAATAATTTTTACTTTTGCTATTATTTTTTTTTTTCTTTTTATAGATTTGATATGGATTTTATATGAATTTTTTCTAGTGTATGACTCTTGTAACCATTATCTTGAGTTTTATACCATTGTGATTTTTCTATAACCAAATGGAATAGTAATGAGAAATGTTATGCTTTTCAGAAAGTCACCCAAGAAGAACGATATATTTCATAATCAAGTATATTATATTATTAATTATTATATTTTTAGGTGTAATGATTTATTTTATTTTTATCAATTACTATAGATTATATTTTTAGGTGTAACGATTTATTTATTTTTTAACTTTTATTTTTATATCTATTATTTTTATAGACCTTATATTGATATAGAAAGTTTCCAGTGTATGACTTTTTAATTATTATCTAGTGTAGTTCCACCCCATTGCAATATGATTGTGTTTACAATATAATGTGTCCAAAGGAAATGTCATGATTTCGTTTTTCATTGTAATTATGCTATGGTTTTATCTGTATGTATTTTACTGAAAATGCGAAGTGATTTATGTAGTAGAAATAAGTTTTTTTAGGTTAAGTAGATAAGGGGTTAACATTTGAACTGAGCAATTAGACCAGAGAGTACTTAATAGAAGGGAGAACCGAGAATGCCATCCTCTGATGAAGTGATCCTATAATCACGAAACGCGTAAGGCGGCATTCTACATTGATTCCCAGGAGAGCAGGCTGGAACGCAACCAGAGCCGCAGTGGAACAAACGCGGCTGGCAGCAAGTCTGTTTACAGCACGAGGAGGTTCACACTCGATTTCATCCGGCCGGTGAGAAGAGTTCTTTACATTCTTTGGACCCTCAGACTTTAGACTTGGCAGCAACTGCTCTTCATATTTGTCTTTTATATTTAATGTGTAAGTTATAGACAGTGTATTGTTGCTAATAAAATCTTTTATATTTTAAGCAATCTGTCGGCTGCACAATATAAATGACATAGTATTTAAAAATTCTCCCATTTATTCTACCTATTCCCCAGTGTATTGGTTTATATATATGATAGAACCTTTACTAGATTATTTCTACTCAGCTATTTTTCATTTATTTATTTTTTGCCCCTATATGGAAAGAAAAAATACAAGTAGCTGATACATTTGTTTATTTAATATTGCTACTTTGTGAACTCAGATTGCAGCTATTGATACCAATACTATTTCCACAGAATCCTGCAACCACTATTGTTAACTCAATAGGCACCAAATCTTTATGTATTCAGCGATGTCTCATGTGTATAACAGTACCCCCTATGTACAGGTTTTATGGTGTTTTGGGAAGTTACAGAGTCAAATATAGCATGTTACATTTATCACACTGAAATTCGCAAGATTGGTTATGTTGCCTTTGTGACCGTATGGTAGCCCAGGAATGAAAATGATGGCATAACATTTGCAATAGTAGACAAACCAAGGTATTGCAAATGGGGTATGTCCGGTCTTTTTTAGTAGCCACTTGGTCACAAACACTGGCCAAAGTTATTGTTAATATTTGATTGTATGTGAAAAATGCAAAAAACTAATCTGAATGCCAATTTTGGCCAGTGTTTGTGACTAAGTGGCTACTATGAAAGACTGGACATGCCCCTTTTGAAATACCTCGGGTTGTCTACTATTGCAAATGGTATGCCATCATGGGGGTAATTCTCATTCCTGGGCTACCATACGGTCTCAAAGGCAACGTAACCAATCTGGCTAATTTCAATGTGAAAAAACTGAAACGCAAGCCTTATATTTGACTCAGTAACCAAGGGGCCCATGGACTGTTTGCGGTTGTTTGCGGTGCGTTAAACTGGGAGTTTGGTCTGTCACTGTGAAGCGGGCGTAACCCTTACACTACCTGATCGATACAACATCATACCTGATGTTTTAAAGCACGTTATTCCAAACAATTTAGGAATGTTAGGTGATTTAAACACCATTGTAGCAAACTCACCCCTTTAAGGGAGTTTTCCATGAGCTTTTGGAGGGGCCTACTTGCCCGCCTCCTGCCCTGTGACTACGGCCCCTGTGATGTATTGCCCTTTAAGAACATATTTGGGCATCATAGATTTTAATTGTGCGGCTACTGGCCCTTTAAGCACAGTGAATGGACTTTTATTGGACTGTGTATGTCCCTTTAAGAACATCTGGGGACATATTGTGACTTTTGAGAACAATGCCCCTTTAAGACTTTGTCCCCAGACTGTTAAAATCCTTTGATCATTGCTATTTTCCACTTGGTTCAGTAAATGGGGCTTAGTGAACCAGGTACCACACAGGCGGACCACCCAGAAGTGGAATGTGCCATCAATTTACCTCCCAGGCTGGGAGCCTGCTGTAGGTAAATTGCCGAACGCTGGGATGCCGCCGTGCAAATGAACACATGGCGGCGGCCATCTTTGTTCATTCAATGCGGTCAGCGGTGTGTGTAGCCAAATCCATGGAACTGAAATCGGCTATACAGTTCGCAAACACCGCTGAGTATTACCTTCTCCCACAATGATTTTGCAGCAGCAGAGACTAAGTCCCATTCGGCGATGGGACTTAGTCATTTTTTCAGTGTGAAATTAACCGACCGCACATCCCAAATCTATGGAACTGTTTTGGGCAGGAAAATGTGCGTGCGGTCGGTCATAAAGGGACCTCCAGCTAACTTTTAAACCCCTGGATGTAATTGGCTGAATTTCGACTATGTTTATAATTAAAATGTGCTGAATAATAATGTCATTTTTTTTTATATTGAATGTATAGTTTTAAAGTTATAGTACATGTGTAAAAACTTTATTTCTCTGCCAGTGATAATTACATTAACCCAGGGGAGGATTTTGTCTGTAATTGCTGGGAGTGTCTGAGTGTACTGTACGTATTGATTGGTTGTTTTACAAAACCCTGTGGGCAGTACTATGTGTGCAAAATGTGCATAAAAGCAGTGTCTCATTAAAAGCTTCAGTTCTTCTTCACCCTCAATTTGAGTCCTGTCTCTTATTGGGGGAATCTGCTACAAGGGATTGCTATGCTCTGCATATTCCCTTGCTATAATCACTCCTAAACTCTTGCAAGAGCTTGTTCCTGGTTTGCGCTCTGAAGGAGTCTACGGTGGTTATGGTGTTGGCTGGAGTGCTGGAAGCCCTCAGAAAGCGCTAGGAAGCGCTAAAATGTATCACAACAATTATCTCGTCCAGGTAAGTGCCATTTGTGTGTAGAAAAATGTCAGTTTCACTGACGATATTATCGTTGTAATACATTTTACTGCTTTGAAACACATATTAATATTTGGCTATGGGAGGGATAATGTATAATAAACACAGGTTACTGGCTATGGGGGAGATAAAGTATAATAAGCACAAGTTACTGGCTATGGGGGGGATAAAGTATAATAAGCACAGGTTACTGGCTATGGGAGGATAATGTATAAGAAACACAGGTTACTGGCTATGGGAGGATAATGTATAATAAACACAGGTTACTGGCTATGGGAGGATAATGTATAATAAACACAGGTTACTGGCTATGGGGAGGATAATGTATAATAAACACATGTTACTGGCTATGGGAGGATACTGTATAATAAACACAGGTTACTGGCTATGGGGGATAATGTATAATAAACACAGGTTACTGGCTATGGGGGATAATGTATAATAAACACAGGTTACTGGCTATGGGGAGGATAATGTATAATAAACACAGGTTACTGGCTATGGGAGGATACTGTATAATAAACACAAGTTACTGGCTATGGGGGATAATGTATAATAAACACAGGTTACTGGCTATGGGGGATAATGTATAATAAACACAGGTTATTGGCTATGGGGGGATAATGTATAATAAACACAGGTTACTGGCTATGGGGGATAATGTATAATAAACACAGGTTACTGGCTATGGAGGATAATGTATAATAAACACAAACACACACACAAAAAAAAAAGAATGCAGCTTCAGAATTAATCTAAATTGTATGCTGTCTAGGAGGTGGGAGGGTCTGGGAGGGAGGGTCTGCTGCTGATTGGCTGGAATGTGTCTGCTGACTGTGAGGTACAGGGTTTAAGTTTACTCAATGATGACGAATAGGGGGCGGACCGAACATCGCATATGTTCGCCATCCGTGGCGAACGCGAACAAGCTATGTTCGCCAGGAACTATTCGCAGGCGAACCGTTCGGGACATCACTAGTGACCAAGATAAAACGTTGAATAAACAAACATAAAAAAATAAACTCTAATAACACTTTAAAAAGGTCCTACACATTTTGTTCATATAGCATGAACTTCCTAGGGAAATAAGGCACAAGTTCGTTTCTTCGTAATTATATAATCCTTAAGAGTCGGTGGTGCGCTTTTTAAAGCTATCGGGTTCCACCCTCATTGCGGATACATAAGTCCATAAATGTCCATGATAAAAAACAAGAACACGATATACAGAAAAATGAAGGATTAGCAAAAGAGAATAGACTAAAGTTCTATCTATGGATGCAGACATACATGTATCATAAAATGGGAAAGACTGAATAGCTGAGAAGAAGGTGGTGTGTTTTATATATATATATATATATATATATATATATATATATAGATAGCGAGCTTAAGGGATTTTAAAAAAAAAAGACAAGTCCAGATAAAAATAGATAAATACACTTAAAAAGGAAAATGTAAAAGAAAGAAAATAAAAATAAAGAAAATACAAAATACATTATAAAAAAATAGAAATAAAAATAAAAATAGAAATAAAATGTAAAAAATGTCACTTGCTGGGTTAAGGGGTCAGGAATACTGCACCCAGACCACTTCACTAAGACCCAGGTAAGTAACAGAAGCGTTTTTTAACCTTTTCTGCACCACGGGGTAGGGGGGAGGGTGGATAGGAGGGATCTGCAATTGTACGGGTAAGTTATATGTCTCCCCAATTCACTTCATGACATATACTATATTTCCTTAGCAATAAAGGCAATGAACCTCTTCCAAGCTTCCTACCTGTACCCGCTTAAAATATTTTATCGGTCCTTCTTCCCTACACAGTTCTCTCGTACAACTCCCATGCTTTTACCAGCTGGGGATTTACCATTTGTTCTTCATTGCAGGGTTGTACTTATCACTGAACAGTGTTTGTATGTTTGAATGTGTGGCGAAAGTAACCACTGGTACTTGGAGGGGCCTGCTTGCCAGCCTCTTGCCCCAGGATTATGGGCCCTGCAAAAACACATGTTAAAAAGTGACTTCCATGGAAAAACCAAACCACTAGACCGATCTGGGTAATTTTTGGATATGTTGGTCACTCAGATGAGGGATTTCCATGGATCATAAGGGGTACTTTTGGGGTGTTTGTAAATTGTGTGTTTCTCTGTACCTGGAGATAATTTATTATCTCTCAGACACAGAGGAGGAGTATGTTGAATGTATTGCTTATCTGTGCCTCTTTCCCTCAGGGCCGTCTATAATATGATTAGGATCCTGGGCAATTCATTTTCTTGGGCCCCTTGGGCCCTGCCCCTCCCACCCCTCCCTCCACCTCATCCCCCAATTATGCCCAACCCGCAATCACACTGACAGACATACTGACACATACACACACACAGACAGACATTAAAAAATTTCACAGATACATACTGACACACATATACACTAACACACAAATATATACTTGCATTCATACTGACACACACAGACATACACACACACACAAATACATACACTGACAGATATACTGACATACACACAGACACACACACACAGGCATACTTACACACACACAGACATACTAACACACACAGGCCTACTGACACACACACACACACGGACAGACATACATACATACACACACAGACATACACACAAACACAGACAGACAGACAGAAAGACACACACTGACATACATTTAGCCACCCTCCAGGTTCTTACCTTTTTCTGGAGGGTGGTTTCCCTGAGGTCCAGTGGCAGGCTGAGGCAGATGGGAGTTCTTCTCTGGAACTCTTCTCCTCCCTGCCTTCCTCCTCCCGCGCGGCTCTGATCTCCAGGGGGAGGAAGTGACGCGCGGCACTTACTTCCTCCCAGCCAGCTGGCGAACAGGAAGGGGCCCGGTCGTGCTGTTTAAGCGTCACAGCGCCCGACTGGACCCCTGCTGATACATGCCCACCCGGGGGGGCCTCCTTAGTGTGTGAGCTGGTCCATGGGGGCTGCACAAATTGCGGGGCCCACGGGGCAGCTGCTCTGGGGCCCCCCAGGAGCAACTGGGCCCAGGCCGCTGCCCGTTTGCCCAGCGTTGAAGACGGCCCTGCTTCCCCTCCCCCTTTTTCCTGTCCTATTTTTTCCCCAGCAGGGCGTTGTCCCAGGGACACTGCCAGACCAGTTTAAACTAACTGCTTTGTCCCTCCTCAATCTCCCATCAGCCCTTGCAATAGTCTGACCCCACCCTTTCTTGTACTATAGTAATCTATGTAACCTATTGTATGTAAATGAGGCTGTTGGGGGTTTAAGATGTGTGTATAAATTGTAAACAGACCTGCTTGTAAGAGCTTGTTCCTGCTATGCTCTCTGGATTAGGAGAGGTCTACCCACTGGAAGCAGGATCCTGGTCTTGGGTCCAGAGTGGGTGGAGAACGGTGAGACCCCGGCGCAGCTGCATCGCTGGAAGTGGGGTCTGCAGTGCTTATGGTGTCTGGTGGAGTGCTTGAAGTCCTCGGCAAGCGCTAGGAGCATCAATTGGTGGAGGTATGCAGTTGGAGTGCCAGCGTTCCGTCACAGAATGTAAGCATGCTTTTTGTGTGGAATATGTGTGTGTGCAGAGGCGGCTCTCTAATTAGGCGATTTAAGTGGCCGCCTAAGGCCTCACACTGGCTGGGGCCTCACGGCCACCTAAATCACGTAGGGCAGAGTGACATCGGGAGAGTGTCTCGTGAGGCCCCTCCAGTCTGCCCTGAGAGCCAGCCTTCAGTCTGCAGCTCTGCTGGGTGTGAGCTGCAGACTGCAGTGTAAAGAGGAGTCTTGCGATCTCCAGAGGTCAGAAGCGTTGCCATGGAGACCCGCGGCAATGCTCCGATTGGCTGGGGATCGCTAGACTCCTATCATGTGGTCTGCAGCTCACACCCGGCAGAGCTACAGACTGGATAGGAAGGCCACTGGACCACCAGGGAGAATGACAGCCCACAGGACCACCACTCTGCCCTCTGTCACCCCACACTCTGCCCCCTGTCACCCCCGCCTTCCCTTACTGTCAGGTCACCTGCCCCTGCGTGGCTAGTGGCAACCTTGCTTACCTCATCACAGCGAGCGGCATCAGGTCCCTGTCTCCAGACTGACAGTGTGTCTGATGCTGCACGCTCCAGAGCAGCTTCCTTATGTGTGTGCTGCACCCAGTCATGTGACCCGGCACACAGTGATTACCTCAGAGACCACAAGGGAGGGGAAAAATTCCTCCCACATGTTGTGGTTAACACTAATTGGAGATTAGCCAATCAGACACACCCAGTGTATATATAAGCTAGCCCCTCCCTTCCCTCAGTGCTCTGTTGTGGTCTTTGGTTTACCATTGAGCGTTGCACTTGTTATTTGGATTTCCTGGCTACTAATATTTGGCTTTGTCCCTCGTTATTCAGTCTCTCTATTTTCCTTGACCTCGGCTAGTGTTTTGACTATCCTTTGTTGCATAACCCAACCATTCTAAGGATCGGTATTGCAATTTTCTCTACTCTGTCCTGTCTGCAAGTTAGGGTTCCCTAGTGAACGTTACACTTACTATAACCCATCTTGATACTGGCACACTCACCCCCTTCAACCAAACCACACTCAACTCCCCTCATTCTGCCATACTCACCCTATCACATTGCCCCCTAATCCTGTTAAACTCACCTTTTCTCTCACTGTCACCCCCTCACTTTGCCCCCTGTCACCCCCGACTCAGCCACTTGTCACCCCTTCCTTCCCTCACTCAGTTACCAGTCACCCCTCACTCAGCCCCCTGTTACCCCTCCTTGTCACCCCCTCACTCAGCCACCAGTCACCCCTCACTCAGCCCCTTGTTACCCCCTCCTTGTTACCCCCTTCTTGTCACCCCCTCACTCAGCCACAAGTCACCCCTCACTCAGCCCCCTGCTACCCCCTCCTTGTCACCCCCTCACTCAGCCAACAGTCACCCCTCACTCAGCCCCCTGTTACCCCCTCCTTGTCAACCCCTCACTCTGTCCCTGTCACCCCCTCACTCTGTCCCATGTCTCCCCCTCACTCTGCCCCCTGTCACCCTCTCACTCTGCCCCCTGTCACCCCCTCATTCAGCTAACTGTCACCCCCTCACTCAGCTAACTGTCACCCCCCTGTCACCCCTCCTTCCCTCATTCAGCCCCCTGTCACACCCTCACTCAGCTACCTGTAACCTCCTCTTTCCCTCACTCACATTACCCCCTAATCATGTTACATCTTTTCTCTCACTGTCACGCTCACTACTCCTTTTCCTGTCACACTCTCTCCTCCAACCGTGCTACATTCACTTCCAACCCTGCCACACTCACCCCCTCACTCTACCACACTCACCCTGTCAATTAATTCACCTCAATCATGTCACATTCACCTCCTCTTGCCCTATCACACTCACTCACCAACAATGCCACAATTACCCCAACCCTGTGATACACACCTCCCCAACCATGCCACATTCACCCTGTGACATTAACAATTAAACCAGTCACGCTTACCTCCCCTCACCCTGTAACACTCCATCCTTCAACCATGTCACACTTGCCCTCCCTCCTTCTGTCACACTTACCCCCTCACCCTGTCGCACTCACCCTGCCAAAGTTACCCCTTTATGCACCCTGTCACAGTCGCCCCTGAAGACAATCATTATGCACACAAAGTCATAAAACATATCTTGGCCATAAACAAAGTGCACAAAAGCCACAGGCAGATGCCCATATACACAAAACACCGCACATACACACAAAACACTCACAGTCAGACACTATTAGGCACATACAAAGGTAGACAATGCCAAACACACTCAAATACACACAGCCAGATAAATACACATTGTGACTATATGTCTTTATTAGTCAATATTTGTGTCTCTGTGCATCGGTGTGTTTTGTGTGTGTGTGTGTGTGTGGAACAGGAGTTTCTGTTTCCTGTACCCGGCCGGACTGACAGGAAGGTGCACACTCAGTGTGTGTGCACCTTCCTATCAATCCGGCCGGCACCGCGGACGCAGAGCAGCTCGGCCACGCTACGGGGAGGGGGTAAAAAGAGAGAGGGAGGGAGGGGGGGGGAGTTAAAAGAGAGGGGGGGGATTAAAAGAGAGAGGGGGGGATTAAAAGAGAGAGGGGGGATTAAAAGAGAGAAGGGGGTTTAAAAGAGAGAGGGAGGGGGGTTAAAAGAGAGAGGGAGGGGGGGTTAAAAGAGAGAGGGGGGGTTGTTAAAAGAGATGGGTTAAAAGAGAGAGGGAGGGGGGTTTAAAAGAGGGAGGGGGTTAAAAGAGAGAGGGAGGGGGGGTTAAAAGAGGGAGGGGGGGGGGTTAAAAGAGAGGGGGTTAAAAGAGAGAGGGGGGTTAAAAGAGAGAGGGGGGAGGTTAAAAGAGAGAGGGGGGGTTAAAAGAGAGAGGGAGGGGGGTAAAAAGAAAGAGGGCGGGGGGTAAAAAGAGAGAGGGAGGGGGGTAAAAAGAGAGAGGGAGGGGGGTAAGAAGAGAGGGGGTAAGAAGAGAGAGGGAGGGGGATAAGAGGAGGGAGGGGGGTAAGAAGGGAGGTGGGTAAGAAGAGGGAGGGGGGTAAGAAAAGGGAGGGGGGTAAGAAGGGAGGGGGGAGTAAGAAGGGGGTAAGAAGAGGGGAGGGGGAGTAAAAGAGGAAGGGGGGAGTAAGAAGAGGGGGAGGGGAGAGTAAGAAGAGGGGGGAGGGGGGTAAGAAGAGGGGAGAGTAAGAAGAGAGGGGGGAGTAAAGGGGGTAAGAAGAGGGGAGGGGGGAGTAAAAAGAGGAAGGGGGAGTAAGAAGAGGGGGGAGGGGGTAAGAAGAGCGGGGAGGGGGTAAGAAGAGGGGAGGGGGGAGTAAAAAGAGGAAGGGGGAGTAAGAAGAGGGGGGAGGGGGGTAAGAAGAGCGGGGAGGGGGTAAGAAGAGGGGGGAGGGTGTAAGAAGAGGGGGGAGTAAGAAGAGGTGGGAGTAAGAAGAGGGGGAGGGGGGAGTAAGAAGAGGGGGAGAGTAAGAAGGGGGAGTAAGGAGAGGGGGAGGGGGAGTAAGAAGAGGGGGAGAGTAAAAAGGGTGGTAAGAAGAGAGTGGGAGTAAGAAGGGGATAAGAAGAGGGGGAGGGGGGTAAGAAGAGGGGGAGGGGGGAGTAAGAGGAGGGCAATTGCCCCCTCCCCTGTCCGCAGGCACCGTGCGGGCAGCCGGCAGGGGAGGGAGGAAGAGAGGACCCGGGAGCTCAGCCTGCAGCTCCTCTGGGTCCTTCTTGCGCGAGCACAGATCGTTGCCGCGGTTACCACGGCAACGTTACGGCTCTTGCGAGAGTAAACTCTAGCCCGGGAGCTACCAACACTGCGACCACCAGGTATTCCTGGTGGTCGCAGTGGTGAGAGTGAACTTTAGCCCCATAAACACACTGCCCCCACACACCAAACACATTCACACACTGCCCCCCATACACACACACTGCCCCCACACACACCATACACATTTACACACATTGCCTCACACACACACACATACACTGCCCACCCATACACACACAGCCCCCCATACTAACATTGCCACACACATACACAGTCCCCTCATACACACATTGCCCCACACACCCTACACATTCACACACTACACCCCCTCACACACACTGAACCTTTCACACACACACTGCACCCCTTACACATTGCACCACTGCTCCTATACCCTACTACAGCCTCATATCCCAGCAGACCCCAGGTAAGTTGTCAAACTGTTCTTAAACGGTTTGACTACTTACTCTGGGAGGGGGGCACGGCCCTCCTGGCACCATAACGACTACACAGAGTAGTAGTGGTTATTGTGCATGGATTATTTCTTTAAATAATCTACGAGTGCCCCAGTAGCCAGCAAGCCAGCCAACCCACAGGCCAGCCAGTCCACAGGCTGGCCAGTAGACAGCCAGCCAGCCTACAGGCCACCAGTTAGGCTTAAAGCCAGCAAACCCACAGCCTGCCAACCGCAGCCAGCAAGCCACAGCCTGCCAGCCAGCAAGCCACAGCCAGCAAGCCACAGCCTGCCAGTCGCAGCCAGTAAGCCCACAGCCTGCCAGCCGCAGCCAGCAAGCCCACAGCCTGCCAGCCGCAGCCAGCAAGCCCACAGCCTGCCGGCAGTAGCCAGCAAGCCCACAGCCTGCCAGCAAGCCCACAGCCTGCCAGCCGCAGCCAGTAAGCCCACAGCCTTCCAGCAAGCCCACAGCCTGCCAGCCGCAGCCAGTAAGCCCACAGCCTTCCAGCAAGCCCACAGCCTGCCAGCCGCAGCCAGCAAGCCACAGCCAGCAAGCCACAGCCTGCCAGCCGCAGCCAGCAAGCCCACAGCCTGCCAGCCGCAGCCAGCAAGCCCACAGCCTGCCGGCAGTAGCCAGCAAGCCCACAGCCTGCCAGCAAGCCCACAGCCTGCCAGCCGCAGCCAGTAAGCCCACAGCCTTCCAGCAAGCCCACAGCCTGCCAGCCGCAGCCAGCAAGCCCACAGCCTGCCGGCAGTAGCCAGCAAGCCCACAGCCTGCCAGCAAGCCCACAGCCTGCCAGCCGCAGCCAGTAAGCCCACAGCCTTCCAGCAAGCCCACAGACTGCCAGCCAGCAACAGTAATTAAGGTAAGAGGAGCCAACTTGGCCTAGGTATCAGCTATGTTGTGTTGCTATATTGTGAATAGGAACCAGAGTGTTGGAGAGACCCCCTCCAGGCCCCATTAGACTCCATTAGACTTTCTAACACACTCTCTAAAGGACACTGAGAAAGCCTCTGCTAGAATGCTCCCCCCCCCCCCTCCATGGCCCATTAGCCCTCAATTGTAGTCTCTACTGGGGCCTGGAGGCGACTGTTTCCAGCAGGGACACTGAGATGGCCTCTGTTAGAAAGACCCCCTTCCAAGCCTATTAGACTCCATTGTAGTCTCTAATAGGGCCTGGAGGGGATTCTTTCTAACACACTCTCTAAAGGACACTGAGATAGCCTCTGCTAGAAAGACCCCCCTCCATGGCCCATTGTAGTCTCTACTGGGGCCTTGAAGGGATTATTTCACTTTTGTTCCTTGTGTCTAAAGATTGTGTAGGGTGTGGCTGGAGGCGGTGCATGGAGGCGGGACATGGGTGGCGCTTGCTGCGGAGTATGGGTGGGGCCTGTAAGGGGCCCTTGATTTATTTTGCCCGGGGGCCCTGAGGGTTCTCAGTCCGCCCCTGTTTGGGAGACAAACAAGGGGGTATGGACAACAGAACATAGGGGACTGGAGTCTGCTACAACATATTTTTAGCCACCCCCTTGCTTCCATACCTTTTTGGTGCAGAAGGGTGGCTTTTGGGGTACATTGGCATCTGGCTGAGTGTGATGGGACTTTGGTACAGGCTCTCCCTGCTCTGGTCCTAGTTTCAATCTCCCTTCTCTCTGGTCCTCCCCTCTCTCCCACTCAACTTGTTGGGAAGATGGGAGGAAGTGACTTGTACTCAAAACTGTGGCTTCACACTAAGCAGGGGGCCCGATTACACTATTAAAGGAGGCCGCAGTGCCTGACCGGGCACCTGATCCAAGATGTACATTGGATTGGGGCCTCAAAGATGTCCACCTGATGTGCCCCATGAACTTGTGTTCCTGGCGAAGTCGCATCGGCCTTGTAGCATCAAGCGGTCTATTCGGCTTTAGCAGTGTGTTGTAGCACCAGCACGGCTGTGTACAACCACTGCTGTAGCAACGACTGTTTTTGCAGAAAAAAATCCCTGTATTTTTTCTGTGCAGTGAAAGAAAATTTAATTACATGTTTGCAATCAAACATGAAGTGTGTGTGGGGAATCTAGTGTGTGTAAGTCATAGTGTATGTACAAGAAATGTAGTGTGTGTAGGTCCGCAGCGTGTGTGAAGGGTGCTGTGTGTGTGGGGTGCAGTGTGTGTGGGGGGTGCAGTATGTGTAGCGTTGTAATGTATGTGAAGGGTGCAATGTGTGTGAGGGGTTCAATGTGTGTAAGAGGAGCAGTGTGTGAGTGTATTTTTGTGAGGGGTGCATTGTGTGTGTGAAGGGTGGAATATGTGCTTGATAGGCGCAGTGTGTGTGAGGGATGCAGTGTGTTTGAAGGATGCAGTATGTGTTAGGGGTGCAGTGTGTGTGTGTGTGAAGGATGCAATGTGTTTGAGGGGTGCATGTGTGTGAGGGGTGCAGTGTGCATATATGTTGGCAGGTATAGGCCTATATTGTATGTGGAGCCAGGGAGGGGGGACATTGTAAACCCTGATGGTCCTGTGATACTGATTGAACTCTAGCAGCTCCTCTGGCTAGAGTTCACTCTTTTGAGATCTGGCACTGAGAGTGCAAGAGGAACATTCAGAGCCTGATGGAGCTGCTGGCTAGAGCCCACGGGTCCTCTCCCCTCTCCTGCTGGATTTACTGCATTTGATTTACTGCATTTGATGGCAAACAGCAAAGCTGACACTTGTATAGTGCCAACCCGCCATGGGCTGGCAGGAAAGATCCTCTGATTTACACTGCTGGCCTCGGCTTATGGCCATCATGGCCCACCGGGCATTTCCCTGGTCTGCCCCATCCCACCGTTTGTTTACTCCTTCCAGTTATGTATTAACTCCTTTGCCTGTCTTCCTCCTTCTATGCAAGTAGCAATCCCTCTGCCTGTCCTCCAAATACTGCCTTTACAAAGGCACTTCTGGCACACTGGCTCTCTGGCCAGTGCACACAGAAAGCAGGTCCTAAAATTGTACTACGGGAATCGCTAACAGTACCAAACAGGGCACACAGTTCCCAATGGAATATATAATCATTATTTCAATCGGAACTAGACTCTAGGGACTTTCACTTGTGCAGACTCAAATTAATTCAATCAGATAGTAAATATGCAGGCAACAATAGACTAATGAAATGTGATTCGGACTAGGGAAGTCTGGGGAATATAAAAACGCAGAATGTTTTATTTCCTTTCACTATGCATAATACAATACCCTGGTAGAAATTGTGAAATTTTGCCATTGATTTTGAAAATAGGACTGATCATGCATAAAAATGTCTTTTATTGAAGGATAGTGATCATATGAAGCCATTTTTTTTTTATCACATAGTTGTTTGGTTCCTTTTTAAAGCATAATGATAGCAGAAATCATTAAATGGCCCTGATCAACAGTTTACACGCTTCAATGTTTGGCCTTGTTACAGAAACACAAGGTGACACACACATAGGTTAAAATTGCAATTAAAAGGTTAATTCTTCGCTTAATTCTTCGCACCTGTGGCTTTCTAAATTACAATTAGTGTCTGTGTAAAAATAGTCAATGAGTTTGTTAGCTCACATGGATGCACTGAGCAGGCTAGATACTGAGTCATGGGATGCAGAAAAGAACTGTCAAAAGACCTGCGTAACAAGGTAATGGAATGTTATAAAGATGGAAAAGGATATAAAAAGATATCCAAAGCCTTGAAAATGCCAGTCAGTACTGTTCAATCTAGTATTAAGAAGTGGGAAATTTCAGGATCTCTTGATACCAAGCTAAGGTCAGGTTGACCATGAAAGATGTCAGCCACAACTGCCAGTAGAATTGATCGGGATACAAATAAAAACCTACATGTAACCTCATGAGAAATACAGGCTGCTCTGGAAAAAGATGTTGTAGTTGTTTCAAGGAGCACAATACGACGATACTTGAACAAAAATGAG
This sequence comes from Pelobates fuscus, assembly GCF_036172605.1. Taxonomy (NCBI): domain Eukaryota; kingdom Metazoa; phylum Chordata; class Amphibia; order Anura; family Pelobatidae; genus Pelobates; species Pelobates fuscus. The sequence continues at coordinate 261,765,932 of NC_086318.1, forward strand.
CTGCATGGTTGAGTTGCCAGAAAGAAGCCTTTACTGCACCAATGCACAAAAAAGTCCAGTTACAATATGCCCAACAACACCTTGACACACCTCACAGCTTCTGACACACTGTAATTTGAAGTGACAAGACCAAAATAAAGCTTTATGGTCACAATCATAAGCGCTATGTTTGGAGAGGGGTTAACAAAGTCTATAGTGAAAAGAATACCATCCCCACTGTGAAGCATGCTTGTGGCTCACCAGTTTTTTGTGGGTGTGTGAGCTGTGAGGGCACGGGGAATCTTGTGAAAATTGATGGCGAGATGAATGCAGCATGTTATCAGAAAATACTGGCAGGCAATTTTGCATGAAGGCTGCTCATGGTATGCTCTTGGACTTTCCAGCATGACAATGACCATAAGCACAAGGCCAAGTTTACTTTCCAGTGGTTACAGCAGAAAAAGATGAAGGTTCTGGAGTGGCCATCACAGTCTCCTGACCTTAATATGTGCAGTTCATGCAAGACGACCAAAGACTTTGCATGGTCTGGAGGCATTTTGCCAAGATGAATGAGCAGCAATACTACCTGCAAGAACTAGGGGTCTCCTAACTAATACAAAAGGCTGCACGCTGCAATTGATGCTAAAGGGAGCAATACACAGTATTAAGAACTAAGGGTATGAAGACTTTTAAATAGGGGTAATTTCTATTTTTTCTTTTTTGACATGTTTTGTTTTATGATTGTGCCATTCTATTTTAACCTACAGTTGACTATGAATCCCATAAGAAATAAAAGAAATGTGTTTTGCCTGCTCACTCATATTTTCTTTAAAAATGGTACATATCCCTCTCTCACCACTAATATTTATACTGTGTCTAGAACCTCTAATTTGACATATAAAACAATATCAGAATATTGCTGGCATGTCCACACCAGATGGATGTCAGAAACTGGGCCTTTTCACGGATGAAATCCTCTTATTTATAACGAACCCAACGACCTCCATTCCCAACTTACTCAGCCTACTGGACTCTTATGGTCACGTTTCTTACTATAAAAATAACTCCTCCAAAACTCAAGCGCTCCCAATGAATCTACCAAAAGCTACGACAGACACGCTGACATAAGCATACCCCTTTGACTGGCGCAAGAAATCTCTCTCATATTTGGGTATCAAACTGACCAAATCCCTGCACCATCTCCCACAAGAAAACCATGTCCCGGTGCTACATAAGATTAGATCTCACATGACACAATGGACCGACATGCAGTTGTCGTGGCTGGGCCGCTTTAGTTCGATATAGGTGATGATACTCCCGCACATTCTATACTTGTTTCGCACGATACCTATTACACTACCAAACAAAATGATGAAACAATTCCAGTCTGCGATAAACGCACACATTTGGAGGAGAAAACCCCCATGAATAGCGAGTTGTACACTATGCTTTTCCTATTCCAAGGGGGGTTTAGGGGTGCCTGATATCAAAACCTACTACAGGATGTCTTTATTGGCGCAGTGTGTGCGCCTTCTCACTGAATCTACTCAGTCAAGGGGACCACTATGGCTGCCCCTCGAGAACGCCTGCTTACACCTGAGTAATCTGTTACACATGATATGGACAAGGGCGCCTCTACCTCTAACGGGCAGCCCCTTATTAGCATGTTCTAAAACTTCATGCCTGGAGGATCTGGTCAGAAAGAATACTATATCCCTACTCCCTGCTCAGGTTGGCTCCCCTGGCTGCTCTGACAGTGCTGTCTCCTGATCTACCTTTAGAGTCTTGGGTCACCAGAGACATTGGCACTGTGGATAGGCTCTTTACTAATGATAAGCTAAAGACGTTCCCTGATGTGCAGGACAGGTTCTCCTTGCCAACATGAGACCTATTTCTCTGGGCAAGATTAACATGCCTAGCCCAACACACCCACCCACAATTAACTTAAAACTAATACTTATCAAGAAGGCACTTCTCTCCCTCTGCTATACTGCATTATTATTTGAAAGGACTCTAGACAAATTGCCTTATATGAGACAATGGGAGCGGGATATAGGGAGGGAGGTCTTATTACCCCAGTGGCAGACTGCTATGGAGCACACCAAGCAAGCCTCCAGCAGTCTTTCCTTGTGGGAAGTTTACTGTAAAATTACCATGAGATAGTGTTTGGTGCCTCACAGGTTGTCACATATTTACAGTACCACCTCTCCACACTGCTGGAAGTGCGAAGATGCGAAAGGGACAATTTACCATGTTTTGGCAATACACAGCTTTAGCACGCTTCTAGAAACAAATCCAGATGATTGTCCGTAGCATAACCACCCTTACTATCCCTCTATGACTTGAGCATTACATACTCCACATCATACCAGAACAGGAGGCCAGCCCTCACCGAGCAGTAGTAATCAACCTGTTGACAGTAGCAAAAGTGTGGTTGGCGTTCCACTGGAAAAGTAGAGGTGCACTATGGCAGAGATCACCAGCCGAATGGATGACATATACTCATACGAACAGATGGCTTTTCGAATTAGGGGTAACGCAGCCAAACATGCCTGAATAACCGAAACTCTAACTGGAGCAAAACCCCTTTTTCCCAATACCGGTTACTAAAATGCCAAATTCAAGTGACTGTAAATGAGCCTATACCCTATACCCTTTTATTTTCTGTATCCCTGTTAAACAAAACCAGACAGCAGCGACGCGTATGCAATGACTATTTTAGTAATGTGAATATGGTATAATGAATGCTATCATAATGTGCAATGACTCGACTTGATTTGTGGACATATCATTAATGCAATGCTTCACTATAACTGATGTCACTATGTACATAACTGAAATTGGTTTTTGGTAAATGTTATGTCAATGCTGATTTTTCTTTTTGAAAAACAAATAAAGTGGTACATATAATACCAATTCTCCAAGGGTATGCAAACATTTGAGCACAAATGTATATGCAAAATATATGGCCTGTGCTACATAATGTCCCCGTAGAATGTTGTGGTTCTATCACATATATTTCATTTCTTTATTTATTAATTAAATATATAAATATAGATTTTTTTTTTACTGTTCCTCCTTTTTTCCCTTTATTGCTAACTTTTCACTTGATCTCATTTGACCTGGACATTTAGTGACTTTCCCCTTGCCACCAATCATCTTTTACTCCCATGAATCCTCTCTTATTTGGTGTCACGTGTAGAAGCAAAACAAACACTTTCAGACCAAAACAAATCTCCAAGTCTAGTAAAGGCCATTGATGCGACACAATGAGAAGGAGATGCTGAATATCCAAAAATATATCAAACATATAAAACTATCTCTACGAAATTACAGGTGTAGTTCTCCAGAAGAGAACTTTTATCACAATATGTTCTCCAGAAGAGAATACCATCAAAATATGCAAGTTATCAATATGCCTACCTCAAACCAGAGGAAGTATGTCCAATGTGCGGAAGGATGGAGCAGGGTTTTGGGGTCATGTCTTTCCACATTTAGAAACGAAATGCAAATATTCTTTGTAAATAACTATATACTAGGTAAGGCAAGTTATATTGTCCATGCCTGAATCAGGCCAGATTAAGGAGATATATTTTTGACTGTTGGAGTGGAGTATGTATGTCTACTTGTTCCAGTAAGGAATTCTCTGTTAAATAATGACAATGTTCCATAAAATACATAGTTGTATGGAGAAGATCTAAGGGCAGAATTCTGCTGCTAGCATACATCCTGAAAAAAAATAATTTGCAAAATTCTCTTTCCTAACAGGTACAAATGTTAACCTACTATCAGGATAGATACCCTCCCCAAGTCTTTCCCATGCCATATTCTCCCTCGCTGGCTCACCTGCTAGCATTTCCGACACCAGATGCTGTATCTTTGCCACTGATGAAGAACTGTGTTATTTTCAACACCCACGTATATTTGGGGGGAGGGGGGGCGTGGAAATCACAGATGTCCAAAAAAAATTAATATTTGAGTTTTGCGTTTGTTCAGTGCCTTATTGTGGGTTCCTTGTGGTCACAGTAGCTTGTTCCTAATTATCTGTCTTTTCCTGGTTATCATTTTTGTCTTGTCTGGCTACCCTGATATCTTTACCCCTTAATCCAGCTTGACATTTTGATATTGTGTATTTATGGAATCCCTAACCTTGGCTTGTTCTCCTTGACTTTGATACTTCGCCTGCTAAACACCTTGTGTTAAAGCGGCACTGTCATGCCAAACTTACCTCTACCCAATCTTTCTCGTTTTCTACTCTCTCAGGATCTGTTCTTCATTTCTTCATATCTGATCTAATTTTCTTTAACCCCTTAAGGACACATGACATGTGTGACATGTCATGATTCCCTTTTATTCCAGAAGTTTGGTCCTTAAGGGGTTAAAACATAAAACACAGTAGGGACTATTTTGTGTTACGTATTTTTCGTACGTTGACCAGCTTTGACCCAAAGAGGAGCTTAAAGTAACACGTCAGGAACACAAACATGTATTCCTGACCCTAAAGTGTTTAACCCACCATTTAGGTGGCTTGCCCTCCTTAGCCCCCTTGAAAGGTATTAAAATTCACCTTAATTCCAGCGCTGCGCGGTCTGCCAGGCTAGCTCTGTCCCCTTGGTGACATCATTAGAATTGCTGATTTTTAGCCTGAATGCAATGATTATACTCACCAGAACAACTACACTAAGCTGTAGTACTTCTGGTGATGATAGTATCTCTTGAAGTCTTCTCCATTTTCTGTGGTCAAAGACATTTTCCCACAATACTCACCTCTCCTCCTGTGTTCTCGTGTTGCTTCACTCGCCATTTGAACGGCCGTTCGCCAGATGGACAAATTTCGTCCTAACAGAATAGGCATAGTTTGTCCATTCATGTTAGAACGCAGTTTGATACTTTTAGTTTGGATCAGAATTTTATTTGAATGAATAAAATTCTGATCCTATTTGTGCAGAAAGGAAAACAATGTTAACTTGGGAGTTGAGGAAGCATGACAGAAACTGAAAAAATAACAGAACTGAAGGTTGCCACCAGAACCCATTGAGGAAATTATTTATTAATTCATTATTTATTATTATGCATCTTCTCGTGAAGTTGGGATCCGAAGAGTAAAGTCATATCTTTTTTTTATTGGTTGGCACTGGGGGACTCCATTTAGTCTATTTTTCATTTAAAATGTTTTATTTATTTATTTTAATTATTTCCATGCAATTTGCATGAGAACATCTAAAATGTATTCACTGATTAGCTCCAGAATCTGACTGTCTAGCAATCTGACTGATATGCATTAGTTTTGGATTGGTTTAGATGAGTTCTGTTGTAAATGTAAAAGGAGAATTAATTTAGTTTTTACATCATTAATAAACTCCTATGGATTCTGCCAAATCCATTTATGAGAATTGGCTCCTGCATATTTGATGTTCAGTGAATTATCCACAATTGTGATGTGCAAACATTAATGTTTCACACAAGTATATTAATATTCAATAATAAGTTGAAACAAGGGAAACAATCTGAAGTTGAATCAACTGGAAGGATTGTTTCCAAATGAGCAATATTTATCTGGTTACAATAGAGAAATAGAGAAATCTTTTAACTAATCATCAGATATATTGCTGTTTATTTATTGAAATGAAACTGTCACATCTCAAACATTTGAATAATTTGACATCACATCTTGGGGTTCGACAATCTTGTGGGGCAGGCAAGGTGAGTTTTACTTACCTGAACCAGTCCCTCGCAGGCGCCACCATCATCTTCATGCCGGCCCTCTTCTTCTCTTGGCTCTGCAGCTGCCAGGAGCCACGGGATCCCCTATAGATCTTCTCAGTGTATCTTTTGATGGGACTTCAGTGAAATTTCAACACAGTCAATATTGGTATTTTATCAACATTCTATCTTTATGAAATACTCATTTTGCAGGGGGTGACACTTTTGCTTTAATATAATTTTTTAGTGAATTGAACATGAAATTGCATAATGTTGGCCAAAATAATTGGAATGGGAAAATTATCCAACACAGCTCTAGCCACAGCTGGGCTATTTTTACATACATTTTGCAATCTGGATTTCAGTTCACTTCAGTTAGGTGTTTAGTGAATAAACTCTGTTCTGTAGGTTGACTGCTCCACATTTAGTCATTTTCCTCACAAATGCTATGGTTCTATTTAGCTAAACTGCACAGAATTACTCCTATTTGATATCTGGTTGATCCAGATGAGACAGCTGCTGCTTAAGTGGCTCAGGTCCCAAGTAATAGCCAGGGCAGATGTTTCAATCAAGTGTTTTAACAACAGCTTCTGTGACTGTGCTACTCTAGCATCTGTTTCTGTTTAGACAGATGAAGACGTATTTCAAACACTAGTGCCTGTGCCACACACTGGGAATTGTTTAATGACAGTCTAATTTGTTTATATTACAGTATGAAAGCTCTAGGAGGAATTACTGTGGTGTAGTTTAAGATGTTTTTTTAAGCTGTCATAAAATACCTTGTTTATAAAAGTTGTATGGATTAACATCCGAAATAGATTTAACTAATGTACTATTTAACTGAAATAGGTGTCTTGGATACTGTATCTTTACATTTGCACCACAACTACAGCACAAAATATTGAGATATTATTTATAATGACATATTATTTTATTATTTATATAGCGCCAGCAAATTCTATAGCGTCGTATAATGGGTGGACTAACAGACATGTAATTGTAACCAGGCAAATGGACGCACAGGAACAGAGGGGAAGAGGGTGTAAGCTTACATGCTAGAGGGAGTGGGGTATAGTGACACAAAGGGTAAAAGTAGGGGTAATGAAACAGGTTGCTAGAAAAGTTATAACTGAGAACTTAGGTTATTTTTGACAGTTGCAGGAGAAGTCATAGGGGGAAGAGGGTGAATGAAAACCCGCTAACAATTTAAATGATATGCTTTCCTGAAGAAGTGTGTTTTCAAAGATTTTTTGAAGGAGTGGAGACTGTGTGAAATTCTAATGGAGAAGAGAAGGAGTTCCACAGAAAAGGTGCAGCCCTGGAGAAGTCTTGGAGGCGAGCATCAGATGTGGGAGTACTGACAGAGGATAGGCATAGGTCTTCGGCAGAGCGCAGGGGCCTCGACAGGATATATTTGTATATTAGGGAGGATAGGTAGGTTGGAGCAGCATTATGCAAGCAAGCACCAGAATCTTAAATTGAGCACTATATCTAACTGGAAGCCAATGTAGGGGCCGACAGAAGAGGGAAGATTTGGAGGTGCAGGCGGACAGGAAAAGGAGCCTCGCCGTCGCATTTATTATAGATTGCAGCAGTGCAATCTGGGAACATGTAAGACCACTGAGAAGGGGATTGCAGTAGTCAAGATGAGAAAGAACAACGGCATGGACCAGCGCCTTAGTAGCATCTGGTGTTAAATAGGGGCAGATGCAAGCTATGTTTTTGAGATGGAAGTGGCAGAATTTGCCTATGGATATGAGTGGTGAAGGAGAGGTCGGAGTCAAAGAGAACACTGAGGCAGCGAGCCTGCAAGGTAGAGGTGATGGTGGTGCCGTTGACTTGGAAGGAGACAGACACGGCAGTAGCAACAATTGAGGGAGGAAAGACCAGAGGTTCTGTTTTGAACAGGTTGAATTTAAGGAAGTGAGAAGCCATCCAGTTGGAAATCGCGGAGAGGCAGTCAGAGACACAAGTCAAGATGGGCGACGAGAGATCAGGAGAGGACAGGTAGATTTGTGTATCATCTGCATATAAATGATAATAGAAGCCAAAGGAGCTGATACGTTTACCAATGGAGGCAGAGTAGACTGAGAATAATTGGGGACCAAGGACAGAACCTTGTCGAACGTCAACAGAGAGGGGTTGGGGAGAAGAGGAAGAGCCAGAGAAAGAAACACTGAAAAAAGCTTGATTTAAACCTATTGAATTATAGTCTCACCACAGAGTAGATTTTTAGGCATTGGGAATTCTCAATTTCTACAACATGTTTATAATGTTGATATGGAACACTCTTAGAATATTTCACATGTCATGCCAAACATGACTGTCACCATAAAAAAGAAAATAATTTAATCTATACATTGCGGTAGCCAATGTATAGTTATTCCACTATATATTTCTATATATTTTGTTACCTCCTCAGTCTTTACTGCTATACCATTGGCATAGCAACATCAACAGCAATATTTTGGTTGGTTAGAGCAGTGGTAATATCACTGCCTTAGAACTGGGAAACCCAGATTCAAGTCCCATTTTTTTCCGTAATAAATGAGATTTTTTTTGTCACACCAAAGCAATGCCCTTTTTGTCCTTTAAAACAATATATAATACATACAATGTAAAAGGATATTAGGTTTATACAGTAGTGCTCGTATATAACAGCTTAGTTCAAATCCTTATAGATTGTAAGCTTGTTCAAGCAAGTTCTTCTTCGCCTATAAACATGCCCTTACTATAAATGTATAGCGCTGCAGAATAGGTTAGCTTCATATTAATTAATAATGGAGGCAACAGCTCCCAAGAGATCTGGCACACTCATACAACTCGTAGCAATCACTTATGTGGTAGTAGCAGGCTTCATATATTCATAATAATTATATATTTCTATTTGGTTTCAATCTCATTATGTGAACTAGATTCATACTGTATATAGCATCTTTAACTACAACAAGATAAATGTGTCACCCACATGGTTTGTGAATAACAGGTTTACTTTAAATGAATACATTAACAAAAGTAAATATGCAAATTTCATAATTTAACCCCAAACTAATTAAGGAATTACTCCATCTGAATCTTCTTCCTTTAAGGTCCCATGATTAAATAATTTGATACCTAGACTTCCTTTTGTCAGTTTGATCAGGAATAAGTGACCCCACACTGACTGATGAGCTGCATGCAGCACTCACAGTGAATGTTGCATACAGCCCTTTAAATGCTAAATACCCAAAGTTACAACTTTGTGTAAACTTGGTGAAATACCTTCTCACACCACGGATGCCCAGGTGTTAATCCATAACTTGGGCTCCCCTCTGTCACATGTGGTCCTATATTATTAGGAATCAGGTCAGGATAAGGGTTAGGATTATGATTAGGAGCAGGATTAAAGTTAGGTTAAGAGTTATGATTAGGGTAGGTTTATGATCAGGATTAGGATTAGGTGTATGATTGGTTTTGGATTAGTGTTAGGTATAGGTTAAGGGTTATGATTAGGGTAGGTTTAGGATCAGGATTAGGATTATGTTTATTATTGGTTTAGGATTAGGGTTAGGTATAGATTAGAGTTAGGGTAAGGGTTGTTTTAGGAATAATACTTTGCGAAAATATACATAGGGGATGTTCAGTACAGTTTAGTTGTTGTTTGATTATAGCGGCACACGTGAGATTTAAAAAACTAAGCAGTAAAAATATTTGTATGTAAAAATTATAAAATAAATTTTAATACCACAAGTTTTGAAAACAAAGGTGATAAAATGGCACCTCAAAAAAATATATAATGTGAGAGTCCTATGGTGTTCACATTTGCACATGGTATGTATTTATGAATAATTTAAATGTGAATGCCACTAAAAAGTGCACCATCTTCAATTTAAAAAAAAAAAAACATACACTACTATATGTTCACAAAAAACTTGCGAAGTGGAGGAAGCCCTTATAAATATAATACAAGGGCTAGGAGAACCAGAAACAGACACTGGAAGGTTAACTAAATGGCGCTGCGGCTCGCATCACGTGATTGGCGCAGAAAAAAGGTTGCTGAATGAAATAGGAGTGTTATAATAAGTGTTGACGCAATAAATGAGAAAGATGAAAATATCTGTTGAATACACACAGCAAAAATGACAAAATGACTTTGGTCCTTAAGTAAAAGGATTACCCTTGTTACATCCATTTCAATGGGTGTATATGTTTTAGCCAAGCAAATGTTTAAATGCAAAAGCCACAGATGGCCATTATCCAGATGTTTCCAATGTTTGCCTGCATCAGCAGTTTATTTTTTCCCTCTGTGTTCCCTGATTGTTACACTGAATACAGTTAGATAAATATATTGTGTTCCCTTTTTGATTCACATTATATCCCTTCCCCTGTTAAAAAAAAAAACTCCTCAATGTACCTTTAATCAAGCAGCAAGACACTCTCCTCGCTGAAACCTGATCCACACAATTAGTTAATCAATCCTGATTATGGCTGGTCCAATCCATCAATTCTTACAGTAAACATTGCATGTGTTGCAATTGTCATAATCCACCAATCCACTTATTTACATATAAAAGATTTTCATCTAAACCTGCTCCATAAGAAGCAACAATCTCATTCAGCATCATCCATCATGCTGTGTTTGGAAGCACTATAATGTCGGTCTGGCTATTACTCAGAATTGGCAATGTTTTGTATTGTCCAAGAAAATGATCAGGGTCTTCATCTTAATGATTTTGGTGCTTAGAGTGTTCCTCAAAACCTATAACTTTCTTTAACCTATTCATTACCGCATTATAAATATATAACAAAGTAATATAATATTTATTTGAGATAGAGAGATGGGTTGGCCCATAACGTTGTCAAATGTGACCGGACAGGGAGGGGGTAACCCTCAAAGTATAAAGTGCAAAGAGAGAGAGAAAAACTGTCCTTATAGGGAAACCTGATAGAGGGATGTTAGTATCAAAAGAAATATAGAGCAGGTATAGTATCCTGTCCCAAAATGTATAACAATATCATACTTTAATAGGGTAAATAGACGCCAGTTCTGAGTAATAGTGGGTACTGGTTACCTCTTGGCTGGCAGCCAGACTTACTAGCATGAGACAGAACGGGGCGTGTGGGTAAGGGGGTTGGTACTATGTTAGTATATACTAAAATCACATAATACCAAACACATATAGAGATAACAAATTGAGAGTAGACAAATAAATAATAAAGAAACCACCCTGTCCTTGCTCATAGGCTGGTCCAAAATGTTGGTCAGTGGCAATAGGAAGGGAGGGGCGAGTAGGAAGTAGGGGGAGAGGGGGAGAGGGTGAGCAAAGCTAGGCTAAGCAGAAAATGCAGTGCCTAGGAGAGCAAACTTTTATTCCAGTGTACTAATAGTGTACTATGGTGATTGACCACTAGGGGTCGCTCCAAAGTAAGTATCAAATCTGGCAAGCCCACCGGATTGACACAAAAATATTCATGTGGATGTATATACCAGTAACGGCTCAAACCAGTATTTGACAGACACAAGTCGGGTGTAACTAGTCTGTCACTATGGTATTAAGCCTTATGCTGACTTGATATCCAGTACTGTGGTAAATGACCACTAGGGGTCGCTCCAGAGTAAGTATCAAATCTGGTAAGCTTGCCTGGTTGACACAATAGTATCCAATGTAGATGAATATACAAGTGACGGCTTAAACCAGTATCGGACAGACCCAAGAGAAATGTAACGAGTTTGTCACCGTGGTATTAAGCCTTATACGGACTTGACATCCAACACGGGAAGTGAAGTCATTCCGTGGTGTGAACTCTTAATCATGATTTAAGTACACTGTTAATCCTATGCGGCATCTGATAATGCTTGTGATTTAACAGGATGTTAACAGCGGTTCTATTCACGGGTTTACTTCGTTGACACAATAGTGTCCAATGTTGGTGTGTATACAGGTATATGCATAGACTAGTATCCGACAGATTACGGTAAAGTATAACGGGTCTGTCGCTATGGTACTCAGCCTGATGCTGTCCTGATATCCAACATGGGAAATGAAGCAAGACCGTGGTATGAACTCTTGCAAGTTGTTTGAGTTCAATGTTGGTCCTGTGTGACATCTAACTATGCTCACGATTTATCAGGGTCCTAGCAATAATTAGATTAACATGTCTGGTTCACATACTAGACAGTCTATACTTAGAAAAACCCGAAAAAGGAATAGTGCCTTCATGGGCACTAGTTATAGTAAAGAGAGTGCCAGGGAGACGGCACAATAGTTAGTAGATGAAAAGAGTTATGTACACTGTGAGATAGTTTGCATGAATGTATACCCAAATCGGTATATAGTTAGCTTTCCGTTTGAATAATATCAAAGTGTCAGGTCCCCAAGGTAAATGTATAAACAGTGTCCTCTCTTAGCGAGATCGGTCACTTTAGCTGTCTATGCTGCCGCAGGGTAATAGAGCCCAATGTGGTAGATTTCAATGTGACAGGTTCTGGGGACCGATCGTAAGGTATCTAGAGGGATGAAATCATTTCTCGAGGGGTGACGGAAAGCAGGTAACGGTCTGAGGATAATGTCGGTGTAAACCCGACGCGCGTTTCGCCGTGTTTAGCGGCTCGTCAGGGGGAACTGTCTCCCTCCAGTGGTAGAGTTTAAAAATACCGCCCTGACAGCTGATTGGTCAGGTTTTCGGCTGCCATAGAATTAGGGGCTACGGTGGCTCACTGAAGTCAACAATGTGAAGAAGTCACTGTAGTTTAATTACAATCATGTATATATGCCCTAATTTTTCTGGTATTAGTTTACAGGTTAGCCTTTGAAATTTGAAACCTTACCGGAAAATATTATTGCAATTTGTGCAATACAGTCCATAGTAGGTGATGAGTGGTAGTGAACATAAGTTCATATTCTTTATATGTTCTGGTGACTAATAAATTCAACATCACCTCTTGGAAATGTCATATTTAAACATATTGTATCCACATGGTGGGTGATACAATAAAGTTACAAAGGATGATCTTTTGATACAGGGGTATTATAGCGATCAGTGGTGGTATTCTTCCTTAGAAGTTTAGGAATAATGCCGGTCCATGGTAATATCCTATTATGACATATTGTAACCTCATAGTAGGTGATACAATGAGGTTATCGAAAATGATCTTTTAATACAAGGGTATTAAAACGATTTAATGGTGGTGTTCTTCCTTTATATTTTAGGGATAATGCCGGGCCATATAGTCAATAGCTCATGTATAGGAGTGTAGAGTATATAGGGATACCGTTAAATGAGTTCCCAATTTTTGAAGGAGAACCAGGGAATGAGGGGTGTGATTGGTAGTGCTTAGTCACCCCAAATTACTGGTGAATAAAGGGGGTATAGTTAAAATCTTCGTTTAGGCCATGGGGGGCTAAGGTTTGAAAGGTGAAAATCCAATGTGATTCTTTTTGTAATAGGATTTTGTTGAAGTCACCTTTCCTCGGGTTGGGCATTAGTTTTTCAATGGCCTGGAATCGTAGATTGTCACAGATGCCATTGTGGAAGTTGATGATATGTCGTGCTACTGTAGTTGGAGTAACAGTATTTTTGATGGAGTTTATGTGCTGCAGGACCCTCCGTCTGAACTGTTGGAAGGTTTTTCCTATGTACTGGATCCCACAGCTACACGTAATAAGGTATATCAGTCGGGTGGTGCCACAGTTTACCAAGGCATTAGTGACTACACTGATACGTGTTTGAGTGGAGGTCACTGATTTGGTGGGTAAAATGTACTGGCAGGCCTTGCAGTGGCCGCATTTGTACGTCCCCTTTAAATCTGAAAGCCAATTTGATGGTGCTGAGGGGGAGGAAAGATGACTGTGAACCAATTGATCCTGTAGGTTCGATGGTCTCCGTGCTGTTAGGGAAGGGTGGCTGGGTAGTATTTTTTGAAGCGCAGGATCGTGTTGGAGAATAGGCCAGTTCCTTTTAAAAATGTTGGTCATGCATTCCCACCCTTGGTCGAAAGTCGCTATGCATCGAGGGGTCCTGGAGTCTTGTACGGGTCTGGTGGAATGAAGACTGGTGTGCCGATCTGTGCCACTAGCTCTTTGAAATGCCCGTTTGAGAACCCGATTTGGGTATTTTAGTTCTTTAAACCGGGATTTCAAGAGTTGGCATTCCTTGTAAAAGGTCTCATCTTTGGAACAATTGCGTCTTGCCCTAAGGTACTGCCCATAGGGGATAGATGCTTTGAGACGATATGGGTGGTGACTGGTCCAGTGTAATAAACTATTTGTGGATGTTTCTTTTCTGAACAATTCGGTCTGGATGGTCCCATCTTGTTCCAGGATAATCTTAAGATCCAGGAACACTAGTTGATGCTCATCAATTACATGTGTCAAGCTGAGATTAATGTCATTCTCGTTTAATGACTTGACAAAGTCCTCAAAGAGGGTCACAGAACCCGTCCATAGGAGCAGCATGTCATCTATGTACCGGTGCCAGGTTAAGATAAATTCATGAAACTGGCTGAATTTGGTGGTTGTGACGATATGCTGCTCCCACCATCCCAGGAATAAATTGGCGTATGTGGGCGCACACGCTGTCCCCATAGCAGTGCCGGAGATCTGGAGGTAGTAGACACCGTTAAACACGAAGTAGTTATGTGTCAAGACAAACTCGAGTGAGGCCAAGATGAAATCCTTTTGTGCGTCATTGTATGAGGTGTTGTCTAGAAAGAACCTGCAAGCCCTCAATCCCATATGGTGGGGTATGTTTGTATAGAGAGAGACCACATCTAGGCTGGCCAATTGTGTATATGGGGGGACAGTCATGTCCTGCAGCATGAGTAGAGTCGACTTGGTGTCCTGAAGGTAGGAAGGTAGCTTTAGCACCAGAGGGTGTAGAATTTTTTCAATAAATTTACTCAGACATTCGGTCAGACATTTATTGCCCGAGACAATCGGTCTCCCGGGTGGTGGTCGAATACCCTTATGTACTTTGGGTAGACAGTAGAATGTCGCAATGGTTGGAGTTCTATTTGGATGCAAAAATTTAAATTCATCTTGGCTAATGATTTGTTGGCTAAGGGCATCATTCAAAAGAGTTTCGAGTTCATTAACGTAGGTATTAGTGGGATCTGAAGGGAGTGTTCTGTAGCAGGTGGTGTCGTTAAGATGGGAAAGGCACATGAGGACATATTCCGTCCGATTTAAAAGCACGATATTTCCGCCTTTATCGGCTGGTTTTATTATAAGGTCGGGTTGTTTTTGTAGGTCTTTGAGGGCTCTGCGTTCTGCAAAGGTCAGATTCACATTATTAACAGTTTCAAATTCATTAAGTGACATCTGGAGAAATAAGTCAACGTGGGGGCTATCCGAAAAGCTGGGGGTGAAATAACTTGGTGGCTTGAAGTCTGTAAGTGGTCTCATAGGATTATTCTCCTGTAAGAGACTGTCCAATGTTTTGGACATTTCATAGTCCTGAAGAGATAGACCTAGTTCATTTGCGGTGGCTTGGTCCTTTTTAGTGTGCATAATGTTGAGGGCCAATTTTCTTCCAAAAAGGTTTAGGTCTTTGGCCCAGTTAAATTTATTACAAATAGGTGTTGGTACAAAAGATAATCCTTTGTTCAACAGACTCTTATGATGTGCCGAGAGTTGGAAATCGGAAAGATTAATTATTTTCATGGTTGTTACTGTCTTTGGGTCCGATTTTGGGATTTGTATGACCAGCGGTCCCTGTCTCTCAGGCGTCCCCGCAGTTGGTGAGGTTGTACCTGGTCTAAAAAAGGATTTGAGGTAGAGGCACTTGGTTCAGGATTGTTGGTATCGCCTGTTATGGGGATGTCAAGAAATGAGACAGTTTTGTCCAGATTTCTAAGGATACTCTTGTTGAATTTGGTTGGGAGCTGGTATCTCTTGGACGTGACCTGTTCCTTGTGTTTGGAAATTTCCGTCTGTTTGGTGGGTATTGGTCCTGGTCTGACCAGTCCGTCTCCCCAGACGATGATCCCCTATAGTTGTTTTTGCGTCTGGTATTAGTTTGCCTAAAGATATTACCGTTTTTAAAATCTTTATAGTCTCTTTGAAATTTGTTATGTTTTTTTGTTTTCAGATGTTGTTTGTAGTTAATAATATTTTGCTGTAGTTTGATTTCCATAGAAGAGTACAGTTCGTCAGTCTTGTGGTTTTTTATTTGAGTAATCTCACCCTTCAGTTTCAGGTTACAGGCTTCAAAGGTGCCAGTTTCTAGTTTGACCAGAAATTCCATCAGTTTAAAGGAACAGCTTAATAAGATTGAGTTCCATTCGCCAAGTTGTTCCTCAGTTTGGACTTTATCTGGCAATAAAATCTCAGGGCGTAAGCCTCTCGGTACTAATTTCTGTTCTAGGTGCTGTTTGAGGCTTGTTAGTTCCCAGAAACTTTTTATTTGTTCCTGGTATGTTTTTTGAATTTCGAAGAATGCAGCATTAATATTGTCCTTGCTGATGCCATGCAAGGATAAGGGGTTGGTAGAAAATAAGTTTGTAATTTCCTCTTGGCCTAAATTGGGGTCACCTAATTTATCAAGGAGGTCAGTCATTTAGTAAAGATAAAGTTAGGGATGATTACACTCGAAGATAATAAAAAATGGGAAGATGAATAACCACCATAGATCTATATGTGAAGAGGCTTGTTAGCGTGGCCAAATTGGTATTGAAACCTGAGATTAGCGAGATAGAGAGATGGGTTGGCCCATAACGTTGTCAAATGTGACCGGACAGGGAGGGGGTAACCCTCAAAGTATAAAGTGCAAAGAGAGAGAGAAAAACTGTCCTTATAGGGAAACCTGATAGAGGGATGTTAGTATCAAAAGAAATATAGAGCAGGTATAGTATCCTGTCCCAAAAGGTATAACAATATCATACTTTAATAGGGTAAATAGACGCCAGTTCTGAGTAATAGTGGGTACTGGTTACCTCTTGGCTGGCAGCCAGACTTACTAGCATGAGACAGAACGGGGCGTGTGGGTAAGGGGGTTGGTACTATGTTAGTATATACTAAAATCACATAATACCAAACACATATAGAGATAACAAATTGAGAGTAGACAAATAAATAATAAAGAAACCACCCTGTCCTTGCTCATAGGCTGGTCCAAAATGTTGGTCAGTGGCAATAGGAAGGGAGGGG
The DNA here is from genome assembly GCF_036172605.1 of Pelobates fuscus. Classification (NCBI taxonomy): domain Eukaryota; kingdom Metazoa; phylum Chordata; class Amphibia; order Anura; family Pelobatidae; genus Pelobates; species Pelobates fuscus. The sequence goes on from NC_086318.1 coordinate 261,782,740, forward strand.
CGAGTAGGAAGTAGGGGGAGAGGGGGAGAGGGTGAGCAAAGCTAGGCTAAGCAGAAAATGCAGTGCCTAGGAGAGCAAACTTTTATTCCAGTGTACTTTTAGTATATACTAACATAGTACCAACCCCCTTACCCACACGCCCCGTTCTGTCTCATGCTAGTAAGTCTGGCTGCCAGCCAAGAGGTAACCAGTACCCACTATTACTCAGAACTGGCGTCTATTTACCCTATTAAAGTATGATATTGTTATACCTTTTGGGACAGGATACTATACCTGCTCTATATTTCTTTTGATACTAACATCCCTCTATAATATTTATTTGAAGCTCAAGACAAAAAGCCAGCACATCAACAGTTCAATGATTGCTAAAATATACATAATAGTTTTTGATGCTGTAAATTTGTGCAACGTTACAGTTTAAAGTTTTCATTAATTTGTTAATTATATTTAATTTGTTAATTCATTTGTTATAGAAATTGTTGGACAAGGTTTGCAAGATTATACTGCATCCCTTTAATTCATTAACAATGTTTCATACAGTGGCTGAATACTAGCAAAGAAGATTTAGACGAATGCAGTAAGCATGGCACTACAGGACAATGCATATGCCAGTATTCACAGAAGACACAATAATAGGCAAGGTAATACAGTGTGAGTAGGATATTACTGCTCTACAGAGAAATTTAAATATAGTCGGTGGCAAATCAAATTCTATGTAGATAAACACAAGTTATCCATTTTGAGATTGGGACACACAAGCAAATTGTACCCCAAATGGGGTTGTGTAAAAAATGACAAGTGTCAAACTACATTTTTTTCTAAGTATAAAACAATGTTAAGGCCTTGTATCAAGAAGACTGCTCTAGTAAATGGTCACATAGAATATGATTTTAAGTTTAATATTTCTGTAAATGGAAAAAGTGTAGGCATGCACTATAACATTTAATGCAAGAATTTAAGATTTTAGTTATAAAGAAAGACTAGAAATCTTGAAAAAAAATATTTTACTTATAAAAAATATTGTCTCAAAGGGGATATAACAACACAATGCAAATATAGAGAACGTTTACAAACAGCTCTTTGGTAACCTGTAAATAAACAGGACTCTACAAAAGAAAGGACATTTTTGTGGAAATAAGATTTTCCACAGCAGATGAAAGGGTTATTTACAGTAAAAACAATACACATTTGGAATTACCTGCATTTGTATCAGATTCTGTAGTGATATAAAAAATAGTATTTTTTTTTGGTAAAACAGAATATTCAAATGTATAATGAACACTCTAAGTGTCAAAAGCACTGCAGCATCATGTAGTGGTTATGGTGCTTGAGGTCACTACATCACACAGCAACAGTTATGGTGACAGAAATCCCAGGGTGCCATCTGACATTTATGAATGGGTGTCGGGTGCCCATTGTCTTTCCAGTCTGAATTGCTATTATGAAGCAGAAATTTATATTTCTATCACATTATCAAGCCAACACATACAAAGTCTAGCCAGTATTCATTGGCAGCGAGTATTAGGGGACTCCTGCTAGCGTGCTGTAGTGGTTATGGTGCTTAGAGAGTTATTTTTATACACAGGGTAGCTGCTTGATGATCTGAACTCAAGATGCCATTTTGCAGTCTTGAAGGAATGTTCCCCATTTTGTGGTCTAATCAGAAATCACTTAAAATTGTCATAATCACCTTAATTTTTAATTAACAGCAGAAGCAGACCAGTGAAAGGTTGAAATTGTTGGACTTTTTTCAACCCATATTAATAGGCAAAGTTATATGTTAACTAGTTAGCATTGGCAGGTACCATCTTAAGAACGTGATTAGTACTAAATGTGTTTTTTTTTTTGTGACGCCTTTTTTTTACTCAAATATATACAAAAGTGGCATGTTGAATGCATTAGCAAATAGTTCACCTCAGCAGTAACAGGATTAACAGTATACATGCAATTGACTCAACGATGTTAGTGACTTGTGAAAGCAGTATCACATTTGATCATTTTCATTTATAACACACATAAATATGTCCATGGTAATGAAATGTAACTGTATTAGTTATATTTTACAACTATACTAGGCTCTTGGTGTTAAAGTAAATGTGCTGTTAAGGAGAGCACAGCCCCACTTGAATGGGGTGTGGGGTAGTCAGCTGGAATCTCTTGTAGTGCTCAATTCCGAAAACTGGAAGTTACGCGACGGACCAAGTACCAGTACGTAACGTCGCTTCCGGTCCTTCCGGTTTCAGCGTAACATTAGTTGTGCTCCCATTCTGGCCATATTATTTATGGGCAAATGCCAGCCGTATGGTTCACAGAAAATGTTTATTAGTGGGTCTTTTGAACTATTTTCACTCACCCAATCTTCATTTAGCAATCTCAAAGTCCCATAAGTATTGAGTAAACCCAAAAAAGAGAGATAACGACAAAACGTATTAGGAACCATATATTAAAGTGATATAAAAAAAATCACAATACCGATCAGTATAAATTTATGGAATATACCTCATATTAATATGTTATCATAATCATACATAAAAAAAAACTGATAGTATACTCCCATACATAAAAAATGCTATTTATTTATAAAATATCCTAAACTTATTGATAAAAATATAAAAATATAAATATAAAATAGAATCCCCAATGAATACCTGGAAATATGTAGCATAAAAAAATCCAATATAAGGTGCCACTTGATAACTAAAAAGGTTAAGAAACATGTAGAAAAAGACATAGTGATTATAGAAAGTGGCAGAGCTCAAAATTACTATTGATGCCATTTGGTTGAAGTGTATTAAGATTGAAGATCCACTTCATTTCAGACTGACCCATCTTTCTAATAATATCATCCCCTTTCCACTTAAAATTGACTTTTTGAATACCTAAAAACTGCATACAATTAGGGTCGCTATTGTGTTTTAATTTAAAGTGTAGGGACAAACTATGTTTAGTAAAACCATTTTTAATATTGCGGACATGTTCTTGAATTCGAACCTTTAACGGTCTAGTAGTACGTCCCACATATGACAGTTTACATGTACATGTGATCATATAGATCACATGTTTTGTGTGGCACGTGATGATCTCGTTAATAGTAAAATTCTTATCACCATCTAATGGATGTGTAAATTCTTTTATGTGTCTTTTTAGACTATTGGTGTTCTTACAGGCTCTGCACATCCCTCACCCATAAAAACCATTTGGCTCTTTAAATAAACCCAGAGCATTATTTCTTAAATTCGGGACACTCCTATATATAATCCTAGGTTTGTCCGGTAAAATTGAATTGAGAATCGCATGACTTTTTTAAATAGGCCAGTATTTGGATACAATTTTCCTTAATTGTTTGTTTTGACAATTAAAATTGCAAATAAAGGGTATTGTATTATCATCAATGTTTGGTCTTTTTTCTGTGTAACTTATTAATGCGCTTCTTTCTTGCGTCTCTACTTCTTGGAAAACTTTATTTAATAGTATATCATCATATCCCTTATCGCTAAAATCACCTAAAATCTTTTGTGCCTGTTCATGAAATTTGGCGTTGTCAGTACAGTTTCTTTTTACTCTCATCAATTGTGCCTTAGGGGCATTTAAAAGCCACGGAGAGTAATGGCAACTATTGCATTGGATATAACTGTTGACATCGACCTTCTTAAAGTGCGTACTAGTTTTAATAATGTTGTTCTCTATGTAAATATTTAAGTCGAGAATATTGACCCGTTTGTTCAATCCATCCATCATGCTTTGGAAGTCTAGAGTCGGGGTCTGTGATGGGTCAGACATCTTGCCACTGTTCCTGTCATGGCAGAACGGGACATCTGTAAGCAACACATGTGCACCATGTAATGTTCTGGGGGTCACCCAGAATTTGTGCACACAGTGGTTGGAATGCCAAATGAGAAGGGGTTACCCTCTAAAGAGTGGTGCCAGCAGTCGTGTATTTACGCAAGGGGGTTTCCATTGGTAGTTTTGGAGACACTGACAGTCTCATAAATCAATAGGGGGTGTCACCCCTGTAATGTCCCGTAGGATGGGATGGGTACAAATGGAGAGGGTCACCCTCAATTAAAGCAGCCCGCCAAATGGTCAGGGCGCGTGAATGTGGGGTTCACCCCAGTTATACAGCGGGGTTGTAACTCTGTGACACCAAGTAACTTGTACAGTTTCAACATACAGATATAGGCACTCCAGTACTAGGGGGGTCACCCCAGTAATAGTAAGGATAGGAGATATAGGAGAAAGACAGCAATAAAAACAGTTTAGATTGTGTGAATCACGCTCTGATCAGCCTAAAGTGGCCACCGAGGATCTCACGAGAATTTGCGAGATCCAAGATTGCTGCTGTTCATGCCAAAATTACAGACAGGGAGACTGCAAAATTGCGGTCTCGTCGGCCCGAAAAATTTGTGCGTCCCGAATCCCCACCATCCTCAGCACCCACCCAGACCCTTAAATGACTGGGTAGAAACAAAGAAAAAATGTTGCGATCACGGCAATGGCAGCCACAACGCGCCAGCAAAGGGAGCAGGTCTAAGGGCTAGCTGTGGCAGCCCAGACCTGAAGAGCCCAGGATAAATAGTAAAACCAGAGGTAGGGTGGGAGAAGAAGGATAAACAATATGAACAATATATAAGGGAAGGGTACACACATACAATATGGCTATAAACAGTATCAGTTATAGACAATATTAAGCAATGGTATAGTAATAAGATATGAAGGAACAAAATACTCTGACCTGAGCCAGCAGGAGCAGCAAAGAAAGAGGGAGACATAAAGGGGGAGGGGCCTTTTATACCCTGTTGCAATATGTGTTTGTCACTAAACTTTATTGTTAAATCTGTGCTGCTGGAGTTTAGTAAAGATAGTTTAATGCAAAATATGAAGCCTCCTGTCATGTTATAAAATTGTATTCCTCAGTTATTTGTTTTTCTGTTTTATTTTTTTATTTTTTTTGTTTTATGTATGTTATTTACATATTATATCATTATTTTTACTGTTATGGAAACAAATTTATCTATAATAAAAAACATTTGAAAAGGGCCCTCTTCACCTACTATTCCTGTATGTCATACATGTGTTGGTAGAATTGTAGATTATGCTAGCTTTAGTGTACCTATAATCTTAATGTTATTAATGACAGGAGGCTTCATATTTGCATTAGTCTCTCTTTACTAGAACTCCACAGCAAAAAATTAACACAGAGAAAAACAACCAATCAGAAAAAAGTTAGGTACAATAAAACTCCCCACACATCACTTCCTCTTTCAAGCTGCAACAAACAGAAACAGAAAACAGAAAAAACAGTGTAGAGAAAACCAAAGTCCTAGGAGATAAAGAAAACAAGGATTCGCATCCCATCTTGGGTCTGGAGAGTCTGCGGTGCTTTACGTGGCGATGCCAGCGCCAGCCCAGGATCAGCCGACCCCACACATAGGCCATGTTGTGGATTTAGTCTTATCGACCGGTATGGGTTCTTCAGTTGCGGGTCCATCCCCGGCTCAGTGTAGCTGAGTTATCTCCTGTGCCACAACTCGGTGTTCAGCTCTGGCCCTGGGTCGCCGCATGGTGACTTGCTGGTCTGAAGTGCCGTGTTCGAGTATGTTTCTGGGGCTTTGGGGCTGCCTGGCATTCTCCGTACCATGTTTGTGGAAGCAGGTGTGTGCAGGGCCGCCATCAGGGGGTGACAACCATGACGGTTGTCACGGGCCCGGCGGTCCTGGGGGGACCAAACTTCTTTAGCATTCCTGGGCCCCACATTCCCTCTCTGCACATATACATAGCGATGATCGCTATATATATGTGCAGCCGCGGGCCCCCAGCTCCCTATACTTGCATAGGGGGCCCAGCAGACTGCAGGAGCACATTACAGCTCTTCCCTCTCTCTAACTCCCGTGAGACCCACGGCCGTCAGAGCGTTGCCACGGGTTACCATTGCAATGCTCCGCGCGGCACGCACATCACGCTCGTGGGGAGTTAGAGAGAGGGAAATGCTGTAATGTGCTCCTGCAGTCTGCTGGGCCCCCTCTGCAAGTACAGAGAGCCGGGGGGCCCCACAATGTCACCGGACCACCAGGGATGAAATCTCCCCCCTCCCTGAACCAGGTAAGAAGCAGGGAGGGGGGAGAACATGTATTACATTTACATTATTACATTACATGCATACACTAGTAAACACACACACTCTGCATTCATTACACTAACACACACTCTGCATTCACTACACTGACACACACTCTGCATTCATTACACTAACACACTGTCTGTATTAATTACCCTAACACACAATGCATTCACTACACTGACACACACTCTGCATTCATTACACTGACACACACTCTGCATCCACTATACTGACACACACTCTGCATTCACTAGACTAACACACACTCTGCATCCACTACACTGACACACACTCTGCATTCATTACACTCACACACACTCTGCATCCACTACACTGACACACACTCTGCATTCACTACACTGACACACACTCTGCATCCACTACACTGACACACACTCTGCATCCACTATACTGACACACACTCTGCATTCACTACACTGACACACTCTGCATCCACTACAGCAAGGGGGGGTGGGGGCGGTTCGCCTCAGGTGCCACTCACTAGGGGGTTGTCCGGGGCAGACCGTGTCTAATACACACAAACACTACATCCATTACACACATTCTAATTCACTTCCACTATACACACCACATTCAGTCCTGCATCATTGTCAGCGGACTAGGTAGGAGTCCTGTGGGCGGACTCATGGGCGGGCCGGGCGGGGGGGAGGACGGTTGGGCCAGGGGGGTGGGTTTAGGGGGGGCCCAGACCTTGTGCTTTGTCAGGGGCCCCAACATTTCTGGTGGTGGCCCTGGGTGTGTGTGCCCTGGTCGGCGAACTCCGTTTCCCGCCCTCTTGTGTGTCAGGGCTTACGTGGTCGGACGGGCACCCGAAAGCTCGCAGTGGGGTTCCATAAAGGCGTCGGTGGGTTGCGGGCGCTGGGCGAATCCACAAAGCCACCGCCCGAGCAGCTTGAAGGTAGGGCATACTTCTGTCACACAGCATCTCATAAAAGGTCGAGCAGAGCTTGTCCAGGGCCTCCAGGGGGTGAGGGTGTAAATAGGTGCTCGTGTCCCTTCTCTGTAGCCTTCGTCGGGTGGCCATCTTGGACAGGCTCCGGCTGACTCTTGCTTTTGGCAGTTATCTTGGCTCTCTCGCTCGCTTTTGGCATTAGCCCGCTTGTCCAGCGGGGACCGGAATTAGCCCTACTGGTCCAGAGGGGGGGTAGGAGGTCAGTAGCGATACCTGGGTTATCTGGTGTCGAAGAGAGCGGCCGGCTCCAACTCCTGCAGCCCTCAGGTTGCGTTTCGGTCTATGCGCCCTGATAGGCTCCAAAGAGGTATCCTCCGATTCCCTGGTGCACCCCCGACGTGGGTAGTGCACCCTGGTGGGTCCTTGGGCTGTATAGCCGCCGATATTGCTTTATTTTCCGTTCGCCCGGCAGGAGCTCCTTCCCCACAGGTCTGTTTAGCTTGCCGGTCAGACTCCGCCCCCCATGGTGGTGTGTTTTTATGTAGTGTTGACATTTGGATGCAGGGTTGTATTTGTGTGTAGTGTAGGTGAAATGCTGAGATGTATGCACATATACACATATACACACACTTGCACAAATGCACAGACACATATATACACACATGCATTTACATAGAATATCATAGTCATACATAGTCATACACAGATACAGACAAATACTGACACGCACACATACAGGCACACATACAGATAGAATGATGGGAGAGGGAGGGGATTGATGATGACAGGGAGGGGGTGATGATGAGAGGGAGAAGGGTGATGGGAGAGGGAGGGGGTTATGGGAGAGGGAGGGGGTTATGGGAGAGGGAGGGGTTATGGGAGAGGGAGTGGGTGATAATGAGAGGGAGGGGGGTTATGGGAGTGAGAAAGGGGGGTGATGATGAGAGAGAGGAGGGTGATGGTGTGATGGGGAGAGGGGGGGACGGACTAAATACCTTAATTCCCTGGTGGTCCGGTGGGCTCTCTTGTGGTCTGGCGGCCATAATTTCCAGGCTGCAGCTCCGCAGAGGTGCAGACCATGATTCTCGCGAGACCCAGTCAGAGCGTTGCCATGGTAACCCGCGGCAATGCTCTGATTGCTCAAATCTCGCAAGACACATGGTCTGCAGCTCTGCTCACAGACCGGTGTCTGCGATGGGTGCAGGAAGGACATCGCAGCCAGCTGCATATTGAGCAAACCACCGGGCCCCCTCCTGGTGTCGGGTCAGACACGGTCAGACACCCGGGCAGCCCCCTAGTGAGTGACACCTGGGGCGGACCACCCCCCCCCCCCCTTAGTACGCCACTGCCCACAATTATTATATATAATTTCATTCAGGAGAAACAAGGCTTTCATTTACCATCAAATATTTAGCTATGAAACATAATTCAATATGAATAAAATATAAAAAAGTTCTACATGACAATTTAACTGAGAATGTCATAATACTGTTTGCTTTTACTGCAATAAAATACACATATTTCTATTCAGTGATGTCTCATGTGTAAAACAGTACCCCTATGGTGTTTTTGGGAAGTTACAGGGTCAAATATAGTGCTAGCAAATTAAATTCCCTGGACTTTCGGCCTGGGTTATCAGGCAGTTCCCGCAAAGGCATGTTACATTTTTCATTTTTTTCAAATTTAAATTCGCCAGATTGGTTACGTTGCCTTTGAGACCGTATGGTAGCCCAGGAATGAAAATTATCCCCATGATGACATACCATTTGCAATGCTAGACAACTCAAGGTATTGCAAATGGGGTATGTACAGTCTTTTCTAGCAGCCACTTGGTCACAAACATTGGCCAAAGTTAGTGTTAATATTTGTTTGTCTGTGAAAAATGCAAAAAACGAATTTGAACACCAATTTTCAACCCCATTTGCAATACCTTGGGTTGTCTACTATTGCAAATGGTATGCCATCATGGGCGTAATTTTCATTCATGGGCTACCAAATGGTTTCAAAGGCAACATAACCAATCTGGCGATTTTCAATGTGAAAAAACTGAAACGCAAGCCTTATATTTGACTCTGTAACTTTTGAAAACACAATAAAACCTGTACATGAGGGGTACTGTTATACTCGGCAGATTTTGTTGAACACAAATATTAGTGTTTTAAAACAGTAAAACGCATCACAACAATTATATCGTCAGTGTAAGTGCAATTTGTGTGTGAAAAATGCAAAGAAATTCACTTTCACTGACGATATCATCGTTGTAATACATTTTATGGTTTTTAAACACTAATATTTGTGTTCAGCGAAGTCTTCTGAGTAAAACAGTACACCCCATGTACAGGTTCTATGGTGTCTTGAAAAGTTACAGGGTCAAATATAGTGCTGGCAAATTAAATTCCCTGGACTTTCGGCCTGGGTTATCAGGCAGGTCCCGCAAATTGTATTTAATAAAATGACCTAATTATGTAAAATTATTACATAAATATATACGTAGAATTATATATATATATATATATATATATATATATATATACATATACATATATATATATATATATATATATATATATATATATATACATATATATATATATATATATATCTCAAAATACACATAGAATGAAATAATATATCTATCTATATACATAGGTATATACGTACATATCACTATATATATATATATATATATATATATATGTGTGTATATATATATATATATATAACTATATATAAATAAAAAATAATTTTAAAATATATATATTTAATTTTTGTAAATATTTTTTATTTATATATAGGCGTATATATATATATATAGTGATATATATTTACATATAAATAAAATTATTTTAAACAATTATATATATATATATATATATATATAATTTTTTAAAATTATTTTAATTTATATACGTATAGGTATATATATAGTGATATATACGTATACACTTATGTATATAAATCACAGTTAATGGCACTCACCCTTGCTCCGATAAATAATAGTGAAAATGCCCTGGTGCAATCCAATGCTCATAAATAATTATTGACAAAAAGATGGTCTTTGTTGTAAATACTAACGATCTTTAATCCATGTAAGGTTTACAAGTTGCTTGATCAACGTTTCGACCCATTCGGGTCTTCCTCAGGATAAACATGTATACATAAAATCAAAATATATATAGAGAAGAATAAAGTGTACTCACCAATTGTGATTAGACTCCCTCATCCCTTCAGTCCGAACCCGGAAGTGAGAACCGGAAGTCATGTGACGTGAAAAAATTACGTGTAGCAGTGATGCCCGTGAACGTGGTTGCTAGGAAACCAATAGACACATTCAAGAATTGGTCTCATACCGAGTATATCATGTGAATGCTGGAGTATAAGTGGCTATTTGGATACTATATGTATATATATAGCCAGCGTGTAGGATCTATACAACGTCACTATGTGTATATATCAGTGAATAGAACATAGTGAAGTGAAATAAAAGTGCCTTATAAAAATAAGCAAACAAGTGTTAAAGTGTTTGACAACCAAAGTGGGGTGAATTTATACAATTAGACAGATACACAAGTAACATAGAACTTAAAAACAAAAATGCCTGCCATGGATACAAGCTGAGATATATCTATTACATATTATGTTGTCCATAAACCAACAATTCTCATTTATTTATAGCCTTAAAGGCAAAGGTGTGAGCAAGTTAAAGCATCATATTGCATAATATAGACAGCAAAAAAATAACTCTAGAGATGAAAAACAAAAACAAAAAAATAATAAAAATTACTGCAAGAGAAAAGGTTTTAAATAAAGAAGAATTATTTATATTCAGACTTTGTCATCCTATTACCCATCCAGGGAAGTAATGGTGGACAGTACCCTTATAACAATGTCCAATGTCAAAACAGGGATATGGAATTACATCCCCAGGGAAAAATGAAAAAAAACAAGGATTTCAAAAACGTTCAGCACATATGGAAATTATATCTTAAAGGATCTGCAGCCAAAAAGGTGTAATATCTCCAAAAAAAAACTTAAAGGTATATACTATAGCCTTATTTATGGCAAGTTAAAGAAAAACTGAATAAACAATGTTCTCATTAAGTCCCTTTGGTGTTACAGTATCAAGTCGGTGTATCCAACGTGCCTCTTTTTGTAGCAGCATTCTAGATCTATCTCCACCTCTAGGCAGAGGAGGGATATGATCGATTGCTATAAAGCGTAAAGTTGGTAGTCTGTGTCCAAAAGCGAGAAAGTGTTTTGCCACTGGTTTGCCGCTGTAGTTGTCGCGGAATGCAGTAGTAATTGTAGATCGATGCCCCCGTATCTGGTCCCTAAGGGTAAGATCTGTCTTACCCACATAGGATAATCCGCACGGGCAAGTGATTAAATAAATCACATGGTCAGTGGTACAGGTGATGTAGTAATAAATATTGATTCTTTGGCCATTGTGAGGATGGGCAAACGTGACCCCGCTGACCATGTGGCTGCAAGTAACACATCCACCGCATTTGAAACATCCTTTCTTCACAATTTTGGTGGCTTTTACATAGCAATAGCTGGGATCATTTCTTATGTCTTTGAGGTTTCTATTCCTCCTGTAGCTCAACATGGGTCGATTCTGGAAAGATGTAGGTAGTTGTTTATCTGTTTGTAACATATCCCAGTGTTTGTAGATAGAATCTCTGACTCTTGAAGTTCCTGTATGGAAAGTTAAGGGTGGGAATATCCTGGATGTTGATGTTGTTTTGATTCTCTTATTCTTCATTTCAGATTCCCATATTTCTTTAGCTCGTTTTAGTGCTATTTCAAGGGTACCAAAAGGGTATCCCCTAACCCTAAATCTATTCCACATCTCTTGGAGTTGTATTTCACATCTTTCTTTGGTGCTGTTATATCTATATACCCTCAAGAACTGGGATATAGATAGAGAATAGTCATGTCGCGAACATAACATTTTCAGTTCTCGAACGGGGAACGCAAATTTCCGCAAATGTTCGTGAACGGGCGAACTCTGCGAACCGACATAGACTTCAATAGGCAGGCGAATTTTAAAACCCACAGGGACTCTTTCTGGCCACAATAGTGATGTAAAAGTTGTTTCAAGGGGACTAACACCTGGACTGTGGCATGCCGGAGGGGGATCCATGGCAAAACCCCATGAAAAATTACATAGTTGATGCAGAGTCTGGTTTTAATCCATAAAGGGCATAAATCACCTAACATTCCTAAATTGTTTGGAATAACGTGCTTTAAAACATCAGGTATGATGTTGTATCGATCAGGTAGTGTAAGGGTTACGCCCGCTTAACATTGACAGACCAAACTCCCCATTTAACGCACCGCAAACAACCGCAAACAGTCCATTTGCACAACCGCAAACTCACCATTTGCATAAGGTTGGATACCAAGCTAGCCATGTCCCGTTCCTTGTCCTCACTGATGTCATTGAAGGTCTCTTCCTCCACCCAGCCACGTACAACACCAAGGGTCCACGAAAGGTGACAACAAGCCCCCTGTATTTTTTTTTTAAATGTACACTACTGTTATACCGGATATGAGTTGCACTGGTGTGACACTGTGCCCTGGCAGGCCCTGAAACGCACACATGTGAAGGAAACTGACTGCTATTATTTCACAGTCAAATTTCTAGTTTTTTTTTTTTTTTTTTTTAATGTACACTACTGTTACACCAGATATGAGTTGCACTGGTGTGACATTGTGCCCTGGCAGGCCCTGAAATGCACACATGTGAAGGAAACTGACTGGTATTATATTACAGTCAAAAAAGTTATTTTTTTTTTTTTTTTTTAAATGCAAGCTATTGTGACACCAGATATGAGTGGTGGCACTGGGACCACATTAAAAATATTGGATATCGCTAAAAATCATGATCACTGTAACGGACCGTTTCAGCAGACAAGGGGTTAAAATCCGTTTAGGCGATATTCCCCTTTCAGATATAAAGGCAGCTTCAGTAAAACATCAAACTCCCGAATTTAATACAAGTGCATGCACCAAACTCCCGAACTGCATACAAGGGAATAAGGTAGCACTCCAAACTCCCGAACCAGAACCTCACGAATAGCTGCTAGCAGACGGACAGGAAAAGCTCCCAAGCGGCTTACACTCCTGGCAATCAGTCTCTATCAGCATACAGTGAATCCCCCCCAAAGACGAGACAAGGCTCCATGTTGTGGGTCAAGCAGTGGTCTGGTTTATTATGGGTTACCCGCCCAGTATTTATGCAGGTCTCCCACTTGGTGGACACTCCCCTAGGGGACCAAATGGGAGACTGTAACAAAAGACAGACAGGTATCAATTTAGGACATACAGTCACAATACTTTCCCACAATGCATCCTGGCTTCCTCTCCTCTGCCCTGGAGATAATTGAGAAGTAATTCAATTATCTCCCAGGACAAAGGCAAATCGCCATTATGCACATGGTGAGCACAAAAACATAAAAACACTTTAAAATACACAAAGTCATATTTTATACGTAAAACACAGACATGTCACACATCCCCTGATAGCTGGGATCTGAGCGCACAAAACTACTGAATAGCACTCAGATACTATTCACACAGTTCAATTGCCATGGAGCAAAAGTCTTTAATTACATGAATAGGCTCCATGGCATAGCTATCTGGGTTAACACATTCACATACCAAAAGTACCGGATGAACATGTATTCATTAGATCTGTACGAATAAGAACCAGGCGGCGGACGGCTCAGCGGTGTTCATGCAAATTAGTGTCCGTTTTTAGATCCATGGTGTAAGCACTGAACACCGCTGGCCGCTCGGGACTTTTAAAATGGCCGCCGCCACGTGTTCGGTAAACGAACAAAGAGCACCCTGTATTCGTCAATTAAGCTGCGGTTAACCGCAGCTTCAGGGAGGTAAATTGGCGGCACACTCCAGCTCCCAGGTGGTCGCTCCTTCGGCAGTTTGTTCGGTGGATAAAATCTACCGAACACCCCGGCAGAAAGGCACGAATAAGCCTTTCTGCAGGGAAAATAAAGTCTTTTAAAGTCTGGTCCATAGTCCAAAGGCAGCAGGCAGGCAACCAGGCTTCTCCAATGCAATGTGGCGATATTGCTCTCGTCACAATCACTATATACTTTCTCTACAAACCTCTAAAACGAACCAAACTACTCATCCATCCGCTATACCACTTTATCCCACCTAGAACTAGTGCCCAGTTAAAATACTTGGCTCTTACTTACCCACACTCAGTCATGCCACACACATTTCACCACTACTGAATCCCTCTGACTACGGCTAAATTCATCTTCTACATCAGAACACTACTCCTCAGATTGGGTTGTATCCATGTCTCGGGTCTTTCATTTAGAATAGGGGCAGCTTCGGTCTCCTTCAACACTGACACTCCAGTGCATATTGTCACGATTCGGGGAACCCAACACGCTAACACACACACAGACACACACACAGAAAGTGTGCAGTACCGGTCCTTAGGGTGGCCGGGTTGAGCACACACAGAATAGTCAGGAGACAAGCCGAGTAAGGGGAACCAGAAAACAGAATAACGAGAAACAAGCCGAGGTCAAAGGGTAGGAGAAAGTCACAAAGTCAGTATAACAAGCCAGAGAGTACGTAACCAGAAAGCACACGTTCAGAATCAATACTATAAAGCAAAGACCACAACAGGGCAGGGAGGAACAGGAAAGGTAAGTATTTAAACCAGAAGGTTAATTCTGATTGGCTAATTTCCAATCAGAATTAACAATCACACGTGGGAGATATCTAAACCTCCCACTGTGATTGAGGCACTGTGCCTTTAACGCCGGGTCAGGTGGCTGACCCCGGCGTGTAACAAATTAGGCGGTCTCCCAGCGTGCAGCGTCATGCATGCTGCCGCCGGGGGACCCGGAAGAAGACACGGGCGGCACCCGTGGCTGGGAGGATGCCGCCCGCCGAACACATGGCAGGAAGGGGACCGCGGACGGCTGGAGGGTGAGTGCCGCGAGCGGACTGCAGCCTCCCCTCGCAGTCGCCCGCGGGATCCTGACACATATTATTAAAAGATTGGGCAGATGGAAATCCTCAGTCTACAACCGATATATTCCTCATCCCGAGAAAGAAATGAGGAAAGCTTTTAAAAGTTTGGCTTTGTAAATTTGATGCAATAAGTGTGTTTTTCTTTAATACCTTTTCACCCTCTTTACATGAACCCGATTTACATATATTACTAATATGTTTCTGAACATATATATTATATTATTCACTCACTTACTCACTCACTCTCTGGGCCGGCCTAAGACATCATGCTGCCTAGTTCCAACCAGGGCCGGTGCTTGGATTTTTAGGTACATAGGCGAAGATGCATTTTTCCGCCCCCCTCCCCCCCCCAAAAAAAATCTTCATCTATGTGCCTCTTAACCAGCCCCTCTCCCCTTCCCGACCATTAGTGGTCCCTTCCCTGTCCCTTAGTGTTCTTCTCCCCTCCCCCCACTTTTCCCTGTCTCTTGGTGTTTCTCTCCCATTCCCTCGGATCCCTCCCTGTCCCTTGGTGCACCCCACACCCCTTTAGTGGTCACACTCCCCTTCCTGGTGTGCCTCCTACCTCTATTGTTGCATTGCCAAGCGGAGCGATCCCCTAAAGGAGCTTCAGTTTTCTGTACCCGGCCGGACTGACAGGGAGTGCTCTCTCTGTGAGCACCTCCTGTCAGTCTGGCCAGGTACAGGAAACAGAAGCTCCTGTACCGCCCTCCGCTCCACTCTGTACACACTGACAGTCACACACTCAATGACAAACACACAGACGTCACTGACAGACACAGACTCATTGATCTGACACACACTCATTCATTGACACTGACAGACACTCATTGACAGACACACTGATAGTCACACACAGACTCAATGACAAACATACTCTCACTGATTTGACAGACACACACTCATCATACACTGACAGACACACTCATACACTCACATGCACACACACTTATACAATCACTCACAGACGCACTCACTCACACACACACACTCAGTCACTCACAGACAGATGCTGTCACTCACAGACACACACGCTGTCACTCACAGACAGACTCTGTCACTCACAGACACACACGCTGTCACTCACAGACACGCGCTCTGTCACTCACAGACACACACACTGTCACTCACAGACATACACTCACACACAGACACACGCTGTCACTCAAAGACACACGCTGTCACTCACAGACACACACGCTGTCACTCACAGACAGACACTCACACACAGACACACGCTGTCACTCACAGACACACACGCTGTCACTCACAGACACACACGCTGTCACTCACAGACAAACGCTGTCACTCACAGACACACACACTGTCACTCACAGACACACACACTGTCACTCGCAGACACAGACACTCACACCCAGACACATGACATACATTCACTAATTATTTTAATAAATAAATGTTTTCCACCCAGCCTCCCTACCTGGAGAGCTGGTGTGGATGATGGATCATTCCCTGTGGTCCAGTGGGGCTGCTGGGCGGCGTGCGGCAGTGCTATGATCAGGCGCGGCGAGGGAGCTCTAATCTCACCGCTCTGCTCCCTCGCGGGCTGTCTGCTGATACCGCGGGAGCCGGAATATGACGTCATATTCCGGCTCCCGCGGCATCAGCAGACAGCGCGCGAGGGAGCAGAGCAGTAAGATTAGAGCTCCCTCGCCGCGTCTTATCACATCACAGCACTGCCGCGCCGGGGTCCAGATGGTGGCCGGCAGGAGGGAGAGCTTCCCTCCTGCCGGCCACTGAAATATTGCGCCCCCAGAGCCCATGCGCCCTAAGGCGGCCGCCTGTGCCGCCTTATGGACGCGCCGGCCCTGGGTCCAACGATAAATAACTATGGAGGATAATGTATAATAAACACAGGTTACTGGCTATGGGGGGGGGGGATAATGTATAATAAACACAGGTTACTGGCTATGGGAGGGATAATGTATAATAAACACAGGTTACTGGCTATGGGAGGATAATGTATAATAAACACAGGTTACTGGCTATGGGGGATAATGTATAATAAACACAGGTTACTGGCTATGGGGGGATAATGTATAATAAACACAGGTTACTGGCTATGGGGGATAATGTATAATAAACACAGGTTACTGGCTATGGAGGATAATGTATAATAAACACAAACACAAAAAAAAATAATAATAAAAAATAAAATAAAAATGAATGCAGCTTCAGAATTAATCTAAATTGTATGCTGTCTAGGAGGTGGGAGGGTCTGGGAGGGAGGGTCTGCTGCTGAATGGCTGGAATGTGTCTGCTGACTGTGAGGTACAGGGTCAAAGTTTATTCAATGATGACGTATAGGGGGCGGACCGAACATCGCATATGTTCGCCATCCGTGGCGAACACGCTATGTTCGCCAGGAACTATTCGCCAGCGAACCGTTCGGGACATCACTAGTAGAGAAGCATTGAAGTTTCTAGAATGCCAGCTCTGGTGACTCAACTTCGGATCCTGACACTAGGGGTGATAGCAGAGCCCAATCTGGAGCCAATTTTTTAAAAGGAGGTCCACAACCAAGAGAACCACCAGATATGCCCCGTGTCAATACCAGAGGCGCAAAAAGAACCGCCCAATACGACTTGTACAGAACAACTGGAAAAAATATAAATCCGACTGGAAGACCCCCCAGAACACGGAAATTACATCCGTATTCAATTTGTCAGATAAGATTTTAAATGCTGACCATTATTCCGTTTTGAATAAAGGACTATCATGACAATAATATAATATGACCTAATAATATGACCTAAGTATATATTTTATGTTAAACTGTTTAAAACTTTTATTTTACTTTTTACAGGCAGCAGGGGGACTACATGTCATTACTGCTGGCACTGCTGTCGATGGCTATTCCGTCCATGTGATCATGAGGTCCTCGCAAGAACCTCGCAATCACATGGCCCAGGAGGGCCGGAACGGCAGCAGGGGGACTTCCTTGGCATGGCAGGTAAGTCCCCCCACCGCGATCGCCAGCTTGGGATCACCAGCGAGTGGGTAAGTACATAGGACCGCGGGGATAGCATGCCTGCTGTCCTTAAGGGGTTAAAACCCATCTAGAAACCCATTTAGAAATGCTTATGGCCTCACAGAGTAACTTCTATGTATCTGGCTCTCTCCTAAAGAGCCACACTCCACTCTCATCTCCAGTTCTGCTACTTTCCCACATTGTTTGTTTGCTGTCCCCCTTGATACCCTTCCTATTGTGTCCTTATATTAAACTCCTCTAGACTGTAAGCTCCTCTGAGCAGGGTTTTCATCTATCTACCTATTGTTTCTGTATCATTTTGTAATTGTCCCATTTATTGGTAAATTTCCCCCTTTCATTATATTGTAAAGCGCTGCAGAATATGTTGGCGCTATATAAATACCAATAAGAATAACATTCAAGATTTTCACCAGATGCTGGTCTCTCTCCTTCCTCTGCAAGCAGTGATGAGATGGCAGTGATAGGCTGTTGCCCATCGCGAGTAAAGGCTAGCAATGTACATGCATTTCCTTGCAAAGGTAAGTCAATGATAGGCTGAAAGTGTCAACTGACACTTTCAGCTAATCATTCACTACCACTTCATCATTGCTTGTGCTAATGTTTCCACATTAGCCTGAGCAGAAGAGGATAGTGAAAGACCAGTGCCTGAGGACAGATCTTGGACAGAATTGTTAAACAATTCAAGAACGGCTTAACATTTAGAGAGGACTCCGGATACCATAACAACTTAATTAAGATAATGTTTTTATGGTGGCCAGATGATTCCTTTAATAGGCTCATGGTCTGTTAAAGGGACTCTAAAGGAACCGAGACCACTACATCTCACTGACGTGGTCTGGGTACAGTGTCCCTGTCCCTTAACCCTTTCAGAGAAACTGCAATATTATTATTTTTTTTAAACACACAAACGGCACTTTCACTGATGATATCATAGTTGTGATACGTTTTACTATTTTGAAACACTAATAATTATGTTCATTGATGTCTCCCGAGTACAACAGTACCCCCCATGTACAGGTTTTATAGTGTTTTTGAAAATTACAGGGTCAAATACTAAGCTCCATTTTCTGTTCTTTTTTTCATATTAAAATTTGCCAGATTAGTTATGTTGCCTTTGAGAGCGTATGGTAGCCCAGGAATGAGAATTACCCCCATGATGGCATATCATTTGCAAAAGAAGATAACCCAAGGAATTGCAAATGGGGTATTTTCAGTCTTTTTTAGTAGCCACTAAGTCACAAACAAAGTTAGCAGTCATAATTTTTATTTGCATTTTTAACACACATACAAATATAAATGCATACTTTGGCCAGTGTTTGTGACTAAGTGGCTACTAAAAAAGACTGGACATACCCTATATTGAATACCTTGGGTTGTCTACTTTTAAAAAATATTTACATGTGAGGTGTGATTCAGAGATTTATGACAGATAATAGTGTTACAATGTCACTATTGATACATTTTTCAAATATATATCTTGAAACAGCAATGTACTACTTGTACTTATAGCCTTATAACTTTCCAAAAAAAGAACATGTTAACATTGGGTATTTCTAAACTCAGGACAAAATTTAGAAACTATTTAGAAACTAATTTCTTGGCGGTTGTAGATGTGTAACAGATTTTGGGGGTCAAAGTTAGAAAAAGTGTGTTTTTTTATTTTTCATGAAAATAATGGTATCTTTAGAAAGACAATTTAATAGAAAAAAATGATATAATGTGTGTGGTTACAGTAAATGAGTAAGAGGAAAATTACAGCTAAACACAAACACTGCTGAAATGTAAAAACAGCCCTGGTCCTTAACGGTAAGAAATTGAAAAATGGTCTGGTCACTAAGGGTTTAATTAACATGCACTTGCATTTGATGTTCCTGTAACTATACACATATTAGGTCAGAAGTAAAAACGATCTTATTGTGTAGAAATTTGATCAGTAAATATTTTCACTTAACAAATGTCATCTGCACTGTAACATATTTACTAACTGTAAGGAAATTATTAATTTTATTTATCTCTAACATAAATATAACAAGTATTGTATATGTCTAGATCTTTTTTATGCATTAAAATAAATCATAACATACGATTATTTTCTTTATGAAAAGTCAGATGCTTGACGCAACGATCACTCATTTGCAAAATATATTAAAGGGGCATAAGATTGTATATGATTTAGCTCTCTGTAACGGTTCCCCTATACTCCAACTGAGTATATCCGTTGTAAATCTCCCGAGTCCCGAAGTGAAGTAGTGATTATAGCTCTGATCTACCCAAATACCAGACAGGAGTTGATGAAGTGTACAAGAAAAATGTTTTATTATGGCCCAGTGGCCTGTTTATATACAGACCCCCAGCATGGGGTCTACATTTATTTGTACAGTAAGCCCGCCCAGGTGCCTCTGTGTCTGGGAGATAAATGAGCTTGCTTTTGCTTAACCTAATTATCTCCCATGCACTAGAAGTACAGAATTTTACAATAAACACCCCAAAATACACAGAATATCTATAGAAACCCCCACAAGTATTATTTCCCCGTATAGCTGGGGCCTGAGCGCCCATGTAGTCAAAATAGCTCACAGATCCATGGATTCTAGCCGAATCGCCACCGGGGTAAAGTCTTGACCGGCCGTACATGCCGGTGGTCCCATGCCCAAAACAGTTCCAGGGTGTTTGGTACTTTGGCCAGTCATCTTTTAGGAGTTCCCATTCGAAAACAAATTAACATTTTCCTTGGCTCGTAGATAGCAAATGTTCTCCAAGTTCGTGCGAACATTCCTACCGAACACTGCTCTCCTGCATTGTCGGGAACGGAACCAGGTGTCACACACTGACACACAAAATTACACTTAGTTTCCCACACACAGATACACAGACACCCATGTACACAGATACACACTGACACACAATACACACACAGATGTAAAATATTGTGGTCCATGTCATAATTCCTTTTTATTCCAGAGGTTTGGTCCTTAAGGAGTTAAAGGGACACTGTAGGCACTCAGACTTGAGAAAGATCCCTTGTGGGATCGAAACATTGCATTTTTCCAATAAACCTGCTGTTTAAACAGATCCTTGAGTGCCTGGACAAAAATGTTATACAACTCTTATGGTAGGGGCAGATAACCCCAGGTCTGGTTGCACCAGGAATTTAATATAAAAAGTCTGCTGTATTCCTCTTTTTTGTTTATACACAATACACACAGATACACATGAACACACAAATACACACACACTGAAACAAAAGGACACACAGAAACACATACACACAGAGACAGGAGGTGAGAGTGACAGATGCGATGGAGTGTGTGTGCTGGTGACAGTGTGGGGGCAGTGGGAGAAAAGGCTACAGTGAGGGCAGGGGGAGAAAGGGCTACAGTGGGAATGAAAGGGTTACAGTGTGGTTGGCAGGGTGAGAATGTCAGGATCGGGACAGGGATCCAACACGCAGCGTACAAACAGTAGCCAGATACGTATACCGGACCTTAGAACGGCCGGACTAACGTAAGTAGTACTGAGAGAATAGTCAAAGACAAGCCGAGGTCGAGGGTAACAGAAGACAGGAGAGCGAGAGACAAGCCGAATCAAGGATACAGAGGTAAGCAGAGTAGAATAAACAAGCCGGGTCAAAACCAAAGGGGATAAGCAGAATACAAGCACTGAGTGACTAGAACAAGCTAGAACCACGACAGGGCAATGAGCTGACGAAAGAAGCTCCGTTAAATACCCTGTTGAGAAAAGTAACCACGCCTCTGAGGCGTCCAGATTGGTCCTGCAGCACTTGACTGACAGGTCGTTCCGGTAGTGTCCTGACGTACTTCCGGACGTGATGCTGTAAAAGGCAGTCACTCCCTCGCGGCCGGCTTTGCATGACCGGATAGACCGCGAGGAAGGAAGCCATCAGACCGTCCGGATGGAGGAACTGCTAAGTCTCTACCTCTTTCGGAGGTAGAGACCACAGGTACCCTGACAGTACCCCCCCTCTCAGATACGCCCACCGGGCGGAAGACACCA
Source organism: Pelobates fuscus (assembly GCF_036172605.1). Classification (NCBI taxonomy): domain Eukaryota; kingdom Metazoa; phylum Chordata; class Amphibia; order Anura; family Pelobatidae; genus Pelobates; species Pelobates fuscus. Next base: position 261,804,820 of record NC_086318.1, read on the forward strand.
GGGCGAGAAGGGAAGCGAGAGTGGAACGCCCTGCGGAGACGGGGAGCATGCACCTCCTCCTGAGGTACCCAACTTCTCTCCTCAGGACCATAACCCTTCCAATCGACCAGATACAGCAGTCTCCCTCGGGAGACGCGAGAATCAACGATGGAATTGACCTCATACTCCTCCTGACCCTCCACTTGCACAGAGCGAGGAGGGGCGATCGTGGAGGAGAACCTGTTACATATTAGTGGTTTTAGCAAGGAAACATGAAATTAATTCGGAATGCGTAAGGCATTAGGCAACGCTAAACGATACGCAACTGGGTTAATTTGAGACAGTACCCTGTAAGGTCCAATATATCGAGGAGCAAACTTCATGGACGGCACCTTTAACCGAATGTTTCTAGTACTTAACCATACTCTATCGCCTGGAACAAACACCGGTGCTGCCCTTCTACGTTTGTCAGCGTGTTTTTTAACCAGCATGGAATTGTGCAAAAGGATTTGTCGAGTCTGATCCCACAACTTCCTTAAATTGGCAACATGAATATCCACCGACGGTACCCCTTGAGAAGAAGACTCCGAAGGAAGGATGGAAGGATGAAAGCCATAATTCAAGAAAAAAGGGCTAGACTGTGTAGAATCACAAATGAGATTGTTATGTGCAAACTCCGCCCAAGGAATCAAACCGACCCAATCGTCCTGGTGTTCAGAAACGAAACAACGTAAATATTGTTCAACTTTTTGGTTAGTGCGTTCAGCAGCTCCATTGGACTGAGGATGATAGGCAGAGGAGAAATTCAATTTGATGCCTAGTTGGGAGCAGAAAGATTTCCAAAAACGGGAAACAAATTGAGAGCCTCTGTCAGAGACAATTTGGGAAGGTATCCCATGCAAACGGAAAATCTCCCTAGCGAATATCTCCGCTAATTCAGGCGAAGATGGGAGTTTAGGTAAGGGAATGAAGTGAGCCATCTTAGTAAATCTGTCCACCACAGTGAGGATAACAGTCTGCTTTTTAGAGATAGGCAAATCAACAATGAAGTCCATAGCCAAACAGGACCATGGCTTTTCAGGGACCTCTAAAGGATGCAGAAATCCGCATGGGAGCGAATGAGGTTGTTTAGTCTTGGTACAAACCTCACATGCCCCGATGAATTCTTTAATATCTTTACGTAAGTCAGGCCACCAAAAATCTTTAGAGACCAGAGCATATGTTTTGCGGATGCCCGGATGCCCCGCCACTTTGCTGTTATGGAGACAGCGTAGCACCTCCAGTTGGAGAGTGGCAGGAACGAAGTGTCGATCCCCAGGAGTCTGTTTGGGTGCCAAATGCTGAGACTTCATGATCTCGGAAAGCAATGGAGAGTGAATCCTAAGATTCGTGTTTGCGATGATATTTCCCTTAGGAACTATGGAGGACAGGACTGGTTCAGTTATAGTGGATGGTTCATATTGACGAGACAAAGCATCGGCTTTAGAGTTCTTAGAACCAGGTCTATAAGTAAGTACATAATTAAAGTGAGTGAGGAACAAGGACCAGCGAGCCTGTCTGGCGGATAAGCGCTTAGCCTCCCCAATATAAGACAAGTTCTTATGATCCGTTAATATAGTAACAGGGTGTAATGTCCCTTCCAGTAAATGTCTCCACTCCTTTAAAGCCTTAATGACCGCTAACAGTTCCCTCTCCCCGATGTCATATCTGCTCTCAGGCCCAGATAATTTCTTAGAGAAGAAACCACAAGGGTGTAACGGTTTGTCCACCCCTAACCTTTGAGATAGAACAGCCCCAACTCCTATCTCAGAGGCATCGACCTCGAGCAAGAAAGGCAGAGTCGTATCAGGATGAACTAGAATGGGAGCCGAGGCAAAAAGTTCCTTGAGAGTCTTGAAAGCAACAAGAGCCTCCTTAGACCAGACCTTAGTATCAGCCCCTTGTTTGGTCATATTGGTAATAGGCGCAATGATAGAGGAGTATCCCTTAATGAAGCGCCTATAGTAGTTGGAAAAACCAATAAACCTCTGGATAGGCTTGAGTCCTTTGGGCAAAGGCCAGTCTAAAATAGATTGGAGTTTTTCAGGGTCCATTTTAAAACCTTCCCCAGAAATCACGTACCCAAGAAAGTCTGTCTGAGACTGATCAAAACTGCATTTCTCCAATTTGCAGTATAGACCATGTTGCAGAAGTTTGTGTAATACCTTTCTGACCTGTTTATGGTGAGTCTCAATCTCCTTAGAGTGTATTAGTATGTCGTCCAGGTAAACAATAACACAATCATGTTGAAACTCCCTAAGTACCTCATTAATCAAATCTTGAAATACTGCAGGAGCATTGCAAAGTCCAAATGGCATAACCGTGTATTCGTAGTGGCCATACCGGGTATTGAATGCCGTCATCCACTCGTGACCATGCTGGATTCTCACCAAATTGTATGCCCCTCTAAGATCTAACTTGGTGAAGATCTTGGAGCCCTTAAGACGATCAAATAACTCGGTAATCAGTGGGATAGGATAGGCATTTCTGACAGTTATTTTATTCAAGCCTCGGTAATCGATACAAGGTCTCAGCGTGCCATCCTTTTTCTTAATGAAAAAGAACCCAGCCCCGGCCGGAGAAGAAGACCTCCTAATGAATCCCTTTTCTAAATTCTCCCGAATATACTCCTCTAGAACCGAGTTTTCCTGAACAGACAAAGGATATACATGGCCCCTCGGAGGCATCGTCCCTGGTAAAAGCTTAATCTTACAATCAAATGACCTGTGTGGCGGCAAAGAATCGGCATTCTTCTTGTCAAATACTGCCTTTAAGTCTAGGTAAAGGTCTGGTATTTGTCTTTCTGTGAACTGAGTAGGATTCTCCGGTATGTTAATATTAGCTAAGGGAGAAACCTTGCTTAAACACCTATCCTGGCAGCCCTGGCCCCACGAGAGTATCTCCCCTAACTCCCAATCAATAATAGGGTTATGTTTCTTCAACCATGGGTACCCTAGAACTATGGGAACGGAAGGGGACGAAATGAGCATAAGAGATAAATTCTCCACGTGTAGGATACCAACATTTAAATCAATGGGTATGGTTTCACGAAAGATAACAGGGTCTAGTAGTGGTCTACCATCTATGGCCTCAACGGCCAAGGGTGTCTCCCTTAGCTGGGATGGGATGTTGTTTTTAATCGCAAAGGCCTGGTCGATATAATTCTCCGCAGCACCGGAATCTATCAATGCCATAGCCCTTACTACTTCCCTCTCCCAAGTCAAGGAAACTGGTAGCAGAAGCCTGTGATCTTTATAATTAGGAGTAGAGGACAAAATAGAAACACCCAAGGCCTGTCCTCTAGAGAGACTTAGGTGCGAGCGTTTCCCGGACGGTTAGAACAGTTCGAGAGTAAATGACCTTTGGCTCCACAATACATACACAAACCCTCTCTTCTTCTGTACTGTCTTTCCTCCTCAGAGAGGCGGGTATACCCTATCTGCATAGGTTCAGGAAGCAAAGATACCGTGGAGTCAGGACTTGGAAAAGAGGGAGCTAACCTAAAAGAAGGTCTCCGGTTCCTCTCTCGAGTGTTCTGTCTCTCTCTTAAACGTTCATCTATACGAGAGATGAACGAAATTAAATCTTCTAAATTCTCAGGGAGTTCTCTAGTAGCAACCTCATCAAGGATTACATCAGATAGGCCATTCAAAAATACATCCATATACGCCGGCTCGTTCCACTTGACTTCTGACGCCAGAGACCTGAACTCTAGTGCATAATCCACAAGTGTTCGGTTCTCCTGTCTCAGGCGCAACAGCAGGGCCGCCATCAGGGCATGACAACCGCAACGGTTGTCATGGGCCCGGCGGTCCTGGGGGGCCCGGACTGCTCAGGTCGTCCGGGCCCCACATTCAGTGGGAACATACCGGGTCGCAGGGGGCCCTGCGACCCCGGTATGTACCCACTGGGCCAGCCTCTTCTCCTGGGGGGCCCAGCAGCCGGTCACCTCAGGGCCCCCCAGAGGCTGACCCTGCTGACAACCGGCGGGCGCGCGAGGGAGCACTCTCCTCTGAGTGCTTCCTCTTCAGCTCCCTCGCGCACCGTACTGATGTCGGAGCCGGAAGATGATGTCATCTTCCGGCTCCGGCATCAGTACGCGGCGCGCGAGGGAGCTTAAGAGGAAGCACTCAGCCAGGGAGAGTGCTCCCTCGCGCGCGCGCCGGGTGTCAGGACATTTGAGTGAGGGGGGGGAGGGAGGACATTTGAGTGAGGGGGGGGGGAGGGAGGACATTTGAGTGAGGGGGGGGGAGGGAGGACCTTTGAGTGAGGGGGGGGGAGGACCTTTGAGTGAGGGGGGGGGAGGGAGGACCTTTGAGTGAGGGGGGGGAGGGAGGACCTTTGAGTGAGGGGGGGAGGGAGGACATTTGAGTGAGGGGGGGGAGGGAGGACATTTGAGTGAGGGGGGGGAGGGAGGACATTTGAGTGAGGGGAGGGAGGACATTTGAGTGAGGGGGGGGAGGGAGGACATTTGAGTGAGGGGGGGGAGGACATTTGAGGGGGGAGGACATTTGAGTGAGGGGGAGGGAGGACATTTGAGTGAGGGGGGAGGGAGGACATTTGAGTGGGGGGGAGGGAGGACATTTGAGGGGGGGAGGGAGGACATTTGAGTGAGGGGGGAGGGAGGACATTTGAGTGAGGGGGGAGGGAGGACATTTGAGTGAGGGGGGAGAGGGAGGGAGGACATTTGAGTGAGGAGGGAGGGAGGACATTTGAGTGAGTGGGGGGGGAGAGGGAGGGAGGACATTTGAGTGAGTGGGGGGGAGAGGGAGGGAGGACATTTGAGTGAGTGGGGGGGGAGAGGGAGGGAGGACATTTGAGTGAGGGGGGGAGTGGGAGGGAGGACATTTGAGTGGGGGTGGGGGGAGAGGGAGGGAGGAAATTTGTATGAGTGGGGGAGAGGGAGGGAAGGGAGGAAATTTGAGGGAGTGGGGGGGGGAGGAAGGAAATTTGAGGGGGGAGAGGAAGGAAATTTGAGGGAGGGGGGAGAGGAAGGAAATTGGAGGGGGAGAGGAAGGAAATTGGAGGGGGAGAAGGAAGGAAATTGGAGGGGGGAGAAGGAAGGAAATTGGAGGGGGGAGAAGGAAGGAAATTGGAGGGGGGAGAAGGAAGGAAATTGGAGGGGGGAGAGGAAGGAAATTGGAGGGGGAGAAGGAAGGAAATTGGAGGGGGGAGAAGGAAGGAAATTGGAGGGGGGAGAAGGAAGGAAATTGGAGGGGGGAGAAGGAAGGAAATTGGAGGGGGGAGAAGGAAGGAAATGAGAGGGAGGGGGAGAAGAAGGAAATTGGAGGGGGGGAGAAGGCAATGAGAGGGAGGGGGAGAAGAAGGAAATTGACGGGGGTATGGGGAGAGATTGACATCCATCACACACACACACAATGCACCCCTTGCACACAGAAAAACACACAATGCATTACACACAGACACACATACACAAGCAATGCATCCCTTACACACAGCAACAAACAATGCACCCCTTCCACACACTCAGTGCATCCCTTACAGACACACACACACTGCATCCCATACATACACAAACTCACCTTGCAGCCCTTACACATACAAACACAGATTCACACAATGCATTCCTTACACACATCAGGACATCCCCCCCCCCCCCCTGTGTAAAGGGCCCTCAAAAAATGGAGCTGTTTCCCATTCTCCCAGAACATTGATTTTTGTGACCACAGTTACAAACCGCCTCCAGAGAGCCTGTTCTACACCAGACCAGTGGAGCCAGACGGCAGCTGAAGCCCGTCATCATCCTCATCTGGTTGTAAGTAGGCAATCTAGTATATTATTCGTGGCACTAATCTCTAATTTACCTCACATTAAAGGGACACTATAGTCCCCAGAACCACTGCAGCTTAATGTAGTGGTTCTGGTGTCTATAGCCTGTCCTTGCAGGCCTTTTAATGTAAACACGGCGGCACTGCAGCACTGTGTTAGTTAACATGGCAGATCATATGGGGGGCGGCAAACTTTACTTTTGCCTAGGGCGGCAAAAATCCTTGCACCGGCCCTGCAGACACTGCATGCCTGTGGGCGGACTCGGGGGGGGGGGGGGGGGACTCGGGTGCAGGCGCCGGGGTGCCCAGACCTTGAGCTGTGTCAGGGGCCCCAAAATTTCTGATGGCAGCCCTGCGCAACAGTAATCTGGCTGCATTAACCTTTCTACCTGGAGGGTCAAATGTTCTTCTAAAAGCAGCTACAAATGCGTTATAGTTATATACTAATGGGTTATCGTTCTCCCATAGTGGATTGGCCCATCTCAGAGCCTTCTCAATAAGTAGGGTGATAATAAATCCTACCTTTGCCCTATCTGTAGGATAGGAGCGAGGTTGCAATTCAAAGTGGATACTAATTTGGTTTAAAAAACCACGACACTTCTCAGGCGCCCCACCATAGCGTACTGGGGGGGTAATGTGAGAAGAAGCACCCACTGTGGCTACCTCTAAACCTGAACTGACAGGAGAAATAGGGGTATTACGTATCTCCTCTGGTGGGTTATTGGCACGAGATAATAGTGCCTGTAGCGCAAGTGCTATCTGATCCATTCTGTGATCCATGGCTTCAAACCTAGGATCAGGAGAAGCAAGCTGACTGTTTGTACTTGCAGGATCCATTGGCCCTGTCGTAATGTCAGGATCGGGACAGGGATCCAACACGCAGCGTACAAACAGTAGCCAGATACGTATACCGGACCTTAGAATGGCCGGACTAACGTAAGTAGTACTGAGAGAATAGTCAAAGACAAGCCGAGGTCGAGGGTAACAGAAGACAGGAGAGCGAGAGACAAGCCGAATCAAGGATACAGAGGTAAGCAGAGTAGAATAAACAAGCCGGGTCAAAACCAAAGGGGATAAGCAGAATACAAGCACTGAGTGACTAGAACAAGCTAGAACCACGACAGGGCAATGAGCTGACGAAAGAAGCTCCGTTAAATACCCTGTTGAGAAAAGTAACCACGCCTCTGAGGCGTCCAGATTGGTCCTGCAGCACTTGACTGACAGGTCGTTCCGGTAGTGTCCTGACGTACTTCCGGACGTGATGCTGTAAAAGGCAGTCACTCCCTTGCGGCCGGCTTTGCATGACTGGATAGACCGCGAGGAAGGAAGCCATCAGACCGTCCGGATGGAGGAACTGCTAAGTCTCTACCTCTTTCGGAGGTAGAGACCACAGGTACCCTGACAGAGAAAGGGCTATACTGAGGAGGCAGGGTGAGAAAGGCTTACAGTGGGGTGGCAGGGCGAGAAAGGGTTACAGTGGGAAGGGGTAGGGGGAAAAAAGATTTCAGTGAGGGGGCCGGGAGAGAAAGGGTTACTGTGGGGGGGAAGTGGGAGAAATGGGTTACAGTGAGGGGGCAGGGTGAGAAAGGGTTACAGTATGGAGACAGGGTGAGAAAGGGTTAAAGTAGGGGGGCAGGGTAAGAAAGGGTTACAGTGGGGGGTGGAGCAGGGTGAGAAAGTTGTGATGAACTGAACCTCGTCACGTGCTTGGAAGAGCCTGCTGGCCAGCCTCTTACCAAAAGACTAGTCAACAACTGTAAAGACCTATATATTATTCCCCCTGGTTCGGCACTTTCCATAGAACCGAATGCTAGCTCCCTGGTGGCCGTTCGCATGGACCAAAACCACGAATAGACTTCAGAAGGACTTAGCCGCGAATGCCCTGGAACTATTTTCAGCATGAAGACGTCACGGTTCCCGGTCGGTCCCCCCAGGGGCACTCAGCCACGATTCTATGGAACTATTTTCGGCATTAAGACTTCGCGGTTCCCAGTTGGTCGCCAGCAGCACTTATCCGCGATTCTATGGAACCGTTTTTGGCATGGGACAATGCGTGCGGTTGGTAAAAACTATGACTTCCAGGAAATTCCTGGAATCCTGAACGGATCCGGGTGATTTTTGGATATGTTGGTCACCCAGATCAGGGCTATCAGGGGATGTAGGGGATTTTATGTGTTTTAAGGTATTTGGGGGGTTTGTAAAAATGTGTGTTTTTTGTGTTTAGAGATAATTGAGTTTAGTAAAGTGCTTGACTCAATTATCTCCTAAGTAAAGGGGAAGGCTTATTGTATTGTATATTGGAGTGTCATGCATTGTAACACTGGTATTATTGGTATGTGACTTTGTAACGGAGTTCCCCACAAGGCCCAAGTGGGAGTGCCCCTTGCTTGGGGATTGTCAAAAAAGGCCAAGTGTGGCACCATTAAAATCAGTTCCTGCCTACCATCAAGATAGAGTCACATCTCATGTGTGGAAGGGACAGCTATATTCATCCTGGGGATTGCAATATCACAATACTCCTCTGGGGATAATCACTAGCTCTTATAAGAGCTGTTCCTGCTATGCTCTCTTGAGTAGGAGAGTTTCACCACTGGAAGCTGGATCCTGGTCTTGGGTACAGGGTGGGTGGAGGATTGTAAGATCCCCAACCAAGCTGCGGCGGTTTGTGGGAGTCTACAGTGCTGATGATGTCTGGTGGAGTGCTTGGAGTCCTCGGTATGCACTAGAAGCTTTGACTGACGGAGGCACCAGGTCGGGGTGCCAGGCGGTCCGTCACAAAAGGGTTACCGATGGGGGGCACAGTGAGAAAGGGTTATAGTGGGAGGGGAGGGAGAGTAAGGGATGCAGGGGGGGCAGGGAGAGAAATGGTTACAGTGGGGGCAGCTAGAGAGAGGGTTACATGGGGGGGCAGGGAAAGAAAGAGTTACAGTGAGGGGCAGGGAGAGAAAGGGTTACAGTAGGTGGAAAGGGAGAGAAATGTTTACAGTGGGGTGGCAGGGAGAGAAAGGGTTACAGTGTGGTGGCAGGGAAATAAAGGGTTACAGTGGGGGGACAAGGAGAGAGAGAGGCAGGGTGAGAAGGGGTTACAGAGGGGAGGGCAGACTGTAACCTACCTTTATTTTTTATTTATAAATTCCCTGGTGGTCCAGTGTCTCTCCCTGGTGGTACAATGGATTAACTCTGCAATTTGCAGCTCCGCCAGGTGCAGAGCTGCAGACAATGTGATAGAAGTCTTGCGAGCACCCAGAGTGTTGCCATGATTGATGGAGGGAACCGACGGCATACAGGGCAAGTCGCCAGCACCCTCCTGGTGTCGGGTCATGGACTAATCAGTCTGTCTCCCGAGTCCCGGCGGCCCTGTATGTGTGGGTCAGCATGACACACACTTTGCTAAACTCTGCCCTATATCAAACATGTCAAACTCAAAGACTAACATGGGCCAAATAGACAAGGTTTAAGTTTATGTGGACTGCAGTAAAAACAAGAACTTCAGTTTTCTTAGAAAAATAGGTTTATTTAGAAAAGTACAGTATAAAAAAAAGAAAGGTTTGGTAATGGGACTAAAATGGCGAATGTGGATGAAAACCCCTTCCACCTAAAATAAGTCTGGGTAGGCGTATGCAAATGAGCTCAACAAACAACCACATTTTTGCCTCATAATTCCACTTTATACATGGATTCTTTGGAGGATGTGTCTGCTGTATACAACAGCTTTGAAACACAATACAATGTGGTTCATTGTTGATCTCATTTGCATACGCCTACCCAGAATCCCTTGCAGTAGCGAGAGCACTGTTAGAATGAGATTTCTGTGGGAAAAGCAAGTCTTGTGACTTGACTGGTGTTTGTATTTGTGTTTAGCAATGTATTAACTATCCACTTACTTCAGATGGAAGGGGTTTCCATCCCCACTTCCTTCCCCCACCCCCCAACACCTTTGTTGGTATGTACTTTACAAGTAACGCCAAGCCTCCATAGCAAGCCAGTAACCAACCTCATGCTGATGAGTTGCATTAACAATGAAAAAGCTGTCCATGAGTGGTTCACTGGCTTTGCTCCTCTTCCTGAGTTGTGTTTCAAAGCTGTTGTATACAGCAGACACATACTCCAAGGAATCCATGTATAAAGTCGAATTATGAGGCAAAAATTAGGTTCTTTGTTGAGCTCATTTGCATACACCTACCCATACTCCCTTGCAGTAGTGAGATCACTGATAAAGTGAGATTTCTGTGGTAAAAGCAAGTCTTATGACCTGACTGATGTATGTATTTGTGTGTAGCAATGTATTAACTATATGCCCACCCAGAATCCTTTGCGGTAGTAACATCACTGCAGATTTGTGATTCCTATGGGAAAAGCAAGTCTTATGGCTTGACTGGTGTGCAGATTTTTGTTTAACGTATTAACCTCCCTGGCGGTATTCCCGAGCGTGACTCGGGGTTAATTTTCGCTGCCAGAAGCGGTAACCCCGAGTCACGCTCGGGGTAGATAAGATTTACTTACCTCCGCCGCGATCCGCTTCGGGAGGACTGCCTCACAGCCCAGGCAGCCCTCCCACGGCAAATCAGGCCCCCGGGGGCCATGTGATCGCTCTCAAAGAGCGATCACATGGCCCTCTATAGCTGGCTGTGGATCTGCCAGCAGGGGGACTGTTTGAAATATCAGACAGTCCCCCTGCTGGTGGGAAGTATAAAAAAAATAAAAAAAGACAAGTGTAAAAATAAATTACATATATTTTTATATATATATATATATATAATATGTATATATATTATATATATAATAGATGTACATATATATATATTATATATAAATACGTATAATTAAAATAATAAATAAATAAAATAATAAAATAAATAAATAAAATATTGAAACAAAATTTAATATAAATTATATATGCATATGTAATTTCATTCTAACTGTATTTTGTTATTAATATATATCGGTAACAAAATACACTTAGAATGACATTCTATATATATCTATATATATATAAAATACAAATAAGCGCAAATATATATATATATAGATAAATACATATAATTACATAAAAGATTACATTAGTATACACGTAGAATTTAAATACCTATAAATGCATATATATTAAAATTCTACATGTATATTTAAATAATCTTTTAACGTAATTATGTGATTTGATTAATTAAAATTAGATTGACATGCCTGACATGGGGGCGGAACTGGGCGGGTAATTCAAATGCAAAAAAATGGTACCGCTTTTGGTACAAAATTCCTGACATAATCATACCGCCAGGGAGGTTAAAGGACCACTCTAGGCACCCAGACCACTTCAGCTTAATGAGGTGGTCTGGGTGCCAGGTCCTTCTAGGGTTAACCCATTTTTTCATAAACATAGCAGTTTCAGAGAAACTGCTATGTTTATGAATGGGTTAAGCCTTCCCCCTATGTCCTCTAGTGGCTGTCTCATTGACAGCCGCTAGAGGCGCTTGCGTGCTTCTCACTGTGATTTTCACAGTGAGAGCACGCCAGCGTCCATAGGAAAGCATTATGAATGCTTTCCTATGTGACCGGCTGAATGCGAGCGCAGCTCTTGCCGCGCGTGCGCATTCAGCCGACGGGGAGGAGAAGAGGAGGATCGGAGGAGGAGAGCAGGAGGAGATCTCTCCGCCCAGCGCTGGAAAAAGGTAAGATTTAACCCCTTTCCCCTTTCCAGAGCCGGGCGGGAGGGGGTCCCTGAGGGTGGGGGCACCCTCAGGGCACTCTAGTGCCAGGAAAACGAGTATGCTTTCCTGTCACTAGAGTGGTCCTTTAACTATCCATAAACTTCAAATGGAAGGGGTTTTCAATCACAATTTTTCCCCACCATAAACTTTTTGGTTTTTGCTTCCCAAGCACTGCCAAGCCTCAATAAGCAAACCAGTAACCAACCCCATGCTGATGATTTACATTAACACTGAAACAGCTGTTCATGAGTGGTTCACTGGCTTTGCATCTTTTCCTAAGTAGTGTTTCAAAGCTCTTGTATATAGCAAATACAGACTCAAAGGAATCCATGTTTACACCCTGTTCCAAATTATTATGCAAATTATATTTTTCTCATTTACCTAAATAATTGATGTAAATAACAGTCAGCATAATTCTCATGTTATCAACTATTAAGAGTACAATTCACATTTTATTGAACAAACCTCCTAATGATAACAGCATTTTTTTTAAACATAAAAAACTTACAATGCACTGTTCCAAATTATTACGCACCGTAAGTTTCAAAACACTTTATAGATTGTAAAGAACTGAAAATTGTCATTTGTTGTGTTTGCAGCATATTTACTGATTTCAAAAGCTATTTCAATCAAACTTATAACAACATTTTTACTGTTTAAACATTTTAACAGGTCACCTTACATTTTAACATAGGACCCCTTATTTGATAGCAGCTTCACAAGTCTTTCATCCATTGAATCCATTGAACGTGTGCTTTTGTACAATTTCTGCTTGAATTTGTTTGCAAGATGTCAGAATAGCCTCCCAGAGCTGCTGTTTGCCTCCCGCCCTCATAGATCTTTTGCTTGAGGATGCTCCAGAGGTTCTGAATAGGATTGAGGTCAGGGGAGGATGGAGGCCACACCATGACTTTCTCTCCTTTTATCCCCATAGCAGCCATTGCTGCAGAGGTATTCTTTGCAGCATGAGATGGTGCATTGTCATGCATGAAGATGGTTTTATTACGGAAAGCATAGTTCTTCCTTCTGTACCAGGGAAGAAAGTGGTCAGTCAGAAACTCCACATACTTTGCAGAGGTCATCTTTACACCATCGGGGACCCTAAAGGGGCCGACCAGCTCTCTTCCCATGATTCCGGCCCAAAACATGACTCCACCACCGCCTTGCTGATGTAGCAGCCTTGTTGGAACAGGGTGGCCGTCCACCAACCATCCACTACTCCATCCATCTGGATCATCCAGGGTTGCACGGCACTCATCAGTGAACATGACTGTTTGAAAATTAGTCTTCATGTATTTTTCTGCCCAATGCAGCCGTTTCTGCTTGTGAGCATTGGTTAGTGGTGGCCGAATAGAAGGTTTATGCACAGTTGCAAGACTCTGGAGGACTCTATACCTTGATGTCCGTGGGACTCCAGAGGCACCAGCAGCTTCAAATATCTGTTTGCTGCTATGTAATGGTATTTTAGCAGCTGCTCTCTTGATCCGATGCATGGATCTTGCAGAAACCTTCCTCAATGTGCCTTTATCTGTACGAACCTGTCTGTGCTCTGAATCAGCCACAAATCTCTTAATAGTGCGATGATCACGCTTACATTTTTGTGAAATATCTAATGTTTTCATACCTCGTCCAAGGCATTGAGCTATTTCACTCTTTTCGGCAGCAGAGAGATCCTTTTTCTTCCCCATATTGCATGAAAATGGTGCTCTGCTTAATAATATGGAACACCCTCCTTTAGTAGTTTTTCCTTAAATTGGGCTCACCTGGAAATCTAATTATCACAGGTGTCCTAAATTGTTTTCAGTGATCAAAAGAGCCCTGAGACACAATGCCATCCATGAGTTAAACTGAAAAACAAAATATTAAATCTTTGTGACACTTAAATAGAATTTGCATAATCATTTGGAACAGAGTGTAAAATGGAATGAGGCAACAATGTGATTTTATTAAAGGACACAGAGGCTCCTATTATGCTTATTCTCTTTCTTTATTCCTCAGCAGCAAAAGAAAGGATATTGTAGATATTCAACGAAAAAAACCAATAACAAACATCATTTACCCTAAAGGTTAACCAGATATAACATATTAACCAATGAGAGTGTTCCTAGTACAATAATGTCCCATGTGACCCTAAGCCACTCCTCTTTCTTTTGCTGCTGCCTCCTCAGCTAAGTACAATTTTACACCTCTGTCATAATTTGGGAATTTGTCTGGTTATTTCTGTATAATTTAGTTTAATTTGCCTTAATTTACCTTTATTTTGCCTTATTTATCCATTTTACTTGCCCTTTTGTGAACCTGCTGCTCTTCCCTTACCTGCAATTTACCTCCCTTCCTCCCCCTGTTTCCCCTCAGTCACCTGGTCGGTGTGAGGAGGGAGCCCCAGGTCTGAGGCTCTTGTCTATTTGAGAGCCTCAGACCTGGGGCTCCCTCCTCACACCGGGTACCGTTTCTTCCCGCTGTCCCAGCGGATCGCGGCTACGGCAGCGGCTAGTGCCGCTCACACATGCATCGCAGAGGCCATCTTGGGGTTGGCGGTTTTGCGACGCTTTTTCTAGCACAGCCAATACTGCTTGTTTGGGGGTGGGATTAAGCCGTGGGGACGGCTGAGTTGCTAGGCAGTTTACCGGTGCTCCCCAGGAGTTTATTCCTGAGGGAACACTCGGTGAGCTTGTTTTATTTGTGATACTGTGCCTATTTGTGCCTGTTAGCCTTATTTGTCCACTGTAATTCCACATTCTGTTTCAAGGTTAGAGTATACCTACTCTGCAGTCCTTGTAGTGCCTGGCCCTCCATGGAGTAATTTCTAGCCTGTCACTTTTGTACAAATTAACTTCTGAGCCATGCAGTCCGGAAAAGAGACTGAAACTTCCGGCTCTGCCACTAGTGCCACCATAACCCTGACGCCCCTACCGGTGTCCAAACCACCCACAGTAATTGAAGCATCACAGTAGCAAATGGACTCTGAAGAGTTGCATTCCCTCCTAGACGCTGCTATGGCGAAGTCGGTGACGCAAGCCATCTTTACCGCTATGGGTGCCATGTCAGATAATATCTCCCATTCGATCACCCATGCACTCAGCTACCACCAGCTCTCACTGCTAACCCCCCAGAGAGTAAACCGGTGGCCCCTAGTGGGCGTAAATCCGCAAAAAAGTCTCGCCATTTGGACGAGGATGCCTCCAAAACCTTACAGACAGACAGGGTAGTCCTGTCACAGAACATGTGGTTGCACCACAACTAAGAGCCCCCCACCGTGCAAAATGAGGAAGGAACTGGAAGAGGGTAAAAGCTCTAATTGAATCCGACTCTGAATTGGAACAAGAGGAGGCACAGAGCGAGTCCGATGAGGAGGGCTCTTATGACTCCAGCGTTTATTTCCCGAAGCACAGCTCCTTGACAATATCTGGAGAAGACGCCAAAGATGGAGTTGACAACTACGCCCTGGTTGACCCTCAGGGCGAGCCGCTTTTTGACCTGTGCTACCTCTGACGTGGACCCAAAGATCGCCCAATTTTGGGGGAAATCAGGCTGGAAGGCCAAGAAGGCCTGGATTTTGCCTGGCAGAATTGCCAGGATAAGATCCGAGATGTCCTCGGACCAATTGCCAAAATGTTCGACATGGTCGAAATTGCAATGGCAGGTGGTACACCTGTAGATTTGGGAGCCATCCTGGGGTGGATCCAGTGATCCGTATGTTTGCTGGGCAACGCCAACACGGCAGTGGCCACTGAAAGACGCAAGGCAATTCTTATTAAAATAGAGCCTAAGCTAGTAAACCTGGCTATCTCAGAGCCTGGACCCCAGGCAAAAGCCCTCCTGTTTGGAGATAATTTTGTTAAAGAGTTGGGCACGTATGTAGGCACCTTTACGGCACTTGATAAAGCTCAAGCCAGCATGAAATGAGTGTTCCACCAGAGAGTTTATGGCCGTCTGGTTCATACCGGGGTTCTCGAGGCTCCATACAATCCAGGTTTACAGCACCTGAGTCCAAGCCTACCTCACCATTCTTCCCAGTTCAGGGCAGACCATGGCACTCTCGGGGACCCAGATGTTCTTCCTATGGCCGACGACCTTACGGTAAGTTTAATGCCATCTCACCTGTCTTCTTTAACAATGGTGGGAGGCAGACTGTGTCATTTTGTCAATGCATTGCGCATGTTCACTTCAGATGCCTAGGTCCTCCACACTTTCCAGGGTTACTCTATAGATTTTGTGCAACACCCTGTTCAAACACAGTACCCCAACCGCATGGTGTTCTCCACTCACGATCGGTATCTGGTATCACAGGAAATACAGGCCTTAGCCTCCAAGGGTGCAATCTCCGCAGTTCACCCTTTCACACCAGGTTTCATAAGCAACCTCTTCCTAGTCCCCAAGAAAGGTGGAGGCATTCGTCCAGTCATCAACCTACGACCTCTAAACACTTTTGTCACATACCTCTCTCCGAGACCTCCTGCTTTCAGGGGACTGGATGGTCAAGCTCAACCTGAAGGACGGATAACTCACAGTTCCAAAGGCTGAAGATTGCCAACAATTCCTACAATTCCAATGGGAAGAGACCATGTGGCGATTCAAATGCCTGCTGTTCGGTCTCTCGCCGGCACCCTGGTGCTTCACAAAGCTCATGAGACCAGTGGTTGTCCTCCTACGCAGGAGAGGAGTTCGACTCATAATATACTTGGACAATATCCTCATAATGGCGCAGGACCCTCACCTACTCCACGAACATCTTTCTTGGATGATGACTCTGCTGGACAACCTGGGCTTCCTAATCAATTGGGAAAAGTCAGTCATCAAAGCCTCTCAATAACTAGAATTCTTAGGATACACCATAGATTCTGTGAACGGAGTACTCCTACTCCCAACATCCAAAGTCAAGTCCATCAAAAAGGAAATCTGGCGGAAATCTGGCGTTAGCACGTCCTGTCCTTACCCTGAGATAACTGGCCAGGATTGTCGGCCTTCTCTCAGCGTCAATCAAAGCCATATTTCCCGGCCCTTTACACTACACAGCACTTCAACTACTGAAGGCCAAATACCTTTGTTTGGGGCACTCTTATTCAGACTCTGTTCCTCTCGACTGCACCTCCAAAGAAGAACTCAGGTTGTGGCTACAACACATGGATGCATGGAACAGCCAAGCGATCTTCGGAACCACTCCGGACATCGTAGTCGAATCCGATGCAAGTATGCTCGGCTGGGCTGCGCGCTGCAGATCTACCTCCACCAGAGGAAAATGGTCCTTAGAGGAACAGGGACTGCATATCAACTGCCTCGAACTACTAGTAGGATCGTTTGCCCTACGGAGTCTTTTAAGTGTATCGACCAACTGCTCCATTCTGTTACGCATAGACAATGTATCAGCGGTCTGTTATATCAACTACCTCAGGGACACGAGGTCAACAATATTAGCGGATCTAGCGAAGGAATTCTGTCAATTCTGTCTGGATCGCAACATTTCAGTACAAGCGGAGTACATCCCGGGGATGTCCAACGTAGTGTCGGATTGGAATTCCAGACACCTGTGAGATGCCAGCGATTGGCGACTGAACCCTTCCACCTTCGGCCATTTACCGTCATTTTGGGGCCCCTTGGACATCGACCTGTTTGCATCACGTTTGAACGCACATCTGCCGAAGTTTTTTAGCTGGAGACCGGACCTGGAAGCTCTAGCGACGGATGCCTTCCTTCAACTGTGGCCGAATACTCGCCACTACGCCTTTCCTCCTTTCTCTCTCATTGCACAGACTCTGCTGCACCTCAGGCGTCACCGGACCTCCTTGATCCTCATATGCCCGTTCTGGACGTCTCAGCCATGGTTCCCTACACTTATGGAAATGTCCATAGATTTCCTGAGTTTACTTCCTGTGGTCACCAACCTCGTACTGGACCCCAACGGGAACTCACATCCCCTCCTACTCCAGGGACATCTCAAGCTCTTGGCATGGCTCCTCTCAGGGGACTTTGCTACATCCCAAATGTTCCACAAGCAACTCTGGTCCTCCTGGCGGGGGCTTGGGCTCCAGGAACAAGGAAATCATACCTACATGCCTGGAACGCATGGAATAGTTGGTGCATGGAACAACACGTGGATCCCATATTTGCATCTGTCAGTCATGTTTTGAGTTTCTTTACTTCACTTTTCGACCATGGCCTGGCATATCGTACAATAAACTTAAATAGATCAGCTATTTCAGCAGGCCACCAAGGCTGGAATGGACTTCAAACAGGTAAACATTTATTGGTATGTCAACTCCTGCGTGGCATCAAATTTGCACGCCCACCACAGCTTAAATATTCAGCCCTATGGGATGTTAGCCTCGTCCTCCAACTTTTTGAAAATTGACCGAAGAATGAGGACCTTTCGATCAAGCAACTCACTGCTAAACTGGTCATGCTGTTTTGTCTAATCTCCTGTAAAAGTGTCTCAGATGTCCGGGCACTGGACCTGGCGGCACGCTCATTTACACCAGAAGGCGTTTCCTTCGACATATCGAGATGTGCGAAGACATCCATTACATCGGTTTTCTACCCAGCCTTTCCACATAACGTTAACCTGTGTCCAGTGGTTTGCCTCAAGGAATATGAAGCAAGGGCGGCTTCGGTTCGTGATCCCCGGTATCCGCATTTGTTTCTGGCAATTCGACAACCACACCAGCCGGTTTCTACAGTTACCATATCTCGTTGGGTTAAATGGATCATGGAGTCGGCTGGTATCGACACCTCTACGTATGAAGCACACTCGGTGAGGGGTGCTATGGCATAAAAATCTTTCTCTTTGCTGGAAGACCTCCTCCGTGCAGCTGATTGGTCCAGCGAATTTACGTTCCTAGAATTTTATTTTAGTCCAGTTTCTCATTTTTCCACTTCAATGATCACACAGCTTTGAACTAGCATAATAGGAGCCTCCGTGTCCTTTAATAAAATTACCAGATTTTACTAATTTCATGACGTAAATTCATGATTTTATAAAGGACACGGAGACGAGTATTATCCCACCCAATTCAGGTATTTTGCGCCCTCCCTGTGAGTATACTGTCAGGTAATGGGTGTACGGTCCTCATGGTAATGTGTTTTTTTCATTCACCTGGTTGACTGTTACTGGATAGACATATTGTTTGGTTAATGATGCACTATAGATGTGGAAGTAATATCCAAGAACGTATTTTACCATTTAGTTTCTCTGTCTTACAGCCTCCTAATTGGGTTTCACACTAGTCCATGTCAGTCCATACAAATTCAAGCAGATGATTACCAGTTTTTCTTCAGAGTTAAGTTTGCCGTATTTTTTCTGGAGTCGCTGTTCTTCACATCTAGTTGATTATGTTCTTCTGTTTTTGGGAGTGTCCGTCGGCAACATCAAGAAAGAGGAGTGGCTTAGAGTCACATGGGGCATTATTGTTCTAGGAACACTCTCATTGGTTAATATGTTATATGTGGTTAACCCTTTGGGTAAATGATGTTTGTTATTGTTTTTTTTCGTTGAATATCTACAATATCCTTTCTTTTGCTGCTGAGGAATAAAGAAAGAGAATAAGCATAATACTTGCCTCCGTGTCCTTTATAAAATCATGACTTTACGTCATGAAATTAGTAAAATCTGGTAATTCTTTGTGGTAGTAACATCACTGCAGATTTGTGATTCCTGTGAGAAAAGCAAGTCTTATGGCTTGACTGGTGTGCATATTTTTGTTTAACATTGTATTAACTATCCACAGACTTCAGGTGGAAGGGGTTTTCAATCACAATTTGTCCCCACCAGAAAACAAGGGGCTGGCTGCACTCACCTAAATATGCATAAATAGGGTGCTGCTGTGAGTCAAGCCGCTGGATTTTCATTTTTATTGTATACATACATATATATATATATAGCAGAAAAAAACAGCACTGCTAAGTAAGGCATCAATTTAATATTGTTACATACGATTTCCAAATTATTTCATATACTGTACTAATATATATAATATTAAAATATCAATATATATATATATATATATATATTGTATATAAAAAAGGATACATAAATAATAAATAATCAAAATATGACAAAATTGAAATATTTTTCACAATATCGAATTATTTCGAAAGCTTATCCAAGAATATTAAACAGAGACATGGGGCCTCAATTTAATAAGCTTTCAAAATAATTCATTGGTGTTAGAAATACTTTCCAAAAGAAGTCACCATTATATAGGAACTTTTGTAAATAAATAATTTGAAAAGTTTTTATAACAGTATTGAATCTTTTGAAAAGTTTATTAAATTCAGGCCTACATTGAGGACTAATTAGACACATTAAAGGGTCAAAGCACCCCATGTGAAACACCCAATAGTGTTAATGTTTACAAGTGATATGCCTAGATAAGACTAGTCACAGTTATAGTCAGTGAAAAATCCAAGAATAAAAACTAAAATGGACATGACCTTAATTAAATTCTTGTCACAAAATCTAGCATAAAGTACATCAGTGGTAATACTATTTTTTATTAGAGTAACCCTTGCTATGATGGTCTAACCCAGTGGTTTCCAACTCGGTTCTCAAGTACCACTTACCAGTCCAAGATTTAGGGATTACCCAGTTGTGTCTAAAGTGTTTTTAGAAAGAAAAAAAAAACACTTTAGACACAACAGGGTAGTCCCTAAATCATAAATTGGAGGACTTGAGGACTGGGTTGAGAACCCCTGGTCTAACGCCTCAATTAAAAAAAAAAACAAAGTAAAACTCACCCTAATTTAGCAACAAGGCTAAGTTCTCCCTTCAGCCAGTTCCTCCACAGTTCACATCAATCTCACTTGCCAGAGGGCATGGGAGCAATTTGTGAGGGAGGGCTGAGGGGAGGAAATAGGAGGCATTGGCTGTCTGGTGCCACCATGCTGTGCGTCTGGTGTGACAAATTTGCACAGGACTTGCATTAACCACCCGAGAATTAAGGCTAGCAAATGTCACCCCAATGACATGGCCAGAGGTGGAGATAAACTCTGTATGTGCAAAATTTCATAGCAAAATGAAATCAGTGAAGTGGTCATAGTGCTTCGAGTAACCCTTTTAAAAGATATCCAGTAAATTGATGTATTTTTTATTTACACATTTGTAACCTTTTGTTTTATATTATTGAAGTTTTTTATTGACCTAGTTTAAAGGGGCTCTGGTGACTTATGTTCATTTAAAGCTGCTCTGAAAACTTCTGGGGTCTTTGCATATTTTGCAAAGCCCAGATGGTGACTTTGCCACTTGCAGTGTGATGGTCGTGGGCTGCAGAGAAAAGTGGGTTCTTTTTACCTGAACCTGTTCCTCGCACCTGGTGTCATCTTCTTCCACGGGGTACTCTTTAGCCATGAATGGCAGATACAAATACTGATATATGTACACACAATGACACACAGAGTGTGTACACACTGCTATACACATCGTTAAAAGAAGTATACACACAATGACACATTGCAATACACACCCCCCCAAAGTATACACACACACACTGCTATACATGCACTCATACAATCATTGAGGCAGTATATATATAGTGATACATACTATTTTACACAATGTACAGAGGAAAATAATACACCAAGAATCATACATAGAATGCACTGTCACAAGTACGCACAGTATACACACTGACACAGACTGCTATACACACACACTCAGAAACAATATATACACACACTGCTGTACATACACAATGCTACACCTATAGTCAAACAGAGAACACACATTGAAAGTAGTTTTAGTAATTTAGGGAATTTTTTGCTTCCAATTTTTTTTCGGATGCTACTCCCTGTGATGTTACATAACATGCAGTGAAGTTGCGTCCTGTGAAATTGCGCACATGTATAATAATTATACAAATTAGCATAGCTGGTATTTTTTCGACAATAAAGGTGGCAACAACAATAGGAACCGATGAGATAATGTCTTTTTGTGAGAGAGCCACTTTAACCCCTTAAGGACCAAACTTCTGGAATAAAAGGGAATCATGACATGTCACACACGTCATGTGTCCTTAAGGGGTTAAAGGAACACTACTACATTTGAAAAGGCAGTGTTTGCATTAAAATGACTACAGTGTCCCTTTAAGCTCCAGTTGTTGCCAAAGAATGCAACAATGAAAATAATAATATTTTACATTAGTTCCTACTTTTTTCATATATTAAACTGATGCAAATCTAAAACTATGATGTTCAATAGAGGGACAAAAAAAATAAATGTAAAAAAATGCAAAGTGACGGTGCTACTTAGCACGGTTAGGTTATTTGTGCAGCAGTGGCAAGATATTACATTTTTTTTCTGCTTTGAGTCTCCCTACTCAGGTTTAAATATAGCAACGGCAGGTGTAATGGTTTTCTATAATATTGATATCTATGTATTTTTTTTCATTCTTTTTCTGTAGTTAGTTTTTCACAAGTTAACGTAGCTTTGTGAAGGAGATAGAGTATGAAAACAGCTGGTAGCTGTTTATTTGCATGTGCTGTGGTATTAAATAGGGGGGGGAAGTTGTAGCAGCTGATAAGATAATGATATGAATTGTAAATTTGTCTAATTTTCAGCTTAACTTTTCATTGGATTTCAGTCAGATAATGTCACAATGCTTTGCTGCCTTAAGTTTGTTAAAATTATACAATTGTAATATTAAACTTAAATATTGTGCTGTTGTTTTGAATACATGAAAGCATCATCCATTTTGAAATGGCAGTATGTTCAATAAAGTGTTTTCCAATACAGCATATTTTCTCCAATCTATATGTTTTTTTTTTAGTTTTCAGGTCAAATGTTTTTTGCATGCAGTGACTGGAGGTCAAACTTTAACAGAAAGTATAAACATTAAGCACACTTGCCATGGTCCTGGGCACAAGAAAGTATACATGGCCTAAGGTAAAATTTGAAACACACATCTGTTGTTCTAGGGACATCTGGTGGCAGAGGGGAGCAGGGGAGCTTTGTCAATAACTTCATATGAGGCTCAGCTTGCTGGAAATAATGGCTGGTTTCACACCAATATCAAACAGTCATAATAATAATAATAATAATAATATAGTAATATCAAGGTATTAAATGAGAAAATGTATCTTTGGCTTTTTTCTTGTCTCTAATTAAACCATATGTTATTTTTACCCACAATTATACTCTATGGTCTTCTCTGCTTCTAAAGTAGTCAGTTTTCAAACACTGTCCAACCAAAGGTGCATGTATATGGCGGATGGATCCTGTCAGATTTTAAAGATAGGGATTAATATTTCTAATGTTTTATGTATTTATTTTACAAATACTTAATTTAAAATATATTTTTTCTTTCAAAAATTGATGAAAGGATTATTATATTAAAAAGTAGTTTTGAGAAGACAGTTGAAATTTCTACTTTAGTAAATAACCCTAACAATGTTCTTTTTCTACTCATATCCCATAATCCCTTTAAAATCATTTAATTTCATGAATGTTTTAACTTTATTCCATACAGAGTAGCATGTTCAGTAAATTACTATATTCTGCACATAATATGCAATTGCATACATAAAAGTGTTGCATTGTGTTGTTTTTGTATCTGTGTGTGTATATTTCTATGTATATTTATATACACATGCACATTTGATCCATATATATTAAAATACACTTAGAATGACATTAACTACATATATATATATATATATATTTTTTTTATTTATATATATATGTATATATATAATTATAATTTTATATATATATATATATATATATACATATATATATATATATATATATATATATATAAAATACAGAATCCAGCGCACTCGCTTATTAACTAAACAGTGATTTTAAATCTTAGAGATAGTAATAGTTTTATTTAAAAACACCTCACCTAGGCAAAAAATGATGGGGGTTTAGTTACATTATATGATCATACATTGCATAAGCCTGCCAACTACGTCAAAGTACCCCATATTTGGCAGGTCCTATCCTAATAGCAGCCTAATGCTTGCTCTTATGAGATTAATCCACTTACTTGGGAAATACTTGCAGAGAGTCCCAGTAATGAAGTATTTCCCAAGTAAGTGGATTAATCTCATAAGAGCAAGCATTAGGCTGCTATTAGGATAGGACCTGCCGAATATGGGGTACTTTGACGTAGTTGGCAGGCTTATGCAATGTATGCTCATATAATGTAACTAAACCCCCATCATTTTTTGCCTAGGTGAGGTGTTTTTAAATAAAACTATAACAATCTCTAAGATTTAAAATCCCTGTTTAGTTAATAAGCGAGTGCGCTGGATTCTGTATTTTATATATTTTTGTATATTTTGGCCCCAGCAGCACCCTATAATGTATGCATGTTTAGGTGAGTGCAGCCCTCTTGGTTTCTTTTATATATTTGGGAGTCCCAGGCCAGGGCCGGACTGGGAATTAAAAGCAGCCCTGGAAAAAAAATATTTACCAGCCCCATAATGCGTTGCGCCAGCACAGTGTGCCGATACAGAGTTAGAAAAGATAACTTAAAATTAAAAATTATTACTCCATGTGGAAAAAAAGCACATATAAGCTTAAAAAAAAACAAGAGTGCAGATTTATTTTAAGCAGACGTGCCTTTGCATGTAATCAATGTTTCAGTCCAACTACCATGACATATTAAGGGAACCTTGGTAATGGGACTGAAATGGTGAATGTATGTAGGGCACAACTGTGAAAAACTGACGTTCTCTTGTTTATTTTGAAGTCATGTGGGTGCGCTCTTCACTTTCAATATGTTATTTTGCTGGAGTATGCACCTAGCAACAAGAGGCCAATATCTGCTCATTACATATAGTACATATCAATGACATTTCTCTGTGTATTATGCATATATAAATGTACATTAATATATGTGTAAATATTAAAGGCATAATTATTTATATATATCTATCTCTTTCTCTCTCTTGTGTCTCTTTCTCTCTCTCGTGTCTCTCTCTTTCTTTCTCTCTCTTGTGTCTCTTTCTCTCTCTTGTGTCTCTCTCTTTCTTTCTCTCTCTCTCGTGTCTCTTTCTCACCTTTCTCGCTCTTTCTGTGTCTCTTTCTCGCTCTTTCTGTGTCTCTTTCTCTCTCTTTCTGTGTCTCTTTCTCGCTCTTTCTGTGTCTCTTTCTCGCTCTTTCTGTGTCTCTTTCTCTCTCTCTCTGTGTCTCTTTCTCTCTCTTTCTGTGTCTCTTTCTCTCTCTCTCTGTGTCTCTTTCTCTCTCTGTGTCTCTTTCTCTCTCTGTGTCTCTTTCTCTCTCTCTCTGTGTCTCTTTCTGTGTCTCTTTCTCTCTCTTTCTGTGTCTCTTTCTCTCTCTTTCTGTGTCTCTTTCTCTCTCTGTGTGTCTCTTTCTCTCTCTCTCTGTGTCTCTTTCGCTCTCTGTGTCTCGTTCTCACCTTTCTGTGTCTCTTTCTGTGTCTCTTTCTCGCTCTTTCTGTGTCTCTTTCTCTCTCTTTCTGTGTCTCTTTCTCTCTCTTTCTGTGTCTCTTTCTTTCTCTCTCTGTGTCTCTTTCTTTCTCTTTCTGTGTCTCTTTCTCTCTCTGTGTCTCTTTCTCTCTCTGTCTCTTTCTCTCTCTGTGTCTCTTTCTCTCTCTCTGTCTCTTTCTCACCTTTCTGTGTCTCTTTCTGTGTCTCTTTCTCGCTCTTTCTGTGTCTCTTTCTCTCTCTTTCTGTGTCTCTTTCTCTCTCTTTCTGTGTCTCTTTCTTTCTCTCTCTGTGTCTCTTTCTTTCTCTTTCTGTGTCTCTTTCTCTCTCTGTGTCTCTTTCTCTCTCTGTGTCTCTTTCTCTCTCCGTGTCTCTTTCTCTCTCTGTGTCTCTTTCTCTCTCCGTGTCTCTTTCTCTCTCTGTGTCTCTTTCTCTCTCTCTTTCTGTGTCGCTTTCTCTCTCTCTTTCTGTGTCTCTTTCTCTCTCTTTCTGTGTCTCTTTCTCTCTCTCTCTCTGTCTCTTTCTCTCTCTGTCTCTTTCTCACCTTTCTGTGTCTCTTTCTGTGTCTCTTTCTTGCTCTTTCTGTGTCTCTTTCTCTCTCTTTCTGTGTCTCTTTCTCTCTCTTTCTGTGTCTCTTTCTCTCTCTCTCTCTGTCTCTTTCTTTCTCTCTCTGTGTCTCTTTCTTTCTCTCTCTGTGTCTCTTTCTTTCTCTGTCTCTTTCTCACCTTTCTGTGTCTCTTTCTGTGTCTCTTTCTCGCTCTTTCTGTGTTTCTTTCTCTCTCTTTCTGTGTCTCTTTCTCTCTCTTTCTGTGTCTCTTTCTCTCTCTCTCTGTGTCTCTTTCTTTCTCTCTCTGTGTCTCTTTCTTTCTCTCTCTGTGTCTCTTTCTTTCTCTGTCTCTTTCTCACCTTTCTGTGTCTCTTTCTGTGTCTCTTTCTCGCTCTTTCTGTGTCTCTTTCTCTCTCTCTGTGTCTCTTTCTTTCTCTCTCTGTGTCTCTTTCTTTCTCTCTCCGTGTCTCTTTCTTTCTCTTTCTGTGTCTCTTTATCTCTCTGTGTCTCTTTCTCTCTGTGTCTCTTTCTCTCTCTGTGTCTCTTTCTCTCTCTGTATCTCTTTCTCTCTCTCTTTCTGTGTCTCTTTCTCTCTCTTTCTGTGTCTCTTTCTCTCTCTCTCTCTGTGTCTCTTTCTTTCTCTCTCTGTGTCTCTTTCTTTCTCTTTCTGTGTCTCTTTCTGTGTCTCTTTCTCTCTCTTTCTGTGTCTCTTTCTCTCCCTTTCTGTGTCTCTTTCTTTCTCTCTCTGTGTCTCTTTCTCTCTCTGTGTCTCTTTCTCTCTCTGTGTCTCTTTCTCTCTCTGTGTCTCTTTCTCTCTCTTTCTGTGTCTCTTTCTCTCTCTTTCTGTGTCTCTTTCTCTCTCTTTCTGTGTCTCTTTCTCTCTCTCTCTGTCTCTTTCTTTCTCTCTCTGTGTCTCTTTCTTTCTCTCTCTGTGTCTCTTTCTTTCTCTCTCTGTGTCTCTTTCTTTCTCTTTCTGTGTCTCTTTGTCTCTCTGTGTCTCTTTCTCTCTCTGTGTCTCTTTCTCTCTCTCTTTCTGTGTCTCTTTCTCTCTCTGTGTCTCTTTCTTTCTCTTTCTGTGTCTCTTTCTCTCTCTGTGTCTCTTTCTCTCTCTTTCTGTGTCTCTTTCTCACCTTTCTGTGTCTCTTTCTCTCTCTTTCTGTGTCTCTTTCTCTTTCTGTGTCTCTCTCTGTGTCTCTTTCTTTCTCTTTCTGTGTCTCTTTCTGTGTCTCTTTCTGTGTCTCTTTCTCTCTCTGTGTCTCTTTCTCTCTCTGTGTCTCTTTCTCTCTCTCTTTCTGTGTCTCTTTCTCTCTGTGTGTCTCTTTCTCTCTCTCTTTCTGTGTCTCTTTCTCTCTCTTTCTGTGTCTCTTTCTCTCTATTTCTGTGTCTCTTTCTCACCTTTCTGTGTCTCTTTCTCTCTCTTTCTGTGTCTCTTTCTCTTTCTGTGTCTCTTTCTGTGTCTCTTTCTCTCTCTTTCTGTGTCTCTTTCTCTCTCTCTTTCTGCCCTTTCTCCTACTCCCCCCTCCCCCCCACCCCCCCCCCCCCCCCATTTACCCGAGAGGAGTCAGGGGGGCTGCTGTGAATTGTGGGAACCGCGAGGGAGCATGGTAGAGAGACATGCTCCCTCCTCCTTCAGTCCTCAGCATTAAGAGTGCTGGCGATGCTGCAGCCCGTCTGCTCCAGCGTGAAGCACGGCCGGCCCCCTCTAAGTGTGCCACCGGACCGGCCACCCGGTGGCACATACCTGCGCAGCCCCCAGATGCCGCGGCCCACCGGGAAATTTCCCGGTATCCCGGTGGGCCAGTCCGGCCCTGTCCCAGGCCAACTCCTTGGTTTTGCACCCCTCCCTGTTACAGGTGCCTCATTCCAGGACCCTATTTAGCCTTGACTTTCCAGAGAGTCCCAGTAAGGAAGTATTTCCCAAGTAAGTGGATTAATCTCATAAGAGCAAGCATTAGGCTGCTATTAGGATAGGACCTGCTGAATATGGGGTACTTTGACGTAGTTGGCAGGCTTATGCAATGCATGATCATCTAATGTAACTAAACCCCCATAATTTTTTGCCTAGGTGAGGTGTTTTTAAATAAAACTATTACTATCTCTAAGATTTAAAATCACTGTTTAGTTAATAAGCGAGTGCGCTGGATTCTGTCTTTTGTATATTTTGGCCCCAGCAGCACCCTATAATGTATGCATGTTTAGGTGAGTGCAGCCCTCTTGGTTTCTTATATATATATATATATATATGAAAAAAATAAAATAAAAAAATAATACAAATAAATGTAAAAAAAAATTATATACCGGGGGGCGGAGCCTGACCGCGAAGGAAGATGGACGCTTAATTCCTGAGCTCCCTCTCCCCATAGCACTATCATCCGCTAACATCGGCGACTCCCCTTGTGTTTGAACCCCGAAAATATACCCTACCGGTGCGACAAACCTTACCCAACACATTCTATTATGGGTGGAGGGAAAAAGAAAAAGGAACTTACCCTGTAGGTAGCAACGATGTTCTGCACGCCGAACACCTCGCAATGGCCTAACAACTCTCAACACCGAGATGAGGAGGAATCAGAACCAGAGGACTATGCATACAGCTCGGACCCCACCTCGCTACTCACTATAGGCGTCCTGAGGGGAACGCTACACGAGGCCATGGCCGACATTAAAACGCATGTGGCTGCCGAGATCAACAAACAACTGGTAGGCCTCAGAGCGGACATTAACACATTCGCCAATAGAGCCGACCTTGCAGAAACCCACATCTCCAAACTTAAAACCACCTCTACTGAGCAGGCCCAGGATATAGCCTATTTTCACGGCCGCATAGCAGCCCTGGAGGACAGCCTTGAGGACCTTAACAACCGCTCAAGGAGAAACAACATACAGATCCGGGGCCTACCTGAGTCAGTCACTCCAGACCAACTAATTCCCACTCTAAAAGGTATCTTCAGAACACTAGCCCCGGACCTCACAGCGAGGTATATGTAAATGGATAGGGCCCACCGGGCCTTGCGACCCCCCAGCCTGAACCCAGCTACCCCAAGAGACATAATTACAAGATTACACCATTTCCCAGTCAAAGAGAAACTGCTCCAAGCTGCCAGGTACAAACCACCTAAATATCAAGAACATCGCCTCACCTTCTTCCAGGACCTTGCTCCATCGACACTGAAAAAAAGAAGGGACCTAAAACCCCTCACCCTAGCCCTCCAACAAAAGGGAATGAAATATACATGGGGACACCCCTTTAAATTAATGGTGAGAAAGGACGATCAAACCCACACACTCCTCTCCCCAGTGGAAATGGAACCCTTTGCTGACTCACTGGGGATCCAACTGGTACAATATGCTCCACCAAGCCGGAACTGGTCTGATCACAGATGCACGGACGAACCGAGGACACAGCACCCACCAAAGAAGCAGAAAACACCGACTCCGGCGCAACAACAGCTGGAGGAATCGGAGCTGGCAGCATTCCTGAACTAACCACCCCATCGTACCAAGACAGGTCTACCCGGGCCGCGGAGGGGTCGACTGACACAAGGTATACCACCCTTTCCTGAAACACCTGTCTCTTCATTGGCCCTACCACCGCACCACCCGGGTGACCCACAGTTGCCGCAAAATCTCAGTAACAACCTGCAGCCCGATCCCGAATACCCCCCCAAAAGCAAGACTCAACCACCAGCCAAATAAACCATCACAGCACCCACACAGGCTCCAGGGGGGCCACATTTACCAATAATACCCCTAAAACCAATGGAGTGGAATCTAAGTGAGCAACATGGACCCTTGCCTCCAAAGTTTCCCCCCTCCGCCCCAATACCCCACACAGGCAGGAACCTCAAACGGACTGGCCGAATCTATAGAAAACCGCAGCAACCCGCCTATCTTGAATCCCTTAACACTTGCCAACCGAGATGATAATAGACCTCTTCCACCACCACCACCCCCGATGGTACCCACACTACGGCGGACCTCAGCCCACTACACTCACATCAACAGCAAAGGATGCAGGCCTGCACAAAGGAATACCAATATGAACTTACTCACCCTGCCTCCAGAAATCCCACCGCAACAGCCAGCTGTCAACAGAAGAACATCAACCACCAATGTGAACTGTTGCAAGTACACTGACAGCCACACACCCGAACCTGCCAACATAAGACACTTACACCTGACACCTGAGACATGGGCACACCTCATACCACTCATTGCCCTTAGGACACAGTAAGACTATGTGCGGACCACCCATTACAGGCGCAGGAGACACCTTTGCCTGCACAAGGGGACAATCCCACCGACCCCAAACACACATATCACTA
This sequence comes from Pelobates fuscus, assembly GCF_036172605.1. Classification (NCBI taxonomy): domain Eukaryota; kingdom Metazoa; phylum Chordata; class Amphibia; order Anura; family Pelobatidae; genus Pelobates; species Pelobates fuscus. Next base: position 261,834,584 of record NC_086318.1, read on the forward strand.
ACCCACGAAAACCATGGTCACACAAATGAACAGAACAAACACATCCCTCCCCACTCAGAGGAACCCACAACCCACCCCACATAGACCATCGAACCGATATCAACCACTCCCCATAGAGGGCGACCGGAACTAGCCATCAGACACCCACAAACTACCACCCTGAGACGGTTAAAGGTTCACTACACCCTAAAATCATACCTGAACCCAGGGACGGGGACCTGCAGGCCCACATAACACACACATGACACCGGCAGAACTATAAAGTGAACTGACATTGCTTTTTATAGTTAAAGGTTTAATATTGTTCTCTATGTTTTCTTCTCTCACAATGTTGAATATATATGTCTCTTACTGTTATAATTTGTATAGATGTCTACCATGACAAACGATGGTACAAGACTCGCTAACTTCCGCATGATCCAACCTCTCTGGATATCATCGCAGATACCTCTTGACCCCATCAACTCCAAGCACGACCCTCCAACCCAAACCAACCGGCCACAGACCCGATGTAACCACAACAAACACAAGGGAACCACTCACGGCAACTTGGCAGACTCACATCTCACAAAAATCGCGAGTGATACACTACATGCTGTCAGGGCCGGCGCTTCCTATAAGGCGAACTAGGCAGCCGCCTAGGGCGCCATATAGGAGGGGGCACCCTGCGCCCCCATCGCTGGCCTTTTAAATGCTGCAGCCGCCTGAGCACTCTATAAAGAGCGCTCAGGCAGCTGCCGCACTGCCTCACCTCCCCTTCCATGTAGCGTGGCCGAGCTCCTCTCCGGTCCGGAGTGTGCACTTCCTGTCAGTCCGGCCGGGTACAGGAAACAGAAACTTCTGTACCGCGGACCACAGAGGAGGTCGGCCATGCTACAGGAAGGGGAGGTGAGGAAACCGGGGGGGGGGGGGGGGAGAAGAGATTACAGGGAGGGAGGGGGGAGAAGAGATTACAGGGAGGGAGGGGGAAGAACAGATTACAGGGAGGGAGGGGAGGAGAAGAGATCACAGGAGGGAGGGGGGAGAAGAGATTACAGGGAGGGAGGGGGGAAGAATAGATTACAGGGAGGGAGGGGGGAAGAGATTACAGGGAGGGAGGGGGAAGAAGAGATTACAGGGGGGAGAAGAGATTACAGGGAGGGAGGGGGAGAAGAGATTACAGGAGGCAGGGGGAGAAGAGATTACAGGGAGGGAGGGGGAGAAGAGATTACAGGGAGGGGAGAAGAGATTACAGGGAGGGAGGGAAGGGGGAAGAAGAGATTACAGGGAGGGAGGGGGGAGATGAGATTACAGGGAGGGAGGGGGGAGAAGAGATTACAGGGAAGGAGGGGGGAGAAGAGATTACAGGAGGGAGGGGGGAGAAGAGATTACAGGGAGGGAGGGGCGAAGAAGAGATTACAGGGAGGGAGGGGGAGGAGAGATTACAGGGAGGGAGGGGGAAGAAGAGATTGCAGGGAGGGAGGGGAGAAGAGATTACAGGAGGGAGGGGGAGAAGAGATTACAGGGAGGGAGGGGGGAGAAGAGATTACAGGGAGGGAGGGGGAGAAGAGATTACAGGGATGGAGGGGGGAGAAGAGCTTACAGGAGGGAGGGGGAAGAAGAGATTACAGGGAGGGAGGGGGGAGAAGAGATTACAGGAGGGAGGGGGGAAGAAGAGATTACAGGGAGGGAGGGGGAGAAGAGATTACAGGAGGGAGGGGGGAAGAAGAGATTACAGGGAGGGGGGGAAGTGATTACAGGAGGGAGGGGGGAAGAATAGATTACAGGGAGGGAGGGGGTGAGAAGAGATTACAGGAGGGAGGGGGAAGAAGAGATTACAGGGAGGGAGCGGGGGGAAGAGATTTCAGGGAGGGAGGGGGAAGAAGAGATTACATGGAGGGACGGGGGAGAAGAAGAGATTACAGGGAGGGAGGGGGGAGAAGTAGAAGATATTACAGGGAGTGGGAGAAGAAGAGATTACAGGGAGGGATGGGGAGAAGAAGAAGAGATTACAGGGAGGGAGGGGGGAGAAGGAAAGATTACGGGGGGGAGAAGAAGAGATTACAGGGAGGGGGAGAAGAAAAGAAGATTACAGGGAGGGGGGAAAAGAAGAGAAGATTACAGGGGAGAAGAGGAGAACTAGGGGAGAAGAACACGGGGGGGAGAAGAAGAGGAGAACGGGGGGATGAGAACACAGGGAGGGGGGCTTGAGGAGAACGTAGGGGAGGGAGAGACCACTAAAGGAGGGAGGGAGTGGTGGAGAGACCACTAGGGGAGGGGGGTGAGGAGAGACCGCTAAGGGATGGTGGGGGGAGAGCAGAGAACACTAAGGGAGGGAGTGGGGGTGTGGAGGATAGACCACTAGGGGAGGGTGGGGGGAGAGTAGAGACCACTAATGGAAAGTGGGCATGAGAAGAGACCACTTAGGGTGTGGGGGAGACCACTAATGGAAAGTGGGGGGGAGAGGAGAGACCACTAAGGGGGAGACGAGAGACCACTAATGGAAAGTCGGGGAGAAAAGGAGACAACTAAGGGAGGTGGGGGGGAGGAAAGTAGAGATCACTAAGGGACAGGGGAGGAGATGAGAGACCACTAAGGGGCAGGGGAGATCTGTAAGTGACGGAAGGGAGAGTTCTATAGGACAGGGGGCAGGACAGGGAGCTCTTTCACACTACGCGCGCACACACACACACACACACACAATGCATCCATTACACACACACACACACACATACACAATGCAACCCTTACACATAAAGACAATGCATCCTTTGCACACATACACAGAAACACACAATGCATCCCTTACACACACATACAAACACACATTGCTTCTCTTACACACACACAGATACACAATGCATCTTACACACACTCAACGCACCCTTACAGGCACACACACTGCATCCCTTACACACACATGCAAACACACATTGCTTCTCTTACACACACACAGAAACACAATGCATCTCTTACACACACTCAAAGCACCCCTTACAGACACACACACTGCATCCCTTACATACACAGAAACACAATTCGCATCCCTTATGCATATAAACACAGATTCACACAATGCATCCCTTACACACAACGAGAAACACACAATACATCCCTTATACACAAACACACACTGCTTTCTATCCCTTACACAAAAACACACTGCTTCCACTACACACAAACACACTGTATCATCTAAACAAACTGGTATCCCTATACACTACATTCCATAAGCACACACATTAGATCCTCTACCATAACACATACACTACACACTACACTTCTTGTGAGCGAACATATAGGTGGACTTGTGGGTGGACCTTATGGGCATACTCACCGTCAGGCCTGGGGCCCAGACCTTGAGCTGTGTAAGGGGCCCAAAAAATGGAGCTGCTTCCCGTTCTCCGAGAACATTGAATTTTGTGACCACAGTTACAAACAGCCTCCAGAGATCCTGTTCTACACCAGACCAGTGGAGCCAGACTGCAGCCAGAGCCCATCACCATCCTCATCTGGTTGTAAGTAGGCAATCTAGTATATTATTAGTGACACTAATCTCTAATTTACCTCACATTAAAAGGATACTTTAGTCCCCAGAACCACTGCAGCTTAATGAAGTGATTCTGGTGTCTATAGTTTGTCCCTGCAGGCTTTTTAATGTAAACACACACTGTGTGCAGCACTGGCGTTAGTTCATATGGCAGATCATATGGGTAGGGCATTGTGATGTCACTTGTAGACATTTTAGCGGTAAATGGCATAATACTGTTAGCTTTAACTGAAAAAACATATTTGGAGTCAGCAAAGTCTCACAAGTACAATAGTACCCCCCATTAACAGTTTTTATGGTGTTTTGGAAAGTTACAGGGTCAAATATAGCACATTCCATTTTTCTTTTTTTTTTTCAAATTGAAATTTGCCGGATTAGTAATGTTACCTTTGAGACCATGTGGCCAGGGCCGTCTTTAATTTTGATTGGACCCTGGGCAAGCATTTACTTGGGCCCCCCTGACTACATATAGATACGCACAAATACACTACCTGACACACACACGCAGATACACACTGACCGCATATAGATACACACAAGAACATACAGATACACACAGACTACATATAGATACACTGACACACACAGATACAAACACTGGCATACATGCAGATACAAAGGTACACACACTGACTTCATATAGATACACCGACACACACACTGACACACATACAGACAATCAGATACACAACCTGACACACATGCAGATATACAGATACAAACACTGACACATACAGATACACACACAAACACAAATGGACAACATACAGATGCAGAGATACATTCTGACAGACATACTGACACAGACAGCCATACTGAAACACACATACACAAAGACATACTGAACCACACAGACACTGACGGACTCACACACACAGACATACAGATACACTGACAGACATACTGGCACATATGCACACAGACAGATGGACATACTGAAACACACATACACTGACAGACATATTGACAAACACAGACATACAGAACCACACGGACACTGACAGACTCACACATTGACATACAGACATTCTGGCACACATACACACAGAGAAACAATACGAATTAATACTTATCTCAAAGAGATACAATGCGGCAGCCTCCCAGGTCACTACCCAGAAAAGATGACCTTACACAGCAGAAATATGGGATAACAAAGAAGTTTGGGATACGGCTGCAAATCTACAACAAACAAAACACATACATAGTGTGATACAGTATAAAAAAACAAATCACATAAATGTAATGCACTCACAGGATTTTGTGAAAAATTAAGCCTTAGGGTGCCTCCCCGGATAGCAATGGGGGGCCAAATTATCCCTTCTGTAGTTCACCGATGGATACACAATGCAGAACTCCAGAAATGGTGAAAAGGTAGCAGCTTTATTGATAAGGTGGGAAAAATACCAACAAACAATTAATAAAATAAAGTATAAAATAAGATATAAACTATCAAGAGGTCCTACGCGTTTCGTTCACTATATGTGAACTTCCTCAGGGACCATAAAATAAAATAGTCAGCACAGAATAATGACAAGCATAAAAAGCAGCCTAATTCCCCATCCCCACAGTCCCAAATATATAGGGCTACTCCCTGTGTCCAAATTGGAATACATGGGCGTCTTCTTGTTTCTTCCACTTCATTGGTCCGGTGGGAACTTCTCCTCAGCTGTTCAAAGGTAATTTCCCCATATTCAATCACGAAAAAAACAGCGTTCGGATCCATGAAACTGGAACCGGAAGTGACGTCCATCACAGACTTCCGCGTTCCACCTTGCGTGTCACCGCTAGAGGTGACACAGCATCAGGGCAGTGCCCTCTGGTGGTCGCCAAAGGAATAGTCCCATAATACAAAGTGTATCCATCTGGAAAAAAACAAAAGTATCGGCAGCAACAAAGTATAATCCATAAATTAAGCTCCCATACTTATAAGGAACTAGTAAGACATTATATCAATTGAGTCATGATAAAAGAAAATAGGTGAACAAATATTAATATTTTACTTTTTTTTTTTTTATATATGTTTATTATTTTATTTATTTATCAATATAAGTGTTTGTTGAAGAAAACATTTGTTTAATAAGTGGAATTTAAAGAATATACACGTCTATATTTGATGATATTATATATTTTATCCACAAAGGGATATTATTAAACTAATAGATCATATGACCTGTATTTATGTGCTTATTTAAACTATGGAAATAATGCAATACCAAAGGAAAAGAAAAAATAAGAATTTATCCTCAAATAGTGTAAATATTATTATATAGAGAAATAAGGAACCACTGAATTGGTATTTCCATATTTCCATTGATTCTATCATGCCTCAATAGAAATTAAAGGAATATCAACCAAAAAAATGAAATAACATGTAATTATATAAAGAATAACATATAATTATAAAAAACATACAATTATAAAAAACAGACCAAATCAATATCAACATTTAGCCCATTGGGCTCCAGAGTTTTTAATTTATGGATCCAAAAGGTTTCACGCCTAGAGAAACACATACACACAGAAACACATACACACAGACAGACAGACATACTGAAACACTGACAGACTCACACATACACACACAGACATACTGACACACTGACAGACATACACACATACATACATACATACATACATACTGAACCACACAGACACTGACAGACTCACACACACAGACATACAGATACACTGACAGACATACTGGCACACTAACACATACACACATACATATATACTGACACACACACACACACACACACTCAGACACTCATGCAAAATTTGATAACCACCCTCCAGTTTCTTACCTTTTCCTGGAGGGTGGCTTCCCTGGGGTCCAGTGGGCTGGCTGGGGTGGCTGGGAGTTAAGCTCTCCCGGCCTGGCCCCCTCCAGAACAGCTTCTTCCTCCTTACTAAAAATGACTGGACATATATATATCGTACTTCTAAGTGTATTTTAATACTAATATATGTACTTATATTAACATTAAAATACACTATGTATGACGCTACATATATATAAGATGTATATATACATTATATAATTATATATATATATATATATATATATATAATATAAATATATATAAATACATTTATTTTATTTTAAACTTGTCTAATTTTTTTTTTACACTACCCACCAGCAGGGGGACTGTCTGACATTTTCTTTGAGATCGATCACATGGCCCCCGGGGGCCTGATTTGCCGGGGAGGGCTGCCTGGGCTGTCAGGCAGTCCTCCCGAAGAGGATATCGGCAGAGGTGAGTACCTCCAAGCTCCTGGGGCTAAAAGCCATTACGGCGTTCTATGCCGCCGCAACGGCTTTAAAGCCCATTTAATGCAGGACGGCATAGAATGCTGTAACGGCGTTATAACAACTGCCTCAGTCCTTAAAGGATCACTACAGCGTCAGGAACACAAACATGTATTCCTGACCCTATAGTTTTAAAATCACCATTTAGGCCCCCCGGTCCCATTATGCCTCCATAAATATAGCAACATCTTCCTGTATTCAAGCCAGAATCTGTAGATCTGCATGCTGTTTGCCTAAAAAAAAAAACAAGCAGTCTGCTGACATCATCAGAAGTGGTAACCTGATCAAATCACAATGCTTCCCCATAGGATTGGCTGAGACTGACAAAGAGGCAGATCAGGTGCAGAGCCAGCATGATTCAAACACAGCCCTGGCCAGTCAGCATCTCCTCATAGAGATGAATTGAATCAATGAATCTCTATGAGGAAAGTTCTGTGTCTGCATGCAGAGGGAGGATATACTGAATGTTTGGATGCATTGTAGGCAGCCATAACCCAGGAAGGATCTCTCACAGCTATCTGAGGAGTGGCCAGTGAAGTTATCACTAGGCTGTAATGTAAACACTGTTTTTTTTTTCTCTGAAAAGACAGTGTTTATAGCAAAAAGCCTGAAGGTAATGATTCTACACACCAGAACAAATTCAATAAGCTGCAGTTGTTCTGGTGCCTCTAGTGTCCCTTTAACCCCTTACGGACCAAACTTCTGGAATAAAAGGGAATCATGACGTGTCACACACGTCATGTGTCCTTAAGGGGTTAAGGGGTTAAGGGGTTAAACTATGTGAATTAATAAACAAAACTTTATATACACATGTCAAAAAGTATGTGAACACCTGCTGGTTGAGAGACAGAGTTAGATACCTTATTCCTACGACAGCAATATCCATTTTGGGAGGATTGCTAGGGATTTGCAAGCACTCAGCCCAATGAGTATTCATGAGTTTGGGCACTGATATTGAGCTATTTAGCTTACTGTCAGTGTTTCAATGTATAGTTAAAGTCCATGTAAGAGACATTGCTGCTAGGGACCCCCCATAAAACTACTTTGATATCCCAACCCACAGGGATTTTTGGCAAAGGGCATAGGACACATATCACGCTAGCTGCAGCTCCATAGGGTAGCAGTTGCTCCATAGAGTAGCAGGCAGTTCTCCCGTTAAACAGCCATGAACTCATGTCCCACTTTGTTTTTAGGATAAGACCCATCTCCCCAGTGGACTCTTCTGTAGTATCTTGTCTAATCTTTCTCTGAGCTGGCATAGCACCAACCTCTGCTGTGACAACAAAGGGAAACCACACACATAGGCAATACAAAACTGAACCACAAATGTAACCAGAGTGGGCAAGATCAGTTACAGTCCTGCTGTCTGGATCCAAGAGAGTGAACCCTCCTTTTTCACCCTTATTGACTCCAGTACTGACCAATCCTATTGACTTATGTTCCAAACTAGGGGACAATAGATAACTAACTGACCAGGCAGTCCGCAGATAAGTCCTGTAGTCATGAATCCCGGTCCCGACTGGTTCATTGGGAATTCTTGACTAATAAGGACCTTAAAAGCACTTAGAAATCCCAAACCAAATATGAGACACAGGATTTTTGGGCAAACTACATAAACTACAGCTTTTTTTTAAACTTATAGCGTTATTTACGAAAGTGAAAATGCAAAGTGAATTTAAAAGTTAATTTAAAAGTTAAGGCTAGGGTAGCAGAACTGAAAGCTGAAATTATAGCTGACTTTTGTGGTGTAATTCATCTATTTTAACCTTCAATTTTGTAAAGAATCCTTTTAGACTGAATGTGCCAGCATATAAAAATTCCTCTTATTCTTTCGGATCAGATGCATAATGTTTGAATGGCCCCCTAAAACCTCAAGATGTTTAATTACCATACCACCAAATCTAGCAAGAAATCTGGAAATGGGCAAATCTTCCCCCTTGCCGTTTCCATAGCTTGAATGAAGCAAACTCTCCCCCTAGCTGGTTGTTGGCTTATTTTGGATGAGACCAAGGAGATACCACCAATCATGGCAAACCAACAGTGCAGGGCTTGCTTAAGGGAGTGAATCAGATCTACAGATCTAATACTGCCATGATCATTCTCACCCACATGAACTACTAACACAACTGTTGAGGGAGCACAGCTAAATAAGAAACAACATTCTGAAAAACCTGACACCCCCTTACACCCATGACACCCAACGAGCACACTCTGGCAACATCTACGACGATGCCCAGGTTCCTACTATAGCTCTGCAAGTCAGCCCAATAGACTCAAGATCCATATGAAATGGGGGGAGGAGGGTGGGCCTATGAAAAATTACATCAACCATAAGAGGAACGACGAGGTGGGACGGACAACTACTGAAGATGAGAACGAATATTGGATTGATACCACCTAGAATACACTTACATGAATCTAAGTCATTACCACCTACAGACCTATGTTGACCGCTCCTGTGAGAAAACAGTCTACCCCTAAAAAGTGCAAGCCCCCACAAAGCATGGAAATAAACTGAAAACAAGGCAAAGAGGATGAGTTTGGCACACCTATCTAAAAAAAGAAAGTAAAAGAGCAGTACCATTAATACATTAATAAAAACTTTTATATTGCTGCCTGATTGATTAGTTTTAGCCTTCTAGATCCAGATCCAAATGCCCAAACTCGAGACATCCACATAACAGAAAAAGCCAAACAAAAAAGAACCACCTTATCGTCATATCTACAGATATCAGGGAAGACATTGTAGCAAGTCAGAAGATATTCTGGAATTTGGATGCTGTCACCATATCTCAATCCTTTCTCTACCTTCCATAGAAGATAAAATCATTTCCACAATTCTGGCAACCCAAGCTTAAAGACGAAAGACAGAGCATTCAAATTCTCCGTGGCTAACCTCTTGACACACTGTCATCTCCTAAGCCACATAAAAATGCATACGTAGGAGCGAGACCTGACCTCTGAGACGAGCGGATGCGAGTCACTGAAGCTCCTACTCCTCTCAGTCATCAAAGCGATTTATCACTGACACCCAGCCCAACTCAGCTTATATGGGCCACTTGTAGGATTACACGTTAACACCATATAAGTCGACTTTGTGGAATTCACGCAATCGTCATCTGTGGCGTACAAACACGGCAGACGCTGTCTCTCTCCTGCTGCCACAACCAGCTGCATTCCGGACTCTGGGTCCCTGTTCCCCCCCTTTGGACCAGTGGAGGTCATTCTGGTCCCTGAAGACCTTTCGTAGGCTCCATATCAGCTACACAAGCAGAGGCTTTCTACTCCTGAAGTGGCCCAGTAACACTCTACTATCCAAACGCGGCAGGATATTTTCACAGCTCTCCTGACTCGCATCACAGAGAGATCACGTAGCCCCTCGATGCCCTCACAGCAACTTCTATCTGTTGCTAAATGTGAGGGAACTCCGCTCAAGCTTTCAACGGCTAACGCACTGTGCAATCGGAAAATGTTACACTTCCCCTCATCAGTGGAGGCTGAAGAACTAGCTATAAAGTTTACGACTCCATCCATTCTGTAGATATCTGCAGCAGAAGATCGCCATGTGAGGGACATTAAGTCCGCCACATACTTACCCATCCTCTACCTTTCTGGTGATGGTGATAGTGATGTCAATGGCAAGACCCCACAGACGAAATGTCTACTGCATGGAATTATGACGCTCACTTTTCTGAACAGTGTTCTGGTACCTTCGTTACTGGATGTTTGTAAGCAATTCAAGTGGCCCTGCATACAAGGCATAGGCTGATCCCGGGCTGTGCAGAAGGTACTGGGGAGGCTCCAGCTTTATTTTACTCACTATGTCAGTTACTATGCTCTGATCTAACTTTGCTTTTCGTATCATTTCTACTGACGTATTATTTACCTTGCTTTATCTTGTTTATATAATGTTTAAAAATGAGGCAGAATTATTAAGGAGTTTCTTTCAATTCACTTACTTCCCTTGATGTACTCCTGTTTAAGCCTTTGTAATGATTATTTACATATTTGCCTGCTTAAACTCCTACTTTATGTATACTGTGCATCTTTTGTGCTTTAATAAACAAAGAATGACAAAGATAATGCCAACATGACCCATAAACTATCCTGATGTGAAAGAAAATCCCACTCTTCCTCAGCTATGCTCAACGAGGCAATCAAAACCTGACTATGAGAGCAACACATTTTTTTTTCACCTAATGGTGCCATGACCAATGTCAGGAGGTCAGCAAAGTGAGTTCCACTGTTGTTTCTCCTGGTGCAAATTGCCAAAGTAATCTCACTGTACAAAGAGAGTCAATAATGACATGATTCTCACCTGGAACATGACACCCCTTAACCCAGATAATAATATCTAAGAACCTTAGCACTAAGTGTCTCAATACTGCTTGCACTGGAGGATAGCTTGATGTGGAATGATTGATAACAGAAACAATGCTCATTTTATCAATCTAAAATATGACTCACTGGGGGCGGGGTCTGACAGCCAAGATGGCCGGTCGAGCTTTCTGAGGGCTCCTGCAATAGAGGGCACAAAAACGTCAAATCCTGCACAAACTATTGGTGTCAACAGCAAACTGAGCCCGGAGAACGAACCCGGGTGTAGCGGTACTTACCCTTTCCAGGGGCCGGCCGTGGTCCTCTGTTCAAGCCGCGCGCGGTCCTGCTGCTGCATAAGCTGCGCGCGGCTCATCCGAAGGCAGGAACAGGAAGGCGGGTAGTGACCGCGAGAAGCGGTCACGTGTCCCGCCTGACTCTAAGAGCGCGCCGCGGGTCTCAGGCGCGCTCTTAAAGGGACAGTGGGAGCCTAAATTGGAAAAGGCCTCCCATTGGTCCCTGTCATGCCACACTCCCAATACACTTACCTTTTGGGGGCGTGGAGATGACAGGGACCAATCAAAATAGATGTTTAGTTATTTATACTCACCTTTTTCCCTTGGTTCCTTGCCCTATCGTGGTTTCTGTTTCAGTTCCCTTTAGCGCTTGTTGTGTTCAGTTGTGTTCCTTCGTACTTGACCTTGGCTTTGTTTTCTGACTACGTTATCTCTTTATCCTTATCTGTTCTGTTTGCCGGCTTGCTGTTTACTGTGTACCAGACCCCGGCTAGTCCTAATTTACGCTGTCTCTTTGTGCCCTTGACCTCGGATCGTTCCTGACTCTGTACTTCTCCTATATACGTCGAGTCCGGCCACTCTAAGGTCCGGTAGACGTATCTTCCCTCTCTGTTGTCTTCTGTTTAGCTGAATCCTGCGTGTAGGGGTATATTCTCGTTACACCGGGCTGGAGGATCCGAGCATGAGCAGCCCCGCCACGGCAGCCATTCAGGATGCGACCAAACAAGGAGCTCCCACTGTACGCCCACAGCACCCCGGAGAATACTTCACCTAGAGTCTGTACTGCCCTGCAAACAGATGACCAAAGCAGCTCCCAGTCTTCAGGTTCCACCATGGGGCTATGGACCGACCAGAACAGGGGTGGGCTGATCGGGACACTCAGCACAGGCCTGCAGCCACAGTATTTTTGACGTGGCATTCGTTTTTATATTTGATATATTGCCTGTGACTTTTTTTTTTTTTTGCCCTATCTACTAAATCGAATAATGGAGGCACTTTGGTGATAGTCCTTAGCAATAGCAATATACCTAGCCTACCTAAGCAAATCTCTGCTGGACTTCCTAGCCTGTGAAACCCAGATACTGGCATGTGAAGCTTATATTGTACTATACTACATGTTTAGCCAGACAATTCCAGTCATTGGCATATCTATTACACTGATAGCTTGCAGTATTACAAGTATGTAGCATAGCATCAACACAATGGTTTAAGCTTGTTAATAAAATATAAAATGAGGCTCATAATCCTAGGAGATTTCTGTACTCTGTTATGATGACCCTAACCTGTATAACTCTTGAAAGTCTCCCTTTTTTTTCTGTACCACCATAATCTCATGCCTCAATAAAATAAAGAATTAAAAAAATAAAATATGACTCACTTATTAGACAATGATTCACCCCAAAGCTCAACAGTGGCCACAATTGGGAAAAGATCCAAAAAAGTAAGATTTTGAATCATCCCAAGACACAGGCCAGTCGACACTGAAGAATGTGCCCATGCCCATGGAGCTGGTTGCCTAAGGAAAATGCTGGATGTCAAATTAAACACCTCCCTATCAATATGTCATCCCAAGTCCTGCCAACAAAGCCATCAAAGCAAAAGACAGCCACGGACAGAAGGCCCTACCCATCGGCATAACCTCACATGCAAACAACAGGTGATCCAGAAAGAACTACATGTCCATCAGGGTAACTTTCAGAAATCGCCCAGCCCTAGCTATCCTCTAATCCAGACATTCTCCCTCAGAAGCTAGAAAGCCATTGCATTTTGAGTCCTAAAAAGGACAACATGGTTGTAGGACTTTTGGTTTTGTCAACTGCAAAAGAGGCCCCAAACTCACACATGACACCCCAAATTGCTGACAGGAACTCATAGTGGGAAAAGCCTCTCCAAAGAAAAAAAGTTGTCCAAATAATGGATCACTCACAATATAGCAGACCATCAGTGAACAACCCATTCCAGGAAGATGGTAAATATTTCAAATGGTGGCACAAGAATGAACAACCCATAGGGAGGCAAATACCCAATAACCAAATACCCAAGAGATGAAAATATGTTGGATGATTGAGCAGGAGGTGGAAAGACTGACTTTCTCAGATTTAGACATCAAGCAGTCCTGCCTCTCTTACCAAACCTATTGCCTCATCAAAGGAAGCATAACACATTCGGCTGTCAACTCGATGAATGTCATCATTGATTGACAACCTCAGCAAGTGAGATAGGTGGTGAATAAATCAGAACTTGCCCTGCACTCTCTTGGGCCAGGGTTGAAACCCTCAGGTTGCAAGAAGGGGCCTGCCATTCTACTTTCCCCTATTTCTCAACATCAATGTCCTCGTGCTGAGAAAATGAGTGAAAATTGTCCAAGAAACATTGAGTCTTACATGGAACAAAAGGAATAAAGAATCCAACAGTAAACCCCTCCCAAATAATAACCACCACTCACCTATTAGAATACTGGGCGAAGCACGCCAGTATTTTTGCTGCATTCACATACCGGTTCGATTCCTTGGGCATCAATAATTTCCCCTTTTGCATTCACCTTTATTTGTTCCTTAAATGTAGAAATTTCACTCCTGTGCTGCCCGTTCCTATTGACTCATTGTCAGGGTACCTGTTGTCTCTACCTCAGAGGAGGTGAGATACTGAGAATTCCGTCCTCTCAGAAGAACTGACTCACTCGTTCCTCGCGGTCATTTCGGCCGTTTACACGCCGGACGCCTCTGATCCGCCTCCTTTTATGACGCGGCTCTAGTAGCCGACGTCATGACGATTAGCCGTTCCGACCTGTCAATCAGTCCTGAGCTCGAATCAGGACTCGTCGGGGGCGTGATCATCTATCTGGAACCAGGGTATATAATGAGGTTTTGTGTATTGGTTCATTGCCCTGTCGTGGTTCTAGCTAGTCTAGTCACTCAGCGCTCTTACCTCTATTTTACTCTTTGGTTCTGATCCGGCTTGTTTATTCTACTCTGCTTACCTCTGTTTCCCTTTTGACCCGGCTTGTACCTGCTCTCTCGTTCCCCCGACCTCGGCTTGTCTCTAGACCATTCTTTGCTTACTCCTTACGTTAGTCCGGCCATTCTAAGGTCCGGTATACGTACCTACTACCTGTTTGTACTCTGCGTGTTGGATCCCTGTCCCGATCCTGACATTACGACAGGGCCATGGATCCTGCAGGTACAAACACTCAGGTCGGTTCTCCTGACTCTAGATTTGAGGCTATGGATCATAGAATGGACCAGATGGCTCTAGCATTGCAAGCCTTACTATCTCGTTCTAGTAACCAATCAGAAGAGATGCGTACTGCTTCCGTCTCTCCTGTAAGTTCAGGCCTAGAGGTAGCCACAGTAGGTGCTTCATCTCGTATAACTCCTCCTGTACGTTATGGTGGCTCTCCGGATACGTGTCGAGGTTTTTTTTTTTTTTTTTTTTTAATTCTTTATTTTTGGAAGCGCAAAGTTAAGTACAAGCTCAAAATAAGACATATGCATTTCACAAGAAGTATAGTCACAGGTATATGCAGAAAATGTCAAGATGTTGTACAAGTAAGATTATACATGCAGAAAAAATAAGAGAATAAACAAACAGTTGTCGCTGAGTAGTCGATTAATATAAGATAAAGCATTTCTATCTGAGTGTTGCGCTACGCTTGTGTAGACTATTATACAATAACAAGTTATCAACATAAAGTTAAGCACATTAAGAACAGTGAGACATACGCTTAATATCGAGTAAGCTTTTAACAAGCATGTGCCATGAGGAACAGTGTGACACTAGTACGGTAGAGCAGTAGACTATTGGCATCAATAGTGAATAACAGAGTTAAGCTGGTCGTAATGGCTTACTAATATTATAGCTTAAACTGGTGGCGAAAGGTGTTGACCGCAATACATTTGTGTCAGGCAGGTTATAAGTTCGCACAGGTTTGCCTGTGTGAGAGTGTGTGTAAGTAGAGGAGTAACATGGAGGGAGCTGTGAGCTCATAGCAAGCTTGGTCGTTTGAGTGTAATGGGAAGACAATTTTAAGGCTAAGTAAAGGGCAATACCAGGGCATACCATTTTAAATAATAGTAACAGGCTAGGTCTGAAAAGGTTATGTCAGAATATAAGATACAATTTAACTAGAGGTTCTGATATAGCCAACATTGTCATGCTTAAAGTTGATTATTCTCAGAGGCAGTAACATCTGTTAACCTTGCTTTAAATCTCTAATTTATGGGAGCTTAAACATCGGAGTGAACATGTAAGTGCATGAAACAGGTGTGTACAGGTATTGCTTAACACTGCTGGGTCTGCTAAGTTAGGTGGCTAGAGTCATATCGTTGATTTATAGCTTGCTTCTATTCTCTCCTTAGTCAGGTTAGCATAGTAAGATTATCCAACATATAAACTAACGTTTAGTTATCAGTTTTAATTCTGCTATGCTGTTGCTGTCATAATGCATAGTCACGGTTTGCAGTATAGCAGTAGCTAAGTGAGATGACATATATATATATAAGCTGAACTATCATGGAGATAGAAGGTCTAACAAACTCGATTAAAGTGCAATCACCTTGCGAGAAAAAACACAAACAAAACAAACACAAAAAAAAAAAAAAAAAGAAGGCAATGCATACATAAGACTGCTGAAGTGAGACAGCGATTAGACTAAACAGGGTATCAGGGAACCACAAGTCAGGGCATGCATAACATATGTATTAGGTAAGGACCGTGCTCAGCTGCCGTGTAGAGAGTCCTGTTAAAATATTTGACTGCTTTGGTTGTTAGGCAGGTAGTGTGTCCAGGCAGCAGTCCCAGAGGTTGAGCAAAGATGGTGTGAGCAAAGATGGTGGCATGTGGGGGGCATATAAGAAAGCAGTGTCACAGCGGGGATTCACCTGGGGAAACCTGTCCCGTGAGACAGTCCTGGGATTCCTGCCCATTTAGCCACCCGGTCCCTAGTCTCGGTTTCTGTCCGCCTTGGCTGGTGGAAGTCCAAGAATAGTCTAGGAATACATCAGTTATAGGCATATATGAGTTTGAGGTACATATTAGTTATAGGCTTATTATGAATATAGGCACACATCTCGCTGGGAGGCTGTCCAGGCATCTTGGTTTTAGATTGCACGGAATGTCTCTGTTCCCTGCTCGCGTGGCGAACGATTGCGTTCAACCAACTCCATTGGCGGGCCATGCTGGGGGTATTTCCTCCTGATTTATGACTCCTAGGTCGTGGCTCAGTTTATGACAATGTCCCCATGGGTCTCCAGGGTGATTGGTGTGGTGGTATCTGGGCCGCCTAAAGCCCCCTGCCCGGGTTTTTCCGGGGGTCACTTCCCAGTGTCCGAGGGTCCCTTTACCTTGAATGGCGGGACCGTGGGTCCTCCGGAGCTCCGCTGCCCCGAGGCCCCTTCGGGTATGTGGACGGTGGGTCGAGCCATGGTCCTGTATGACTCCCTGCCCAGAAGGAGGTTTGTTGCTCCTAGTAATCGCTGGGCTTCGCGGGTTGTTGTGCAGGGGTGAGCGGCGTCGTTGGCTCTGTGCGCGCTGAGATTGCTTTGCCGCGGCCATTTTACTCCCTCCTCGTGGTGGCTTTACGATCTGGGTTTCGTCTGCCATTACTGCTCGCTTTTGCATGCGTTTTTCCAGCTTGTGCCAGAATGCTGTAAAGTGTGCATCTAACCTTGCTGTGTAATCCACGTAGCCTGTCTGATACTCTTCTGATTGCTCCGTGCTCTCCCTGGGTTGAGTCAGTGCATTTGCAGCTGTAGTTCCAGGGGCACTCTGAGTCTGTTTGGTTTCACGCTTCAGTGTGGGGTTGTTCGTCCCCATCGAGGACCGGGATAACCCCCACCGGTCCAAGGGGGGGGATAGCAGGGCTGGTTCAGTGTCTCGCTTGTGAGCGTGCCCTCCGTCGGGAGATCGGCCGACTCCCCCTGACTTCAGGCCTCGCTCTAGGTTAGGCCTCATGGCCGGACCAGGCAGTTTCGTGGCGGTTCTGTTCAGGATGGGTATCATTCTGATCCCTGGTCGGTGCTGCATCGCTTGCTGTATACTGTGAGCTGCTAGCGGCGATTCTTTCAATCAGTATCCGAGTTTTTAGTTCTCCAGCGCTGGAGCTCTCATGAAATGCGACCGGCCATCTTGGCTGTCAAGCCCCGCCCCCGTGTCGAGGTTTTTTAAACCAGATAGGTATTCATTTCGAATTACAACCCTGCTCCTACCCTACAGATAGGGCGAAAGTTGGATTTATAATCACACTACTATTATTATTATTATTATTATTATTGCCATTTATATAGCGCCAACAGATTCCGTAGCGCTACTCATTGGTAAAGCTTTGAGATGGGCTAACCCTTTGTGGGAGAATGATAATCCGTTAGTCTATAATTATAATGCCTTTGTTACTGCTTTTAGAAGGACTTTTGATCCTCCAGGTAGAAAGGTTAATGCTGCTAGACTACTGTTACGTCTTAGACAACATAACCAAACCCTTGTTGATTATGCCTTAGAGTTCAGATCCCTGGCAGCAGAAGTCAGGTGGAATGAACAGGCTTACATGGACGTATTTCTAAACGGACTATCAGACCAAATTCTAGATGAGGTTGCCACAAGAGAGCTTCCTGAAAATTTGGAAGATTTAATTTCTTTTATTTCACGAATTGATGAACGGTTAAGACAGAGACAGAACACTCGAGATAGAACCCGTAGACCTTCCTTTAGACTAGCTCCCACATTTCAAAGTCCTGAATCTACAACTTGAGCGCTTCCAGAACCTATGCAGATAGGTAATACTCGTCTCTCAGAAGAGGAGAGACAGTACAGGAGAAGGGAGGGGTTGTGCATGTATTGTGCAGCAAGAGGTCACCTACGCCTAAATTGTCCTAACCGCCCGGGAAACGCTCGCACCTAAGTTCCTCCAGAGGACAGGCCTTGGGTGTTTCTATCTTGTCCTCTATACATGACTATAAAGATCATAGGCTTCTACTACCTGTTTCTTTAGTTTGGGAGAAGGGAGTACTTAATACCATGGCGTTGATAGACTCCAGAGCTGCTGAAAGCTTCATTGACCGAACCTTCGTCACTAAACACTCTATCCCATCCCAGCTAAGGGATACACCCTTGGCCGTTGAGGCCATAGATGGTAGACCATTATCTGAACCTGTTATTTCTCATGAGACCTTACCTGTTAACTTAACTGTTGGTATCCTACACGAGGAGGGTATATCTCTTATGCTCATTTCATCCCCTTCTGTTCCTATAGTCTTAGGGTATCCTTGGCTTAAGAAACATAACCCCATTATCGATTGGGAATTGGGTGAAATAATCTCTTGGGGCCAGGGTTGCCGAGACAGGTGCTTACAGAAGGTCTCACCGGTTTGCGTAGCTGACACACTGGTTAATTCTACCTGTAACGCTCAATTGTTGATAAGATGGAAACAACTGCAGATTTCTGAGTTTGATAACGTTTATTACTTTAAATAAAAAAGATAATCAAAATGAACTGTCTCTTTAATTCATGGCAGGTTACAACCAGCAGCGGTGTTTGAAGTTGTTTTAGGATAAGGTAATTTTAACACAACCAGCGAGAAGTTCCAAAGTAGGATGCAGATAAGTAGGTGTTGGAATTAAGATTATGAGTTGATGTGGAGCAGATAGCGAACCACTTAGATTTAGGATGGTTATATATTAAGGTTGAGCCAATCTGGTTTACTTAACTTATGAAGGAGTGATGATCCAAATTGGTGATGGAGATTCCAGAGAGAATCGAGGTTGCAGCAGGCAAGAGAATATCCAAAAACAGTCCGAGGTCGTAGGAGAGGAGAAGGAGGGTAAATGATTAAACAGTCCGGGTCCGATACACAGTAGAAGTAATTATTCAGTTTGAAGTTCGCGGGAGCTTTCGAGTTGATCAAGCACTGTGGTGTTGGCGCGGACTCTCTATGAACCCTGGGAACGACCACGTCATAGGAGGGGGAGTGGCCGCGCTCCGAGAACCCGGAAGTCCACGGTTAGCGAATGCCGGAAGGTCTGACACTACCCAGCCTTCTGACTTACAAATACCACCCCTATACCTGGATTTAAGGGCAGTCTTTGACAAGAAGAATGCTGACACTCTACCTTCACACAGGTCCTTTGACTGCAAGATCAGACTCTTGCCCGGTACCATGCCTCCGAGGGGCACGGTATATCCTTTATCTACTAAGGAGAACCTAGTCTTAGAGGAGTATATTCGTGAGAACCTGGACAAGGGATTCATTAGGAGATCCTCCTCCCCTGCCGGGGCCGGGTTCTTTTTTGTGAATAAGAAAGATGGTACATTAAGGCCTTGTATTGATTATCGGGGATTGAATAAAATAACTATTAGAAATGCCTATCCGATTCCCTTGATTACTGAGCTCTTTGATCGTTTAAAGGGCTCCAAAATTTTCACCAAGTTAGAACTCAGAGGGGCGTATAACTTGGTGAGAATCCAACAGGGAGACGAGTGGAAAACAGCTTTCAATACCCGTTACGGGCACTATGAGTACACGGTAATGCCTTTTGGTCTCTGTAATGCACCAGGATCTGATTAATGAGGTTCATAGGGAGTTTCAACACGATTGCGTTATCGTATACCTAGATGATATACATTCTAGTGAGATTGAGACTCATCACAGACAAGTCAGAAGGGTATTGCGCAAACTTCTACAACATGGATTATACTGCAAATTGGAGAAGTGTAGTTTTGACCAGTCTCAGATAAACTTCCTTGGGTACGTTATTTCTGGGGACGGGTTTAAGATGGATCCGGTTAAACTCCAGTCTATTTTAGATTGGCCTTTGCCCAGGGGACTCAAGGCCATTCAGAGGTTTATTGGATTCTCTAATTATTATAGGCGCTTCATTAAAGGTTACTCGTCTATTATTGCACCTATTACTAATATGACTAGACAAGGGGCTGACACTAAGACTTGGTCTACTGAAGCTCTCGTTGCTTTCAAAACACTCAAGGATCGTTTCTCTTCAGCACCGATTTTGGTTCACCCTGACACGTCTTTGCCTTTTCTACTCGAGGTAGACGCCTCGGAGACGGGTATAGGTGCTATCTTGTCTCAAAGATTAGGTGTGGATAAACCATTACATCCATGTGGGTTTTTTTCCAAAAAATTGTCTGGGCCTGAAAGCAGATATGACATTGGTGACAGGGAACTATTAGCGGCTATTATGGCCTTAAAGGAGTGGAGACATTTATTGGAAGGGACCTTGCACCCTGTTACTATTCTAACGGATCACAAAAACTTGTCTTATATTGGGGAAGCCAAGCGCTTATCCGCCAGGCAAGCTCGTTGGTCCTTATTTCTCACTCATTTCAATTATGTGCTCACCTATAGACCTGGTTCTAAGAACTCTAAGGCCGATGCTTTGTCTCGCCAACATGAACCTTCTACTATATCTGAGGCGGTTTTGTCATCTGTAGTTCCCAAGTGCAATATTATCGCCAACACGAATCTCAGGATGCACTCTCCGTTGCTTGCCGAGATCATGAAAGTGCAGCATCTGGCCCCCAGACAGGTTCCCGGGGCTAGGCACTTCGTTCCTCCTGAACTTCAACCGGAACTGTTGCAATGCTTTCACAACAGCAAAGTGGCTGGGCATCCTGGCATACGCAAGACGTGTTCCTTGATTTCTAAAGATTTCTGGTGGCCTTCGTTACGTAAGAAAATTAAGGATTTCGTCGGGGCATGTGAGGTCTGTATGAAGACTAAACAACCTCATACGCTTCCTTGTGGGCTCTTGCACCCCTTGGAGATCCCCGAGAGACCATGGTCTTGTCTGGCTATGGATTTCATTGTCGATTTACCTATTTCTAAAAAACAGACTGTTATTCTCACGGTGGTTGACAGGTTTACTAAGATGGCTCATTTCGTACCCTTACCTAAACTTCCGTCTTCTCCCGAATTGGCTGAGATATTCGCAAGAGAGATTTTTCGTTTACATGGTATACCCTCCGAAATTGTCTCTGATAGAGGTTCCCAATTTGTTTCCCGTTTTTGGAAGTCCTTTTGTTCTCAATTGGGTATCAAACTGAATTTCTCTACTGCATATCATCCCCAGTCTAACGGAGCTGCTGAACGCACCAACCAAAAGATTGAGCAATATTTGCGTTGTTTTGTTTCCGAACACCAGGATGATTGGGTCGGTCTGATTCCTTGGGCGGAGTTTGCACACAACAATCTCGTTTGTGACTCTACTCGTTCTAGCCCCTTCTTCATGAACTATGGCTTTCATCCTCCTATTCTTCCCTTGGTTTCCCCTTCCCAAGGGGTACCGTCGGTTGATGTCCATGTTGCCAATTTGAAGAAGTTGTGGGATCAGACTCGACAAATTCTCCTTCATAATTCCACGTTGTTCAAACGACACGCAGACAAGCGTAGAAGGGCGGCTCCGGTTTTTATTCCAGGGGATAGGGTGTGGTTGAGTACCAGAAATATTCGCTTGAAGGTTCCCTCTATGAAATTTGTGCCTCGTTTCATTGGTCCTTACAAGGTTCTGACTCAAATTAATCCCGTTGCGTATCGCCTTGCTCTTCCACCTGGCTTGCGCATCCCCAACTCCTTTCATGTTTCCTTGTTGAAGCCTCTAGTTTGTAACAGGTTTTCCTCCGCTGTACCCTCCCCTCGCTCTGTTCAGGTTGAGGGCCAGGAGGAGTATGAGATCAACTCCATCCTCGATTCTCGAATTTCTCGGGGGAGGTTACAATATCTTGTGGACTGGAAAGGATATGGTCCGGAAGAGAGGTCCTGGGTGGTCCAGGAGGAGGTGCATGCTCCTCGCCTCCGCAGGGCTTTTCATTCCCGGTTTCCGTCTCGTCCCGGTTCCTTCCGCCCGGTGGGCGTTTCTGAGAGGGGGGGTACTGTAAGGGTACCTGTTGTCTCTACCTCAGAGGAGGTGAGATACTGAGAATTCCGTCCTCTCAGAAGAACTGACTCACTCGTTCCTCGCGGTCATTTCGGCCGTTTACACGCCTCTGATCCGCCTCCTTTTATGACGCGGCTCTAGTAGCCGACGTCATGACGATTAGCCGTTCCGACCTGTCAATCAGTCCTGAGCTCGAATCAGGACTCGTCGGGGGCGTGATCATCTATCTGGAACCAGGGTATATAATGAGGTTTTGTGTATTGGTTCATTGCCCTGTCGTGGTTCTAGCTAGTCTAGTCACTCAGCGCTCTTACCTCTATTTTACTCTTTGGTTCTGATCCGGCTTGTTTATTCTACTCTGCTTACCTCTGTTTCCCTTTTGACCCGGCTTGTCTCTCGTTTACCTGCTCTCTCGTTCCCCCGACCTCGGCTTGTCTCTAGACCATTCTTTGCTTACTCCTTACGTTAGTCCGGCCATTCTAAGGTCCGGTATACGTACCTACTACCTGTTTGTACTCTGCGTGTTGGATCCCTGTCCCGATCCTGACACTCATGTTCCAAACTAAGTGCCAGAATAAAACCTACCCTTAGAGCCCCACATGTAGCGGCGGAACTTCCACTGGTGCAGCTGCAACGGGGTTGGCACGCTGATGGGGCCCATCGGTTAGCCCAAGCATTTAGGGCCACCCGATGGGCCCTATATCTTAAGGGGCCAGGTCAGTGCTGTGGCAGTGTAATGGCACCACCAGGCCCATTTAAAAAAAAAAAGAGCAGACGCAACATTTGCTGGGAGGAAGTGACGGCCGACCACTTCCTCCCAGCTCACTCTCCGTGGGAGGGAGGAGAGACAGGCTGCGAGGAGATGAGAGGAGAGCCAGCCGACTCCCATCAGCCACAGCCACCTTCTGCAAAGAAAAGGTAAGAAACAAGAAAGTGGCTGAAAAATGAGATGTGTGTGTGTATGTATGTCAGTATGTATATGTCTGTATGTATGTATGTGTCTATGTATGTGTGTGTGTGTATGTATGTCTATATGTATGTCAGTGTGTATGACTGTATGTCTGTCTGAATGTATGCATGCATGAATGTATGTCTGTATGAGGGTGTGTATGTTAGTATGTGTCTGTGTGTCACTATGTATGTCTGTGTGTCTGTATATGTGTGTGTGTCTGTATGTGTGTGTGTGTCTGTTAGTATGTATGTGTTTGTGTCAGTATGTGTGTATCTTTGTGTGTGTGGATCTGTGTCATTTTGTATCAGTACATGTGTTTGTGTCTGTGTGTGTTCCTGTGGGCAAGATTTGGAGGTGGGCTTGGAGTCAGACCCCGGGGGCCCAGACCCTGAGCTGTGCTAGGGGCCCCAAAATTTCTAAAGGCGGCACTGCCTACCATAACCACGATGTCCCCAGGTCAGTCCAGCAGTTATGAACCTTCTTCCTGATCCATGGTGGTCCCTGGTCCAGGGTGAATTCTAGCATTTATTTTAGAAATCTTCACATTGCTGTGCTATTTCTAAGAATACTTTACTTTATTAGTTCCATAACTGGAAAGTAAAAAGCACACACTGGCCAATACCGCTACAGCACTAAATACTGAGTTCCAGCATCATCACACAAATGATCACTGGGATAGAGGTCAGGTTGTTGTGTTTTGCATTATAATAATATATGTGTCAATATCCATGATATCCCAGAGGTGCTCTATAGTGTTTCAGTCAGGCTTTTTCAAATCTATCCTTAATGATATTCTTGCCACTGGGTATTTTTCAGCTTATAATAGCAGCACTTACAGGTGACAGCAGGCTGGAAAGGTTCTGCATTCCACTCTGAAACTTGAAAGTATGGGCCATTAAACTGCCAATATTTTCAATAGCTCCATACTAGATTTAAACACGTCAGCAATGGATATCCGTGAAAAAGAATAAAACATTTACTAGAAGTAAATAGTGGATCTAAGCCAGAGTGCAGGGTTTGTCTATCTGTCTATCTATCTATTTGTCTGTCTATCTATCTATCTCTCGCTCTCTTTCTTTCTCTTTAATCTATTTTTACTTTTTTGATGTGTAATGTAACCTTTATTTCATACCCGCTATTCATTCCTTTAGTAGGTAAGTAGGTATTTTTTCCTCTGTTTGTTTTATATTGGTTTTCATACACATAGAGCACTGACACTTTTTAATTACACTCTATTCACATTTATTTGCAATGTTGGAACTTAACCCTCTGTACAAAATTATCCTTCATGTATATGTGGATTCTCAGGCCATTACTAGGTTATAGTATGAGTTCATATACTTGTTTCATAGCAACCATTCAAGGGACATGTCATGGGTGCCACATCATTACAAATTGCATGTGTCTTATCACTCACTTCCGGGGTTTTCCAGTTGGTTTGTCAGAAGGAACACTCTATTGGTAAGTTACTTTGTTACTATTCATTTGTATATTTGCTCTGCTTTCAATATATCTTTATATTAAAAAAAAGGCCTGAATTAGTCAAAATGTTGATCACGTGATTTGATATTGGAACACTTTAATGGAATAAAACACACCACATTTTGAATTAAAGCCCTAAGGAGGGCATCTTATTTTTGGAATTATATATATACGGGAGATATATATTTAATTTACAGCTCTATGTCTACACACATCTGCAGAGATCGACGAATACATTAAAATAGCAGTGAAGGAAAAACACACTGCACACAAACATTTAGATTATTTAATCTCAATTAATTATTCAGAAGATAAAGGCTCTATTTTTCACAAGCTCTTCTTTTTAAAACGAAGGTTTATTAACAGAGAGAGCAGAGTCCTAACAAATCAAATGCTCCCATAAATCAGTGCAGGATTGTAACAGATGGGATGTGTTTGAGATCTCTTTATAACTGTCCTGGAGAGAGGTTCTCAGGAAAATTGCATTTATAATACCCATCAGCCTGAGCAGATAGCCCCATTAATTTGCATTTAGGCACCCTTGCTTAAAGCCTCCCTCATTTGGTAGCAGCAAGTGGCAAACTTAAGGAAGCAGTGGGTCATGAGAAAGGTCCAATTAGATCAGTGGGAGCACACTCTAAACAAATACAGACACATGGATGCACACATTAGTAACATTGCCCTAGGGAATATGTGGACATATGTTCAGTGCGGATGATCAAGGCTGGCTTGAGGCCCTTAGAAACCATGATGAAAAAAATTCCATCAATCAGATTTTGGCCTTGTGAATTATATGAATCAGCACTGCAAGAGAAACATGTGCCATTCTCATTTTCACAGGTTTTTTCTTATTCATTATTTTTGTTGTTGGCTTGCTAAGAGACACCATGGAGATAATTTAAAAATAAAATGGAAGATATGTAGATATGTAGATAGATAGATAGATAGATAGATAGATAGATAGATAGATAGATAGATAGATAGATAGATTTGTTTACCTGATGTTTCTGCACCACAGTGTAGAGTATTGCAATTATTATTAAACATATAGACATTCTTTAGACTGAGTTCATGAAATCATTTAATAACCCTATCCCCCTCAAGAGTTGTTGTTTTGTTCTACCTCAGTTTGTCATCTAGCACCTGTATGTTTAATTTAATAGATGTGTATACTCTAATTAATAAAATCCTTAGTGAACAACGCACATTTGTGGAAGTACTATTGATCCATAGACCAGTTAGCTTATTTAATAAAGTATTCATCTAAAAAACAAATAAAACAACAATTGTTTGCAAATTTTGTCATATTTGGAGCTTTTCATTTTTAAACTTATATTATTTTATAATTACATTATACTGTTTCAAAAATCTTTAACCAGTGAAACATGCAATGCAATAAATATAGTTTTAACATCATAATCTGCATTTACCAATGTGTATTTTATTCTGGTGAGTCATCCAGAATTGATTCCATTCAATATGTTGCCTTTATACCCCAAACTTTAAACTTAGATACAAAATTATGAGTAAAAGATGTTCACCTTTGTAGTCATTTTATTTTATTGTTATGAGCATAGCAAACTGACGGGCTGTTACACAAGATGGCATTAGCTTCAGCACAGCAATGTATATAACTCTCATGAAATTATCTAGTAACCTATAATCTATAGTCTATCCAACACACAAACAACTAAACTGTTAAATATATTAATGTAGGAGAACATTTTGATTGTTAATTTAACGATTTATTTAACAATTAGTGTGTGTACACTGTTCAATGCATTCTGGCCCAACACTTTATATGTATTTACATGCTGCCCAGCAATATTTTGAATTTATTTATTTGCCATTGAAATAGAGGAGCTGCATTCCTTGTGACTGAATTCGCTACTTTTGAAAGTCTCATGTCAACTTTGACCAGTAGAATAAGAGCATAATTAAAATAACACAATTCCATTACTGGAGGATTGTGGCTAACTATCCTCTCCTACATGATTTAACCTCTTCAAGGTAGTGTTAGAACACTAAAATTGATATCTGAAACTTTATCACATGGATGTTTTATGATAATAAGCTCTGTATACTGAGCAGGCCAGATATTAATCTTTAGTTCTCCTCACTCTCCTTTTCACCAAATGACAAATATTACTTCTGACATTGCTTCTATCTGTTTTTCAATTTGCAATATTTTAGTCAATACATTGTTAAACAGAGATCTGAACACACCAGTCAATCCATAAGGCTTGCTTTTCCCAGAGAAATCTGAAATTTGCAGTGATGTTAGTAATGCAAGGCCTTCTGGGTGGGCTTATTTAAATACGTTCAACAAAGAATCCCCCTTTTGCCTCATTATTGAATTTTAAACATGGATTCCTTGGAATTTATATTTGCTGTATACAACAGCTTTGAAACACAACTCGGTAAGACATGCTAAGCCAGAACCACTCATGGGCTGTTGTTTTGTTGTTAATGCAACTCATCAGCATGAGGTTGGTTACTGGCTTCCTATTGAGGGTTGGTGTTACTTGCGGAGCACAAACCAAGAAGGTTATGGTGGGGGAAACAGCGATTGAAAACCCCTTCCACCGGAATCAGTTGATACTTGTATGTCTTATGGCTTGTGTGCAAGTAGTGGGAATTTCTGTAGTGCCCCTATGTGTACCCCTTCATTTCCATTAACGCAACATGAAATAGAACTGGGGAAAATAGGCCACAGTGTAACAAACCTCATGCACTTCGTAAAGTACGTTCATTCGCACACTCCCAAAATGCTAGAGGCTTACGTGATTATAGCCGTTTGCATAGTACTGTTGTTAGTACTCTCCCGCAATCCCAGTAGATCTTGGTTAAAAACAAGTGCTGCTTCATTCGCATACCCAAACATGAGTCGAGACTTGATGAACTGTAACATAGGAATGTTTTATTATGGCCAGATGGTCCGCTTATATACACAGACCCCTAGCATGGGGTCTCTAGCAGTAACATAGTAAAATGCTCCCACAACATGCCCAGGAGTCTCTGTGTCTGTGAGATAATTGAGTGTACTTTGCCTAAACTAATTATCTCCTAGGCACTAGAAAATATAAAACATAAAATACCTCAAAATACGTATAACATTTTATATGTTTATAGGAACCCCCACAAATAGGAACCCCCACAAATATTATATCCCAGATAGCCTGGATCTGAGCACCCAACATATCCAAATAGCGCTCAGATCCCACAAACACAGCTGAATGGCCCCAGGGTGAAGTTTTGACCGACCGCACACATGGCATCTGCCCAAATTAGTTCAAGAGAATCAGTGGTAGCAGGCGGTCACCTTCGGCAGTTCCAAAATGAACCAAAATTTGAACGGTTCCCCTGACTCATAGGTAGCGATTGTTCCCCTGGTTCGTGCAAACAATCCTACTGAACAGTGCTCTCCTGGCTTGTCGTGGAAGGAAGCAGGTGTTAGTACCAGATGACCAGTGTTCACAGGGTCGAGTGTCTGACTTAGAGTTCCAGACACTCGACGACCAAGTACTGCTGCCTG
Organism: Pelobates fuscus; assembly: GCF_036172605.1. Taxonomy (NCBI): domain Eukaryota; kingdom Metazoa; phylum Chordata; class Amphibia; order Anura; family Pelobatidae; genus Pelobates; species Pelobates fuscus. The sequence goes on from NC_086318.1 coordinate 261,862,889, forward strand.
CTTTGATGGCCGTTTTGTCACACACAGCTTTTAATAATATAATTTCACCAATCAATATTGCCAATATTTAACTTGATATATTTATATAATATCTAATTAACTTCAAACAAAAATATAACATAGATACAACAAAACTGCAGAAACATGCACTTCCTTGCTAACCACTTACACGTAACATTGGAACTCTCCTGCTTGCTTTCCCTCCCCCCTCGTTCCACCAACACCATGCTAACCAATATCCAGCCTTTGGCTCTGTGGGCACGTCCGTAAAGCCCATACCTTAATTTAACTGAGGCTAGGGGAGGGATCAGCCCCGATTTTCTTCATTTCCATTGGACTCCCCAGTCCAACCCACGATTGCCAAGGACAACCACCCGGCACAAGACACCGCTATTTTAACCCCTAAAATCAGCAGGGGCAACCAGCCAGAAAAGTCATGGCCTGTTTCAACACCTCCTGTATTGCCAAGTTAAAAAGGTCTGTGAGGTGCACACCATCACTCCTAAAGTACATGGCTGCATCTCGCGTCATGTCGGACCGTAAACGCCCCTGCCACAAACACAAGTTTAGAGACCCGCCTGTTAGGTTTAACACTACACCTATCCATTGCCTTCTGATCCATGGCAAACCTCCTAAGTTGCAAGACACTAACTCCAACCACACACCGAGATCAGGGAACAGAATATATATGCTGGCCAAGTCCTGCAATACCAAATCCCCGAACTCCCATATATGCCCAGGTCATTGCCCTCCAGATGTTTAACCAACATGTCAGGCACTCAAAGGAGACGGGACAAACAGACCAGCTCTGGAACCAGCTGCGCCCAGCGTATACCCCAGGACTCAAACCACCATACCTTCACCGTTCCCGGGGACAAGCCAAGTTGATACCCCCCTGGGCAATCCCTTGTCCATTGCTGGGCCCAGTAGATCAGCGCAATCAGACCAGAAGAGCGAAAACTCCCGAACACCGCTGGATCACCTGTGTTCGGTTCTACACAAATTAGAAGGGCATTGCTTGGTGGAAATGTTACTACGAACAAGGGGAACAAGCTCCAGGGTAAGACTCTTGAATAAGTTTGGTAGTTTGTTTGGTTTTTAAACTACCGAACTAGACCGACTGCAAGCCCTGATTCTCTGGAACTGTTTTGGGCAGGAGCCTTATTTGCTGTCAGTCAAAATATGACTTCCATGGAAATCCCGAATCCCTGAACCGATCTGGGTGATTTTGGGATATGTTGGTCCCCCAGATTGGGGGTATCAGGGGATATGACTTTTGTGGAGTTCCCATGTGTTTTGGGCGTACTTTTGGGGTATTGTAAAAAAGTGTTTTTTTACCATGAGAACAAGGATGTGGAATTCCCTGCCTGAAGAAGTAGTTTAAACTAGATGCATACTTGCAAAAACATAATATTCAATGATATAATTTTTCATCTGTAGGGTAATAGCTTTTTGATCCAAGGATAAATCTGACTGCCATTCTGGGGTCAAGAAGGATATTTTTGCTGGTTTGTTGCAAAATAGGAAGTGCTTCAAACTGGATTTTTTGCCTTCTTTTGGATCAACTGCAAAAAACAGATACAAAGAAGGCTGTACTTGATATACATATGTCTCTTTTCAGCCTATGTTGCTATTTAACTAAATTAAGTCTGGAGAAGCCTGCCACCATCAAGAGCATCAAGCACAGCATCGATATACATGCTCTAGGCCAGGGGTAGGCAACCTACGGCACTAGTGCCATGCACGGCACTCAAGGTGTCTTTGCACGGCACTCAAGGCTACTAGAGCCAAACAGGCTCTGTCCTATCAGGAGTCCCAGTAAAACTTCAGATATCTGCTAATACGAAGAGGTGGTGAAGGACAATCCTCAATTTAAGCATTGCAGCACATAGAGGAAGTGATCTCAGATCACTTCCTCCCAGCACTTGTGAATGGGAATCCACACTGTAGCAGAGCAGCCCCCCGCCGCTGCTGTTGCAGCTCCTATACTTGAGCTATACAAGGCCGGCCTGGTCCCCACTGGAACCTAGGGAAGCCACCCATACTGCTAGATATACACAGAAATAACCCTCCCCTCATACAAATAATACGAACAGCCCACACACAAACATATACACAATCCCCACAAACGCAACACCACTATCAATCCACATACATGCACACAACCCCAGATGCAATACCCCAAACAGCCCCCCCCACACACACACACTTCCAAACACACAATGTGACATATCCATCCACCCACAATTCCACAAGCAGCCCCCATACACAGCCCACATTCATAGGTATCATACACGATACCATAAAGTACTAATGAACATATACAATATAATAGCTCATATACGCACAAATACAACGACACAAAGCAATTACAGTAAAAATAACACAAGCAGAATACGGCAGCATACACACCTCAATTTAAAAAAATAGGATCGGCACGCTACGGGACATCACAATCCTATATCGGCACAGTGCTGCTAAAAGGTTGCCTACCCCTGCTCTAGGCCATGGAAGATACTCAGGAAAGTATAAGGAACAATTCCTAGCCGATTATAAAATGGCTGAGGAGGGGGTAAGGAAATGGCCCCATTTATATTCTCCCCACCCTACTAAGTACCAACCCTTAACCACACTCAGCCCCACCTTATCACTCTCTCCTACACCCCCCCACACTCACACATGCCCCCTAATCCAGCCAGCTCTGCCTGCCTCCTCAGGTTCTTTACTGGTGTGTGCAGATCTGTGTTTAACAATGTATATATGTATATATATTTTTTTTATAAGAAGCGAGAGGTTTGTTGCTATGACATATAACTTTGTTATGATATAAACATAATGAAGCTGTGTCGTTATACTTAATCAGCAGAGTTCAAATTTCAAGTCCTATGCTACAAGACAACATTTGTTTGGCTGGATTTCCTGACACACTGATCAAATGCAAATTTCTACTTGTCAGGACTGAGTTTTCACTCCCCCATGACTAGTGGATATGTGGAAAATGTAAACCTCACACAAAGCACAATGCCTATAAAAAACAAAAAACTCTCTTTCTCTCTCTCTTTCTGTTTGTCTGTCTGTCTGTCTGTCTGTCTGTCTATCTATCTATATGAAAAGTTGCAGGCTCCCACTCTTTACTAATGATTAACCAAATGTAGAACTGAAACAAACATAACATTAAATATATTTCATATTTTATTATTTAAAATGTATTGTATTGCACAATATTAACATCTGGGTGTCTCAGTAAAATTATCTGTTGCAATCTAAATACTTAACACTGACATTAACAGATAGACATAGACAGACAGACATATTTTACTAATGTTTCTTTATAGGATTTGCATTGTTTTTAATGTGGACCAATTGTTCTTTTTTATTTTTTTGTATTGACTGCTTTATATATTGTGCTACTTTGCAAAATTGCTCAGTAGCATGTATGTTATTTTATATTATAAATAATAGCAAAGAGTTATGATATAATTAAAAATAACATAGTTACATAAATTACATTTCAAATGAAACAGATTTAGCTGGTCAGATAGGAACTGGAGTTGGTGGAATATCATATGAATTGTCCTGGAACTCAGCAAGGGAACAAAAAATAAAAGCAGGCAAGTTAGACATCTTAATGTTTATTAAAAACAATATATGCATTAGCCATTATCAAAAATAATATATATATATATATATATATATATATATATATATATATATATATATATATATTCAGTGGTGAAAAAAGAAGTATATACAAAACGATGTACAAAATTGCTAAAGTTTACCCTGAATTATAGGGTAAGTTGGTGAAGGTAGAGCCCTGAAGAGCCACCCAACTGGCGAAACGTGTGTCGGGGCTCCTTCCTTACCCTTGGTCAACTTGATTACTTTTCATCACGATACAGATCCTGACACTCGGATCACAAACACTTTGTGCATTATCACTGACCAAATCAGCCGCACGTCTCACATCGTTATGACCCGGGTAATCTGATTACCATTGGTGCTCTGTAGTGACAGCAAGAATTTTCGTGCAGCTAAGCACAGGGGCCCTCAAAGGCACAAATTAAGATTCATTCAGAGCAGTCCACCGCTTACATTTATGCTTTAGTTTTAAACCCTTCTACACATTTTTCTCTGGATCTAGCCCATGCTGTTTATAACTTTAAAAGTTGTACTTTGATATTGAGCACTGTTTAGCTGGGGGCTCCCTCTGGCACAGAAAAGCAGTACTATATAAGTATACAATGTTGTCCTTCCTTTGATATCAGCTACATGTTACTTTGATGTTTAAGAGGATACATTCCCTTACCAAAAACTGCTACATAGTTCTAACTTTACCAACCTATAATTCAGGGTAAACTTTAGCATTTTTTTGTACGTAGTTTTGTATATACTTCTTTTTTATTTACTTATTTTTTTTAACACAGTATATATATATAATTTTTGTGTTTTGTGTTCAATATATCGATATATACAATTCAAGTCTATTCTGTGTTGACTTGTGATACTTTAAGGTCATACAACTGTATGTTTTCTTAATCAATTTATGACTAAAAGTTAAGTTTTAACCATTTAATCACCTACAGGCCAGGGCAATTATCCGTTCCTCCCTCTTTCGTTTCTGGGTACATGCCCACCTCTTTTTGCCCCTGAAACGCATACACACACATTACTCCCATTCTTCCTTTTTCTTAATATATGCATTAGCACAGGTACAAGCATAGACCACTGCCCCCAATTCTCTCCCTGTGACCCCAACAACTGCTTCTATGTTTTTCTCTCCCCCACCTGTTTTTCTCTATCACTCCTCTCCCCTATATTACCCTTCAAATTGCTTCTCTTTTCTCATACCACTCCTTCCTCCATATCCAGCCTCACCTGTCATTTCCATTCTCCCTTCTATTCACTGAACCTGCAGATTGTGGTAGGTCAGCACAACCATAAGGCGGCAATCTTAGGGCACAACAGCACAGGGTGTTCAATATCCAGATGACAGGAAGGAGGGGGCATGCAGTGCTTTTCCTACTGCCAGTCACTCCACTTAGCGTGACCTTGTGGACCAAGATTGATGATCTTATATATTCTCTACCCAGTCTGACATTAAGCTGCTCACAGTAGCAGCAACCAGCTTCCTGTCAGACCGGGTAGAGAATAAATAGGGCCCTCTACCATGGCCCGCTTTAGGATAGCAGGCATGTAAAGTGGTTGTGGGGGAGAAACAGACCTAAAGGGGGCAGGGGGGAGTATGAAATGCACAAATAGGCTTGGGGGAGTAAAATAAACACAGATGGGCTGGGCGAGTAAGAAACACACAAAGCGGCTAAGGGGCTAGGGGTAAAGGTAAGAGACAGAGAAAGGGTTGGGGAGTAAGAGATACAAAAGGGGGTGTAAGACTCACAAAAAAGGGCATAAGATACACTATAGGGGCTGTAAGACAAAAAGGGGTACAAGATACACTAGGGGGGTAAGACATACTGACTGGTCACATGTGGGAAAGGCTCCTGCAGGATCTGACTTAATAGGCCGTGCCAAAAAAAACTAAAGCAATTTGTGCAGGTAGTTGTTGGTGCTGCTGCAAACTCCAAGATCATGAGTTTTGGAACCCCTGAGGGCAACGCAAAACTGAGGCCTACTCGGGCGAAGAGCAAGTTGAACAACTGCCGCCCGGTTCTCTTGCCTAGCTGCCACTTCTTGCTGGTCCCATTGCCATCCCTCTCTTTTCGGGGTTATCTGGGTTTCTACTGGAGAAATCCGATGCTACATGGACAAAACCTAAATGGCTTACTCTGCACCCAGATTCCTATGCTCCAATGTTAAAATTGATGCCAAACATGCGCATCTAAGAAAGTCCACACTGTTTTGCCTGCAGGCAGATTCATTAGTAACGGCCCTGGCCACTTTGGTTGAGTTAAAGAACAATGATCAGGCTCTACATGCCCTTTTCATTGCAGTGTTCCATATAGAGGTAGGAATGTAACTCCAACGCTCACCTCATAATTTCCATCAGCACTGGAACAGCAGGCAGTGCATTCAGATGAATGCTGACCTGCACAACTGAAACAACTGACACACAGAGAGGTCTACAGCTTGTACTAATGCTAACCACTCAATCAACATGACAAATTAAAAAATAAAAAGTTCTGAGCTGTAAGAGTCCCCAATGCATTCTTGCAACCCTTCTAGAATGCCTGCACCATCTGTACCGGCAATTGTAAATATTAGTGTATATTTAAGACACAACTATTCAAGACCACAGGTAATGCCAAATTCAACAGGTTGGCTTGTATAAGTTTACACAATAAGATATTACATCAAGAAAGGAGAAAAATTATATCTACACATCTCTCTTTTTTTTTTTTAAATTATCGTGAGCATAACACATTACTGGAATGAGGCTGTCGAATCTGGCAAGTCATTATTGCTGACAAATGTAACTGCAACATTCTCACATAATGAAGAAACTGCAAATCTTCCAGCTAAATATTAATGAACACAAAATCAAACATAATGACAGTCTGTAGAGTTCAAAATGTAAACTAAATTTCTACAAATAGAGGCAAATGCTTTGAACTGACTAATAGGGATTTAATTATAACATTCTGGGCAATCTGCAAGAACACAGTAAGCATGCATTTTAAAGCTGTTATATTGTTGCCTGATTAATTTTGATTCAAATATTCTAACACTATGTACATCATTTATTATTTTTTTCCTGTAATAAATTATTCTCATTAAAGATGACCAATATGCAACAGCGAGCAATGGGGGAAAAAAAGAAGGGTTATTCACTGAAGTGACAAATGAAAGTGAAATCAAAGCAAATTTCAAATTTAAGGTCGATCTGGAAATATAGCCGATCTGGAAAAATTATCTAGACAAAATACTCATTGACATTCCTATAGTGTCAAACAACCAAAACAATTGTCCTTTAATTTAGAGAATATAAAGAAAATGGTAAACATTAAAGCATAATAATAATAATAATAATAATTTAAAAAGAGGTATTAAACTATATGATGAGAATCCTAGTAGTTATGGGAATTTATCTGAGTGTGAAAGTCAATTTGAACTCAACTAGTAAGACACCACCTACTAGAAGGTTGGTAAAAACAAAAAGATCCAAAATATTAAAGGTGGTTACATGTAAACAGCATATATACACGTATAGAGTCGATTCTATCCAATCTAGTAATACCCAACTTACTGAGAGGTGTTTATACATAGAGAGCCCAGGCCTATAGAAGATGGTTACAAGTAGTCTGATTCAAAAAGAGTTTGGAAAAAACCCACTAGTTGTATGCAAACCCAGCCTATAAACCAAGGTGGTACAAATGTTCCAGTCGTGCAATAAAGATGTGCACCCGATAGTTATCCAAATGGAATCCAACCGGCCAAATGTGGTGCATGCAGTTTAATGAATCAACAGTAGGAGTCACTATTCCATGTAAGCTGGTCCTGTATAAATATGTGGTATTGGTTATTGAGAGCCACCTGAGTAACTCTCAGTATAAATAATAGACAAATAATAAACAGGCAATAATAAAGTATAGTCAACAGCAAATGGGGTGTGCAGACGAGCTAGATCCAAGTGTAGCTAAACTGAAAAGAGGTAGTGTAACTAGTCCCTACATATTTGCCAGCTAGCTGCTTTTCCGCACCAGAGATGCTGGTAAAGGCCTTGTAAAAAACTCAATCTAGCAATCAAAGTTTCAAAAGGGTTGAAAATGTGAATGGCTGTTGGAAACATAGCAAGTTACACCGCACCACATGCACATTTCACCCAGCCAGTGCTGCCAGGATCATTAGAAGCATTTCTGATAATATTTGCCACATTCTTTATATCATGTTTTGGAAAAAGTATCTAACTCAGCTATGCTTTCAGTTCAGTTACTCTGAACATAAATTTGAAATTAGATTTAAATTTTCATCTTAAATAATCCTGTATATGAATATATATATATATATATATATATAGAGAGAGAGAGAGAGAGAGAGAGAGAGAGAGAGAGAGAGAGATATGTATATATATATATATATATATATATTTATATATATGTTCATGTATCTATTGTTTTGTTCATTTAAGTGCTTTTGTCTATTGTATGTTATTGAATATTAAAAATATGACCAAACTTCTTCTCATTAAGCAGCACTTCCCTGCCACAGATGCCCTATTAATGGTGTACAAGGGGGACTATAAATCATTCAATGGTCTTAGTATGTGGTGCGTAATCTCAGCTTGAAGCTATTAAAGTGCAGAATAGTCTAAAGGCAGATACATCTAAAGTAACACTGTCAGGTCCCCAGGCCCTCACGGGGAGATGCCATTAGAGTGAAGCATTTACCCGATCGAAAATCCCACTTCTTTATCCAGCAGGACATTTACATTGCAACGTTATCAGCCATCTTTGCAATGTAAAGTAGTGTGATCTTCAGTCAGGCAAGTGTGTGCTGCCAACTTTAGATTCACTACAATGCCAGTACGGTGACAGTTAAAAGACAATGGGGTACCTGAACGTATTCCTTAAACTCGTTTGAATCTAATTCAAGTATAAAAAAGTTTTAATAGAGCTATAGTGTGTCATATATGGCGTTGCTGATCTATGGAGTTACGGATATATGGAGTTCTTTAAACACTTTTTCACAGTTCTTTAAAACTCTCTTAGTGCTTTTATTTTTACTACTCTGGCTTTCAATTTGAAATTCCCTTTTAATTCTTTAGTAAATGACTCTTTCAGTGAATTTTCACAGTTTGTCTATTTTGACCTTAAATTTTAAAGTGTATTCTCACTTTAGGTTAAGTTTAGATTACGTTAAAAATTCATGATCATGACTACACTTGTAAAATGTGTGTATTCTGTCAGGCAAACACTAAGAACATTATGTTGATTGTTTACTAGTGATGTCCCAAACGGTTCGCTGGCGAATAGTTCCCAGCGAACATAGCTTGCGAACATATGCGATGTTCGGTCCGCCCCCTATTCGTCATCATTGAGTAAACTTTGACCCTGTACCTCACAGTCAGAAGACACATTCCTCCCAGACCCTTCCACCTCCTACAATTTAGATGAATTCTGAAGCTGCATTCATTTTTTTAGTATTATTTTTTTTGTGTTTGTGTTTATTATACATTATCCACCATAGCCAGTAACCTGTGTTTATTATACATTATCCTCCCATAGCCACTAACCTGTGCTTATTATACATTATCCTCCCCATAGCCAGTAACTGGTGTTTATTATACATTATCCCTCCATAGCCAGTAACCTGTGTTTATTATACATTATCCCTCCCATAGCCAGTAACCTGTGTTTATTATACATTATCCCCCATAGCCAGTAACCTGTGTTTATTATACATTATCCTCCCATAGCCAGTAACCTGTGTTTATTATACATTATCCCCCATAGCCATTAACCTGTGCTTATTATACATTATCCTCCCATAGCCAGTAACCTTTGTTTATTATACATTATCCCTCCATAGCCAGTAACCTGTGTTTATTATGCATTACCCCCCCCCCATAGCCAGTAACCTGTGTTTATTATACATTATCCCCCCATAGCCAGTAACCTGTGTTTATTATACATTATCCTCCCATAGCCAGTAACCTGTGTTTATTATACATTATCCCCCCATAGCCAGTAACCTGTGCTTATTATACATTATCCCCCCATAGCCAGTAACCTGTGTTTATTATACATTATCCCTTCCATAGCCAGTAACCTGTGTTTATTATACATTATCCTCCCATAGCCAGTAACCTGTGTTTATTATACATTATCCTCCCATAGCCAGTAACCTGTGTTTATTATACATTACCCCCCCCCATAGCCAGTAACCTGTGCTTATTATACATTATCTCCCCCATAGCCAGTAACCTGTGCTTATTATACATTATCTCCCCCATAGCCAGTAACCTGTGTTTATTATACATTATCCCCCCACAACCAGTAACCTGTGTTTATTATACATTATCCTCCCATAGCCAGTAACCTGTGTTTATTATACATTACCCCCCCCCCATAGCCAGTAACCTGTGCTTATTATACATTATCTCCCCCATAGCCAGTAACCTGTGTTTATTATACATTATCCTCCCATCAGGCCCGGACTGGTCATCGGGCAAACAAGTTCTATCCCATCATGGGCCGGAGGGGAGATCGGGAAGTGAGCCGGTCTCCCTCCGTGCACGGTGAGCAGCTTCCTTTCTTTTCTTCTCGAGAGCTCCGAGATTATCAGAGCGTTGCCATGGTAACCCGCGGCAACGCTCTGAAAAAAACGGCGCTCGCGAGAGGGAGAGAGATCTTGTCTGTACCCTGCGGGGTACAGACTGAATTACCTGCCGCTGGACCACCTGGGATGTGCGTGGCGTAGCCCCCCCTCACTGGACCACCAGGTATGTGAATGGTCCCCCCCCCCCTGCAAAGTTAAAAGGGGGAATAAATTGATTTTTTTTTTTTTTTACTTTTTAATAATAATAATTTAAGGCCATATACACATACAAACACACTACACACACTGCAACCCTGCACTAACACTCACTGCACCACTAACACACACACATTCTGCTCCCCTGCACTAACACACAAACACACACTGCACTAACACAGACACATTCTGCTCCCCTGTAGTAACACACAAACACACACTGCACTAACACTCACTGCACCACTAACACACACACATTCTGCTCCCCTGCACTAACACAGAAACACACACTGCACTAACACTCACTGCACCACTAACACACACACATTCTGCTCCCTTGCACTAACACACAAACACACACTGCACTAACACTCACTGCACCACTAACACACACACATTGTGCTCCCCTGCACTAACACACAAACACACACTGCACTAACACACACTGCACCACTAACACACACACATGCTGCTCCCCTGCACTAACACACAAACACACACTGCACTAACACACACTGCACCACTAACACACACACATTCTGCTCCCCTGCACTAACACACTGCACTAACACACACTGCCGTAACACACAAACTCACACTGCACTAATACACACTGCAGTAACACACAAACACGCACTGCACTAACACGCACTGCACTAACACACACTGCAGTAACACACACTGCAGTAACACACAAACACACACTGTACTAACACACACTGCAGTAACACACACTGCACTAACACACACACACACGCACTGCAGTAACACACAAACATACTGCTCCCCTGCACTAACACACTACACACACAGCACCCCCTGCACTAACACACTACACCCCCTGCACTAACACACAAACACACTGCATACACTCTATACCCCTACATACACACTACAGCCCCTGCATTAACACACAATACACACTATATACCCCTATATCCACACTGCACCTCCTGCACTTACACACAAACACACTACACACACTCTATACCCCTTATATACACACTATTCCCCTGACACTCACATACACACACTAAACACACTCTATACCCCATAAACCTACACTACACTCCCTGCACTCTCGTACGTTATACCCCTATAAACACACACATTACACCCCCTGCATGCACCCACACTAATTTATATCCCCTATAAATACATATTCTGCACCCCTTGTACACACTACACCACCTATGCATACATTATCCCCCCTATACACATGTGCTCTACAGCTCCTATATGCATACACACACTAGAGCCCCTAGATACACTCACAAACACACAGTACAGCTCCTTACATGCACACACTCCACAGGCCCTATATAAATACACACACACAAACACACATACTTTACAACCCAGAGACACACACACTACAGCCCCTAGCCACATGCAGTACACCACAAACAGACCTCTTCACACACACAAGGAACATCCCCACACATGCACAACACTCTTTAACAGTCCGGTTCCTGTTTTGATCTCTGGTGTCCCACTATTGAGGACACCAGAGACAAATCGCCAGCAAACGCAGCACAAACTCAACCCCCCCTTCCCCCCCCCAAAAAAAATCATGGCATTTATTTTAGCCAGGAGCACTGGATGCTCTGGTGGAGCGTCACATTAACATACTCATTTGGTGGGGGGGGAAGGGGGTGTGCGTGTCAATGGTGGTGACATGACATGCCCCCTTTCTGGCCCCGTCCCTAATAGTGGGCTGCTCTGCCTTTAATTGCCCAGGCTGAATTTTTGTCCCAGTCCGGCCCTGCCTCCAATAGACAGTAACCTGTGTTTATTATACATTATCCCTCCATAGCCAGTAACCTGTGTTTATTATACATGTTCCCTCCATAGCCAGTAACCTGTGTTTATTATACATTACCCCCCCATAGCCAGTAATCTGTGTTTATGATACATTATCCCTCCCATAGCCAGTAACCTGTGTTTATTATACATTATCCCTCCCATAGCCAGTAACCTGTGTTTATTATATATTATCCCCCCATAGCCAGTAACCTGTGTTTATTATACATTATCCTCCCATAGCCAGTAACCTGTGTTTATTATACATTATCCCTCCCATAGCCAGTAACCTGTGTTTATTATACATTATCCCCCCCCTCCCCCCATAGCCAGTAACCTGTGTTTATTATACATTATCCCCCATAGTCATTTATCGTTGGACCTAGGCAGCATGATGTCTTAGGCCGGCCCAGAGAGTGAGTGAGTGAGTGAGTAAGTGAGTGAATAATAGGGTGAAAAGGTATTAAAGAAAAACACACTTATTGCATCAAATTTACAAAGCTAAACTTTTAAAAGCTTTTCTCATTTCTTTCTCGGGATGAGGAATATATCGGTTGTAGACTGAGGATTTCCATCTGCCCAATCTTTTAATAATATGCACTGGAGTGTCAGTGTTGAAGGAGACCAAAGCTGCCCCTATTCTAAATGAAAGACCTGAGACATGGATACAACCCAATCTTAGGAGTAGTGTTCTGATGTAGAAGATGAATTGAGCCGTAGTCAGAGGGATTCAGTGAGAGTAGTGGTGAAATGTGTGTGGCATGACTGAGTGTGGGTAAGTAAGAGTCAAGTATTTTAACTGGGCACTAGTTCTCGGTGGGATAAAGGGGTATAGCGGATGGAGTAGTTTGGTTCGATTTAGAGGTTTGTAGACAAAGTATATAGTGATCATGATTTTTAGTGATATCCAATATTTTTAAGGTGGTCTCAAACAAACATAAAATGCATAACATAAAATGTAAACATAAACATAAAATGTGTGGGAATATCAAATAGTCGTGTACAGTAAATCAGAGAGGGCTCAGAATATCGAACCATCGATCGGTAACCTGGATGAAGTAGGGGGTCTATCTGTTTTATTAAATACGCGGTAATATGCTTTTAATGGGATAGGACGTTAGGAAAGGTGTGTGATTGGGATAAGTTGTTGTGGCTGTATTTACCTTATCCTGGGACCGACCTGGCTCCTAAGCTTGAGCCGCGCGTGGCTGGATCACTCCTGCCTCCACACGAGCCGCATGCGGCTTGATCTCCTCTTTTGACTTAGCCGCGTGCAGTGATCGCAGTGATCGGTCACGTGGCCCGCCTGGCACTAGGAGCACGGCTCGAGTCAAGAGCTCGCTCTTAAAGGGGCAGTGCGAGCCAAATGTTGATTCAGGCTCCCATTGGCCCACGTCATTCCAGCACCCCCACACACGAACGTTTTGGGGGCGTAGGCATGACGTGGGCCAATCAAATGTCCTATCGTGGTTTCTGTGTCAGTACCCTTTAGTGCGTTCCTTGATCTATTTTGTTTATTTTGGTATTGATCATGGCTTTGTTCTTGACTCTGAATTTATCTTTAACCCTTTCCTGTCTTGTTTGCCCATGTGACTGATTACCATCTACCTGACCGCTATTAAGCATGTCGGGTCGGTCAGGTAGGAGCAACATTGCTGGGTCATCCCCTTCTGAGGTGAAATTTGCTTGTTGATAGCTGCTTAAAGTGAGATATTGAGGGAGCTCACACGAAGTGCGTCTTTCCTCCATGACAGCTAGGCCCCGCCCCCCGGAAGCTGCATTCTTAGTGAGAGGAGGGACAGTGTAGCTGCTGCTGATTTAATAGGGAAATCTATAGCTAGGCTAGTGTATTCAGTGTCCACTACAGTCCTGAAGGACTCATCTGATCTCTGTTGTAAGGACAGCACCCCAAAAAGCCCTTTTTAGGGCTAGAACATCAGTCTTTTTTTCCTGTGTAATCTAATTGCAGTTGCCTGCCTGCCAGCGTGTGTGTCAGGCTCACAGCGTATACTGTGCCCACTTGCCCAGTGTCACCACTTGTATCTGGTGTCACAATAGCTTGCATTTAAAAAAAATAAAAATTTGTGACTGTAATATAATAGCAGTCAGTTTCCTTCACACGTGTGCGTTTCAGGGCCTGCCAGGGCACAGTGTCACACCAGTGCAACTCATATCTGGTGTAACGGTAGTGTACATTTAAAAAAAAAATACAGGGGTCTTGTTGTCACCTTTTGGGGACCCTTGGTGTTGTACGTGGCTGGGTGGAGGAAGAGACCTTCAATGACATCAGTGAGGACAAGGAACGGGACATGGCTAGCTTGGTATCCAACCTTGTGCAAATCGGGAGTTTGCGGTTGTGCAAATGGACTGTTTGCGGTTGTTTGTGGTGCGTTAAACGGGGTGTTTGGTCTGTCTCTGTGAAGCGGGCATAACCCTTACACTACCTGATCGATTCAACATCATACCTGATGTTTTAAAGCACGTTATTCCAAACAATTTAGGAATGTTAGGTGATTTATGCCCTTTATGGATTAAAACCAGACTCTGCATCAACTATGTAATTTTCCATGGGAGTTTTGCCATGGATCCCCCTCCGGCATGCCACAGTCCAGGTGTTAGTCCCCTTGAAACAACTTTTCCATCACTATTGTGGCCAGAAAGAATCCCTGTGTGTTTTAAAATTCGCCTGCCTATTGAAGTCTATGGCGGTTCGCCCAGTTCGCCCGTTCGCAAACATTTGCGGAAGTTCGCGTTCGCCATTCGCGAACGGAACATTTTATGTTCGCGACATCACTATTGTTTACGCTTTTACTTCATAACTCATTTCTGTGTTTTATAAGAAAGAGTATGGTTTATTTACATTTCTCATTATGATACCACATGCATTGAAACCAGCACCTTCCATAGATCAATCATAGACTTGGCTGTCCATGCAGTGAATGTTTTATAGTTACTTTTCATACTCATCACTTGAGTTTATTCGACTTCTAGATAGCAACCGAAACTGCCAGATTTGCTTGCGAGATTTGTGAATTTTGAGCTACCATGAAATAGTTAAATACATAAAAATGTTCATTTAAAAAAAAACTATTTACAATCATTAATTTTTCTGAAGATATTCTCATCGTTATCTCTATGTGCTTTATAGCATGACTCCCTATTTTTTTGTAATGCCTCAGTTGTGTATTCTTCACTAACCAATTCACTTTAAAATGTTAACTGCAATGGAGAGCATTGTGTAAGTTATTGTATATTGTTACTGCATTCATAAAGGTGCAGCAACATTTTATCACCAGTTATAATGGAGATTTGTCCAAATGTATACCCTTTTTATATTCTTATAAAAGCATGGTGGATATATCAGTGTACCACAAAAATGTTGTGGACATTGACTATTTTGAGAACTGTAACTGTCAAATGTAGTGGAATTATCTCTTTCAATCAAGAATTAATTAAATGAGCACAATTCAAGTTACAGTGTACAGCATCTTAAGGCAGAACTGTCACTCCTCGCTCCCCTTCCCAATGCCAAATTGGTATTTCATAAAGATAAAAACTTTATAAAATACTCATATTGATGGTGTTGGAATTTCACTGAAATCCAACCAAAGCAAAATATACTCCAAGACAAAGTAAGGACAGATACTTTGTCTCAGTATTTTCCTTACAACTGACAGTACTGCATATATATTAGCTGTATCTATAGAGCTGTATCCATCTCAAATGTGTGAGACTACCGGACAGAAGAAAATTACAGCTCAGAAAAAGGCTTGTTCAGGTAAGTAAATCTCACTTTGTCCAGCCCCCCACCACACCGGACCACCGGACCACCAGCAGCGATGTCAGCGTTGGGTATCTTTGCAAATTATGCAGATGGTGACAATGCCACTTTAAAAGCAAGCAGGTCCCTTAACCCTATGTCTCCTCCAAACTTTAACCATATGTCACCCTTTACACTAGTGGCAGCATTTTAAAAAGTGAAGAAGTGGCACTCTGATAGCATAAACACAGTGTGTGCTATGTAAGTATTTCTCAAATTACACTCAACATTTCAAACCAACTAGTCTGACAGCTGCATTTTAAATGCATATCCTTTGCATTATGGAACATGTCCATTTACTGGTTCTTAATCCCAGGATATGGAACAAGGCTGATTTAAAGGCAGGTGAAGAGGCAGCTGTGAGTAATGTTGGCATATTTAATAAGGTCCGTATATGTTTTCTGAAAAAATATAATCACAAAAATAAATTACGTCCACAAATGTATTGCAAAACAGCGGATGTGTGGGGGAGATGAGCTAGGGAATTGCTAAAAGAGCTAACACATTAAAATAGAACAGCTGGAGCTAATAATGTCACCAGAAATTGGTATAAACAAACGTGTCACCAATGTATATTATAATGAACAGTGTAGATGTATGTATTTAACAATTTACCAACTAGACAATAACAAAAATTACAAGTTTAAATAGTTCAATAGTTTGTTCTTTTTTGATGAAGAATTCTCCAGTCTATATTACTGACTGATTCCCTGAATAATTTTTACTATCTCTTTTTTAAATTTATTTATTTTGTATTTTTTGCAGTGTGTAATGACATTACAAACACGCTTGAGGTGCCCCAACAGCATTCCTCATGCTATACATCCCGGGGAACATTCGGGGTATTGAGAAAAACATGCACAATTTTGTATTATCAATTCAGGCTAACAGTATACATCTAGGTTGACTGGTTGATATACTAAGTTATGAAGCAGAATATAGATATGTTAATAGCAGAAAGATGTGTGTGACAAGAAACGTAGGTTGAGCGTGTATGTCTAAACATTGATTTATGGTAGCTCGTCACTGAGAGTAGTGTCTTTACATACAGTGAGGCTAGCAATTCTAGTGTAGTATCATATCTTCAGGCTTATGGCTCTTACTTACTGTTGCTAAACAAAATCATAACAGATATTGGATTTAACATAGATATATCTAAGACAATGATTGGAACCACTGGGGTCAGCCCCCTGTGCCCCACCCTAGTTTACTTACGGTGTAAGATTATATCGCTAGGATCATGGAAAATAAACATAAGGATAAGGATATCTCTCAAACATGTCGCTTGGGTAGTGTTGCGCCAGGTAAATGGTGTTGGTCAGCATGTGGTCCAGCCTGTCACGTCGTGGGGTTCATTCATCGGTCATCCGATCCCTTTAGGCGGTGGGGTTGGGGTTGGACGAGGATTTAGTCTGCCGCCCATATCAGTGTGACAGTTCCAGGCTTACCCCCAGCCCCGAGAGGTAAGGAGAGCTAGCACCTGTATTCCACAGACCTGGAGACACTTTGGTACCAAGTATTTCCCCTGTTTGGGGTGGCTGGAGTATCTGGTAGTAGTTGTCCGCTTCCTGCGGGAAATCTTCAGCCTGCGTGGTCGGTGCTTTGAGGCAATGCCTTGGAGTGCTATCGACCCAGGTAGGGTAATTGCAGGATGTGTCGTTTTCCCCCGAGGGAGTCCGTTCTGCCCTCTCTCTTGCAGGTGAGATGGGTGGGCTTTGGTTCTCTCCTGCAGTTTGCTCCAAAAGGCTTGTAAGATGTCGTCCAACCGCTGCATAATGTGTGGGATGGCACTGTGCGGTGACTGCCCTGGTGGGCCACGGCCCCCTGTGGTAGTTTGGAGTCCGCCCGCCATTTTGGAGGGTCGCGGCAGGTTAGAGGCAACCGGGAAGCAGTAGGGGGTAGGTGGTATGCAATACCCCACTGGTTTGGCTGACCCCCTGTGGGGACCGGGATAACCGGGGAGGGGGGTAGGAGATGTGTGTGAACCCCCCTGTAAGGTGTAGAACGGGAAGATTGGCCGCCTCTCCCCAGCTCCGTCCCAGCAGGCCGTGGCCAGGATTTCAGGTTCCCGGTGGAGTTATGAGCCGATTGACAGTTCTATTTGCTCGTCTGGAGATCCCTGACTCAGGTGTTGCTCATGTGGCAGTTAGTGTGGCTTGTGAACCGGGTTAAGTAATCCCGAAACAGCCAAATTCTCAGGTGCTCCTGTGCAACACATCTGAGCTGCATGAAGGTCAGGCTCTGCCCCCCTTTACTATCTCTTTTTAACACCATCCAAGCATCTGCAGTTTGGAATTTGGGGTTTTCTTGATTTGAGAGGAAATTCCGAGGCACTGTGCATTCTATTGGTTGTCAGAATTATGGGAAAGTATATTCATGCACTATAGAGCATGCAAATGGATGCAACTATTTGCCTCAATGCATATTTATATATAATAATGTAGAATTAAATATAGTAAATTACAAATATTGGTATCTTAGTCTAAATTTTCTAAGTCAGCTATGCTTTTCATTTGACTACTCTGGCCTTAAATTTGAAATTCACTTTGAATTCTCAATGTTTTGAATAACCTTGCATATTTCAGCACTCTAAGAGATGTGGGGTTTGTAGTAATCCCTCTGGCTGTCTATTGTTTCTGTATCTAGAGTCCTAATGGCAAATGCAATTTACGAATTCTTACACTGTTGTTCATGACTTGCTTTCTGATCATCCATACTTTTAAAGGATTTGGACATGCCACCCGCTGGTTAAATAAACAGGACTTTGGATTGAGTATGCCTCTGTTCTTCTGACGGAGGATAATTCCCTGGATCTGGATTCTCAATATCACTTATACAGGGAACATCCTCTCTTTATACCTCTACCACAGGGGTGCACAAAAGGTAGATCCCCAGATGTTTTAAAACTACAGCTTCCATGATGCTTTGCCATTCTAAAGCACTCCAAATGCATGCAAAGCATTATGGGAGTTGAAGTTCTACAAAATGTGGGGGTCTACCTTTTGGGCACCCCTGCTCTACCACATGCTTTTTTAATACTCAGGATGTTTCTCAATTTCCTGAAGGATTGTGCAACTAAGGTTTCCAGCTGTTCGACCACTAGTCCCAATGTTTTTGTAAATATCAGTAATACAACCTTTTAGAACTTAATATTAAAAGCAATCTAAGACCTCAGACGGAAATGAGGAACTACCAGTATGAATAGACAGATGTATCCTAAATAATCTTACAGGGACTGGCATGCTAGATAAAATGTATTGTGTCTTATTGTGTTGTTAATTGTATTGTTAAATAGCAGTGACTGCAAATATCAGTATATTGATAGAGCCTTGTTTACAACAGGGCCATTGAAGTAAGTTTCTAAATATTCTAGTTAGTGATTTATTTCTTTTCTGCTATATGCCCAAAATTGTTTAAAATACCTACAGTATTTTCAATTTTTTACAATTAATGTATATTTGTTTTTTGTTTGTTTTTTAATTGTACCTCTATCTCACTCTAAAATGTAAACAAGTAAATTATGCACAAGGCAAAACATGCTCATGCTGCTACAACACATGCAAAACTGAGTGTTCGCTTGCCAGGAAATAATTCAATCAGCCTGGCAGACAAGCTGAACACTTACACTCCCTGCCTGCCTTCTCTATTACTTTATGAGAAGAGGATACCTCATTAACAGCTTGTAATGATCATTCATACATACACCATAGGTTGGTAAATTATAAATATATGCAGTCATCGGATATGGCAATTACAAGCTTACAGCGCTAACTAGAGTGGTTCTGGATAGTATTCTTTAGGTGGGGCCAAAAATTAGGCCTTATTTATGAATAGTGTTTTGTTACAATTGTATGCTGTAATCTACATGTACTGATATAGATAGATAGAGAGAGAGAGAGAGAGAGAGAGAGATGAAATGTTACAACGATAAGTAGCAAACTCCAAAAGAGAAATACATTTAGCTTACCAAAAACTGAAACATAACATATATTTAACATATATTTCAGAGTTTTAAACAAAGGATTTTTGAGTAAAAAGTAATACACCAGTAACATGCAGCAATGACAGTAAATTAGGCCTTGAAAGTTGACGCTAACACTTCTTACAGGACTCTCATGAACAGACAATGTTACTACACTCTCTGTAGCACTATATCAAAGTATATTGCTCTAGAAATGAAGAGATAAAAAAATAACAAAGAAAAGTCTTTCTTTTGGAAAAATTGCAAAGGATGTCAAGGTTTTCATAGAGTATAGTTTACTACTATAAGTAGACTCATCTGTTCTAATGTGTTAATTTTGCCGTGGTCCCAAAGTACTCATTCCTATTTTGACACAGCCACATCAATTCAGTGACCCAACTCTAATACTGACTCAGATGAGTGAATTGAACAACTACTTCACATCAGTTTAAATGCAGTGTAATTTTCACTAGATTGTGACAGCATCATTCAGGCTCAGGCTAACATGTTTATTAATTTATTTATTATGTGCATTCGCCAGTGGCGCAAAACTGATTAAATCTATATAAATTCCCGTGATCTTTCCCGTGTCCTTTTCTGTCCCGTACATGTACCCTGAAAGAAAAATTCATGCAAAAGGGATTTGATTATGAATTACTTGATGAACACAACCAAGATGTTGCACTTTTAGACAGATCTCCCCTTTTAAAATATAAGAATAGAAAAACTGGAGAAACACAAGAACAGATTCCATTTATTTTTAATTCATCCAGGTACTATTAAAAAAAATCATAAATAAGAATTGGTATATTTTAAAACAGGAAAAAGAACAGGAAAAATAAATGAGTTTATAGGTTCAAAGCCCAAATTAGTTTTTAGGGGAGCTAGAAATTTGAAACATATTTTAACAAATAGCTTTTTAGAAAAAGAGATCCCAAGTCATTTTTTAACTAACTGGTCACAAAAACAAAATGGTTTCTTTCACTGTGGTATGTGCAATGCATGTAAAAATACAAATATATCTAATAAGAATGTAATTAGTTTTAGTTAATCAGTGATAAAAAAAATATATAAAATTAAATCACTTATTACATGCTATTTTAAGTATACCTATTAAAATGCACATGTGGTTACCAATATATAGGCAAGACATCAAGACCTATTAAAACTAACATCAGCGAATACATAAGAAATATAAAAAAAAGGTTCATTAACCACAGTGTATCAAAACACTTCTTAGAAAACCATTAGTAAGACCCAAAATTGTTGGAATTCTTTGCAATAGAAAAGGTAAATCTGCAATGGAGAGGTGGAGACCTGGTGAAAAAATTAAGTACCCAAGAGGTAAAATGGATTTTTGAATTGCGCACTTTAGTCCCTATGGGTCTTAACATTGATTTTGAAATTAATTGTATTTTATAAGAACCAGTCAGCTATAAGATATTTTAAAATAGTGGATACATTATTTTTTTTAAATACCTTTTTAATTTAAATTACCTTTTATATCACTATATTTTTTATTTATTTTATAAAAATATTTTTTATTTCATTCTCCCCTACTGAATGGATTTACCACTTACAACACCGTATCGTATTTATGTGTAACTAAAAACATAGTGTTTTTATTATATGCAATATATTGTATCTTAGTCTTATGAATGTATATTTATGTATAAAAAGAAAACAGAGTATCTTAATTGGATGCAATATATATCTTCCTTCTTTGTGAAATGTTTTTTATCTAAATGAATTTTCAAATATATACATGCTATCTTTTTAATTACAATATCCAATTCCTCCATGTAATATGAACTGTGGGCGTCCTTGCCCTCTACAAAAATGGAGTCACTCTTATTAGTTTGATTGGATGATATCTGGAATTACAGGAAATACGTAACAGGAAGTGATGTATCCAGAATATGCCAAAGACCATGCGATACTGCGCATGACTGGACATACATCACAGGAAATGACATATCGGCTATCACGGCAAACCGAATGAAGAAGATTGAGACTATGTGGTTGACAATTTAGGGTGGGAAAGAAATGTGTTTGAAACCGGTTATGCCGCCATATTGGGGATGGCGAGTTGTATCCGGTTCAGACCATGTTTGGTAGTGGGAGGGTTTTTATAGCTTATTATATATGTGCGAATAATGTTTTGAGTATTTATTTAATATATAAAGCCTTGGAGGCTCAGTTTAAATATCTGCACCTGAGGAAGACCTAGGTTGAAACGTATTGTGCAACAATTTTGTTTTCTATTTGTTAAATAAATACTTACTTTTTAACATTCACTTTGAACTCTGGAGTTCCTGTTCTGTGGCAGTAGCGAGTTCCTGTGAAGTGTGATCGTGTGATCAGTGGACAAACCACCTAAACATCTCCTTGATGAGATGATATGCACAAAATGGTTTCTTTCACTGTGGTATGTGCAATGCATGTAAAAATACAAATATATCTAATAAGAATGTAATTAGTTTTAGTTAATCTGTGATAAAAAAAATATATAAAATTAAATCACTTATTACATGCTATTTTAAGTATACCTATTAAAATGCACATGTGGTTACCAATATATAGGCAAGACATCAAGACCTATTAAAACTAACATCAGCGAATACATAAGAAATATAAAAAAAGGTTCATTAACCACAGTGTATCAAAACACTTCTTAGAAAACCATTAGTAAGACCCAAAATTGTTGGAATTCTTTGCAATAGAAAAGGTAAATCTGCAATGGAGAGGTGGAGACCTGGTGAAAAAATTAAGTACCCAAAAGGTAAAATGGATTTTTGAATTGCGCACTTTAGTCCCTATGGGTCTTAACATTGATTTTGAAATTAATTGTATTTTATAAGAACCAGTCAGCTATAAGATATTTTAAAATAGTGGATACATTATTTTTTTTAAATACCTTTTTAATTTAAATTACCTTTTATATCACTATATTTTTTATTTATTTTATAAAAATATTTTTTATTTCATTCTCCCCTACTGAATGGATTTACCACTTACAACACCGTATCGTATTTATGTGTAACTAAAAACATAGTGTTTTTATTATATGCAATATATTGTATCTTAGTCTTATGAATGTATATTTATGTATAAAAAGAAAACAGAGTATCTTAATTGGATGCAATATATATCTTCCTTCTTTGTGAAATGTTTTTTATCTAAATGAATTTTCAAATATATACATGCTATCTTTTTAATTACAATATCCAATTCCTCCATGTAATATGAACTGTGGGCGTCCTTGCCCTCTACAAAAATGGAGTCACTCTTATTAGTTTGATTGGATGATATCTGGAATTACAGGAAATACGTAACAGGAAGTGATGTATCCAGAATATGCCAAAGACCATGCGATACTGCGCATGACTGGACATACATCACAGGAAATGACATATCGGCTATCACGGCAAACCGAATGAAGAAGATTGAGACTATGTGGTTGACAATTTAGGGTGGGAAAGAAATGTGTTTGAAACCGGTTATGCCGCCATATTGGGGATGGCGAGTTGTATCCGGTTCAGACCATGTTTGGTAGTGGGAGGGTTTTTATAGCTTATTATATATGTGCGAATAATGTTTTGAGTATTTATTTAATATATAAAGCCTTGGAGGCTCAGTTTAAATATCTGCACCTGAGGAAGACCTAGGTTGAAACGTATTGTGCAACAATTTTGTTTTCTATTTGTTAAATAAATACTTACTTTTTAACATTCACTTTGAACTCTGGAGTTCCTGTTCTGTGGCAGTAGCGAGTTCCTGTGAAGTGTGATCGTGTGATCAGTGGACAAACCACCTAAACATCTCCTTGATGAGATGATATGCACTACAAGTCCCAAGCCAACTTTTAATGAGCCCTGAAAATTGTGAGTTTGTTGAAGATCTCCATATATAGATACACTTTGTATACAGATTACACTGTGTGTTTTTTCATCTATTTTATATAGGAGAGAGAAGCTGCCACAAAACCAATGTACCTGCCAAAGATGGGGTACATTGGTGTTGTGGCAGGCTTATGCAATGCATGATCATATAATGTAACTAAACCCCCATTATTTTTTGCCTAGATTAGGTGTTTTTAATAAAACTAACAAAATTGTTCAGCACTAAAATAACTGTTTAGTAGATAAGTGAGTACGCTGGATTTTCATTGTTACAATAAAATGTACAATCATATTTGAGATAAGTAAAATATTGATACAACAAACAAACTGGGGTATAATGTAATAAATAATTAACTGGAAGTAGTAAATTATTAATAAATCAAATGTAGAGTAATATGGTACAAAATATCACAATATATATAACACTTTGGTCAGGTGGGGTCAAAAATTTTAATTGTACTTCTGTCTGATGTCTTTTTCTTTGATATCCCATCCATATCTAAGAAGGTTAAGTTACCCAAGCACAAATTCACATCTTATATTTTCAAACAGATGGTTAATAACTTACTTAATATCCGGAACTGCAGGATACTTCCAGTAACGTGGAAGAGCCATAGTGGCTGAAAGGGCCTAAAATTATGGGTTTATGTTTAGGTTAATTATCAGGCATCTTTTTGAACAAGCATAGTTCAGTTGTTAATGTAATTATGGAATCATCGATAAGTCTAATCAAAATAAGAATGTTATCCCAGTAAGACTTCAGTTTAGGTCCACAGCGTACAGCATAAGGAACCCACCTTACCACACTTTCTTCAACACTTGTTGGTAGGTGACAATTGTAGCTTATAAAGCCTGGAGGGAGTGAAATACCATCTGTAAAGAATCTTGTAGTGGGAATCCAAATGTGACACACTGTGTAATGCGCCTTAAAGCTGATGTAAAACTTAACCATTCATTCAGCTCGTATTCCTTGCCTAATTCACTTTCCCATTTAGTCATCAATTCAAACTTTTCTGTCACCAATCCAGCCAACAAACCATAGCATATGGAAATTGTCCTTTTCCGAGCAGGGTCCAATAAATATATTCTTTCAATGAGAGACATGTTTAGTTTATGATCACTTGGGCCCTGTCTGGAAAGGCCACACCTATCAATAACAGAGTCCATTATTCTCTCATACATTAATTCTTCCGAACTGTTCAAATCATATTTGGCATTCAGTTGAGAAAAGGAGAGAAGTGTGTTAGAATTAAATAAATGTTCAATATGCGTGACTGAATGAGATGACAAGTAATCTGTGTTAAAATTGGGAATATCTATTTTCAGCACTGATATGGGAGATGTTCTGAACCACAATGAAGAGGGTCTAAGTTTCCTGTACAAAACATCCCAAGCTTTAATCGTAGTTTTTGTGGTCTTTGAGGTGAGGGCAGCCATAATACCTCTTTTAACCCCTTCCCGACCATGGACGTACCAGGTACGCCCAACAAAAATCGTCCGTTAACGACCACGAACGTATCTGGTACGTCCATTAGTAAATCCCCACTTACCTGATCGCTGGCGATCCCCTGGGAGCTCAGACAGACACCCTCTTCCCGATCGGGCTCTCCCGGGCCATGTGATTGCGATCACATGGCCGGAATAGCCAGCTTGTGCAGTACCTGCAGGGGGCCTGCCGGAGCTCTCCGGCAGTCCCCCTAATGCCTGTACAAAACTTTTAAAAAAGTAAATAAAAAGTACTTAGATTATATATATATATATATATATATATATATATATATATATATATATATATATATATAAATCCAAAAAAGATAGCACTCCCAGGACTTGTAGATACAGATAAAACTTAGCTTTTAATTCACTTGAAAAAAGATCGACGTTTCAGTCTGCTAACCACAGACTTTCATCAGGACCTGATGAAAGTCTGTGGTTAGCAGACTGAAACGTCGATCTTTTTTCAAGTGAATTAAAAGCTAAGTTTTATCTGTATCTACAAGTCCTGGGAGTGCTATCTTTTTTGGATTTTTTGTATTTGGCTGGACAAGCACCGGGCATTTATATCTTGGGATTGGAGTGCAAGATTATTTTTCTTCTTTATATATATATATATATATACAGGGAGTGCAGAATTATTAGGCAAGTTGTATTTTTGAGGATTAATTTTATTATTGAACAACAACCATGTTCTCAATGAACCCAAAAAACTCATTAATATCAAAGCTGAATATTTTTGGAAGTAGTTTTTAGTTTGTTTTAGTTTTAGCTATTTTAGGGGGATATCTGTGTGTGCAGGTGACAAATTACTGTGCATAATTATTAGGCAACTTAACAAAAAACAAATATATACCCATTTCAATTATTTATTTTTACCAGTGAAACCAATATAACATCTCAACATTCACAAATATACATTTCTGACATTCAAAAACAAAACAAAAACAAATCAGTGACCAATATAGCCACCTTTCTTTGCAAGGACACTCAAAAGCCTGCCATCCATGGATTCTGTCAGTGTTTTGATCTGTTCACAATCAACATTGCGTGCAGCAGCAACCACAGCCTCCCAGACACTGTTCAGAGAGGTGTACTGTTTTCCCTCCTTGTAAATCTCACATTTGATGATGGACCACAGGTTCTCAATGGGGTTCAGATCAGGTGAACAAGGAGGCCATGTCATTAGATTTTCTTATTTTATACCCTTTCTTGCCAGCCACGCTGTGGAGTACTTGGACGCGTGTGATGGAGCATTGTCCTGCATGAAAATCATGTTTTTCTTGAAGGATGCAGACTTCTTCCTGTACCACTGCTTGAAGAAGGTGTCTTCCAGAAACTGGCAGTAGGACTGGGAGTTGAGCTTGACTCCATCCTCAACCCGAAAAGGCCCCACAAGCTCATCTTTGATGATACCAGCCCAAACCAGTACTCCACCTCCACCTTGCTGGCGTCTGAGTCGGACTGGAGCTCTCAGCCCTTTACCAATCCAGCCATGGGCCCATCCATCTGGCCCATCAAGACTCACTCTCATTTAATCAGTCCATAAAACCTTAGAAAAATCAGTCTTGAGATATTTCTTGGCCCAGTCTTGACGTTTCAGCTTGTGTGTCTTGTTCAGTGGTGGTCGTCTTTCAGCCTTTCTTACCTTGGCCATTTCTCTGAGTATTGCACACCTTGTGCTTTTGGGCACTCCAGTGATGTTGCAGCTCTGAAATATGGCCAAACTGGTGGCAAGTGGCATCTTGGCAGCTGCACGCTTGACTTTTCTCAGTTCATGGGCAGTTATTTTGCGCCTTGGTTTTTCCACACGCTTCTTGCGACCCTGTTGACTATTTTGAATGAAACGCTTGATTGTTCGATGATCACGCTTCAGAAGCTTTGCAATTTTAAGAGTGCTGCATCCCTCTGCAAGATATCTCACTATTTTTGACTTTTCTGAGCCTGTCAAGTCCTTCTTTTGACCCATTTTGCCAAAGGAGAGGAAGTTGCCTAATAATTATGCACACCTGATATAGAGTGTTGATGTCATTAGACCACACCCCTTCTCATTACAGAGATGCACATCACCTAATATGCTTAATTGGTAGTAGGCTTTCGAGCCTATACAGCTTGGAGTAAGACAACATGCATAAAGAGGATGATGTGGTCAAAATACTCATTTGCCTTATAATTCTGCACTCCCTGTATATATATACACACACACATGCACATATATATATTTTCTAAGTACTTTTATATGCACATACATAAAATCATTATTAAAAGTGTATTTTAATATTAATCTATATAATTATATATTAAAACACACTTAGAATAATGTTATATATATATATATTAAAAATTATCAATAAATAAATGGAAAAAATGAAAAATAATAAAATGAAATGTAAAATAAAAAATTATATATCAGTTTAAATTAGTTCTAACTGTATTTTGATATTGATATACATTATATTTAAATCAAAACACATTTATAATGACGTTATAAATACACATCCCCTTAACGACCGTGGACTTACTAGGTACGTCCGACAAAAAAACGGTCATTAAGGACCGAAGACATACCAAGTTCGCCCGCAGCAAATAGAAGCCCTGGACTTACCTGGACCGGCTATCCATGGCGATCACGTTCGGAGGGGACTGCCGGAGACCCCAGCAGTCCACCTGCAGCTGCTCCGGACACACCGACCCTCCAGGGCCATGTGATCACCATGATCACATCGCCGCAATAGGAGTCTATGTTTCAGGGTTCTTATCCGAGATGAGAGTCTGTAGCGCAGATATGTTTGCTCACCCTTGCAGATAGACATAGTCCTAGGTGACCAGATAAGAAGCCACCTGGACTGTGAATCTGTATACGGGGGCTGTGCAGGAAAGGTGATTCCAATGCAGTACCGACAAGGACACAAACAGCAGGATAGTCAAGGGATAGCCGAAGTCAAAGGATGCCAGAGGTCAGGATTAACGAAGTGTAGCTAAAGTCAAGGAATGTCAGAGATCAGGATAAATGAAGACAGAAGTCGGAGTCTATATGGAGTTTAAGTTCAAGAGATTGGAACACAGAAACTGAACACACCAAACAGAATCAAAGACTTGATCAAGTTCTCAGGACGAGGCTGTGTTTATATACCCTGCTGATGACTAATAGGTCTAGAACAGCTCAAAATAAACAGAACTGCTGTGATTCAAAGGCAGATAGCAGGCCCAGGACAGCAATGTACCCAGGTTCAAATCCCCTGTCAGACAAGGCCAAATGCTCGGCCACGCCTGGCCGTCTGTATGGCACGATGCGAACCCTGACGCTATGGAGCTGCCAGCAGGGGGACTGTATGAGCTGTCAGTCAGTCCCCCAGGCTGCTAAAATATATATATATATATATTATACATGCATAATATATTATAAAATATTTAAAGCATGTTATAATGTATAATGCATATATATGATTTCATTATAAGTGTACTTTGAGATATATACACACTTATAATGAAATAATATATTATAAAATGCTTTAATTATAATATATTATACATATATAGGAAATAAAAGTGTGTGTGTGTATATATATATATATATATATATATATATATATACACACACACATATTATATATATATATATATTTATACACACACTTTTATTTCCTATATATGTATAATATATTATAATTAAAGCATGTTATACTAATTAATACTATTAATTCATTATAAGTGTGTATATATCTCAAAGTACACTTATAATGAAATCATATATATGCATTATTTTTTATAACATGCTTTAAATATTTTATAATATATTATGCATGTATAATATATATATTTATTTATTTTTTATAAATGTATTTTTCCATTATTTATATATATATATATGTGTATATATATATATATATATATATATACACACACACACACGTATTATATATATATATGTATATATTTATATATGTCTTGAAAAAGTCTGTCAAGGACTGAAACGTCGACACTTCTTTGTATTACTTGATGCTTGAATAAACAGCACAATTAGAAATATTATTGAGTTCTGTGAGTGCACTTCAACATTATTATATATAAATAATGGGAAAACACATTTATAAAAAACAAACAAAAACGCTAACATTGGCCAGCAGTCGGGACTAAGTGGCTACTACAAAAGACTGGAAATACCCCATTGTGAATACCCTGGGTTGTCTACATTTGAAAATGGTATGCCATGATGGGGTTATTTCACATTCCTGGACTATCATATGGTTTTAAAAGGCAACATAGACCCAGCAAACCAATCTGGCAAACTGAATTGGGCAAGTCCTATATGGACCCTGTAACTTTCCAAAACACCATAAAACCTATACAGGGGGGTATCGTTATACTCGGGAGACTTCACTCAACACAAATATGAGAAATATGAGATCACCAGTAAAAGTGCAGCTTTTGTGTAAAAAAAAATGCAAAAATCAAACATGAATGCTAACTTTGGCAAGCGTTTGTGGCTAAGTGGCTACTACTAAAGACTGGACATACCCCATTTTGATAACCCTGGGTTGACTACTTTTACAAATGGTATGTCATGGTGGGGTTCATTTTAATTCCTGGGCTGCTATACAGTCGCAAAGGAAACATTGGCTCAGCAAACCAATCTGACAAATTTCAATGTGCAAACATGGAAAATGACCCCTGTAAGTGCAAAACCCATAAAACCTGTGCATTCGGAGCACTGTTGTACTCAGCAGATGTTGCTGAACACATATTGGGGTATTCTTTTCAGTAACACATAACAGGAACTGAGAATAAATGCCTAAAGTACAATGTGAGAGAAAAATAACACAAACAAATGACTACCCAATACCACCATTTGAAATACCCTAGGGTGTCTCCTTTTACAAAAATATATGTTTTGATGGGGGTAAATTAAATTGGCCAGCTTCAGAAATGTCCCAAATAGGACATTGGTGCATGATGACCATCTGTGAAAGTTCCAAGTTGGAAAACTGGAATGTGCACCCTCCAAATAAGGTATTTAAGCCCCCAGAGAACCTGACACACCTATACATGGGTGGTATCACTGTACTTGGGAGATGTTGCTGAACACATATTGGGATGTTCTTTGGCAGTAACCCTTAAAGTTCTCAGTACATGTATTGGTAAATTGCAATGTGTGTAAAAAAAAATCACCAATTTTTGTGTTTTCAATGTGGCATAGATTGGTGGTAAAATGGTTGCATGAAAAGAGACAAAATATCCCAAGTTTATTATCTTAGGTTGTCTTCTTTTAAAAAATATATACATGTGAAGGTTTATTCAGGGATTCCTGAAAGATATCAGTGTTACAATGTAACATGTGCTCATTTTGAAAAAAAAAAATGGTTTGGAAATAGCAAAGTGCTACTTGTACTTATTGCT
Organism: Pelobates fuscus; assembly: GCF_036172605.1. Classification (NCBI taxonomy): domain Eukaryota; kingdom Metazoa; phylum Chordata; class Amphibia; order Anura; family Pelobatidae; genus Pelobates; species Pelobates fuscus. The sequence continues at coordinate 261,893,697 of NC_086318.1, forward strand.
CTATAACTTGCAAAAAAAAAAAAGCTAAGAACTAGTAATGTCGCGAACATAAAATTTTCGGTTCGCGAACGGCGAACGCAAACTTCCTCAAACGTTCGCGAACCGCCATTGACTTCAATGGGCAGACTAATTTTCTGGCCACAATAGTAATGGAAAAGTTGTTTCAAGGGGACTAACACCTGGACTGTGGCATGCCGGAGGGGGATCCATGGCAAAACTCCCATGGAAAATTACACAGTTGATGCAGAGTCTGGTTTTAATCCATAAAGGGCATAAATCACCTAACATTCCTAAATCACAATGGATATGGATTGACACCTGACATATGACATACTGACACCTTGACATCTGGATTGACACCTGTCCTCAGAGACCCTGATGCACACTGACACAGAGCAGAATAGGGACTGTTCCCCCTACATAGGGTCACTTGGCAGATATGTATTGACACCTGTCCTCAGGGACCCTGATACACACTGACACAGAGCAGAATAGGGACTGTTCCCCTACATAGGGTCACTTGGCAGATATGGATTGACACCTGTCCTCAGGGACCCTGATACACACTGACACAGAGCAGAATAAGGACTGTTCCCCCTACATAGGGTCACTTGGCAGATATGGATTGACACCTATCCTAAGGATCTCTGATACACACTGACACAGAGCAGAAGAGGGACTGTTCCCCCTACATAGGGTCACTTGGCAGATATGGATTGACACCTGTCCTCAGGGACCCTGATACACACTGACACAGAGCAGAATAGGGACTGTTCCTCCTACTTAGGGTCACTTGGCAGATATGGATTGACACCTATCCTAAGGATCCCTGATACACACTGACACAGAGCAGAATAGGGACTGTTCCCCCTACATAGGGTCACGTGGCAGATATGGATTGACACCTGTCCTCAGGGACCCTGATACACACAGACACAGAGCAGAATAGGGACTGTTCCCCCTACATAGGGTCACTTTGCAGATATGGATTGACACCTGTCCTCGGGGACCCTGATGCACACTGACACAGAGCAGAATAGGGACTGTTCCTCCTACATAGGGTCACTTGGCAGATATGGATTGACACCTGTCCTCAGAGACCCTCATAGACACTGACACAGAGCAGAATAGGGACTGTTTCCCCTACATAGGGTCACTTGGCAGATATGGATTGACACCTGTCCTCATGGACCCTGATACACACTGACACAGAGCAGAATAGGGACTGTTCCTCCTACATAGGGTCACTTGGCAGATATGGATTGACACTTGGTGGTGGACACAGCATGCGTTGATTGGCGTGCTGTCGGGCTGACCCCAGGTGCCGATGCATGCTGTCTGACTGTGCCACTAGCTCCTTGCGATGACCTCCCTCTGCTTCCAACTCATCTCCTCCTCCTCGTCTCTGTCTCCCCATCTGAACTTTCGCCCTGTTCTTCTTCTTGCCAAGCGGGCACCCACGTGACATCCATGGATGCATCGTCATCATCAACCACTTCACTTGTATCTGACAACTGAGCAAAGGAAGCAGCAACAGGTACAACATCATCATCATCACACCGTACGTCAATGTGTGTAATGCTGCCTCCCTGAGACATATCCCTGTTATCTACATCCTCTGGCAATAATGGTTGCGCATCACTAATTTCTTCAAACGGATGTGTAAATAACTCCTCTGACATACCAAGTGAAGCGACTGTGGTGCTAGTGTTGGTGGTGGCGGCAGGCGGGTGAGTGGTATCTTGAGAGGTGCCTGAAACTAAGCTGGAGGAGGATGGTGTGTCAAGGTTCCGAGCGGAAGCTGTAGAAGATTGGGTGTCCTGTGTTAGCCAGTCAACTATGTCCTCAGAACTTTTCAAGTTCAGGGTACGTGGCCTCTGAAAACTGGGCATTATTCTAGGGCAAAAGGGAATCACAGCACCACAACCACGATGGCCCCTGCGGGGTGGCCTGCCTCTGCCTGTCATTTTTGGGGGGATTAGTGGTACTATGCGTGCAAGCTACTGTGAGACCAGATATGAGTGGCGCTGTGCAGTGGCAGAGGTTGGCAGAGTACACGCTGTAGGCCTGACACACCCGCTTGAAGACAACTAACTGCTATTCAATCTATAACAGTGAAAAATGTTTTTTGGTTTTAAATGCACGCTATTGTGACACCAGATATTAGTGGCAATGTGCACTGGCAGAGGTTGGCAGAGTACACGCTGTAGGCCTGACACACCCGCTTGAAGACAAGTAACTGCTATTCAATCTATAACAGTGAAAAAAGTTTTTTGGTTTTAAATGCACGCTATTGTGACACCAGATATGAGTGGCAATGTGCACTGGCAAAGGTTGGCAGAGTACACGCTGTTGGCCTGACACACAGACGCTTGCAGACAACTAACTGCTATTCAATCTATAACAGTGAAAAAAGTTTTTTGTTTTTAATTGCACGCTATTGTGACACCAGATATGAGTGGCAATGTGCACTGGCAGAGGTTGGCAGAGTACACGCTGTGTGCCTGACACACAGACGCTTGCAGACAACTAACTGCTATTCAATCTATAACAGTGAAAAAAGTTTTTTGTTTTTAAATGCAAGCTATTGTGACACCAGATATGAGTGGTGGCACTGGGCAAGTGGGCACAGTATCCACTGTGAGCCTGACACACAGACGCTTGCAGACAACTAACTGCTATTCAATCTATTACAGTGAAAAAAAAGTTTGTGGGTTTTTAAATGCACGCTATTGTGCCACCAGATATGAGTGGCACTGTGCACACTGGCAGAGTACACGCTGTTGGCCTGACACATAGACGCTTGCAGACAACTAACTGCTAAATAATCTATTACAGTGAAAAAAAATGTTTTTGTTTTAAATGCAAGCTATTGTGACACCAGATATGAGTGGTGGCACTGGGCAAGTGGGCACAGTATCCACTGTGAGCCTGACACACAGACGCGTGCAGACAACTAACTGCTATTCAATCTATTACAGTGAAAAAAAAGTTTGTGGGTTTTTAAATGCACGCTATTGTGACACCAGATATGAGTTGCAATGTGCACTGGCAGGGTTGGCAGAGTACACGCTGTTGGCCTGACACACAGACGCTTGCAGACAACTAACTGCTATTCAATCTATAACAGTGAAAAAAGTTTTTTGTTTTTAAATGCACGCTATTGTGACACCAGATATGAGTGGCAATGTGCACTGGCAGAGGTTGGCAGAATACACGCTGTTGGCCTGACACACAGACGCTTGCAGACAACTAACTGCTATTCAATCTATAACAGTGAAAAAAGTTTTTAGTTTTTAAATGCACGCTATTGTGACACCAGATATGAGTGGTGGCACTGGGCAAGTGGGCACAGTATCCACTGTGAGCCTGACACACAGACGCTTGCAGACAACTAACTGCTATTCAATCTATTACAGTGAAAAAAAAGTTTGTGGGTTTTTAAATGCACGCTATTGTGCCACCAGATATGAGTGGCACTGTGCACACTGGCAGAGTACACGCTGTTGGCCTGACACACAGACGCTTGCAGACAACTAACTGCTAATTAATCTATTACAGTGGAAAAAAATAATTTTGTTTTGAAATGCAAGCTATTGTGACACCAGATATGAGTGGTGGCACTGGGCAAGTGGGCACAGTATTCACTGTGAGCCTGACACAGAAGCTGGCAGGCAGGCAGGCAGGCAACTGCAATGAGATTACACACAAAAAAAAAGCAGACTCATGTTCTAGCCCTAAAAAGGGCTTTTTGGGGTGCTGTCCTTACAGCAGAGATCAGATGAGTCCTTCAGGACTGTAGTGGACACTGAATACACTAGCCTAGCTATACATTTCCCTATCAAATGAGCAGCAGCTACACTTTCCCTCCTCTATATAAGAATGCAGCTTCAGAATGAATCTAAAATGGATGCTGTACAGGAGGTGGGAGGGTCTGGAAGGGAGGGTCTGCTGCTGATTGGGTAAAAGTTTAGTCAATGATGACGAATAGGGGGTGGATCGAACCGGCGTGTGTTTACCCGCCGTGGCGAACGCGAACACGCTATGTTCGCCAGGAACTATTCGCCAGCGAACAGTTCGATGCATCACTACTAAGAACATGTTAACATTCGGTATTTCTAAAATCAAGACAAAATTTAGAAACTATTTATCATGGGTGTTTTTGGCAGTTGTAGATGCGCAACAGATTTTTGGGGGTCAAATTTAGAAAACGTTTTTTTTTGTTTTTTTTTTTTCATCATATTTTATAATTGTTTTAATAGTAAATTATATGATATGATGAGAATAATGGTATCTTTAGAAAGACCATTTAATGGCGAGAAAAACAGTATATAATATGTGTGGGTACAGTAAATGAGTAAGAGGAAAATTACAGCTAAACACAAACACCACAGAAATGTAAAAACAGCCCTGGTCCTCAACGGTAAGACAATTGAAAAGTGTTCTGGTCACTAAGGGGTTAAGAGATGTGGAAGAATCTTGGCTGCGTCCATCTCAAGCCAGTGTGAGCTTGATTAAATTTGATGGCAGCTGTGGCATTGGTAGCGTGGAAATAATAAATGAAAGCTGGCAAACCTATACCTCCACTAACCCTGGGCTTTTGCAATATAGCCAGCTTGATTCTACTTGTTTTTTTATTACATAAATACATCCAAAGGGCAGAATGAACCTTTCTAATAAAAAGATAAAGGAATACTGAGGGGGATAGCTCTGATAAAATAAACATTTTTCAGAAGTACATTTATTTTAACAGAATTTAGTTACTCCAAGTCCTTCCTAAAAGCGGACCAGAACATACCCAGGTTATAATCATGCATCTTCGACAAGTTCTGGCATAAGTTGATACCTAAGTAAGAGATGTAAGAGACCCTCCAGTGAAACTTGAAATTATTTCTTAGAGTATCCAATTCAAACCACGTGACAAAGAAAGCAAGGGCTTGAGTTTTACTTGTATTTAATTTATTGTAAGAAATTTCACCGAGTTCATGCAGGATTGACATTAGAGGCGATATCGAGGACATGGGATTTTTCAAAGACAGCATAATGTCATCCGCAAAAAGACCAATCTTATGTTCTTTGCCCCCAACTGCAATGCCTTCTATACCAGTACAATTGAGAATCATTTCAGCCAAGGGTTCCATTGCCAGCACAAACAGAAGCGGCGACAATGGGCACCCCTGTTTGGTCCTGTTAGACAGTGCAAAACTATCCGATGTAAATCCTGTAGCGGAGATCTTTGCTGTTGGAGAGCAATAAAGAGCAACCACTGCTCTGATGTAGGGTTCTGGTAACCCAAATCGCGACATAACTTCTTTTAAAGAGTCCCAATGGATTCTATCAAACGCTTTCTCCGCATCCAAAGACTGCGGAGGTGCTAGGTACATTTGACAAAAATGGTCCTTAAGTACCATCCGCTGCAAATCTATTACTTACCTGATCACCGCCGTTCCCCCGACGGCGATCAGTGCTGCTCCCAGTCTGGGGGGACAGCCTGACAGCCCAGACAGTCCCCCCTCAGTAAATTAGGCCGGCACAGGCCTTGTGATTGCTCTAAAAGAGTGATCGCATGGCCTGCAGATGGACTGCCTCGACTTGTCTTGTTTTGTCCTAATGAAAGCTCCATGTGAATGAAGTCCGATCCTGGAATTTAGAAAGTTCTTCCATCTAACCCGAAGAGATTTTAGCATGTACAGTGGCTACTATGTGATCAGTAGGGATTATGGAGGACAATAAGTCTTCGGGGGGTGATAAATGTTCATATTGGCGGGATAGGGCATCAGCTTTAGTATTTTTTGACCCTGGTCTATATGTTACAATGTAATTGAAACGGGTTAGAAATAGGGACCATCGGATTTGCCTGTCGGACATTTTTTTGCTTCTCCGAAATAAGAAAGGTTCTTATGATCAGTAAGAATGGTAATAGGGACGGGTGACCCTTCAAGCAAGTGACTCCATTCTTTAAGAGCAGATATAATAGCCAACAATTCCCTATTTCCTATATCATATCTTTTTTCCGTTTCAGTTAACTTTTTCGAAAAAAATCCACAGGGGTGTAGAGGTTGATAATCCAAAGGTCTTTGAGATAGTACAGCTCCTATACCTGTTTCTGATGCATCTACCTCAAGTAGAAAAGGACGGGAAGGATTAAGATGTCTTAACACTGGGGCTGAAGAAAAAGACTCTTTTAACCTCTCAAAAGCTCTTTTAGCCTCTAGACCCCATTCCATATGATTCCTTCCTTTTTTAGTCATGGCAGTAATAGGGGCGGTTATAGAGGAAAACCCCTTAATAAATTTCCGGTAATAATTAGCAAACCCCAGGAAGCGTTGGATGGCTTTAAGTCCAACGGGCAAGGGCCATTGCTGAATGGCTTCTAGCTTTTTTGGTTCCATTTGAAAACCAGTTCCTGATATGATGTAACCCAGGAAATGCACTTCGTCTTTGTGAAACAAGCATTTCTCCAGCTTACAGTAGAGTCAATTTTTTAATAATTTAGAAAGAACTAACCTGACGTGTTTATAGTGTTCTTTCATGTTTTTAGAGTAGATCAATATATCATCCAAATAGACTATTACAAACATCTGTAAATAATCTCTTAAAACATCATTAATGAAGTCTTGGAAGAGGGAGGAAAGCATAATAGGACAGAGGGAAAAGGGGGGCAGGAGAGAAGTAGGGAGAGTAAACCGAGGTGGGGGGGAGGAAAAAGGCACAGAAGAGGCCCCCAGAATTGAGAACCCATGGGGGGGAACCCCGGGCAAGAAAGAAGGGGGGGAGCATCCCACACTCATACATGTGCCACTGTCCGCTAAGCTTCGCACTCTCCCTGGGGCCTCTTCCTCTACTTTCTAATTACCTGCACCACTGTTTGGACTACATCTGCTAGTTGCTCTAACTGTACCTACCTAAGCAACCAGAGTCTGCTACCAGGATAACCAGACCTGCATACATAGGGCAGTTGACTTCCTTCACTACTGGCTCCACAGGCCATTAGAAAATGATGTACGTAAATAAATAGTGCTTAATGCCCAAAGCCTACCAAGCTGGATAGAGTGGCCAATACCCTAGAGCAGGGCCGGCTCGTCTATAAACCGAGATGGAGCCAGGGCTCCAGGCAATACACTGACAGGGGCGGCATTTTACCGCCCCAGTCATAATCTAAAGTAGGAGTTCCCAACCCATGGCGGAGGTGCAGCAGCACCGCACAGGTTGGGAACCTGTGTGAGGCTCCATCGGGTGGCCCATGCCCTTAAGGCTACCCGATGGACATATGCAATGAGGGGCCCAGTCGTTCACTGTGGTGCTTTAACAGCACAGAGAGCTGGGAGTAAATGACAGCATATCACTTCCTCCAAACTCACTCACACAGCCGCACGGGAGGAGGAGGGAGCCGGAAAGATGGGGCCCCACAGCCAGTAGAAGGTAAGAACCTGCTGGGTGGCTTAATTTGTTTAATGTGTGTTTGTATGTGTGTGTAGCTATGTGTGTGTGTGTGTGTATCTGTTTGTATGTGTCTAATGTGTATCTGTGTATCTGTGTGGTGTGTGTATGTGTATCTGTGTGTAGTGTGTGTATGTGTATCTGTGTGTAGTGTGTGTGTATCTGTATGTTTGTAATATGTGTATATGTGTGTAGTGTGTGTATCTGTATGTGTGTAGTGTGTGTATCTCTGTGTGTGTAGTGTGTGTATCTGTATGTGTGTAGTGTGTGTATCTTGTTTTTTTGTATACTGTATGTGTGTAGTGTGTATCTGTGTGTAGTGTGTATATCTGTTTGTCTGTGTATCTGCATGTGTGGCAGTGTGTGCATCTGTATGTATCAGTGTGTATCTGTATGTGTCAGCGTCTGTGTGTATGTCTGTATGTCTGTGTATCTGCAGGCATATCAGTGTGTCGTACATCTGTATGTGTGTCAGTATCTGCATGTATGTCAGTTTTTGATACATATACTGCCACACATGCAGATGCACAGACACATACAGTTGCACAGACACACTGATACACATGCAGATATACAGACACACAGACACAAACACTGCCACACATGCAGATACATAGACAAACACATTCAATCACTGACACACATACAGATACAGACACACAGATACAAACACTGACAAACCTGCATATAAACAGAAACAGTGTATAGGTAAGTGTATTGGCTGCAGTGCACACACAGATACAAGCTACATCCACAGCATACACACAGACACACGCTACATCCCCAGCACACACAGACATATACTACATCCCCAGCACACAGACACGCTACATACCCAGCACACACACAGGAACACACTTCACTCCCAGCACATACAGAGGCACACACTTCATCCCCAGCACACCGACATAGGGACACTACCATTGCAGAAGCATATATGTTGTTTCTTTTGGGGAGGAGGGCAACATTTCATCCTTGGACCCAGGCAGTACAATGTCTTGGGCCGTTGTGATCAGTCAATATAAGTTGGCTATCCCAAAGAGACATATGGCCCTCTGTGGCTATCCTTGTATATTATGCAGGTGAAGGATAGTCCCGTGGGTCAGAGTTTTATCCATTTTGTTACCTGGAGTGGAGCCGAGTTCCTGTTCCAAGTTGTGGTCAAATCAGAAGTTTAGCTACTCATCTGGATGAAACTCTAGAAACTACAAGACAGACCCAACATTCAACCAACTGCTGACTGCAACATCTTTTTGGTCAAGAAGAAACTGGAGATTTCTGTCCCATTATCAGTCTCAGATACTTTAAAATGGAGGGTTACTTTTGGAAGGTACATTTTAGGACTCAAGACATTCGCTCGACCATAAACTTGGACGACATTCTATTTTAGGACAAGGCTTGCTATGTCCTACTCCAGGGTTAGGCAACCTTTGGACTCCAGATGTTGTGGACTACTTCTCTCATTATAGTGTTACAGCCATAATGCTGGCAAAGCATGGGGAGAGATGTAGTCCACAACATCTGGAGTTCCCAACTCCTATACTACTCCATTAAAGAGAGCCATTAATTACATTATAATGAGACCCTTATCATTGGTGCTGCATTGATGCTATTCAGGTGCTCAATGTAAAACGAGTCTAGCTGATCACCTGAGTTATAATAGCCTCTTTTAGGGACTCTTGGGACCAGGCCCATAGGCTATGGGCATGAGGTTGGCCTTCAAGTCTCTCCAAAAGTTAATTTCACAGGAGCTTCCGTCACAGTCAGGATGCTTGCAGATGGCTCATACCCATCTCAGTAACTCCTGAATTGCCAGCTCGAGGAAGTCTTACGTTACATATGGACGGTATGGCACATTTGATGCTTAGGACAACAGCTCGTACAATAAACATTTTCCATTTGTGTTCGTTTCCATGGACTTCCCATTAGTAAAATTCCATCTGTCTCTGATCAGAGAGAAAATCCAAGTGGGCTTTATTCAAGAGACCCACTGGCTATCTAATTCTAAGCCACTATCGCTCTATAAAAAATATCCATTGATATATGTAGCCTCCATTCAAAGGAGAAAAAAAATGTAGAGTATCAATTATCTTTTCTAAAGAGGTCCAATTTGAATGTCATTACAAGCATTTAGATGAGGAGGGTAGGCTCATTATAGTTGTTGGTCTCTTAAATGGGGTAGAATATACCCTAGTAAATGTATATCTGCCGAACAATAGAACCCACCCGATCTGGAGACTCAACAATATATTACTGAAGAATAAGGCAAACATCGAACATATTGTAAAACTATCTGATCTATTTTTTAAAGAGAACTCAACAGAAGAAATATCTAAACAGTGTCTCTGGTGCTCTTTTTTCAATTTATGTTTTTTATTAGAGTTTGGATACTCATAATATAACTTTGCCGTAATATTAAAGTAATAACAAGATTAAAGTAATAACAAGATTAAAGTAATAACAATATGATGACAACTTAGCCGTAGTGTGAAAGTGTCAACATGGCTGTATCAACGTTCAACATCTGGGTATAATAATAGCAATCGTCTGCTGGGGCTGCAGTTTTGGCAGAGGTGAAGTTAAGGTGGTGACCCTTGCGCCGCAGCTGGTCAACTGTGCGGGATCTGAAGGTATGCGTGCTGCGGCTATGTATTGAAGCTTATGAGTGTCTCTTAGACATTGTCGATATATACATGCTCTTCTTTGGACCAAGTTGCTTTTGGGAATACGCTGCGACGCAGTGTCTTCTTCCCTGGATTCCCTTCTGTCGGTCTCTGGGAGGTGCAACTGGCGGAGGAATTCCTTTTGGTCATCCATGGAGGTCAGGGTAAGCATCTGTCCCCCATCGGTATCTGACTCCTGCTCCCCTCAGTTGTTTGGCAGCTGGTGCCAGCTGTCTCCGTTCCGCAAGTGCTGCGAATGGGAGATCCCCATATAGGGCCACCATGCTACCTTCCATTTGCACAGTGCCCAGGTCTCTGGAGCGGGACATGATAGCGGAGCGGGTCGCCATGTCCTTCGTGACCGCTATAGTGTCTCTAGGTGCGTCTCCCGGAGCTGTTGCAGCTTTACGGATTCTAAACGCTGAGAGTATTGTGTTGGGGTCAGTGCCTCCTTTAAGGCCCATTGTAGACATTAGGCGGTGGATGTAGGGTACTAAGGCCTCTCCCTCCACGCTTTCAGGTATTCCTCGGAGGCGTATGTTCCGCCTTCTATGTCGAGCTTCCATAGTGGTGATAGTCCGGGTGAGTTTCTGGACTTGCGAGGAGAGATTCTGCATTGAGTCTTGGGAATGCTGTATCTGGTGTTCCCTTGCACTTTCCCTGGTTTCCAGTTCTGTGAGCCTTTGTTGGAGGTCCCCCACTTCCTTCTGTGTGCTTAGTATGTCAGCTCTCCACACCTCTCTCAATTCTGTTAAGAGGTCTCTTATATCCTTTTTCGTTACAGGGGATGAATATGGGGGTTCAGACTCTGCTGGGGGCGAGGTAAGACTTTCCCTGTCATCCTGGGATTCTACTGAGTCCTCCTCCTCACTGCTAACTGCGGGCGCCATCTTGGCGGCAGCCTGTGGAGTTGGCCTCGCAAACGAGAGCCGAATATCGGTCATTTTGGGCGTCTCTGGGTGGTGACCTTTCTTATTTTTGCGCCCCATTGGTGTCTCTGTGCGGGAGGCGTATGTGTGGCCGTGTATGGGAGCCGTTTGTCGGGTAATTTGCTTACTGTATCGTGCGCTGGTACGGAGCTCCACACACGCGCGTCTTGTTCGCTCGGCAATCGGCCACGCCCCCTCTCTGGTGCTCTTTTAAGACTGTTATAAGAGGCTACTGGATTAAACTAGCTAGCCAACATTTAATTAATAGAGATTCAAGGCTATTGGATTTATATATCGGATTTTATTTTTAAACAAGATTAATTTTTCCCGTGTAAGAGCAGATAAAATTAAAGACTGTCAAGAGTCAAGAGAAGATAAACAAACAAATTACAGATAGAATCGAGCGAAATTTAAATAACTTGAATATTAAATTTTATTATAAGAACAATAAAGTCAATTCTATGTTAACAAATAGATTGAAAAAACAAAATATGGATAGGAAAATTTTTAAGTTAACAGACAGAGGTAAAAATATTGTAAAACCTGAAGATATTGCCAATAGTTTTAGAGATTTCTATGCAAAACTATATCATTTAAATCTAAATCCTTCAACGGTTACCCTGGAGGACTATTTAACAAGTATAAATCTTCCCAAAATATTGTCTGACTATAGCAAGGATTTAAACAAGGTCATTTCTATGGAAGAAGTGGAACGAGCTATAAATAATTTGGTTAATAAAAAAGCACCAGCTATTCCAACCTGTTCTATAAAACCTTTAAAAAAACAGATAATCCCTATACTGACAGATACCTTTAATGAGATTTAAATAAAGGGATATGCCTCCTCTGATTTATTAAGAGCACATATTTCCCTGATACTTAAACCAGGTAAATCCCCTACAGATATATCTAATTACCGTCCAATATCTTTGATTAATATTGATGTTAAATTGTTCTCTGCTATATGGGCGGGCAGATTGCAAAGGGTACTTCCATCAATTCATATAGATCAGATAGGCTTCCTAGCAGGGAGACAATCTAGTAATAATACTCGTAAAATACTGGAAACCCTGGATTGGGCCCGATCAACGGGGACGTTTCTTCTGACCCTGTCGATGGACACAGAGAAAGCCTTTGACAGGCTTCAGTTGGGAGTTCCTGAAAAGAACCATGTTACAATTTGGATTTGAAGGATGGTTCATGGGGGCAATGGATGCACTCTATTCAAAACCATCAGCTAGGATAGTGGGAAGAGACCTATGCTCTGACTGGTTCAATATATTAAACGGCACACGACAGGGCTGCCCACTTTCCCCATTACTGTATGTAATATCTGTTGAACCATTGGCTTGTAGGATTAGGCAGAATGTAAACATTAGAGGAGTACCTGTTCGTAATGATGAACTGAAGATCTGCTTATATGCAGATAACATACTTATATCTATTACGGAGCCAGAAACTTCCCTACTAACTTTAATGCAAGAATTTGAACAGTATAGTGCCATATCTAATTATAAGCTGAACATAAACAAGACAACTGCTCTGGCAGTTAATATAAAAGAACCGGTCTAACAGTTTTTAAGGCAAACTTATGAGTTCAACTGGTCTGCCAGAGAGTTCTCCTATTTGGGTATACTAATTACTGCTGACCCTAGTCGAAATATGGAAACTATTTTTTTAAGATTGCTGAAAGAAACCAATAGATTACTAAAAGATTGGAGATCACATGAGATTTCTTGGTGGGGAAGGATTAACACCATCAAGGCTTATATTGTCCCTAAATGGACATATTTATTTCGCATGGTTCCTCTTCGAATTTCCCCACATTGGCTTAAGTTGCTACAGAGCAGCTTTACTAATTATAAATGGAGAGGCAAAATAACAAGAATTAACTAAAAAAAAAAAAGTCATTGTAATGGTATGGGATACCCTTTAATATATCAGATTTATCAAGCAAATATGATGGTCCATGCTTCCAACCTACAATTTATTGATATCAAAGACCAGGCTTGGTATAGGTTGGAATCATATAGAGTTGAAATAGACAATTTAGAAGTGTTACTATGGAATAATTTTAGCAATAATCAAAAACAAATAATTGTTTCAGAACAAGTATCTTTAATACTTTCTCAGACATTAATAGAATGGTATAGTTTAAAGAGAAAGTTAAACATTAATAAAGTAATCCCAGACTCTATATCTTTAAAAACTTTAGAATCTATTATACCAGATATTGATCTGAAAAATTGGTATAAAAAAACAAACACCTTGATTAGCGATCTTTTTGTAGCCCACCAGCTAAAAAGCTTCTCTGACCTAATGGATTCACTACCCTTACCGTCTAGAGAGATATTTAACTATTTGTGCATTAAAAGTTTCTTGAAAGAACATATTTTAGTAATAAAAGGAGACATAGGTATTTTAATTAAAAAAATACTTTCTACTGAATCCTCTAAGAATAAGTACTCGTCCGCAATAGAATTATTAAACTTCATAGAAGGACCAAATACTCCAACAGCCATTAAGAAATGGGAGAAAGATTTAGCTATAGGGATACAGTATAACCAGTGGTGCCACTCATATATAAGGATCAAAAAACATATCCATTGTCTAAATATTTTGGAATCTTTTATGAAAGTGTTTTATAGATGGTAGAAGACTTGGTAGATGGTAGAAGACTTAATAAAATCTCTCAGAGTAAGCCCTCGAACTGTTGGAGATGCTTTCATTCGGATGGCTCAATGGTGCACATTTGGTGGAATTGTGTTAGAATTAGTCCACTGTGGGACCTTAGTTTCGAATTAATCCACAAGATTGGAGGTATATTCTTGCCAAAAAAAAAACTGAAAAAGCTTTACTACATTTATATAGAACTAAGATAGATAAGAAAGCTGAGATCCTGATAAGTCATTGCCTTACGGCTACTAAATTACTAATTGCAAAAGGATGGAAACAAACTACTATACCAAATAAACCCCAATTGAAATCCCAACTGGTAAAACAATTGGATATGGAACGGGGGGTGAGTTTATCCAACCCCTATGCAAACTGTAAATTTATTGGTATATACTCAACTCTTATTGCAGATATCAAACGGTTCTAAAATAACTAAGTTAAAGGGAAGTAAACGGAGTATAAATGTTACCCCAGCCTGACCTTGCTACTGATTGCAATGAATAGCAACCACATTTACATCTAGGAAAGACCAAATCGCTTTTGTTTATTTATGTTACCGTGTTTCTCCGAAAATAAGACCGGGTCTTATATTAATTTTAATCACAAAAAACACACTAGGGCTTATTTTCAGGGTAGGGCCTGTAATATTCCCCCCTCCCTCCTTGTAATACTCCCCCCTCCCTGTAATATTCTCCCCCCTCCCTCCCTCCCTGTAATATTCTACCCCCTCCCTCCCTCCCTGTAATATTCTACCCCCTCCCTCCCTCCCTGTAATATTATCCCCCCTCCCTCCCTCCCTGTAATACTCTCCCCCCTCCCTCCCTCCCTGTAATACTCTCCCCCCCTCCTTGTAATACTCCCCCCCCCCTCCTTGTAATACTCCTCCCCCTCCCTCCCTGTAATACTCCCCCTCCCTCCCCCCTCCTTATAATACTCCCCCCTCCCTGTAATACTCCCCCCCTCCCTCCTTGTAATACTCCTCCCCCTCCCTCCCTGTAATACTCCCCCTCCCTCCCCCCTCCTTATAATACTCCCCCCTCGCTGTAATACTCCCCCCCTCCTTGTAATACTCCTCCCCCTCCCTCCCTGTAATACTCCCCCCTCCTTGTAATACTCCTCCCCTCCCTCCTTGTAATACTCCCCCCTCCCTCCCTGTAATATTATCCCCCCTCCCTCCCTCCCTGTAATACTCTCCCCCCTCCCTCCCTCCCTGTAATACTCTCCCCCCCCTCCTTGTAATACTCCCCCCTCCCTCCTTGTAATACTCCTCCCCCTCCCTCCCTGTAATACTCCCCCTCCCTCCCTGTAATACTCCCCCTCCCTCCCCCCTCCTTATAATACGCCCCCCTCCCTGTAATACTCCCCCCCTCCTTGTAATACTCCTCCCCCTCCCTCCCTGTAATACTCCCCCCCTCCCTCCCCCCTCCTTATAATACTCCCCCCTCCTTGTAATACTCCTCCCCTCCCTCCTTGTAATACTCCCCCCTCCCTCCCTGTAATACTCCCCCCTCCCTCCCTGTAATACTCCCCCCTCCCTCCCCCCTTGTAATATTCCCTCCTTGTAATACTCCCCCCTTGTAATATCCCCCCCTCCCTCCTTGTAATATCCCCCCCTCCCTCCTTGTAATACTCCCCCCTCCCTCCCCCCTCACCTCCCCTGTAGCGTGGCCGAGCTCCTCTCCGGTCTGCGACCCGGGCCGGACTGACCTGGAAGTGCACTCAGTGTGCACTTCCTGTCAGTCCGGGCGGGTCGCGGACCGGAGAGGAGCTCGGCAACGCTACAGGGAAGGAGAGGTGAGGCAGTGCGGCAGCCGTCTGAGCGCTCTCTATAGAGCGCTCAGGCGGCTGAGGCATTTAAAGGGCCGGCGGGCGCTGGCCCTGCCTAGGTCTTATTTTCGGGGTAGGGCTTATATTGCAGCCCACCCCGAAAATTCAGCTAGGGCTTATTTTCGGGGTAGGGCGTATTTTCGGGGAAACACGGTATATTGTTAGGTTGTATGATAGCCGTAACATATGATTTTTTCATCCGGGAACCTCTTTTGCTGTATGATAACTAATGAACTGTGTAATGTCTAATATTGCAGATTATAGGAAATGTGTTTTCGAATTCTATTGTTTAAATTGTCAATAATGAGATGTAAACATATAACATTTATATTTTACTGGCTACTGTCTGTTTTGGGCTTCTACAGGAGCCAATGTATTTGTATTGATGTTTTTTTTTTGTTTTTGTTTTTAAACTTAATAAAAAGAATTTGACAAAAAAATAAATTCCATCTGTCTGTTGATTGCTTCAATATGTCTGTCTGGCTAAACCTCTGTCTTTAAGATACTCTTAATTTTGGGTTTTCTCTCGTGTTCTTCACCTGACAATGTTTTTTTTAATTCTGTCATTACTGAGCAATACTTTCCCCAGTACATTGTCTTCGTTCTCCCTGTTGGGTTTTGTATATTCACACCTTTGATTTGGACTTTTTTTTCCCGTATGGGTTCTCCGTCATCTTGTAGAAAAGGTTTTATTTAATTCCTTTTCTACCACTGATTTTCTGGAGAACCTATACTTTATATAGCTCATTGAATTCTCTAGTATATTTCTAAAACTGCTCCTTTTAAATTTTCCAATCTTTCTCTCCTACATTTCTTTAATGCACATTTGGCTTGTGACGAAGCATCTTTTCAGGCCTTAACATTTGGCAATTTGATTTGGCCTCAACATTTTGATTCCTAATATTTTATTCTGCTTGCTCAGATTTTATTGGTTCTTGTTTTTTTAAACTATTGTTAACTGTTTATTTGCTACTGTGAGGTTTCTGTAAAAAAAGACAAGTAAAATATTATCCTCCTGTCTTTAATAAAATTTAGAATATTCCATGACTAAAATATAGGATAATCCTAATTTTTCAGATAACTGGAGCTTTGTTATGGAATACATGTGTAGGAAATCATCCTAATATATCTACCAATTTTATTATAGACCACATGAATGCAGCACACAGTGCTTAGTGTTTAATAATAACATGGGCGTAGAAACCGAGGGGGATGCATCCCCCCCAGCAAATCATGCGGGGGGGACAGGTTATAGAGAAATCCCCCCCAGATCCGCCGGCCGCGGGTGCCTTTGGGCTGCGTGCAGCTCCATAAGGGTACCGCACGCACTGCAGACTGGGAAGGGGAGCACCTCCCCCTCCGCGCAGGTGCGCCGGCCCCCCTCATGCTGCAGCCGCCCGAGCGCTCTGTAGAGAGCCTCAGGCGGCTGCAGCTTTGCCCGTTCTGGTGCGTTAAAGAGGGTGCACCGCCCGGGCGCAGCATGAGAGAGGGGCTGACAGGAGGGAAGCGCTCAGCGCTCCCTCCTGTCACTCCCTCACTGTAGCGTGGCCGAGCTCTGTATGGTCCGCGGGTGCAGGGAGCATCTGTCTCCTGTACCCGGCCGGACTAACAGGAAGTGCACACTTAGTGTGCACTTCCTTTCAGTCCGGACGGGTACAGGAAACAAAAGCTCCCTGTACCCGCGGACCATACAGAGCTCGGCCACGCTACAACAGAGGTAGGGGAGGTGGGAGGAAGAAATTGACAGGGATGGGGGGAGGAAGAAATTGACGGGGGGAAGGGGGGGAGAGGAAGGAATTGACAGGGATGGGGGGGAGGAAGAAATCCCGTACATACACAGAAACACACCTTGCAGCCCTTAGACATACAAACACAGATTCACACAATGCATTCCTTACACACATATCAGGACATCCCCTACACACTCCACCCCCTGTGTACAATTGGTGGAACATGAAGGTGGACCCTGGGACCCAGACCTTGAGCTGTGTAAAGGGCCCCCAAAAAATGGAGCTGCTTCCCGTTCTCCCAGAACATTGATTTTTGTGACCACAGTTAAAAACAGCCTACACCAGACCAGTGGAGCCAGACAGCAGCTAGAGCCCACCATCATCCTCATCTGGTTGTAAGTAGGCAATCTAGCATATTATTCGTGGCACTAATCTCTAAGTTGGAATATTCTATATAAGAATATGGTGGAATCTAAAATTATAAAAAATACAAATCATAGCATAACACCGTTAAATAATCTTAGTGAAATTGTGATGCTGATAATAAACTCACAAACAAAGGTGAAAATCAGGCCTCTCACCCCCTTGGGTATATGAAGTGTAAAACTTGATAGTAGATCCAAATGTATGAGATCTAAATAAGTGTATATCTTCAGAGAAATGGATAGAAAGAACCATACATGGTGAAGTACGTAGAAAATATACAAAAGAGATTTATTGATTGCACTTACAAACATAAAGATGTTCTGGACATATCTCCACTCTTAGTGGAACTGGAAGGCAGTGTGGAAAATGAAGCACAATTCCAATTTGAAGCAGCAAAGCAAGTGGAGGAAATAAATAAATAATAAAAATCTAATAAACAATAAAAACAATCAAAATGATCAAGAGTCCGATATCCAACGCGTTTCGTCCAAAATAGTGTGTAAAGGACTTCTTCAGGGATATATAGAAGGTCGTGTGAGAAAGAACTTCTTATACCCATCGTGATTCTTCTTAATGCCGTTCACCGGCAGCGTGCGTTCCATCCTGGAACGCAAAGACGCACTTCCTGTGACGTCCATCCGTTGTTGTGCCCATGCGTGTTAAGGATCAAAGTTCCAAACGCTCGAACATCGGGCGTGTCATAACACATGCTGTAGAGGTCTAAATGCTAAAGGGATAGTGCATAACAAACAATATGTCGCCATACAGGTTTAGAAAAACGGAAGATAAGATGAATGACATAAAATCAATACATAAATCAAATATAAATAAATATAAGAAATATATAAAGTATATAAAATATGTTGATACATGTAAGGAAACCAAGTTTAACCAAACCGAGTTCGGTAGTTTCCTCCCGGACGGTCAGAGCCTAAAGTAGCGAGAGTCCGGTTCGGTAGTTACAGGAACGAAATCCATACAGAATATAACAGCTGCATAAGATAATTCCCTTGTTACAGCATACAAATTCCAAATAACAGTCAGAGTCCAGGTTCAGGATACAAGCAGAACTAACGTTTATTCACACACATGGCTTTTTATGCAGGTCCCCATGCAAGGGAACATCCCACAGGGAGGAGTAACATTTATCCAATCCCGAACAGTAAAAATATAAAACACACCCAATACAAACAGGCAGTTCCCTCCCCTAGTCCTGGAGATAATCAGGTCTGATATAGTAACAACCTAATTATCTCCAGGCTGAAAATTCACTATTTTCCCCAATTTCTGGAACACCCCTTTATACCTGGGGTATCCCCACAAATACTATATCCCCTGATAGCCCCGATCCGGGTGACCAACATATCCAAATTTCACCCGGATCGGTTCAGGGGTTCGCAAAAAGTATGGAAGTCCTTTGTGACCGGTCCACTGGGGGCGGACTGCCCAAAATAGTTCCAGAGGTTCGTGTGGTTTTGCCGGTCACTTCAGAAAAAGGGAAGAAATGCATAAAAGTACCGAATGAATTCCCCTGGCTCCTAGCAGCGATTGTTCCCCTCATTCGTGTGCATATTTGTACCGAATAGCGCTCTCCTAGCTAATCGGTATCACTAGTTCCAGCGTTCGCATGATGGAGACCGGTGATTGGGAAGTCGAGTGTCCGATTTTAGTTCCAGACACTCGACGACCAAGTCCCGCTGCCTTTGTTTGGCGAAAAAAAGATGGCCGCGGTTTTCTCTGCCACGTGGCGTTCGACAGTACGGACGCTGACCGCACACATAGAGGGTGAAAGTGATGCCGGCTTTGAAGTTAAGTGAGCCAGGGGTGGTCTCTGTTCGGCAGTCCCATCTGCCGAATGAAAAGTACACAAAAAAGCAAGAACTATGCAACAAAATATCGAATAATATAGTCATTTCTTCACACTGCTCCCCTATAAGTCCATAGGTCGGCATACCCACCTAGACCCTGTCGGGTTGGCTTGGGGATGTCCGAGAAAAGTAGCGGTTTAGGAGTCCAGTTCGGTCTGGCGTGACAGGCCATCCGCATTACCATTTTGTTTTCCGGGCCGGTACTGCATAGTAAAATTATAAGGTTGAAGGGCTAGGCTCCACCGTAATAGCCTGGGATTGTCTCCAACTACCCGGTTAAGCCATACCAGGGGGTTGTGGTCCGTCATAAGGGTAAATGCCCGCCCATACAAATAGGGCTGTAGCTTCTTGAGTGCCCACACGAGGGCCAAGCATTCTTTTTCTACGGTGGCATAGCTGACTTCTCGGGGTAACAGTTTACGGCTGAGGTATGCCACCGGGTGTTCCATGCCGTCTGTGCCCACTTGGCTTAGCACGGCTCCCAGTCCGAACATGGAGGCATCTGTGTGTACAAGAAATTGTTTAGTGTAGTCGGGTGCTGCCAACACAGGAGCCTCACTCAATGCCGCTTTAAGCTTCTGGAAAGCGTCCGTGCACTCTGGGGTCCAGGAAACCTGTTTGGGGAGGGCCTTTTTGGTAAGGTCGGTGAGGGGTTTGGCCAGGGCGCTGTACTCTGGGACAAACTTTCTATAATAACCGGCCGTCCCTAAGAAAGCTAGTACCTGGGTTTTGGTCCTAGGTTGGGGCCAGTTCGCTATGGCCTCTACCTTCGCTGGCTCTGGACGCTGTCTACCGGAGCCCACCCTGTGGCCGAGATACTGTACCTCGGCCAGACCTACGTGACATTTGTCGGGTTTTAACGTGAGCCCTGCGAGGTGGATTCGTTGGAGTACCCTGGACACATGGCCCAGATGGTCTCCCCATGTGCGGCTGTAGACGGCAATATCGTCTAGATACGCGCATGCGAAGTCCTGAAACCCCTCCAGGAGCCTATCGGCCATCCTCTGAAAGGTAGCCGGGGCATTCTTCATCCCAAAGGGCATAACCTTGAATTGGTATAGCCCGAAAGGGGTGACGAATGCCGACTTGGGGATGGCCGCAGGCTCCAAGGGGATCTGCCAATAACCTTTGCACAGGTCCAGGGTAGTCAAGTAGTTCCCCCCCGCCATACGGTCTAAGAGCTCATCTATTCTGGGCATGGGGTAGGCGTCTGTTATGGTACGATCGTTAAGCCTCCGATAGTCTACACAGAAGCGCGTGGTACCGTCGCGCTTCGGTACTAGTACTACCGGGGAGGCCCAAGGACTTTGTGAGGGTTCTATTACCCCTAACTGTAACATATCCCTTAACTCGGTGAGCATACTCTCACGCACTGCTTCCGGGATCCGATATGGTTGTTGCCGCAGTGGCGTCTCTCCCTGGGTTTCCACGCGGTGTACCGCAGCGGAGGTATAGCCTGGGGTGGCTGAAAACATCTCTTGGTATCTCTGCAGCAGTTGCGTGGCCTCACCTTTCTCCAGGGGGTTTAAATTTTGACCCAAGCTTACTTGGTCAATAGTACAGGGAGCGGTGTCTAGTAAATCGGGGAGGGGTAGTCCCTCACTATCTTCTGTGGCGGGCGCACACACGGCGCCCACATCCTCTGTTCTCTCAAAGTATGGTTTGAGCATATTCACATGGAAGGCTTTGGTCAGCCTTTCATCTGAGCATTTGCTCATGATGTAGGTGGTCTCGCTAACCCGTTCTACTACCTTAAATGGTCCCTGCCATGCGGCTTGTAGCTTATCCTTTTTAACTGGCCTCAAAGCTAACACCTTCTGCCCTAATTCTAGTACTCTATCTTGGGCTCCCCTATCGTACCATTTCCTCTGGTCCTCCTGGGCCGTCTGCAGGTTCTCCCGAACCGATGCGGTGAGCGCCCGCAGACGGTCCCGGAACTCCAGAACATACTGGACGATAGGGACTCCCCCCTCGTCTGTATTGCCCTCCCAGTGCTCCCGTACGAGCTCCAGTGGGCCCCGAACTTTTCTCCCATACAGGAGTTCGAAGGGGGAAAACCCAGTGGAGGCCTGGGGCACCTCACGGTAGGCAAACAGAAGGTGGGGGAGGAATTTTTCCCAGTTCTTGTGGGACTCCGTAAAGGTTTTTAGCATCTGTTTTAGAGTGCCATTGAAACGTTCACAGAGCCCGTTAGTCTGGGGATGGTACGGGGCGCTGAACAGGGGTTTCACTCCACAGCTCTGCCACAATTGTTGTGTCAGGGTAGCCGTGAACTGAGTTCCCCGATCGGATAGGATCTCTTGTGGGAAACCTACTCGGGTGAAAATCTGAATAAGGGCTTCGGCCACGGTCTCGGCCTCTATATTGGTGAGGGCGACTGCCTCCGGGTACCTAGTGGCGTAGTCGACCACGGTTAGTATGAACTTTTTGCCCGACTGGCTGGGTCGGCTGAGGGGTCCTATTAAATCTACCGCTACTCGGTGAAAGGGCTGTTCTATAATGGGCAATGGGTGAAGTTTGGCCTTCCGAAGGTCTCCCCTTTTTCCCACCCTTTGGCAGACGTCGCACGTCCTGCAGTAATACTTGAGGTCCTGGGTGACCCTGGGCCAGAAGAAGGTTTGGGTTAACCTGTCTCTTGTCTTTTTAACCCCTAAATGTCCTGCTAGGGGAATGTCATGACTGAGTTTTAACAACTCAGCCCGGAATTTACGGGGTACAATTAATTGTCTTTTGATGACCTGGGTGGCCCCCTGTCCCACCCCCTCGGTCACTCTATACAGTAACCCCTTATACCACTCAAACTTTTCGTGCGGGTTGTTCCCTGGGGTAACGGCCGCTGCCTTCCTATAACCCTCTAATGTGGGGTCGGTACGCTGCTCTTGTTCAAACCCCTGGGGGGTATCCCAGAAAGGAAAGGTAGGATCGGGTAAGGGGGGTATTTCGACTCTTACCTGGTTTTCCTCAGAGTGCAGCGGAGCTTCCAGTCTGGCTTGAGCTCGGGTGGTAACTGGGTATGCCTCGGCAGGGGGGTCTCGGGCCAGTTGGGAGGTCAAGCATCCTACATCATTCCCCAACAAAACCTCGGCGGGTAGTTCTTGCATAATCCCCACCTCCAGCTGTTTGGACCCGGAACCCCAATCAACAAGGATATTAGCGGTGGGCAGTTTGTGAATAGCGCCCCCAGCCACCCTCACAGCGACTGTGCGTCCGGTGCGAGCTTGCGCTCTGATCGTGTGAGGTTGCACCACAGTCAAAGTAGCCCCAGAGTCTCTCAGAGCCCGGGCCCCCACGCCATCTACGGTAATCCATTGGCGGTGGTGGTCCCGGTTGTCACCCCCAGCTTGAACTGGGTTGACCTCGTGTAATACACTCCACTGTTCTTCTTGGTTAGGAACACCGGTTGTGCCTTCCTGTTGCACACAATGAGCAGCTGCCCTGGGTTGTTGTGGGGGTTGCCTTTCCCAGCTTCCCCGGTTTAAGCGAGGGCACTGATTCTTGTAATGCCCTGGTTGCTTGCAATAATGGCACACTGCAGGAGGACGTGGTGTGTTTGCTGGGTTCGGTGAAGGGTTACTCATGGAGGGTCTAGGAGGGGTAGGGGTTGTTGGAGCCTGGTAGTTAGGCTTAAAAGGTGGTCTGCTCACCCCTTGCTCCTTCCTCCTATTATCTTGATACTCATCCGCTAGCCTGGCGGCTTCCTCCACAGTTTTTGGTTTTCTATCTTTAACCCAGTCTTTTATGTCCTCTGCAGAGTGATTAAAAAATTGCTCCAGGAGGAGGCGGAGCCTGACTGCCGAGGCAAGCGGACGCAATATCTTGAAGCTCCGAGCGAAAAACCGAGAATTAACCCTAAAAACCGCAGAACTACCACCCCTATCACTCCCAAAGACGGCTACACAAACGGGGGAATACACCCAGAGTCATGGGGAGGAAGAACAAAAGACCGACAGCGGACAAACCTGCCCCGGGGCCAACAATCAGCGACATGTGGCGGCAAGCACGCTTCACAGGCGAATCCAACATGGCGGCTCTCCACGGAGGCTGCTCAGACTTTTACTCTGATGACTGTTCTGGGGATGCAGAGGACGACTACACCCCGGCCCCAGCTCCAAAACAGATGGGGAACCCTGCCAAACCGAGGGCTGATATGGATGCCGACCTGGTGACCACTGGGGTATTAAAAGCCCTGCTAGCAGACCTGCAAAAGAACATCCTCACGGACGTTACCGCTCTGAGGGGCGAACTGCAGGGCCTGACAGGCCGCATATCGACACTGGAGGTATCCTCTCAAGATCACCAACAGCACTTATCCTCATTGCAGGCTGCTGTACAAGAATTGCAACGCCAGAACCTACTCCATGAACGACGCTATGCTGCCCTGGAAGACTCCAGGAGGAGACTTAATCTTAAGGTTAGGGGTTTCCCAGACGAGATACCAGAGGCGGAGTTGCCGCAGACACTCACAAGGGTGCTGTCGGCCATACTACCTCCCAGCCAAGCTAAAGCCATCACACCCACTGACCTTTTCCGGGTCCCCAAACCCCCCAAGGCCCCAGCCACGGCCACAAGAGATACCATAATCTCCTTCAGAAATGGAAAGGATAAGTCGGCGGTACTCGCGGCCCTCCGTGATAAAAGCCCACTGAAGTTTGAGGCCATGCTCCTGACCTTCTACTCTGACCTGTCTGGAAGCACACTAGCTTGGCGCAGGTCGCTGCGGCCCCTCACAACCTTGCTCCAGCGGCACAACATACCTTACCGCTGGCGACCCTCCCAAACGCTCCTCGTACAACAAGGGGGAAAAACGCACCAGATACACGACGCCCGGGACACAGCGAATCTCCTGAGAACCTTGGGCCTACCACAAGACCCACACTCACAGGAGGGACCCCAAGAACATGCCTCCCCGACTCACAGCTGGGATCCGGCCCGAACTGCAGTATTTATACCTAATAACACGCCAGACGCCTACGCCTCAATCACCACCTGAATGGGACTTACAAACGCTTCCACCTACCAGCACAGCACCGTGTACCGCCCACAGGGGCCTGAGATGCCCGGAAGGCAGCTCTATATGCCGTTGAACTATTGCCCAATTGTTATTTCCTAGTTATTAGTTTCATGGACTCCACAGACCTCCCCTGGCGGTGGCCCTAACGTAACACCATGGCCCAAGTATTTTTGCAGGACCAGGAGGCACTGAAGAAGTCCCTGCAGCACCCATGATCCGCAATGCCAAGGCCCTACAGGACTTTTCGGTATATGCCCTGCCGGTGCCAACTATAGGAGCAGGCTGACTTTCACCAACTCTCACTGCCGCACGGCGGCCTGGACTGCTGTCCCGCCACCACATCTATACAGTCATAGAGGACTATGTCCTGCAATATTTTCGAGCCTTACCTCCCTGAGACAGACGAATGTTATTAATGTCATGACATGTTTTTACAGCGAAAATTAGCCTGAATATTAATAGCATGCCGTATCCTCTTTATCTAGCCTAGCCCTAGTCTGACTCACAATATACTACCGTAGAAATCTCTGCTCAGCCAGTGCAGACACCGTCCTTATTTGCCTGTCATCTTAACTATGTTTATTTTAATATATGTTTTCACTGATTCTCGCTTTGCCTTTGCCTACTCGAAGCACAGTCACCATAATGTGGCCTGCCGAGCAGTTACAACTGTTAGTCACTCAGATGTTTTATTTAATATGTTTATGCTCAGCAGGTAATTTCATACTTACTGCTCTAAATCAGCTCGTAAAAATCTTCACGCTAGCCAGGACTTAGCAGTCTTGTTTCTCATCATAGTGTCCTATCAAAAATGGCTAGTTTGTGTTTTTTGTGTTTCTTGGTTAATTATTTTATCTTTTAAAGCGTGCATATTACTCGGACACTCAGAGACCTAACCAATGCTTCGTAATAACTTCTTTAGTTCCACACCAAATGTCGCTGTCTAATTGAATATGATTCGCTGCACACCTAAAATACTGCATATAAAAGAAAGACGATCATATAGGATTGTGCTAACTATTGTTGTACATGCACCTCTCGTGACTCCTAATGGGCAGGTCTCCTAAATACCCAACCTACCTATAGACGGGACAGATGCCTTTCATATGCGCCAAGCGAGTTTAATACCAACACAGCCTTGTATTATATGGCGATTTTAGTGTAAGTTACCTAACCTGGTAGGTCTCACAGCTAACCTCACCAATATACGCTCGCACCTAGCCTGTACCAAGATTTTTGGTTGGATAGACCTACCTGGGGATTGTACTACCCTGTTTTTCTCCTGATTATAACCAAAAACTGTGCATGCCCCATCCAATGGAAGCATGTTCAACACTCGACTTGTTCAATAATTTGTCTCTTACTAACAAAAATGTGCTATGCTATCAATGCCATATCTATGTTATAATATGTTTCGAATTTGTCTGCACCAGCTGTTGTGGCAGTGCAAACCTATGTGTTCTCCTTATGCACAAATAAAATAAAGATTGACAAAAAAAAAAAAAAAATTGCTCCAGTAACATAAGTTGCAAAGCATCCTCCAGAGTGGTTGCTTGGCAGCCCTTCATCCAATTGCGGGCCGCCCGTTGTAGCCGAAAAGCCCATTCCGTATGGGAATCTCTCCCAGTCTTCCTCAGCTCTCTAAATTTTTTCCGGTATGCCTCCGGAGTTACAGCATATCTGGCCAACAAAATGTCTTTTACTTTTTCATAATTATGTATGTCCCCCTCAGGTACTGCTCGCAGCGCCTCGGCTGCTCTACCGGACAATTTACTGCTAATGACTGCAGCCCATTTCGTGGAGTCTAATCCCTCCAGCGCACATTGACGTTCAAAGTCTTGCAAGTAACTGTCAATTTCCATCTCATTGTCATTAAACGATTTAAAGGCTGCATAATTTACCTTCTTTGGTATCTCCCCAGTACTTCCCGGGGAGTGCAGTAAATCTCCTTGTGCCGGCCTATCCCGGTCCTCTCGTTCTTTTTGCGCTTGTCTGGCTTGTGCCATGACCTGCAAAAGCGCCTCTGTAGTTGGGTTGGGTCCCAATAGACTGACCATCCATCGGATGTCCTTTTGCATCACGGTTTCTTCCTCTTGATCCATCTCTGTATTACTGGTATTATCGCTCTGTATTAATTCCGCAATTAACGTGGCTTTTGTCTTGTTACTTGCCACTCTGCCTCGAGCTTCCAGTAAATCTTTTAGTGTGGTTCTTTTAAGTAGCTGGTACTGCTGAGCCATTCATTCCCTTGCTTGGTTTTTAACGTCCATTCGGGATTCGAATCCCTCCGCTTGCCACCAGTTGTAAGGAAACCAAGTTTAACCAAACCGAGTTCGGTAGTTTCCTCCCGGACGGTCAGAGCCTAAAGTAGCGAGAGTCCGGTTCGGTAGTTACAGGAACGAAATCCATACAGAATATAACAGCTGCATAAGATAATTCCCTTGTTACAGCATACGAATTCCAAATAACAGTCAGAGTCCAGGTTCAGGATACAAGCAGAACTAACGTTTATTCACACACATGGCTTTTTATGCAGGTCCCCATGCAAGGGGACATCCCACAGGGAGGAGTAACATTTATCCAATCCCGAACAGTAAAAATATAAAACACACCCAATACAAACAGGCAGTTCCCTCCCCTAGTCCTGGAGATAATCAGGTCTGATATAGTAACAACCTAATTATCTCCAGGCTGAAAATTCACTATTTTCCCCAATTTCTGGAACACCCCTTTATACCTGGGGTATCCCCACAAATACTATATCCCCTGATAGCCCCGATCCGGGTGACCAACATATCCAAATTTCACCCGGATCGGTTCAGGGGTTCGCAAAAAGTATGGAAGTCCTTTGTGACCGGTCCACTGGGGGCGGACTGCCCAAAATAGTTCCAGAGGTTCGTGTGGTTTTGCCGGTCACTTCAGAAAAAGGGAAGAAATGCATAAAAGTACCGAATGAATTCCCCTGGCTCCTAGCAGCGATTGTTCCCCTCATTCGTGTGCATATTTGTACCGAATAGCGCTCTCCTAGCTAATCGGTATCACTAGTTCCAGCGTTCGCATGATGGAGACCGGTGATTGGGAAGTCGAGTGTCCGATTTTAGTTCCAGACACTCGACGACCAAGTCCCGCTGCCTTTGTTTGGCGAAAAAAAGATGGCCGCGGTTTTCTCTGCCACGTGGCGTTCGACAGTACGGACGCTGACCGCACACATAGAGGGTGAAAGTGATGCCGGCTTTGAAGTTAAGTGAGCCAGGGGTGGTCTCTGTTCGGCAGTCCCATCTGCCGAATGAAAAGTACACAAAAAAGCAAGAACTATGCAACAAAATATCGAATAATATAGTCATTTCTTCACAATACATAAATGAATACTAAATATACAAATAAATATTAAATCAGTAAATCAATTGGATAATAAACATGTTAAAGTGCATATATCAGTACACCAATCAATTAACCACTATAGACAACCATCCATAAAAAAGCCACCAATGTACAAATACATAAATGGCAGTGCATTCTAAATGATGAATGCAAAAAATGAGAGAAAGGGAAGGAAAAATGAATTAATACATACAAAATTTAGGCAACAAATCCAGTGTTCTAAAATTATGTTAAATTAGACCTTGTAGGTCTATTTCAGCATTAAGGCCATGATGTAATGTTTTTAAAGTATATATCCAGAATGCTTCTTGGCGGATTAATTCTTGAAGTTTGTCTCCTCCTCTATACCCTAATATAATATGTTCTATGCCAAAAGCTTGGAAATTTTCCCAACAGAAAAGGGGACATATACTGCAATGTTTAGGAACACTATGATCAAGTTTACCTTTTTTAATATTGTTAAAATGTTCTAAGAGCCACATATTGGGCTCCACACCCACATTGGAGTAAATAAACCACAAAGGTAGTAGAACACTGGATATGTTTTTTAATTAAGTATGTTTTTTTTTGTTTGAGTACTAACAAAGCTAGTTATTTTTCTTTTTTGGTATTTACACGTGGAACAATGTCCACAACAATAAAAACCTTTTAAAGGTTGAAGAAAAAACCAGGTCAGGGGCAGTATTACACAATCTGTATACGTATAAAAAAATATAAAAAGTAATCTGCAAAGTACAAAATGTTTGTGTCATATGTCGTGCTAGAAAGGCTTATTCGTGCCTTTTCTGCCGGGGTGTTCGGTAGATTTTATCTACCGAACAAACTAACGAATGCGGGACCAGCTGGGAGCTGGAGTGTGCCGCCAATTGACCACCCTGAAGCTGCGGTTAACCGCAGCTTAATTGACGAAGGCAGGGTGGTCTTTGTTCGTCGACCGAACACGTGGCAGCGCCCATTTTACAAGTACCGTACAGCCAGCGGTGTTCGGCACCTAACTTATGGAACTGTAAACGGACACTTATTTGCACGAACACCGCTGAATTATCTCCAGGCAGAAAAACACACATTTATTATAAAGTACCATAAGCAGGGCCGGATTAACATAGGGGCTGATGGAGCTGCAGCTCCAGGCCCAGGCCCGTGGAATAGGCCGATTTAAAAAAAAAAATATATATATATATATTTTTTTTTTTTTTTACACACTGCTCTTAGGTTTGCCACCTGACTGGTATTTTACTGGTACAACCGGTGTTTGAGGCTGCCTGGCCGTGCCGGTATTGCAGTAATACCTGCAATACAAACGCAGGTATTTTTCTCAGAATAAATGGAGATTACTCTGCAATACCAGCACCAGCCAGTAGGGGTCACTCTGTGTGGAGAGAAAGATAAATTGAATCAATGCATCTCTATGAGGAAAGTTCAGTGTCTGCATGCAGAGGGTGGAGACACTGAATGGCAGTGATGCACACTAGACAGTACTGCCCCAGGAGGCACCTCTAGCAGCCATCTAAGGAGCGGCCAGTGGAGTTATTTTCTCTGAAAAGACAGTGTTTTCTGCAAAAAGCCTGAATGGAATGATTCTACTTACCAGAACAAATACAATAAGCTGTAGTTGTTCTAGTGACTATAGTGTCCCTTTAAGTTTGGAAGCTTAAGAGGGATGTATGGGAACAAAACTTGTGTGGACTGGCTGACAATAAAATTAGTTTAGGTAATGCAGACGTTGGTCTCTCTAACACTGTGGCATGCCCCCTTTCTTCTATACTCACTACATACACCTTTTCTCTGTCTCAGACTATATACCAGGAACTTATGCCTGCTAGTAAGAAGGTAAGGATTTATGTCAAGCTCGGGGTGCTGCCTGCATAGTATGGCCTTAGTTGGATAGCCTGCAGGATTGGCAAGCAGCCTGACATGCATTCATGCCAGGCTGACCTTCCAATTCTTTGGCACACCCTTTTACCCCACCCATTGACTTCCTGCTTCACTGGACACTGCTGTTGGGGGTTATGGATTTACTTGAAAGATGAAAGCATAAGTTAGAGAGAGATTAGCATAGAGTATGTGTTTTCTTATAGCTGCATCCTATGAGGTTCCCTCCAGCACCATCTCCATCAGATACATGACGCTTGGGAGGTATGACTGTTTTAGTGTTTTCGGTCGATAAGATTCCGTAATTAGGCCCATCATAATTGTCAGCACCAGGCCCACTGTGCTCTTAATCCGGCCCTGACCATAAGTACCCCAAAACACAACATATCCCCATAAATGTTACATCCCCTGATAGCCCTGATCATCTGGGTGAATCACCCAGATCAGATAAGGGGATCAGAAATTTTATGGAAGTCATATTTTTGCCCAGTCTCGGGCATGGTTTCAGAGAATCGTGGCTAAGTGGCGCTGGAGAACCGACCGGGAACCACGAGGTTTTCATGTTGAAAATAGTTCCAGGGCATTCGTGGCTAAGTCCCCCCTGAAGTCTATTCGCGTTTTTTGTCCATGTGAACAAGATGGCCGCCACCTCGTGGTCGTCTATAGGAATTGCAGCCACCCAGGCGAACACTTAGACCACAAAGGTGGAAATTGCAACCATGTATCAATTAAGCTTAATAAGCTCCAGTGTTGTCTTCGGGTTGGTGCGGCTGTTCAGTAAACGATCCATATAGCCCCAATTGCACGAACAGAGCCTGTTATAAGTCCAAGAGGCACAATTGGTGTTTTAACACAGGGACCATACTCACAGGGTAGGAGGCTGGCAAACAGGCCCCACTAAATGCCGGTGGCGAGGTCATTTTCGCCACACTCATTATGCAAAATGTGAAGTCTACTGTAACCAGAATAAAATAACCAGAATGCAGTGCAGTGACCACATCTGTTCTACCCAGCATACAAAAAATAAGAACAGTCAAGATTTGAAACTTTGAATTTGAACTGTTTATTAGGTAGAAGTAAACAAAAGGCATTTAATGAGTCTGGATTCATGCATGTTTATCCATATACTGATGGATATATTCAGCAGCATCAACTCTTTCCAATACATGACATTTAACTGGAGTATGAGTCTCTTCTTGCATGGGATATAGGGGCTCCTTTCTTGTCAATTCGTTAATAATATTGGACCGCCACTCAGTGACTTTATTTCCAAAGGAACCCACTGCAGAGAGAGTGCGCATTATACAAAATATGCCTAATGTTCTGTTATTTTTCATTCCTTCTTGGTTCATTCAATCTGATTTCTGTCCTCACCCTGGTGAAATACATGACTCCATTGAGGGTAGATAGGCCTTCCTGTGGTTTCCTTTTTAAATGATTCCACGATCTTGCCCATTTGAAAGAAATCCAGCAGCAGAATGTGTGTTTTCTGAGATCCAGATGGGATCCCCCCCCACCCCAAGTCCTATCATTCTATTCAAGAGATGCAGTCATTGGTCCAGAACAGCCAAGTCAGAACAGCCTGCACAATGAGATCACTCAGAGAAAAGCAAATAACCACAACAACTATGCTACCTTTCCCATTATCTTACCCTACTTCTATTGTATCAGTCTGATTTGTACTGCAAAACAAACATAGCTATTTCCTCACTTCCCTTTCCCCAAGACGTAATGTGTACCCTGAAATTTGTGGTTGTTCCATGTAATACTATTCTAATTTGCCAAGTTGTGCAGAGAATTTATTAAAATGTGTTGTTGTTTGTTTGTTAGTTTGTTTAGGGTTTTTTTTTTAGGGGGGGGGGGCTCACATTTAAGAAACACTGGAATGATCTGTTCAATTGTATATCAGCCTCATATTGAAAAAGATATAATATATGGACAAGACTAATATATTTAATGAGCCAGCAATATCTGAAACCCGCAAGTCATTTTTTTTCTCCCTGTGCAGACAAACAGGGATGATTAGATAGATAGATAGATAGATAGATAGATAGATCAAACAAATAAAAGTATACCTTTTTTAAGTATATTTTCATCCTATATATTCAACAAGATAATGGCACAACAAAGCCTGTGCATCCCATTTAGTCAGTCAGGCATTGAATTAGCTAATTACAACCTGCTGACTTGAATACACTGAATATGGTATTCAGAAGTTTTTTTTCCCTTCAATTCATTTATTATTAACCCTCAGAAACATCTGATCTTTTTTTCCCTGAGGGGACGAAGTAATAATTGGTCTCTTGAACACTAAATTTTCCAGCTAATCTTCAATGTAGACAATCAAGTATCACCAGCTGTCACAGTTTGTATCTATGCATATACAACATGATGCATTATAGTTTCCCTTATTCACCATACTCTTCTAGTGTAGGCCCACTTTATTTATTGGCCTACAGCATATGTCGGTTTCGGCACACCTCAACTGACTTTTTCCTATCACAGGTTTGCTAACAACAATCTTACTTCATATCATAATCAATGTTGCCCCGAACACAAATATATATATATATATATATATAACAATCAATGAAGGGAGCACTCCAGGTCTTCAGTTTAGTGGAAAAAATATATTTACTGTATCAAAACATGGTACAGGTTCTGTGCAAAACGAAATCAACGTTTCAACCCTGCTGGGGTCTTTTTCAAGATCACAGTGACATGTGGTTATGGTGCAGAATATATACATACAAACAATAGTGCTTACCAATCAGAAGATCGGAGACCCGATCAGCTACAGGACCCGGAAGTGAAGACACCACGTGGGCTACGTCTAACATGTGATTAGGTTGCCGTGCAACCTACCAGAGCGTGGTAATCTATATATATATATATATATATAGTAGATACTAATAATGATATATAGCAATCAAAAATGAGCAGTGTATAGAGCGAATTATAATAGGTAAGTATGCAAAATAAAAAAATATAAGTGAGCGCACCAAAATAATAATAATAATTTAATACCCATAAAAACAGGAACGGTGGCAAAAAATATCAAAATTAATAAGATTATCCCAGGCTTGTAAAAGACAATAAAAACAATGCATCTGAAAGACAGAGTAATATAATAATGTATCTGTGTCAAACTACACAACCCTATTTTAAAGCCAGACTCACGATTCCTACAATGCTCAAAATGTAGCAGCTACACAGATCGATGAATATGGTGAAATTGTGAGTGAGCAAATGATCTCAATGAAATAAATAAGTCAAAGAATAAAATATAAGAACCAAAGGGCGTATGCACACAGTACTCTTGACACCCTCCGTGGTGGGCTCCACAAGCAACTCCGGAGCAATGCACTGTTTATACGGTCCATATGTCCTGGGATGAAAGGAAAACCAAAGGAAGTAGGTGGACAGAGCTCTACCCTCAGCTCTCGAGATTGGACTGCCAGGGAAGCTACCACTGCCAAAACCTCCTATAGTAGGAGGGAGCTCGTGGAAAAAAGCGAATACCCCTGCTGAACAATGCCGAGCTGGGGGAGCACACCAATCTGGACACCAATGGTATATCACATTACCAAGCCGCGGCCGGTAATTTAAAAAAAGGCCGCGGCACACATAAAGCAACAGTTCCTGTTGACAGTGAAGGACCAAAGTGTAGACTTTAAATATATATATATGTATATATGTGTATTTAAATTCTACATGTATATTTATGTAGTCTCTTTACATAATTAAGCACGTTTATTAATTGCAATTTGAGAGACCAGCCTAACAACCCAGGGAGAAAGTACAGAGAATGTAATTTGCAAGCCATATATTTAGCCCTGTAGCTTTCCAAAACACCATAAAATCTGGATATGGGAGTACTGTTGTATTGTGAGACATTACTGAACACAAATGTGAGTGTAAATCGGGCAAATTTCAATGTATATAAACTGAAAAAGAGAATGTGCTATATTTGACTCTGCACGTTTCCAAAATTTGCATCTGGATAAATTTAAAGGAGGGTGCAAATATATTTTGGTCATTGTTGATCATTTCATAAGATTTGCACAAGCATATGATGCCACATCAAAATCTGCTAAAAGAGTTGATTATCGTATATTCAATCACTATGCACTGAATTTTTACCCCAAAGAATTCATTATGATCAAGGAGCAGAATTTTAAAACCAACTATTCACCCAGTTAGAAAACAGTTGTGGGATTTTTGGATCAAGAACCACACCATACCAGCTCCAAGAAAATGGACAAATTGAATGTTTCAACCAAACTTTACTCCAGATGTTAAAGACTTTGACTAAGCAACAGAAAACCAATTGGAAAAAATCGCTGAATAAACTGTAACTACAACAGCACACGATGTGAGGTGACAGGATTTTCACCTTTTTACCTATTGTTTGGAAGATAACCAATGTTATCTGTTGACCTGCTGTTTAATTTGACTCTAGAGACACGCACCATTGATCATAAGGAGCATGTAAAGAGATGGAGGCAAAAAATGCAGGAAGTGTATGAAATAACCAGAGAGATTGCTGAGAAGATAGCCGAGAGGAATCAGAAAAACTATGATCAAAAAGTAAGGAGCTCCATGTTGCATCCAGGAGTCCTTGTGCGAAACTTAACACCCAGAGGCGAAACAGGGAAGCTTTGCAATCACTGGCAAGAGAGTGTAAATACTGTAGTACGTCAAGTTGGAGACGATAGCCCAATGTATAGAGTGAAACCAGAACAAGGGAGACGTAGATCCAGAGTTCTGCATCGCAATCTTTTGTTGCCTTGTGACTTTCTGCCATTGAAAGTTGAACTAAAGACAGGGTCAGGATCAAAGAGGAAAGTGAGCAAACAAACAATTGTGGACAAAAATGATTAAAGTCCTGAGGAATAAGAGGATGAAGACTATGTTTACTACTACTTACCTGTTATCAAACCTCAGCAACCTGTGGAAGAAAGCAGTGAGTTGTAACATACATACTTACCAAATGTCCACCTCTGTGACCCTGTAAATGAAGAAAATGAATTGGGTGAAGATATAATGACTAATAAATGAGAGCCTAAAATTCAAATGGAAGAGAACCTGCAGAAGTACCTGATGGTATTGCAGATGCACACATAATCCCTGATGATGAAAGAACCAGTGATTCTGAACAGGGGTACAGATGGCCTAGAAGAGAAAGAAGACCTCCAAATACATTTAACTATGACTACATGGGTACTCCAGCATGCCACAGTTTAGAGCACGTGAACTTAAAGAACCACTCCACACCACCAAAAACACTTCAGCTTGCTGAAGAGCTTTATGGGTGAAGAGTAGCATTGTTTAACCCTAGGTTATAAAAGTGCTGATTTCTATGATGTCAATAAAACAGCAAGGGAGGATTCCTTCCTACTTCTACTTGAGCATGCCTGCCTCCCCACTCACCAGCTCCTCAGCTCCAGACCTCAGAACAGACGTGTGTGTGCCGATACGTGCACTTGTAGCTGTGTTCTCAATAAGAAGCCTCTGATTGGTTACTTTTCTGTGAAGAGACTGCAAGTCTCTTCCGGGAAAAAAAGGGGAGGGCTTGCTAAGGCTGCAGTTAAAATACCTTTTGTAACGGATCGACGGGCACCCCGACTGGGTACCTCCGTTGAAGGATGCTCCTAGCACTTCCTGAGGACTCCAAGCACTGCAGCAGACACCACAACCACCGAACCGGAGAAACGTATAAATTCTCTCAAGCATATGAATGCTGTATACAGCCGAATAGGACAAACCATGCGAATAGGTTTACACTCCTAGCAGTCAAACTGGAACAGCATACAATAAATCCTCCCCCAATAATGAGACGACACTTCACTTTGAGGGTTAAGCAGGAACTGCAGATTTATTCACACAACCTCCTTTTAAGACATTCTCCCATGCAAGGGAGGGATCCACAATAATTAGTACCACAGCCAATAATGTACCAGTTACCTCCCACACATCTCCTCCTCTTAGTGTGACACATAATCCCATTATTCCAGACACAAATTCCCTGGGTTTCTGGATGTACCCCTAAACATAGGGTTACCCCTTTACATGTTACATCCCCTGGTAGCCCTGATCTGGGTGAGACACATATCCAAAAATCACCCAGATCGGACCAGGGGTTCGGGAAATATGGAGGGTTCAAGTTTTGACCGACCACATGGCAAAAGTATCCGAAAATAGTTCCATGTATTTTGGCCCTGCAGTCGGTCACAGAAAAGGGAATGAAAACACACGAATTGCCTGGGTTATGGAGCCTGGGGAGGATTCGAATGAATCCCCTTGTTCGTGGGTTCTTTCTACCGAACGGCGGGCCATTCGGTAGTTTCTACATGAATTGCTGGAAGTCTGGAGGTCTCAGCGGTGTTTGCCTATTCGAGTGTCCGATTTTAGTTCCAGACACTCGACTGCAAAACACCGCTGTTCGGGAGTTTAAGATGGCCGCCGCCACGTGTTTGTTTCCCGAATGGCGGCCACCCAGAGGACGAAGAACACATTACATAAATGGCCAATTACCCGTTTGCAACATTGTTGCAAACGGTAATTGGAGGCACACTTATTCCTGGGTGGTCTGGTTGTTCGGTAGTTTCACTCAATATAATGAATGGAGTGATTCTACCGAACAATCAGTGGAATTCTGCATACACATATACAATTTACCGAACACATAATAACATACATAATATTTAGGACAGCCTGAATGCAATCTGCTACACAGTCTTAAAGGGGCATTGTTCCTAAAAGTCATAATATGTCCACGGATGGCCCTTAAAGGGCCAGTAGCAGCAATATAAAATACCACATGCCCAGATATTGCATTCAAAAGTACAACTTTACCAGGGGCCATAGTCAGCAGGTAGGAGGTGGGCAGCCAGGCCTCTCCAGTGGCGAGGCAGGTTCCGCCACACCTTTTATCTCCAATCTGAGGGGACCTAAATAGGTAGTTCAATACTATCCTGTCTCTCTTGGAGTCCCCCAAGGCTCTGTCCTTGGTCCCCTTCTATTCTCTCTTTATACTGCCTCTCTTGGCAAACTTATTGCCTCATTTGGATTCCAATACCACTTGTACGCTGATGACACCCAGATATACCTCTCCTCCCCGGACCTCTCCCCTGCTGTCCTGCAACGTGTCACTGCTTGCCTTTCTTCAATCTCTGATTGGATGTCCTCCTGCTTTTTGAAACTCAATCTCTCTAAAACTGAACTTCTTGTCTTTCCTCCTACCAATAATGATACTCCTCTCTCACTCTCCCTTCAAGTTGGTGGTACCCACAATAGCCCATCCTTGCAAGTGCACAGTTATACTTGATTCTGGCCTCACCTTTGAGCCTCACATCCAGTCTGCATCCTCCCCTTTCTTACAAAAGATGCTACAAGCTAAGGTCTAGTAATCTCTTGCATGGATTATTGTAACTTATTGGTCTTCCCAGAAGCCGCATTGCCCCGCTACAGTCTGTAATGAATGATGCAGCTAGACTGATTTTCCTCTCCTGTCTCATTTCTCACACCTCTCCCCTCTGCCAGTCCTTACATTGGCTTCCTGTATCCTATAGGAGTGAATTCAAGGTACAAATCCACACCTATAAAGCACTCACCAATTCTAGCCCCTCCTATGTCTCTTCACTGATTCATACCCCTTCTCGGTCTCTCCGCTCTGCCCATGACCTTCTTCTGTCTGGTGCTTGCACCCATACGGCCAACTCACGCTTGCAGGATGTGACAAAACACCCCTATTTTGCATGTACCAGTGCTCTTTTCGTATTCTGTTCGATTATTTGGCACTATTTCTTTCCTTATTTCATTTGCCAACCTAATCACCAAACACTGACCACCTCCTGGCTCGTTAACTTGAAACAAACCACAATAATGCAGGTTCTCTTTGTGTGGCCACCGTTCGTATAGTCGAACGCCACGCGGTGGAGAAAACGGCGGCCATCTTGTTGCACGAACGCAGGCAGCGGGACTTGGTCATCGAGTGCCTGGAACTCTGAGGCGGCCACTCGACAACCCGAACACCGGTCAAAACACACGAACATCTGCTTCTGGCTGCTAATAGAACCTGGTTCGACGGTTTGTTTGACTGAAACTATCGAACCAGTACTGTAATATGAGCCAGGGGATTCATTCACCTTTTTGCCAATTTCACTTCTTTCCATTTGGATGAAAATGCACTAACTAGACTGACTCCTATAACTAAATTTATGAAACTATTTCTGGACAGACTTATTCAGAGCGGTCGGTTAAATACTTTAGCCCCATGGCGATTCGACTGTGTTTGTGGGATCTGAGCGCTTTTTGTATATATTGAGCACTCAGATCCAAGCTATGTGGGGATATGTCGACTGTGGAGGTTCAGTTATGTGAAAGATGATTTTATGTATTTTTAAGTGTTTTGTGAATTTTCTAATTTTTAAATATTTTCTGTACTTGGAGATAATTAAGTTTACTACGGCCACTTAACCCAATTATACTGTTTATGTGGGAGTGTTTTTCATTGTTACTGTATGTTGATTGATTACTGTATAGAATGTAAGCTCGATTGAGCAGGGTCCTCTGCAACCTACTGTTCCCGTAAGTTTATTTGTAATTGTCCTATTTATAGTTAAATCCCCCTCTCATAATATTGTAAAGGGCTACAGAATCTGTTGGCGCTATATAAATGGCAATAATAATAATAATAATACTGTAATCATGTCCCTGTTCCCCACAAGGTCCCTGTGGGAGTATACCCTGCTGGGGAACTTGCATAAAAAGCCAAGCTGTGGCCACCAATAAACAGATCGTTTTACCCCTTCATGAAGTCTTGGCTCATGTTTAAGGGATTGGGAGCTATAATTCACTACACCTTTTGCTACACTTGGATTTCGGGAGATTCTGCATGGATATACTCAGCTAGAGTATAGGGGATCCGTAACACAGGTCTTCTCTCGGGCGGCTCCTTTCCTTTGGAATAGCCTGCCACCATCAGGCTCTCCCCTAGTCTTCAATCATTTAAAAGTGCCTCAAAACCCATCTCTTTAGGAAAGCTTATGGCCTCCCAGAGTAACCTCTACCTCACATACCTGTACCCTTGCTCTCTCCTAAAGGGCAGCACTATATTCTCTCCTCCAGCCCTGCTTCACTCCACCTTGTTTGATTTCTACCTCATGTCCTGTTGTGTTGTATGCCCCACCTCCTCTGACAATTAAAATGTTGTTTTTTACGATTATTTGCTTTTTTAACATGAACAGCACTGTTTCTGAATAATGCAAATTTTTTGACTAAAATTTTATATTTTTATTTGAATATTTATTTTACATCATTGCAGAATTACTTTAAATATGTATTTTTTCAATATTTAAATGCAGGGGGTTGCTTTAAAAAAATATATATTTAATGTGTGAAAAAAAAAAATCATTGAAGAAATGCCTGCACTTGGTATTATTTGTATGACAAAATTTTAAATGATATTGTAATGAGATCCATAAAAGTCAGTGCAAGCTTAGACATTCATGAATTGTTAATGTTTCTCACAATGTATATGGGTATCAGTTTCCAAACAAGCAAATAATGAGCTGTGCACACATTTATGGGCATCCGACTGTCTGCCTTTGATCAGACACAGGTGCATAACAAACCTTATACTTATGTGTTGATATACACTAACAGTGTTTTCAGGATGATTATATCTCATTACATCCTAGTTAATTATTGTACATGATTAATTAAAATAGAACAGCATCTACTGTTGTACTTCCCAGATGTCACAATCTTGGATTACTTGTGTTACCAATACTGAAAAGTTGCTAAAAGGCTGGTCTGCCATATCAGTGAGAAACACAAGAAAGATCATTTAGATAATATTTTTGTATTCTCTTCCTTTTACAATTCCTTAGTCTATGTGCCCTTGTACAGCTGTCAGTGTAGAAGCCAGCACAGTGATCACATTACATGTAGTCCCTGTAATTCACACTACCGTTATAGGGGATCTTTTGTGATGTAGTAACTTGCACATGAGTGAACAAAAGCATATTTTCAATGTG
Source organism: Pelobates fuscus (assembly GCF_036172605.1). Classification (NCBI taxonomy): domain Eukaryota; kingdom Metazoa; phylum Chordata; class Amphibia; order Anura; family Pelobatidae; genus Pelobates; species Pelobates fuscus. The sequence goes on from NC_086318.1 coordinate 261,933,563, forward strand.
TAAGTAAACAGTGATACAAAGACATACCATGGATCTAGCAAATTCAAAGCTACACTTTGTATGAAATATTAATATTAGTTTATCAAGGGCTTCACTGCTGGTCATGCTTTTAGAAAACCTCACAATGGATTCCAACGTGTACTTGATTTAGCAACCAAAAAAACAATTAGGAATTTTCTTTAGAGTGACATGAAAGGCACCCAGTTCACTTAATTTCAATGAAGTGATCTGGGTGCAGTAACTCTACCTGTTCAAGCCTGAAATGAGCAGCATTGCTGTTCTTCCTGAAAGCCACTAGTGGTGCTTCAACTCCACTGATTGAGAGAACAAATGCTGCTCCTAGAGATGGGATGGGACACCTAGATAGGTATTACTTTAGGAATACATGTTTATATTCCTAATGCTATAGAGTTCCTTTAAGCATTAATTGTGTGATGGACGAGAAGCTAATAGTCCGAGCTGTTTCTGCCCATATGCCTCTCCATCTACAATCCATTATGTATAGGATGGTGGGTTTATTGTTTAAATTTATATATATATATATATATATATATATATATACACACACACACACACACACATATATATATATATATATATATATATATATATACACATATACAGACATCCCCACATGCAAAAGCTGATTTCAGGGAGGTGGCTTCACTAGCAACTGCACCCCCACTCGCATGCACACGCCCTCACACGCGCCCCAAAACATACACATATACACAGCCACCAGACATGTATGGACAAGGACATGATATTTTAGTATGACAGAACACAACTATTTACATATTACAATTATTTACACACACTATTAACACACAGACCCATGCACACACCTTGACACACATATGCAGACACTAGAGCCGGACTGGAAATTTTTTTTAGCCCAGGCATTTTTTTTATCACAGTGGCCCACTGAAAAGGGTGCAGGGCCAGATAGACTGTGTTTTGTCATCCCCAATGACAAGCATGCCCCATCTGAAATTGAGCATGTTAGTTCAATTCTCTTCCAGGGTAGACCATGCGCAGAGCTCTGCTGAAGAACTCTAGCATGAGAAAAAGGCCCTATAGTTGTTCTGCACAGAGCAAGCTAATTTTATAACATGACAGGAGGCTTCATATTTGCTTAAGTCTCTCTTTGCTAGAACTCCACAGCAGCACATTAACGTGGAGAGAAAACAGCCAATCAAAAAAAAATAAAGTGCAATAAAAGTCTCCTCCCAACCAACTAACTAACCAACTAATTCCTCTTTCTTTGCTGGTCCACATCAAGCACAGGTTAGAGCACCACTGCCACCTATTCTTAGTGGGTGGCTCTGGGATTTATCTGTTGCAAGGACAATGCGGGAGACAGCCATTTAGTCACCTCCCCGATCTCCCGACCGCCAGGGCTGCAGAGTACGTCTTTTGGGGCCCCACATTTGGAGTCCAGCGGCTCGCTGGCCTCGCACCACCGCGTGGGACTCGTTGTTCGGCCCTCTCTCTCGCTCGTTGCCGCTCACCTCCCGTTACTGTGCCGCAAAAAATCTACCAGAATCGCGGCCTGCGGGCAATGGGGATGGAGAGGGGAGTGCGGGCCTACCATGTGGGAGCGGCAGCTCCCAGTCTCTTGGTGATAAACCCCCACGACCCAGGACCTTTCCCCACCCGGAGGCTTCTACTATTTCAGGTACTGGGGGGGGTTTAGGTACCTACAGTCACTGCTGTTTTGCTAACTACTGTACTAAAGGGGTCTATAGCTGTACCCTGTGGCACCAAACTTACACTCACGAAGGAGGCTCCATTCAGCTTTATATCCTGCAATCCTAACACTGAGGCCTATCCTTGCCTTTGATTAACCCTACAGTACCTATTACTACACTGATTTGCACCTCAGTGCTGTCCATCTTAGGGGTTTGACCTGTCCTTAACTGTGCCCATTATTGGCCTGCTCTGCTGTGCCCCCTTGATTGGCCTGCTTTGTCTCTGCCCACTTGATTGGCCTGCTTTGTCTGTGCCCCTTGATTTGACCTGCGCTGTCTGTGCCATTGCCACTGGTAGACACCGGTCTGGCTATTCACATACATACACATGTACTTTGCATGTGCAACCCATCTTGCCTATGCCACAGTATTGGGGGGCCACAGTTATTCTGCTTGTGACACTTGTCCTGTGTTTTACCCTAGGTGTCACACTGCAAGCAGTCTTCCTGCTATTGAGCCGTCGACCCAAGAACAAAGCTTACAGGCCATGATTAATTCAGCGGTGTCCACCTCTGTGGAAAAAGCCCTGGCCAGGGCCCTCCCACAAACCCTGCAGGATCTGGGCTCTAAAGAGATCCCCCAGTCGGCAGAAGACACGGCTGAGTGAGACTCTCCCAGGAGAGATCAGGAAAGATTGCTCAAACGCTATTGGAAGGGTGAAGACCCTGAGCCATGCTCCCAGACGGGCAAGGCTCCAGCGAAGCGACAGGGACCAGTGCTCTCAGACTTGCCTACCTGGCACAGGCGCCTCTCCAACAAGGGGAGGAGGACGAATGGCGGTCGACGATCTCGGCTGCTCACGTACCACTCCGAGGTTTCCCCATGGGTCAGGACCTGTTGGTTTGCAGACTTCTTCCGGGGCAAAAGACTATCACGGCCACCAATGCTTAAGTACTCCTCCCTCTGTGACATGCACACGGTCTTGTCGTTCCTCCAGGACTGGCCTTATAATCAGGACCTTTCCCTCCGACAGCTTTTGGCAAAATTCTTCTATCTGTATTTCCACAACTCACCTAAACTCTGCGTAGTGGCGGCTCTGTCTCGTTATGTGGCGCTTACTTCCCCACTTCGCCCTTCCTGTTCCGGACAATTATTGCTCTCCTATGTAAGACCTCACAAGCCGGTCTCTTCTCTCACCCTGGCGCGATGGATTAGATGGTTATTATCTTTGACGGGTGTGGATTCGACCTTTGAAACGCATACGGTTAGGAGCGCGGTGGCGTCTGGCGCTTTCCTCGTGGGCGCTTCCCTTCAGGACATCCTGCGCTCGGCAGACTGGTCCCAGGAAGACACCTTTCGGTGATTAATTTTCAGGCCACCGGATCATGCTTCTTTTCCCTTGTTGACTGAGCATTAAAACAGCAAATATGAAGCCTCCTGTCATGTTATAAAATTGTAGATTATACTAGCTTTAGTGTAACTATAATCTTAATTTTATTAATGACAGGTGGCAAGTATTTCCCTCCGAGTTTCACCCTACCCCTTTTTCTTTTTGTCTATGGATTTGACAAAATTTTCTTTTTGTCAATGGAGTTGCATTTGGTTGATAGATTGTTCTACAGGCCTCCGCTTAGGTATGTCACATGTTTGTTTCCTTTTGCTGGGAAGTTTGGGGTGAGTTTTCTTCATGTTTTTCAAAGTACATTTCAAGTACATTTCATGTTCATCTTTTGATTCTGCTTATCTCGTTTCATTTTAATGGTCCATCTACGGATGCACGTTCAAGTTCTTCTTCTGGGTGAACGTCGTCGGTTGGACTCGTTTGATTCCTACTACTACAATTATATTTATATGATTGTTTCTGTTCTTTGTTTTTGTCGCAGCCTGAAAGAGAAAGTAGTTGGTTGCTAGGAGACTTTTATTGTACTTTATTTTTTTCTGATTGGTTGTTTTCTCTCTATGTTAATGTGCTGCTGTGGAGTTCTAATAAAGAGAGCCTCATGTCATTAATAACATTAAGATTATAGTTAAACTAAAGCTAGTATAATCTACAATGTAATAACATGCTTGCGTTGTGTTTGCTTGAAATTTGTCTTTGGTGTCTCCATAAATGGGATACCAGGAGACAAAAATGCCAGGAAAGAGTACTGTGCATGTGTTTGGAGCCTGCTTTTGGGATTGCATGTGTGTAGAGTGAGCTGATTGTGGTGTGGTTTTGTGTTATTAGGTTGGTTTTAGTTGTGTTGTGTTTGTGGTGTAATGTAATGTATGAGTGTCTTGGTGTTGTAGAGAGTGTGTGTATAGGGGGCATAGTGTGTATAGGGGATGTAGCGAGTGTGTGCATACAGACTGTAGTGTGTGTGTGTATAGGTGATGTAGTGTGTGTAGGGGTAAGGGATCTAGTGTGTGTCTGGAATGTAATGTGTTTAGAGGTGCAGTGTGTAAGAGGTTCTGTAGTATATATATATATATATGTGTGTGTTTGGAAGTATTGTGTGTGTGAGGAAATGAGGGTGTAGTGTGTATGTGTGTATGTGGGTATGTGTGAGAGTGATGTGTGTGTGTTAGGGTGCTGTGAGGGTAATGTGTGTGAGGGTGCTGTGTGTGTGCTGTGCATGTGCGGGTGCAGTATGTGTGTGTTAGGGTGTTGTGTGTATGAGGGTGCTGTGTGTGTGAGGAGTGCAGTGTGTGTGCGGGTGCTTTCAGATCAGGTTAATGAGGGATGAGGGGGAGACTGCCTACAGGAAGGTAAAGTAGAAGAAGCAGAAAGGTTTTGCAAGGGGCTGGGGGGGTCAGCAAGGAATAGGAAGGGGCAGCAAGAAGCAGGAATGGGTAGGAAAGGTTTGCAAGGAGCAGTAGGGTAAAGTAGAAGGAGCAAGAAGGGGCAGCAAGCAGCAGGTAGGGTAAGCAAGGAGCAGGAAGGGTCAGCAAGGAGCAGGAAGGAAGGGGCAGCTAGAAGCAGGAATGGTCAGCAAAGAGCAGGAGGGGTCAGCAAGGATTAGGGAGCATCTGCAAGGGGCAGGAGGGGTCAGCAAGGAGTAGGAAGGGGCATCAAAAAGCAGGAAGGGGGTAGGAAGGGTCTGTAAGGAGCGAGAGGGGTCAGCAAGGAGTAGGAAGAGGCAGCAAGGAGTAGGAAGGGTTTGCAAGGAGCAGGAAGGGTCTACAAGGAGAAAGAAGGGGCAGCAAGGATAAAGAAGGGGCAGCAAGGAACAGAAAGGGGCAGAAATAATCAGAAGGAGCACAAAGGTAAAGTAGGAGGAGGAACAGAAAGGGTCTACAAGGGACAGAAAGGGTCTAAATGGAACAGAAAGGGTCGGCAAGAAGCTGGAAGGGGCAGCAAGAAGCAGGAAGGGTCTGCAATGAGCAGAAAGGTGTAGGAAGGGAAGAGAAGCACAACAAAAAGGAGCATAAAGAATCAGGAGGAGCACAAAGGTAAAGTGGGAGAAGGAGCAAAAAAGAACAGCAAGGAGCAGGAAGGTAAAGTAAGAGAAGGAGTAGAAAGGAGAAGGAACAGAAATGAGCAGAAAGAATCAGGAGAACAAAGGTTACATAGTTACATAGTTACAAAGCTGAAAAGAGACTTGCATCCATCAAGTTCAGCCTTCCTCACATATGTTTTTGCTGTTGATCCAAAAGAAGGGGAAAAAAACAGTCTGTAGCACTTCCAATTTTGCAACAAACAAAGAAAATTCCTTCTTGACCCCAAAATATCAGTCAGATGTCTCCTTGGATCAAGCAGGTAAAGTAGGAGAAAGAGTAGAAAGGAGAAGGAACAGAAAGAAACATCAAGTAGCAGTGAGGGTCAGCACTGATCTGGAAGCAGCAGAATGAGCAGAAAGGAACAGAAATGAGCATGAAGGGTCTGCAAGGAGAAGGAAGGGTCTGCAAGGAGCAAAAATAGTCAGCAAGGAGCAGAAAGGGGCAGGAAGGGACAGAAGGAGCACAAATGTAAAAGAGCAGAAAGAATCAGAAGAAGCACACGGGTAAAGTAGGAGAAGGAGCAGAAAGTGCCTGCAAGGAGCAGAAAGGGGCAGCAGAAGCAGGAAGGGACAGAAGGAGCACAAAGGTAAAGGGTCAGAAAGAATAAGAAGGTGCACAAAGGTAAAGTAGGAGAAGGAGCAGAAAGGGGCAGCAAGGAGCAGGAAGGGACAGGAGGAGCACAAAGGTAAAGGAGCAGAAAGAATCAGAAGGAGCAGAAAGGAGAAGTAACAGAAATGAGCAGGAAGGAACATCAAGGAGCAGAAAGGAGAAGGAACAGACATGAGCAGGAAGGGAAATCAAGGAGCAGAAAAGGAAATCAAGGAGCAGAAAGGGTCAACAATGATCTGGAATGGGCAGAAGGAGCACAAAGGTAAAGTAGGAAAAGGAACAGAAATGAGCAGGAAGGGGCAGCAAGAAGCAGGAAGAGGCAGGAAGGAGCAGGAAGGGTCTGCAAGAAGCAAGAGGTCACAGCAAGGAGCAGGAAGGGGCAGCATGGAGCAGGAAGGGGCAGAAGGAGCACAATGGTAAAGTAGGAAAAGGAACAGAAATGAGCAGGAAGGGGCAGCAAGAAGCAGGAAGGGGCAGCAAGGAGCAGGATAGGTCTGCAAGGAGCAGGAGGGGCCTGCAATGAGCAGAAAGGGATCAGAAAGAGAAAGGAGCAGAAGGAGCCAAGGAGGAGAGAAGACCGTGTCAGAAGAAAAAGAAGACAGGAAGGGGCAGCAAGAAGCAGGAAGAGGCAGGAAGGAGCAGGAAGGGTCTGCAAGAAGCAGGAGGATGCAGCAAGGAGCAGGAAGGGGCAGCAAGGAACAGGAAAGGGCAGAAGGAGCACAATGGTAAAGTAGGAAAAGGAACAGAAATGAGCAGGAAGGGGCAGCAAGGACCAGGAAGTGGCAGCAAGGAGCAAAAAAGAGCAGGATAGGTCTGCAAGGAGCAGAAAAGGATTAGGATAGGTCTGCAAGGAGCAGAAAAGGATTAGAAAGAGAAAGGAGCAGAAGGAGCCAAGGAGGAGAGAAGACTGTGTCAGAAGAAAAAGAAGACTGTGTCAAATGAAGGAGAAGAAAATGAGATTGGAGCAGGAAGGACAAGTGAAGTGATCCATCCACTTAATTCTGGACACTACATCATAAGGCTTTGGTACCTGGCCTGACAGGGAAACTTTGGACCTTCTCATCTCCCCAGGTAAAAAAAAATATCAGTGTTAATGTGTTCACTTTTATTTACTGAGTGTCAGGAAACACAGAGGGTCACTGGGTATGGGTGCCGCTGATTGGCTAGAGCAGTCAGCTGGCACTCCAAGCCAACCAGTAGCTCTTCATTCATTTTATGAATCGGGAACTAGCAATTGGCTTAAAACGTCAGCTGACCACTCTAGCTGACTCACACCAACGTCAATCTGCACTTCCTGACACTCCGTTTCAAAAGCCGAATACCACTGAGCGACCTGGAGATCTGGAGCTGGAGGAAGTCCTTGGGGTTAAACCATTTGAGAGTGGTTTCACCCCTTAAAGGAAAGAGAGTGCCCAGGGGCCTTTTTGTGCATTTTCATTTAGATGAAGTTGTTATGGTGACCAGAATGTTCCTTTAATTTGATTAAAGGAACTCTATAGGGTCAGGAAAACAAACATGACAGGGTGAGCAAAGGGGTACCAGTGGCAGGGAGAATGTGACAGGAGAGAGGGTGAGTATTACATGGTTTGATGAAGGGGTGTGACAGGGTGAGTGGGGGTAAGTGTGTCAGGGCAATAGTGGCATGGTAGGAGGGACGAGTGTGAAAGAATTGGAGAGGTTAATGTGACAGGGTAAGAGTGGAATAGTTGGGCGGTGAGTATCACAGGGTTGGTGTGAAGGGTGAATGTGGCATGGTTGGAAGAGGGAGTTTGACAGGATTAAGGGTGGTTAATGTGACAGGGTGAGTGTGGCAGAGTGTGAACGAATTAAAGGCATTAATGTGATAGGATAAGCGTGGCAGGATTGGGAGAGAGTGTGACAGAGTGAGAGAAGGTGAATGTGACAGAATTAGGGGGGTAATTTGACAGGGTGATTGTGGCAGGGCAGGTGCAAGTGTTACAGGATTAGGAGTGGTTAATGTGAGTGTAGATTGGTGAAGGGGCTGAAAGTGTGTGGGGGATGACAGAGTGTGAGTGGTGACAATGTGTGGGGAGGCTGACAGTGTGTGAGATTATGGTGACACTACATTGTGGCGGTGACATTGTGTGTGAGGGGTGACCCTGTGTGTGTGTGGGGGGGGGTGACCCTGTGCGGGACAGTGGATGACCCTGTGAGGGACGGGGGTGACACTTTGTGGAAAGGTGGTGGTAGTGTTAGGGATGGAACTGGTAGTGTGCGGAAGGGGAGTGGTAATGTGAGGGAGGGGTGTGGTAGTGTGAGGGAAGTGGCTGTTAGTTTGAGGGAGGTGGGTGGTGGTGTGTGGGAGGGGGTTATCTCTTGAGACACATGGTCTGCAGCTCTGCACACTGCGGCCACGGGCGCTCTCCAACCAGGCAGTCTGGAGGGGCCTCACACTCGGTGGCATACTGAGCAAGCCGCCAGGCCTCCTTCTGGTGTCAGGTCCTTGACCCGACACAGTCTGCCCCAGAGCTGTTTAGGTGGGCGCGAGGCCCCAGACAGCCTTAGGTAGCTGCCTTAAGCGCGTAATTAGAAACCCACCTCTGAAATTAACAGTAGGGAGCTTTAGACTTCTTTCTTTTCTAACACTTGTTCTGTGATGGGATGCAGAATGTATACACACAATACAGGGAGTGCCATCATGATAATACACAGCTGAGATTGCAGAATTCCAACATAACAGTGTCTACCACCACTCTACACAGACAGGGTTGTGCACCCCTCAACATAATAGTGATAATCCCTATAATGCCAGGGCTAACGACCCCAATGTAATTATGGTGGCGATCCTACTCCCAGTCATAGGAAATATTACATCTCTTCGGCACTAACAGCATTAAAGTTCCTGTCCTCCATGCCCCTAACATGAGACTTGGTAATATCTTCTTATATGTCAATGGAAATCTGTATAATTTAATATATAATAGCTTGAGTAAGCAGAACACTAGGTCAAAATGTCCACACAAATGCACTAAGCAATTTCCTGCTTCTTAGGTTCAGCTCTACTGTTCTAAACAAGCAGGAAGTTTTGACTGATACATAGCCAGGAGTGTGTAGCAAGGTTAATTTATAAAAGTGGATACAAATGCAAAAAGATAAGTCCTGCGCTCACTCCCATCACCACTGGGTGGCAGCAATGACTACAGTACACATCAGCCCCAATATATAGTTTTAATTTCTAAAAGTGGTGAATTTCTATTTAATCTGCACTTTTTGTAAGATGAAAGAAAAGAGGACGCACTGTTTACGCATAAAGCACTTTAGTGAGCTAGTGTTTTAGGCTTTTGGAGTGTTCACTTAAGCAATTATGCAAAGTCCAACTGAACTGAGCTTATACGTGAGCCTTTAACCTATTTGTATCGTAATAACATTTTTTAAAATGGGGACGCTCTTTTTTCTGTCTACCCACGCAACTTTCCTGTGAGTGGCTAAGATTCCCCATTCTCATGATTAGTTACACCGCTGGGAGTATGTTAATTTAAATAGTTTCTTTTCGTTTTACACATAATTTTTGCACTTTTAAATTGGTTCATTACATGATGTAAATATCTGTATTGGCAATTAAGAAACGTCAGTCCAATAAGGACGGAACGTAGAGAGCTGGTTACATGGAGTCCAGTAGATGCTATTATGGGCTCATTGTTCTTAATGCTTTTCCAAGTAGTGTGTGTTTCTACATAGTTCAGGATGTATGCCAGGTTGCTGTTGCTGTCTGTGAGTACATGCTCCCTTATGTCAGTGCTATTGTGACCACTCCGTTATGGGTTTAAACCCTGCTGGCAGCAACTAGACCTTTATTTAACCAAAAGATTTTTCGCTAGCTGTGACTTCGTATGTGGAGTGTTCAGCAATATTGTTACTCTTAGGTTTGTCATAGAACTGTCCCAGATAAAGCGTTTTCCCTATATCTGGCATAAAACTCCAGAGTTCTCTTTTTCATCTGAATGTATCTCTACAATATTTGCCCTGAAACTATAACATTCTGAGAGCTCCTTTTTTGTCTTATGTGTGGAAAAAAATGACTGCATTATCAGTAAATATTTTGTAAAGGGCTTGGATTCCAAACATCCATCCCCCGAATCTTTAGAGTTGTATAAGCGTTTCCAAAATCATTCATCCATGCTTCCCCACTTTGCTGGTCATAACACAGTTCCTAACCTGGTGGTGTAGTGAGATCATATTTTTCTTTTCACTTTTTGTGTGATTTAGATAGATGTATGGCCATGCTATCACCAAAGAGATTCTCTGTCTTGCAATGTGCTCACAACATGGATGTGGCAATATGCACTTTGAGCAAAATTATGAATATGACACTGTCAATTAAGGTTCATCAAAATGAGCAGCAGCAATTTGGGTATGCCAAAATGCTGACGTCATTAAAAGCTATATTGCACCATAGCTCTCAGGTACAATAACAGGACATTAAAGTATAATCGCTACACTGCTTTGTGTGTCCCTTTAATGACTGTCCATGTTATTAAAAAGTAATATTAATGCTAATGCTTATGGTAATGATATCTTACTTATTTTAGTGGCATGCTTATTGATTTAACCTGGAATTGCAATGCTAAAAACATGAATAATGATATTGTGCATATAGCCCAGTATACTGGAGAAACAGTAGAGTTGAAGAACTTTTCAGATTTGGCTATTTTGGTCTAAATGTGTAATTGTTCCATAATCATGGATTATTAAATTATCTAGTTTCCCTGTCTCTTTTAGCTGTTTTGCCTAGCTTTTAAGGATTATTTATAAAATAATCTAGTATGCAGGGTAAAGGTTTTTCAGATGTGTGTGATCGTGATACAGATCCTACTAAACTAAGGAATGATGTAACAAAGCTTTTGGGTATTTCCTGTAAACTTGGAGCAATACAAAATATTTTTTCTGGCTTAATTTTTCCTGCAGTCCTTGAGTAAAACATAAGTAGTCTCAACAATTGTACATTGCTACACTTAACTCTTAACTGGTTCATGGAACAAGAGCATCCCCTAGGGGAAAACTAAATAGAAATGACTTTAGAAATATGCTTATTATTAACAAAAGTAATTATGTATATAAGTGCTCAAAATATTTTACAACAGAAACTGTATGAAACTGTATACAGTGCCCTCCACTAATATTGGCACCCTTGGTAAATATGAGCAAAGAAGGCTGTGAAAAAATGAAGATTATGCTAAGTTTAGTAATATTATTAATATGAGTAATGATCTGTCTGCTCCACGTGTGGCGTCTGCATTCTTTCTGTTCGCCTTGCTTGTATTTGTGCCATCTGCATTATCAACATTATCTCCTTCAATGGAGTGTCAAAAGCAACTTCCTCCTGGCTTTCGAGAAAAGTGCCCAAAGTGCCCATAGGCTCCAGAGGCTCAGGTACAGGCTTCTGCACAAAGTAATCAAGCTTGCCTGCTTTTACTGGGTTTTTCTTGGTTTTATGTTGCGGCATCATTATTCATGTAAAACGAAACAGTACTGCAGCAGTACTACCATGCTTTAAGTGAAAACCGCGGACGTAATGCTAGGTTACTTCCACACTACCAGGCTTCTAGGTTATTTCCACACTTCTACACTTCAATAATGCAACGGTGTGTTTGTAAGCTAAATGCTGAAAAAAAACGTGTGTAACTGCGCGTATCTGTGGTAGCTGGGCGGCAGATCAGCGCTACGGTGTTAGGAGCTCAGTCCGGAGCAAGTTCCTATGCGTCCATCTTGTGCAGTAGCCACACCCCCAAAGGCTTGCCTGAAAGAAGCGTTAGAGACAATATCTTTAAAGTTAATATCTACTTGGTAAATTACAGCTAATAAGCTGGAAAAAGAGATTCAAGAGGATGCGTTACCCACGTGGAGACCAAAATGGAAGATTTTTCCACAGCACATAATAATCTGATCGATCAAGTACAAAGACTAGAGCAGAAAATTGAAAAAAATGGAAGCTAAAATGACAGAGTCAGAGGATAGAGCATGGAGGAACAATCTTAGGCTAAGAGGGGTTCCAGAAGGTGTTGGCCAGGAAGAAATGCACACTTATGTACAAGGTTTACTTGGTGCATATATCCCAGAGGAACCAGCGGAGATGCTATTGGTGGATGGAGTACATCGAATTCCCAAACCACGACACCTACCTGATACCACTCCAAGAGATGTAATTCACTGTGTTCATTAGTATCAAAAGAGAGTGCAACCTCACAAAGACTTTTCATCTGTTAAATTTTTTTTTGGATCTCTCAGCTGCAACTGCAACTTTAAAGGATCACAAACATGTTTTCCTGATCCTATGGTGAAAACCCACCATTTAGGTGGTTTGCCACCCCTTAACCCATTAAGAATGGGTTAAATCTCACCTTATTTTCAGCTCTCTACTGGTCCACCGGCATTGACCCTGCCCCCTTGGTGACATCATAAAAATTGCCGATTTTCATTCAATCCAATCCAATGCGCATGCACAATCAGTCTCCCCCGCCATATGACGTCAGCGGGGGAGGATCCTGGGTGGACCCTGGACCAACGCCGAGGGACATCGGCGCTGGACTCCGGTAAGTCACTGAAGGGGTTTAAACCCCGTCAGCAACCTGGGATGGGGGTGGGAGAGGGGACCTGCAGTGCCAGGAAAACTGTTTGTTTTCCTGGCACTGGTGTGTCCCTTTAAGTATAGGGTCTGTATTACTAAAGTAAATTGTTGTGGAAATCCAAACTTTTTCAAGATCATGAAGAGGAATTATAGTTTACCCTATAAAAGCTTTCTCAGCATCCAGAGATAGGAATACACTGGGTGTCTTCAGTCTTCCCTTCCTTCAGGTCATATAAAAGATCTAATAATTTCCGTGTGCCATCTGAGCCCTGCCTTCCTCCCGCAAACACAACTTGATCTTCATGAATCAGTTCTGGTATAATGTTATTGAGTCTCGATGCATATACTTTTGCCAATATCTTCAGATCTTAAAAGTGATATGGGGAGGGGCGAGGCTAACCGTCGAACGGAGTAGTCGCATGCTGTGAACGCTCCGTGCTTCACCAGGCCCAAAGCGACAATTGATCTGATAAAAACCCACGACAAACGTCTGCAATTAGCAGGGATATCTCCCGACGGCTTCATGGCACCATCGAAGCAAACCAAGCTCACCGACTAGGTACGCCAGGGCAAAAAAGACCGTGTGAAGCTGACACAAGATGGCGACGACCACATGAATTAACCGCCATCGCTGGAGTGCCATATAGAATTGGACAGTGAACCGCAGGTGCCAGACAACGTACCGGTCATGAATAAAAGCCTACATTCTATGCTCCAGGACCTGAAGACATCCCTCCGTTCCGACTTCCGCCAACTTACCAGCGAACTGAAGAAAGAAATAGTGGAGGTCGCACCAGCCACTTGGAAACCAAAACAGAGGAGCTATGTGCAGCTCATAATGACGTGGTCAATAAGCTGCAGAGTCTCAAAGAGGAACAAACGGCCCTAAAACACAAACTGGCGGACATAGAAGACCGGTCACGCCGCAACAATTTGAGATTCAGAGGCATCAACGACTCCATTAGCACTAAGGCACTCCCACAATACCTTAAGGCCCTATGTAAAGCCCTGGTCCCGCAAATTGAAGACACGCCCAAAGACACCATACGCCCAAATTGGGCTGACACGCCCAAAGACACCATAGCACGATTCCATCACTAGAGCACCAAAGAGCAACTTCTAAACGCAGCAAGGAAACTTACCAACCTGCCTGATCCTTACCAACGGATCCAAATATACGCTGACCTCTCCGCGGCAACGATGGCGAGAAGGAGGGAATTTGTGGATGTCACCAAGACTCTGCGAAACAACAACATCCCCTACCAGTGGGGGTATCCAACAAAGCTGCTGGTATGGTACTGGGGAAGTTCTGTTCCAATTCTGAAACCGGAGGTGGGCATGGCGAAACTGAAAGAGTGGGGCCTACATCACGCCCAAGGTCAAGCTTTTCCTAAGCGCAACTCCCCGACGAAACTGATGCCGGAGTGGAGAATGGCAGGTGCCAACACAGAGCCGCCTAAATGGGATTAGATTGGGTGTTCGCCTGGGGTCTCCTGACGTCCAAACAATGAGTATCACAACTGTATTGTTATTAACTATGCTTCACTGTGTAACCTTAGAAGGTGTTGGGTGGAGAATACAGACTACAAATGTTAATGGTGTGAATGAGGTGATGGGTTGGCCACAAGGGTAAATTGGTGAGGATTCTGCTTGACCTAAGCAACTAAGCTCCCCAGACCCCCATAATTCGCTAGCACAACATCCAAATTCGAAGGGTGCTATTCTCCAAGACGCAGCGAACCCAGTCTCCCAGGTGCATGCAGTATGAGCGGAGACATGCATGAGCATTGTACCCGTGGGATAGGCGACATAGGGTGTACCTAATACAGCACGTGAGCTGCCAGTGTATCTACTGCACCATTAGCCACAATTCTCACCCACTTTCACACCGAGACTGTTTTGGAAAATGTTATTCAATATTGTTTTATGTTTATGTTGCAAATTGCTAGCTGGGACACGGGGAGCAACACATAACGACAGGGCAGCCTGTGGACGATGGGAAAGGGGGCGACCCCTCAATCTGACAGGAGAGAGCCCCCAGGGGGGATCCCCTGGAATGCAACACCGCCACTGGGCAGACCAGCGACTCTGGACATAGACGCCCATAGACGATCTGACCGCTGGAGAGCCTTGTCAGAGGCCTCCTGGGTATGCTTGCAGGGATAAGGCGTTCTACGCCTTCGCTCCCATCTAAAATCACATTAAGCATGGCCCTCAAGCCATAAGTCCCCACACATCCCGAGGGAAGACAGGCAGCGATACCAGTCCTCTCCCACACGAGCTACATCTGCAGATGGGTAGACAATTACAACAACAACAAATTTTTTTTTATAAAAAAAAAAATTAAGGACATACATGTATGAACAATACTCTGTAAGGTAGTCATTACTCGGTAGCCCGACACACCGAGGGGCCTACAGCTCTTTCACTCAATAGGAATAATTAGCGTCCAAGGACGCAGGAGCCCCCGGCGGCCATGCAGACGCGTTGGGGAGGCGCGGCACCGCAGGGCGCCTCCTAATTCTGGTGGGCACGCTAAACGGCATTAACGTGACGATAGCGTCTCTATATGCACCCAATGACGGACAAGCGACCTTCCTTCGCAAAGCACTCAAAAGGATAGACGCAATGAAACAAGGCCACGTCATGAGAGGCGGGGACTTTAACTGCAGCCTAGACCCCAAGTTGGACATCAAGCATGAACATATCAAAAATCCCACTGCTGCCGCATGTGCAAACAGCAAAACATTGACCACCTTAGCGTTTGAACTAGATCTATATGACACCTGGCGCAACAAATACCCAACAGGCAGAGATTGCACTTACTTTTCACCGACACACTCTACATACTCACGCATTGACCTTGTCATGGTAGACAAACACACCCTTACAAACATAGCAGACATAGATATAGGATTAAGGACATGGTCAGATAACGCCCCAGTCACGGTTACTTTCAATAGCTTATACCCGGCAAGAGGGAGGGGAAAATGGAGACTAAATGAGGAGCGACCACGTCGCACTACAAACGATCCTCAAGACCGTGACCGATTACTTTAGAGAAAACGCGACTGAGGACGTTACCATACAATCCCAATGGGCAGAACACAAAACCGTAATCAGGGGGGTACTGATACAACTTGGGTCCCGCAAAAAGAGGAGACATAATGAAGAAGCTGTTCGCTTAACCCTTGAACTTGCCGAACTAGAAGAGAAAAACAAAATAAACCATCCGCTAAACTCACCAAAAACATTGCCCGTATAAAGAGAGACCTAAACACACTCTTACTACATACCATAGAGAGAAGAATGAGGGCTCTACGGCTGACACACTACACACAGGGCAACAAAGCAGGCAGGTTACTGGCCAATAGACTGAAATCCCAACGACTTCAGTCGAAAATCCCATATAACGAATCACCACGAAATATCAAAATTTACAACCCCACTGACATAGTGAACACACTAGCCATCTACTATACCAAATTATACAACTTAAAAGATGACCCCGTGGTACCCCAACCGACACAAGAGTCCATAGAGGAATTTCTTGACAACACCGAACTTCCGCACCTAACGCAAACACAAAGAGAGGAACTTGACAGTCCATTCACAGAAGAGGAGGTCTCGAAGGCCATACTGACTCTCCCGAAACATAAAGCCCCTGGACCAGACGGATTTTCAAACTACTACTACTTTAAACTAGCACAAATCCTGTCCCCTTTCCTCACTAAATTGTTCAACGCCATTAAAGCAACCGGGGATATGCCGAAGGAAATGTTAGAGGCATATGTTGTAACGCTCCCCAAGTCGGGCAAATCGCCCACAAAATGCGAAAACTTGAGGCCAATTTCACTCCTCAACGCGGATGTCAAACTTTATGCTAAGCTCCTCGCATCCCGTGTTAAACCCTTCCTCACAGACTTAGTTGCGGGTGAACAAGCAGGGTTCGTCCCCGGGAGGCAGGCAGGAGACAATACCAGGCATTGCATGAATCTGATCAGCTGGGCAGGTACTAGCAAACAAACGGGTGTGGTCCTAGGGCTCGACGCTGAAAAGGCGTTCGATCGTCTAAGCTGGGACTACCTGAAAGCTACCCTACTACAAATGGGATTCCCGCCCTGATTCTTGGGAGGAATCATGGCACTGTACCGAGCCCCATATGCCAAAATCCTCAACACAGGGTTCCTGTCTGAGCCATTCGCAATAAGCAATGGAACACGACAGGGGTGCCCATTGTCACCACTCCTATTCATCCTGTGCCTAGAACTGCTGATCCACCACATCAAAAGCCACACAGGGATAATGGGTCTTAACATACCAGCGGGCACCCAAAAACTAGCTTTACTCGCAGACGATGTCTTATTATTCCTCACGCAACCAGACAAATCAATCCCGGCACTAATGACTCTGCTGACCCAATCCGGACGAGTATCCTACTATAAGAACAACACCAACAAAACCCAAGTGCTCCCAATTAACTTACCCGATGCAACAATACGAACGATGAAGGCCATGTATCCCTTCGATTAGAGAAACACATCCTTGAAATATTTGGGGGTCAACTTGACCGCCTCCTACTCCAAACTCACACGGGAAAACCATCTCCCTCTAGCACATAAACTGCAAACACAACTGGAAAATTGGCAACCCATCGAACTCTCATGGCTAGGTCGGATGCAGATGGTCAAGATGATGACCCTGCCACACGTGCCATACTTGTTTCGCACCATACCCATAGCCCTACCAGATACGCTTCTCAAGAAATTTCAATCTTTGTTCAACACATACATCTGGAAGAAGAAAAAAAAACAGAATCTCATGCAGATTAACACCGAAAAAAGGGGGACTAAGTGCCCCCGACATAAAAGCTTACTACAAAGCTTCGGTGTTGGCACAGGATCTAGAGGCCCTAACACGCCCAAAGCCACCAGTGTGGTTACCACTGGAAAATGCTTGCATACACCCTGACACGATAAACCAAAAATTCTGGTCCTTAAATAAGACAACAAAAACCTCCACATTTGGTCTACCCAACACCAACTTCTTACTTGCTAGCTGGAGGAGATGGGCGGGAGACCTAATGGGACATGCACACCCACTTTTCTTTGCCCCCCTTTCCCGGCTACACGATCTCACTAGCGATCTACCACTGAAAGCGTGGACAGTCAGTGGGATCACCTCCATAGGGTCCCTGATGCCACAGGGGATTAAACATTTCCCTGAGCTACAGAATTCTCACTACCCCCCAAGGAAATAGTCACCTACTTACGAATCAAACATATCCTAACTTTGTTGAGTCTACAACACTGCGAAGCAGAACAACTGACGGCCTTTAGCCGACAGTGTTTATCCACCCATCAAACACATAAACCACTATCCCTGTGCTATAACTCGATTAACGATGCTGACAGTTCCAAAAAAAAACCTTACATGCTATTATGGGAACGTGACCTAGATACATCATTCCTACTCCCTCTGTGGCTGCACTCACTACGATCAAGTCTTCCCACAACCTGTCCCACTGGGAGGCGTACTGCAAACTACTAATGAGATGGTACTTAGTTCCCGCACGACTAGCCCAGATGTACCAATCAGCAACACAGTCATGCTGGAGATGCGGAGACGGGGAGGGTACAATGTTACATATGTTCTGGGACTGCCCCAAACTGACACGCTACTAGTAACAAGTTAGAGATCTGATTTTGGAAACCACTGCGGTTGCCATCCCCCCCCCCCTATCCAGAGTGCTGTCTCGTACATATGTACATTGGGCTGCTGGCTTCACCGCACAAGGTGGTCCTATGCCACCTCCTATTGACTGCCAAGACCAGTATAGCTAGCCATTGGAAAAGCACAAACCCCCCATATATTCAGGAGGTGAGAGACAGGGTCCACTCGACCTATGAGTATGAACGCTTAGCGTATAGGCTGAAAGGGCAAGAGGTCAAACACACATGTTTATGGCAAAGTTGGAAAAATGGAAAGGATAAAGACACTGAGACATGCAGCAACATACGACCGCGACCCCCCGATCGTTCAATCGATGGCCGTTCCCCCCCCTCCTAGCCGACAACTGACGAGGGTGAACCAGTGAACGCACACCAACACATGCTAAAGGTAGAGTTGCTATCAACCCTTGCTGATAAATTCTGTTATGCTTACTGGTGTTACTTGATGATACTTACTGGCTGTTCGAAAGTTCATAAGTTGTGAACATATTAACCTATCTATGCCCGCAAGAGCGGCCACTGTACATGTCGATGTAATGTTCCCCCATCCCTATCTTCCTTTCTGTACCCCTTGAATTTCTCTTATATGTTGTAAAAAATCAATAAAAACAAGACATTGAAAAAAAAAGTGATATGGGGCGTAAATTCTGAGGTTTGTTTGGACGTTTAACTGGTTTGGGTAAGGTTGCTATGTGAGCTGTGAGCATGTCTTGAGGTATTTTGCCTGTTTCGGTTATTTGATTGAAGGCTAAATTCAGTTTGGGTACCAGAATTGAGGCAAAACTTTTATAATAGAGATTTAAGAAGTAATCTGGGCCTGGAGATTTGCAGATTGGCAATTGTTTAATAATTTGTTCGAGTTCTTGAGTGGAAATCTGAGAAATTAAATCACTTTGATGAAACTTTTTAAGCTGTGGAAGTTTTATACTTGCCAAAAAGCTCTCTATGTCTATTGATGTTGGCTGATGAAGGGAAATATCATCTTTCAAATTATAAAGTTGGCTATAATAGTCAGCTATTATTTTATTTATATCTTGGGGGTTATACATTGTATTTCCTTCATTTGTAAGTAAATGTGATATTTTTGAGTATGTCTGTTTCTGTCTCAGCAAATTTGCCAGCATTTTCCCAGCTTTATTCCCTTGTGTGTAATTTGTGTGTCTTAGTTTTTGTAATGCTTGTACAGATTTAGCAAATAATATTTCATAAAATTGCTTAGTTGTATCATCGATTATCTGTTGATGAGTATTTGTGGGATTTAAGAAATGGGCCTTAGTGGCGTGTCTAAGGGTGCAAAGTAATGAGAGGTGCTTTTGTTGCGAATTATGTTTTAAATATGATGCTTGACTTATTAACAATCCTCTTGCTACTGATTTGTGGGCTTGCCACAAGGTAGTTGGGGTGATATCAGGTGTTTCATTAATATAAAAATAAGAATTCAAGTTGTTTTGTGAATTGTTTATCTTGTAAAGCATATCAATCATACGCCATGTTGTTAGGCCTCTATATTTAAAACCATCCCGTAGTATAATCAACAGTGGTGCATGGTCGGACCAAAAAATATTACCTATTTTGCATTGTATTATATAAGGACGTACATTTCCTGAAATCATTATAAGATCAATCCTAGAATATTTTTTGTGGACTTGAGAATAAAATGTATAATCAAGCTCATTAGGGTGAGTCGTCCTTCAAGCATCATAAATTCCAAAGTCCATAATTAATTTCGTAATCACTTTCCCTTGTGATTGTAAAGTTTTATGGCGTGAAGAATCCTTACTAATTGTAGTATCAATTCTAGAATTTAAAACATGATTCATATCGCCACATAGAATTAAAAATTGTACATTGACTTCAGGAATCTTAGTAAGGACTTTATGCAAAAAGTTCCATTGTTGTACATTTGGACTATAAATATTTATAAGAGTATAAGTAATTTCATTAATTATACAATGCAAAATAGCAAAGCACCCCTGACTATCTTTCTTTATTGACTAAAGTTCAAATGATAATGATTTATGAATCAATATCGATACTCCTTTAGATTTAGAGGTGTATATAAAGTGATATTTTATCGGATAGTCATGTAAACCAAGTTTCTGAGCCCTGTTATGTACAAAATGGGTTTCTTGAACACACAGTACATCTATTTTACGTTGCTTTGTCTCCTCCATTAATACTCTGCTTTTATGAGGTGTATTTAGCCGTTTAATATTTTGTGTCTATATTTTCATATAATTTTAAAACAAATCGCTTATTTGCACAACATAATGTATGTTTCTAAAAAAATAACGATTCAGGAGAATACTCCTACTTTCAAAAGGAGAGGTAAAGCACTTACCGTACATTCATCTAAATTTAGTAATGTATATTAATTTATTCGATCTTGTAAATCATTATTATGTTTAATTACTGGCTCCAATAAAGTATTTAGGGAAAGAAAATTATAAAAATAATTAACTAAAGATTAGAAATCATAAAAGAACCATAAGATAATTGAGAAAAAACAAAAAGGGAAATATTTGCAATATGTACAATGTAAGCTCCTTAGGAGCTTTAGGGCGATATATCCGCACCACGGGGAATAGAGGTTCATATACCTCTTTTGTGTGACCAATGAGCACCTAATTATCACATATTTAATTCCCTTTATTTAATCATGTTTGATCATGCCTACCCACTATTTTAGCATTAATGATTTAATTATATACCCTATGTGTATATGTCATATTAATCTTATATACATATATACCTTATATTTATACATCATGTGTATCATATTTATAATAATCCTCATACTACAGCCTTTTCTTCTTTTTTTCTCTCTCCACTTTCTTTTGTGTAGCTAATGGTATTGTATTATGTATATTGTAATTATGTACTATAGCCTGTTTGACATTGTGTCTTCGTATCCTTTCTACTTTGAAACAGTTAACATGTTAAAATGTCTTAAAAAAAATTAATACACAAATTACATATCCACAACAAAATCACATGTACTGACAGAAAGGGGACCAGGAGATTCCCGAGCCAACTTATAGAAGGATCAGAAATGCTGAATAGAGAAAAGGAAGGTGTTGTGTAAAGGCGATAATGTGCAAAACTGAAAATGTACTTGACCCCAATGATGTAACAAAATGTCCTGCATAACCCCTTCTCTCTTATTCTGTACTCTGGCGAGCAGGCGCCGAAAGCTAAACAATGTGATACACCAACAAAACCAAGGTTTCAAATTGAAAAAAAAAGAAAAAATTAATAAAAACAAGAAACATTTTTACCGTTGCTGTTGTTAATCAAACCTTGCAAGTATAATTCAATAATCTTAACTTTATACGTATACTATTTGAAATGCTACTGTAATAAGTGTACTATATTATAAGCATAAATGATACATACATAATATATAAAAAAATTATAAAGATTTTTTTTTAAAAGGAATATCTTCATGAATTGTAAACTTGATATGACAATATGATAATGCTATCATTTTCCATATCAACCCATATATCACATATGTACTTGTGTACTTGCTGCTTATTTATGTCCCGCTGTATGATCTGTGCGCTGGTGTTTGTTTCTGGTTTTTACAGCTTGCCATTCTGCCGTTAACTTCTGTGATGGTTTTGGTGTTTAATCCGAGGATGAATCTTAAGCTGATAAACCCCACTCACGTAGCTTATTCAAAGCTTCCTCAGGAGTATACAAGACAGTCATTTTGCTCTCCTTTAAGATCTTCATTTTTGTGGGGTAACCCCACTTGTAGGTTATACCGTGAGTACGCAGTATGTTAGTAACCGCTTGAAATGATTTCCTCTTTCTTAAAGAGACACTATAGTCACCAGAACAACTGCAGCTTAATGTAATTGTTCTAGGGGAATGAAAAGGCAGTGTTTACATTGCCTTTAGGGACACCTCCAAGTGGCCACTCCTTAGATGGCCACTGGAGGGGCTTCCTGGCTCAGGGCTGCACAGTAAGCAGCCCTGCCGTTCATCGTCGCCATGCTTTGCATAGAGACGCTAAACTTTCCTCATAGAAATGCATTGATTCAATGCAAAAACAAAAGTGGTATACCGCGCCACAAGCGTTTTTAAAGTGTACAGAGTGCAGTAAATGTATATACATACATACAGGGTTTTCCGATAATATGATGGTACATATACCCTTAAAAAGAACAAAATACAAAACGATAATAGTGCAGAATGTCATTTAATAGTATTACATATATAGTAAGAGGAGAGCCAGTAAAAGTGCTAACTCACACTTTGCAAAGCTACTAAGAGCCCTGCCGTATAGCGCCTGGATGGTACAATCCCCGTCTTGGGATATATATACTGGGATAAGATACGATGTCCAAATCTCCTCAGCCATATATGTATATAAAACAAAAGCAGAAAACAAAATCCAATAGTGTAGTATGTACAAACCAATAGGGTAAGATAAATAAGTAGGTATCCTACTGACAGTTTCCAAAGCAAGGACTTGCTCTGGTGTTGAAAGTGTTTGGTGGTATGATAACGTTAACGTTTAATAGTTAACGTTAATATTTGTTTGTGTTTGAGAAATGCAAAAAACTCATTTGAACGCCAATTTTAGCCAGTGTTTGTGACTAAGTGGCTACTAAAAAAGACTGAACATACCCCATTTGCAATACCTTGGGTTGTTTACTTTTGCAAATGGTATGCCATCATGGGGGTAATTCTTATTCCTGGGCTACCATACGGTCTCAAAGGCAACATAACCAATCTTGCGAATTTCAATGTGAAAAAACTGAAACGCAAGCCTTATATTTGACTCTGTAATTTTTGAAAACACCATAACACCTGTACATGAGGGGTACTGTTATACTCAGGAGACTTTGCTGAACAGTAAACAGTATTACAGTAACAGTAAAAAGTTTCAAAACAGTAAACAGTATTACAGCAATAATATCGTCAGTGTAAGTGCTGTTGTTATGTGTGAAAAATGCAAAAAACTTCACTTTTACTGACGATATCCTCGTTGTAATCCATTTTACATTTTTTAAACACAAATATTTGTGTTCAGCGAGGTCTCCCGAGTAAAACGGTACCCCCCATGTACAGGTTTTATGGTGTCATGGAAAGTTATAGGGTTAAATATAGTGCTAGAAAATTTAATTCCCTATACTTTCGGCCTGGGTTGTCAGGCAGGTCGCGCAAATTGTAATTAATAAAAGGACCTAATTATGTTAAATTATTATATAAATATATATGTAAAATTATTATTATATATATATGTGTGTGTGTATATAATTTGTTAAAATTATTTTTTTATATATATGTATACATATAGTGATATATACTTATGTATATAGATAGATATATTATTTCGTTCTACGTGTATTTTTATATCAATATATATATATTATCAAAATACAATTAGAATGAAATTACACATATATATTTTTTAATTATTTATTTTTATTATTTTTTTTATTTACATTTTTTAACGTATTTACATATTTTTTTATTATATATAAATATATATATATAATTATAATTATATATATTTTTTTTTTGTTTTAAATATGTTTATTAATGTCGCAAACAAAAAAAAAAAAGCGTGAGCAGACATTTTAGGAATCTGAAAATAACAAATGGTTGCCTGCGCAGAGGCATATAAAGCAGAATAATCAAGCAATAGAATAATGTAGATGTACATTGACTTTGCATCACATGGTATATCAAAGGCATTGGACAGGTATATTAACGCACTTTGCTGGCTTATTAGTCACCTGGGCATTACCCATGTCTAACTACGCGTGTGATGGCGCTTTCAGCGTGGGTAGCCATATACGTAATTTAATAAACATGCAAATAATTAAAGCAAGAATATAGAAACTTCATAACGGTTATTTTTCAGATAGGACCTAATTTACATCAGTACTACGCCTAATAACTTTGCGCCTAGCTTAGAAGCTCTTTTTATATCTAGTAGCATGGATGCAGAAGAGGCGAAAATCAGACATAGGAACTATAACATTACAGGAGATGTTAAGTAAGCATTACAAGGCTGTGGCAGGTCATGGCCGCCCGTCTCCCAACTGCATCCGACAAACTATGGCATAGGCCTGCGGCAACAATCAACGCAGGGAAAATGAACATCAAATGTAGGAACATTATAAAAGCTGAGCTGAATGCATAAACAGGTGATTGCTATTTCAAAAGGAAGAACTTTAAGTCCCGTTATGGTAAAAGCAGTGCCTCCATCTGGTGTCATGAGGCTATAATAAATCGTAGCTATTAGCAGTGCGGCCTTAACTTAAGCGTACTCATATTAAAGAGCATGTCCTGTGGGTATGGGCCCATGTATGTAGGAACATTAACATGGTAGGTCCTTGCAGAACAGGGTCTAAATTTTTAACAGACAAGTCACTTCGCTGGAGGGGGCGTATTGGCGCCCGGCGTGGTGAAACCGTCCGATGTGCATTTGGTGGCCTTCTTCATGGCTTTTCTTCGGGGGCTTCCCTCTGGTGTGGCCATCTCATAGCTACCTCGGAATGGTAGTGTACATGGTGAGTCCGTCGCACCCCCCTGAGTCTCACCGGTTCCCCCTGGTATGGCAGTCCCCCCTCCTTCCCCCCCAGGCAGGTTACCGTGTCGTTTGGGGGCTCTACCCCGCTGTGGGCACTCGGTGACCGGAGCTGTCCGGCGGCCTCCCCACCATAGAGTCCGCAGAGTGCTCGCCTCCTGCACCTCCCCAGCGTCAGCAGGGCCTTCCCGGGGCCCCAGCCCTGTCTTGCCTCACCCTCCTCTGGCCACTGACATGTTGCCGGCACGTGTCCTCCAGCCACCGGTCCGCCAGAGGGCCTGCGCTTCACAGCCCCACCGGGCTCACAGAGTTGGGGGCTATTACCTTCCGGACCTCCACCTAGTCCGGGGTTCAGGGCCAGCTCTCCATCGACCCGTCCACCGCCCGGGGGGAGTCCAGATGTGAGTTCCGCCGCCCCAGGGGTCCAGTTAACCCAGCGTGGGGTTCAGTTTCGTGCGTGAATGCTGTGCATCTATCGGCCTGTTTAGCTCCGTGTATTGGAGCATCCTGCACCGGGTGTACCGCCTCCTCCTCTAGCCTCTGAAGTTTTGACTTTTGGGCCGGGATCACCCCCCCGGCCAGTGGGGGGGTAGCGGGGCCGGGCCAGATCACCCGCGCCTTACTTGCGCGCCGCGTGTCCCGCTTAGGCCGCATGGTTCAGGCCTCAGGGGCCGCTGTGTGTGCCCAGGGTTTTACTCCCCGGTTCTTTTCCACCTGATCTCCTCTTAGATTTCTGTATTCTGCAGGTGCCGTGAGTTTTTCATAGGATTCTTGTTGATTTTAGGCTCTTCTCCGCCGGAGCCGATGTAAGGTGCGACCGCTCCGCTCGGCGGCCCGGCCCCGCCCCCCAAATTATATATATTTAATCAATAAACTGAACAAAAAGAGGAAATCCCAAGTATTAGGGTAGATGGAAGGGAGAGCAAGGGCCCTGCCCCCAAAGACCACTAATCGAGGGTGTGCCCATACAGGAGGGTACAAAATTAACTAAAGTCCCATTGCTGCATCATGCAAGTAAACGTAAATAGGTACATGAAAAATAAAAAAGTCTTTAATAAGAAGATAAATTGCTAAAAACCAAAAATTGGTAAACCAAGGAGGTGCAGATAAACTGTGAAAAAATATAATATGGTCCCCCTGTGATATACTCCACATACAGTATATTACTTCGCAGGGGTACACCCACGTGACCTCCAATTTAATTTAATTTACTTTACTTGTAAGGTTGAGACCTAGTGCGTGTTGCACGTGTTTTCACATATATACCCCCTCTACCCCTCTCCCCCCCCTCCCCCTTTTTTCACAGTTTATCTGCACCTCCTTGGTTTACCAATTTTTGGTTTTTAGCAATTTATCTTCTTATTAAAGACTTTTTTATTTTTCATGTACCTATTTACGTTTACTTGCATGATGCAGCAATGGGACTTTAGTTAATTTTGTACCCTCCTGTATGGGCACACCCTCGATTAGTGGTCTTTGGGGGCAGGGCCCTTGCTCTCCCTTCCATCTACCCTAATACTTGGGATTTCCTCTTTTTGTTCAGTTAATATCATTCTGGGTTATGCCCATGTATGTTGCCCATCTAGTCCTATTTGACTCCAGAGCTAGTTGTTTTTTTCTAACTCTGTAGTCATTTCTTTTCTTCTATTTACTTATATTTAATCAATATCCTTCTACGTATATTTTGATATTAATATATATATATATATAATTATATATATATATATATTAATATTAAAATACACTTAGTGTGTGTGTAAATGTGTGTGTGTGTGTGTGTGTGTGTGTATATATATATATATATATATATATACTTAGATCATATATATATATAATATATATGATCTAATAATATTTTATTTGTAACTGTAATTTATTTATTTATTTTTTAACTAATTTTTTATTACAGGAGAGGGGCAGAGACAGTGTCAGCTAGTGATTTCACATCACTGGCTGACACACAGGATCTGAAGCCCATGGATCAGCGCAGTCAGGGGAATGGGCCTTGACAGAGCCAAGGAGTAGGCAGGTGGAGCTATAGATTCGGGGGTGGGGTTTAGGGTGGAGCATGCTAAAGGGTGTGGAAAAGTGCGAGTATATTAAGCGGCCATTTTAGCAAACGGCCATTTTAATTCAGAATCCGCACTTACCTGTTAATTGTTTTGGCAGGCTGTGTGGTTTCTTTTCTTCTGTTTTTCAGATGGCTTCGCTTGAAGAGATCTTGGACGGTGTGAGAGCAGCAGTGAGAGACAGGGGGATGGCATGGCTGCAACAGCAACTGGCGGTTCCTGGGACCAGCGGTAACCCCCCAGCGGCTGTGGAGAGGCGTTCGGTGCGGAGGGCGAGACCGCCCCAGCGGCTGAGCCCGGGCGTGATGCCCGCAGCGCGTCGGAGACGGAGTCCTTCCAGGGAGGCGAGCGGATCATCGGTTGGGGAAGCAGGCCGGTCGGAGCCAACGCAAACGCCGCCGGCCCCGTCTGTACGACGCAGCGCCGGTAAGGCAAGGGCGGTGATTAGGCCTGGCATGGGGTCGCGGCCTACCACGAGGAGCGCTGCTCGCAGGTCGGCGGGCGGCAAGGCGGCAAAGTTAGCGACGGCCTCCGAGGAGACCGGGACTGCAGAGGATGTCGGAGGTGTGGATGGAGCCCAGACACGTCCCGGTGAGTCTGTCGCCGGTTTAAATACCGGGCGGCAAGGAAAGACACTGGGGATCGGGAAGGACGGGCTGACGCCACCTCAGAGGGCAGTGAGGGATTCCAGTGGAGGGGGACTTGATCATGCGGGCGAGGCAAGGCCCAGGCAAGGCAGCGGGGGGTCGGCAGGACAGGTCACCCAGCTAGGGCAGCAGGAACAAGTCAGGGCGACAGCGGAAGGGGCTTCCATTTGTCAGGGCCAGCGCAGCGCTTCCCCAGTGGACAGGGGAGCGGACAGTGAGGGATTGTCCCAGGGGTATGACACACACTCTGACAGCGGGGTTAGGAGTGTACGGGAGGGCCATCGATGTTGCTCCCGGGGTCGGCATGATTACAGAGACAACCCTAGGCCTGCGGATTACAAGAAGCGGCGCGGAGCAGGCGCCAGGCAAAAGCGATCAGGGTGTGTCAGGGAGAGGAGCCCGTCTACTGACGGGTGCAGTAGGCGGGGATCAGTCTGCAGGGCCAGGAGGAGAAGGGAACGGCGCAGCGAGTCTGGGTCCTCCAACGGGAGCACCCAAGGACGGCCGGATAGTTCTTACGGCCCGGAGGGCCTGGCTGCTAGGCGAGAGAGGCGCAGGGTTGACGACAGGGAACGTAAGGAGGAAGGGCGGGTAGATGGGCACTCGAGCAGACTACCCAGGTGTTCTTCTCCCTACAGGTCACGGAGCGGTACACCTACGGTCCCACGGCGGGATCTGGCGGAAGGGAGTCGGCGTCAATCGGACACCCCGGAGCCGCACGCGGCGGAGGGAAGGAAAACGACCCCGCGGCCTTCTGCGGCCGGAGGCTCTGGCGGTGAGTTGCCTGTTACATCACATTCTGATTCCATGTTAACTTGCCTTAAATCATTGTTAGATTCATGGGGTGGTGGGGAGGGGGCTTCACCGCAATTTTCGAGGGTGTGGGTTCCGGAAGTGGTTTCCGGGACGTCGGGTCAGGCGAAAGGGGCGGTGAGTGGTGTCTCCGGACGGAGCACGCCCGATCCAGGTGAGAGGACCGGCTTAAGTTCGGTAGGAGGAGGGGAGGTTTCTGACGCGGCGCGGCAGAATGTACATGTCTCTTTCGCGGGCCCCTTGGGATGTCACCTGAAGTCTGAGGTAAAAGACAGGATTTGGAAAGGTGAGTTTGTAGAGGTTTTTTCTCTCCTCCCTCTGGAGGAGTTCCTTGATCTGAAGGATGAGGATAAAAAGGATGCGAAGAAGGAGGAAGAAGAGAAAAAACGTAGGTATCGGAAGATACCCAAGACGTTTGCGAACTGGTTGCGGGCTTTTTGCATACTGGCCAGCGTCATCGGGGAAAAGTTTCCCGATCGCTGTTCGCAACTTTTTTGCTACTTGGACGGGATAGGTGACGCTTACCGGACGTATGGTGGAATTGCTTGGTGGAAATACGATGAGCAGTTCCGCCAACGTTTAGCAGCGAACCCGAGCATGAGATGGGATCAGATGGATCTGCCCCTGTGGATGCGGCTCATGATGGCGCAGAAGGCTGCGCCCTTTCACGGGGCGGCCGGTGCAGCACCTGGAGGAGCGGCGCCGGCCGGACAAAAGAAGGGTTTCTGCTGGCTTTTCAACGAGGGCCAATGTAAGTGGGGCTCGTCATGCAGATTCAAACACGAGTGTTCCGGTTGCGGCGGTGCACATGGAGTCAATAGGTGCTTCAAGAGAGGCAAATCGACTAGCGGGGGAGGTCCCAGTGGCACCACGGCCCCAGCCGCTGCCACTGGGGGCAACTCCGGTGAAGGTAGGCGAGATGCTGCCGTGGCTAAAGCGCTACGCTAATCGGGCTGACGCGGAATTTTTGTGGAAAGGATTCACAGAGGGGTTTAGGATACCGTTTAAAGGGAAAGGGGTAGGGACTTTATGTTTGAATTTACGATCCGTTCGGGATCACCCAGGGGTGGTGCGGGACAAATTGATGTCGGAGGTACGGCTTGGCAGGATGGCGGGACCCTATGCGGTCCCACCTTTGCCGAACTTGAGGGTGTCTCCGTTGGGGGTGGTTCCCAAGAAGGAACCAGGCAAATTTCGGTTGATACACCATTTGTCTTACTCGAAAGGGGCGTCTGTTAACGACGACATTGACGCGGCCCTAAGCTCTGTGTCATACGCGTCATTCGATCAAGCGGTTGAGTTGGTACGGAGAGCGGGGCCGGGTGCGTTGATGGCGAAGGTGGACGTGGAGGCGGCTTTCAGGTTGCTGCCTATCCACCCGACATGTCACCACTTATTGGGTTGTTTCTTTGACGAGGGTTTTTTCGTGGATTTGTGTTTACCCATGGGCTGCTCTATTTCTTGCTCATACTTTGAAAAGTTCAGCTCTTTCTTTGAATGGGTGGTACGTCTGGAGTCGGCTGGGGGTGCAGTAGTGCACTATCTGGACGACTTTTTGTGCGTAGGTCCGGCAGGGTCCGATCGTTGTGGGCAAGTACTAGGGGTGTTGCAATGGGTGGCGCAGGTCTTTGGGATCCCGTTGGCGGCTGAGAAGACGGTGGGCCCGACGGTATGCTTGAGCTTCCTAGGGCTGGAAATAGATTCGGTGAAGGGTGAATGTAGGTTACCTGCAGATAAATTGACAGCGCTCCGCCAGCGGGTGGGGGTAGTCAGGGGTTCGAAGAAGGTGACCTTGAGGCAGTTACAGTCCCTGCTGGGGAGCTTGAACTTTGCTTGTAAAGTGATCCCTATGGGGAGGGTTTTTTGCAGGCAGTTGGCTCGAGCAACATGCGGGGCGCGATTGCCAGGTCATTATATCAGAGTATCCGCTGCGATGAAGGCGGATCTGGATGTTTGGTTGTGTTTCTTACAGGAGTTCAATGGTCGGGTGTATTTTAGGGATGAGGCGACTTCATCAGAAGCGATAGGCTTATATACGGACGCTTCAGGGAGCGTAGGTTTCGGGGCCTACCTGGCAGGGAGATGGTGCGCGGAAGAGTGGCCAGAGGCGTGGAAGGACAGCGCCTTGATCAGGAACCTGGCCTTCCTTGAGCTCTTTCCTGTGGTAGTGGCGGTATCTTTATGGGGCGAAGAGCTCGCGAATAGGAAGGTGATCTTTCATTCTGATAACATGGCGGTGGTGCAGGCAGTTAATAATATCTCGGCCTCTTCGCTGCCTGTGGTACGGTTGTTGAGGCGTTTAGTGCTGCTGTGCATGTCTTGGAATATTGTGTTTAGGGCGAAACACGTCCCGGGATTGTTGAATGTTATCGCTGACGCCTTATCTCGTTCGCAGTGGGAACGTTTTCGGGCAGCGGCGCCGGGAGCTCAGGAGACAGGTCAGTCATGCCCGGCGGAGATGTGGCGGCTCGGGACGTCTTGCTTGGGGGCTTTATAAGAAGTTCCCTGGCGACCGGAACGTGGACAGCGTACACCAAGGTTTGGTATGAATGGGAGGAGATGATGGGGCAGTCTGGAGGGGCGAATTCGCCGGCAGGTAGGTTGGACACGCTATTATGGTTATTGTGTCGGTTATTCGCGGGAGGGGCTTCTCCCGCGAAGGTGGACCGTTACATGTCAGCATTAGCATTTTGGTTTAAGTTCACGGGTAAAGAGGATATTACAAAAACTTTTTTGGTGAAGCAGGTTTTGAAAGGCTTTCGTAAAGGACGTAGGTCTGTAGACTCGAGACGGCCTGTGTCATTTAACATTCTACATGGCTTGACTGAAAGGCTGCATGAAGTTTGTACATCTACGTTTGAAGTGCTCTTGTTTACCGTAGCTTTTGTTTGGGCGTTTTTTGGGGCGTTCCGCATCGGCGAACTGGTCAGTTCTAATAAGTCCGGGGCGAACGGGATCCGGTTCGAGGATGTGGTGCTGGGGCAGGACAAAGTCGAGATACGCCTGAGGTGCTCCAAGACGGATGTCTTTGGGAGAGGTAAGACGATAATTTTGTTTGCATTGCCAGGGTCGGTAGTCTGCCCAGTAGCATGTGGGCACAAATATTTGGGCGTGCGCCCTCAAAGCTCGGGGTGCTTCCTCGTTCACGAGGATGGTCTTGCGCTGTCGCGCTTCCAATTTGTCAGGGTATTCCGCATGGGGCTGCAACAGTTGGGTTTGCATCCCATGCAATTTGGGACTCATTCATTTCGCATCGGGGCTGCAACGGAAGCAGCGCGGCTCGGACTCGGGGATGAGCGGATTAAACAGATAGGTCGGTGGGAGTCCGCGCGTTTTAGGACTTATGTACGAACAGATAAGTTGGTTTGAAGGGGGTGTCTGGTTGGGTTTGAGTTGTGGTGTCGATGCTCTGCTAGTTTTTAACTTGTGTTTCTTTCCAGGTCGGGTTGTATGGTTGGTGGGTCACTCCTACGTTTATTGGGCGCAGAAGAGGGCCGCAGTTCGGAGGAATGGAGCACAACTGGGCTTTCTTCAGGACACTGTACAGTTACAATGGTTTGGTTTTCGTGGTTTCAGCTGGCAGAGCATTAGCGGAGTGATTTTTGGTAAATTGTTGGAGGGAAATCCCCCGGACGTAATACTGATACATGGTGGGGGTAACGATTTGGGGCTTATCCCTCAGAGGGAGCTAATTAGGAGGATGAAGCGGGATTTGGATCGCATCCGGGAGCGGGTGCCGGGAGTGGTTATAGTGTGGTCTGAGATGGTCCCTAGATTTAATTGGAGACACGCCAGGGACACAGCGGCGGTGTCGAGATGTCGGGGGAAGGTTAATAAGGCCATGTCAGTTTTCGTTAGACGGTCAGGCGGGGTCCCGGTAAGGCATTGGGAGCTAGAGGGTATGTTACCTGGGTATTATCGTAAGGATGGGGTGCACCTTTCGGAGGTAGGTTGTGACTTGCTAAACCTCGGTTTTCAGGAAGGGATCTCCCGGGCCCTATTTCTGTGTGGTGGGGGGCGCTCGAGACATTAAGGGATCAAGTCTCGGGCTGTGGCGGGATAGGGCTAGGGTAATTGGGATGGAAGTGGATTAGCAAGTGGCTAGGCTAAGCTTAAGTTGAATTAGGCCAGAGTTGGAAGTGGTCTGTTGGTTCGAGCTCATCGGTGGCTCCGAACCTGGTGGTGTAGGGGTGTCTCGGTATACCCCTACAGTTAATAAAGTTATAATTATGGGGCCTCTTTGGTAGGCCTTGTGTTATATTTATGTGTTATTTATATTGTTATATATTGTTTATGGTATGGGGTCATTGTCTGGGTTAATGCTGTACGGATGGGGGTGGGGGTAAATTAATTTATTTGGCAATGACCCCAATTTGTTATCTTGTTTATTGAAAAATTTAAATAAAGCTGTGGACTTTTATTTTCCAACAGAAAATTGGTGTCTGTGTTTATTGGTGGGTTATGGGGAAGAAAATGCCACAAGCCGAATAACGACTGTGCGCATGTCATGAAGCCCATGGATCAGCGCAGTCAGGGGAATGGGCCTTGACAGAGCCAAGGAGTAGGCAGGTGGAGCTATAGATTCGGGGGTGGGGTTTAGGGTGGAGCATGCTAAAGGGTGTGGAAAAGTGCGAGTATATTAAGCGGCCATTTTAGCAAACGGCCATTTTAATTCAGAATCCGCACTTACCTGTTAATTGTCCCTCCCACCCTCCCTAAGTTTTTTTTTTAGCAGGTCCCGTTTTGTCACAGCGGCGGGATAGGGCTAGGGTAATTGGGATGGAAGTGGATTAGCAAGTGGCTAGGCTAAGCTTAAGTTGAATTAGGCCAGAGTTGGAAGTGGTCTGTTGGTTCGAGCTCATCGGTGGCTCCGAACCTGGTGGTGTAGGGGTGTCTCGGTACACCCCTACAGTTAATAAAGTTATAATTATGGGGCCTCTTTGGTAGGCCGTGTGTTATATTTATGTGTTATTTATATTGTTATATATTGTTTATGGTATGGGGTCATTGTCTGGGTTAATGCTGTACGGATGGGGGTGGGGGTAAATTAATTTATTTGGCAATGACCCCAATTTGTTATCTTGTTTATTGAAAAATTTAAATAAAGCTGTGGACTTTTATTTTCCAACAGAAAATTGGTGTCTGTGTTTATTGGTGGGTTATGGGGAAGAAAATGCCACAAGCCGAATAACGACTGTGCGCATGTCAAGTGATCACAGTGACTGGCTGTCACTGTGATCACCTCCTGCAGATTGGGTAATTGACCACAGGGGGAGTGCCTGGGTGGTACAAGCACTCCCCCTACCGATCTGCAGGGGGATCATTGCGCCTGTTACATGTATCAGTCATTAGGCTGACACATGTAACATTGATCTGATCGCAGTGACAGGCTGTCACTGCGATCAGAGCGCTCTGAGATCGAAGTGACATCCTGTCGCTGTGATCAGACAGTGCAGATCGCGGTCAATGACCCCAGGGGGACTGCCTGGGGGGCCAGGTATGTCCCCAGACCGCGATCTGCACAGGGGAATGCCGCCGGGCACATGTGTCAGCCAATTTGAAATCGGCTGACACACGGTAAATACTGATCGCAGTTACAGCCTGTCACTGCGATCAGAGACTGCAGATCGCGGTCACCGGCCACAAGGGGGGTTGCCTGGGGGGCCAGGCATCCCCCCCCGACCGCGATCTGCAGCGGGCGATTAGCGTCGGCCACGTGGGCGGCCTTTATAGCAAGGGCGTACTATTACGTCCGCCAGCGTTTAGAGCCAGCTCCTGCAGGGCGTAATAGTACGCTCTCTGGATTTAAGGAGTTAATTGACATTCTGCACTATTATGGTTTTGTATTTTGTTCTTTTTAAGGGTATATGTACCATCATATTATTGGAAAACCCTGTATGTATATACATTTACTGCACTCCGTACACTTTAAATACGCTTGTGGCGCGGTATACCACTTTTGTTTTTGCACTTTTTTGTTATTAATAACAGGTTTTGGGAAGTCCTGCTGGTTTACTGCTGCCTGACATTTAGTTATTTTAGTGAGCGCTTATACTTGCATTTGTTTCGACTTATAGATTCAATGCATCTCTATGAGCAGGTGCTGATTGGCCAGGCCCCGTCCCCTTGGCGATTTTAGCCAATCCAATGCTTTCCCCATGGTTTAAACCCCTTCAGTGACTTACCGGAGTCCAGCACGGATGTCTCTCGGCGCTGGTCCACGGTTCCGCCCACGCTCCTCCCCCGCCCACGTCATCCAGAGGGGGAGACTGATTGCACATGCACGGCAGCCGGTGGGGGGAGACCTAATGCGCGCACGCGCATCAAACCTCCCCATAGGAAAGCATTGAAAAATGCTTTCAATGCTTCCCTATGGGGATTTTAGCAACAATGGAGGTCCTCACATAGCGTGAGGACGTCCAGCGATGCTATAGCACAGAAAATCTGTGCTAGAAACCCGGAAGTGCCCTCTAGTGGCTGTCTAGTAGACATGTTACCATGATGTTTATTGTCCCTTAATACAAACAGGTGTTGGGGAAACTGGAAGCCTTTGGATTCTGGTTGTAGGAGGGGATTGGAATATAGTATTAGAAGAGTCACTTGACTGTACCTCTAAATGTAGGGATCTGCTAGTATTCCGATGCAAACTGCTAAATATATTGCAACACATCATTGGTGGATTTGTGGCGCATTTTAAACCCCAAGGGGAAAGAATATTCCTTTTATTCCTTTATGTCTCAGTGCTACTTGAGACTAGACATGTTTTTCATATCACACAGGTACATACAATTGCTCAGAGATGCTGCTGTACAGACCATGCTCCAGTGTTTTTATCCATATCTCTTCAGGAAGTATCTCTCCCTTCTCATCAAGGCGCTTCTGGATGACCACAGAGTCCTTCCTGGAGGAGGTTCACTCGACTATGGATGTATACTTTAAGGAGAATTTGAATAGGGAGGTGTCCACTCCGTGGGTCTGGGAGATGCACAAGGGCATTCTAATTAAATGGGGATCACATATAAAAAAGGAGCGCCTGGTGGACATCTGTTCACTCTCTCAAGATATGCATTTAGCAGAGTTAGTGCATAAAGCCAATCACACAGTTTCTAAGGAACTCACTGCCCTCTGATTACAACTCTAAGACTTATTGAACTTGGATGCACAATGTAGGCCACTAGCTGGAGCTGACTAGATATACTTTTTATTCATCAAAGAATCAGTGTGGAAACAGGCTATTTTCACACATAAAGGATAGCATTGGTACAATCATATATATCCAACGAATAACACAAAGCATCATGTTTGATACATGCTGAGACGATAATATATCTAAAATCGAGTAAGCAAGTGTCAGGAATGTATGTGACAAAGTGATATATAGTAAACATCAGGTTGCTTGCACTGCTGAATAGCTAGTAATACAACTTACATGAACTGTGTAACAGGATGCCTCAGTAACCCGAATGGTTACCCCCGCTAGTTCCCTTCCTTCAGTCGATCAGTCGAACTCTTACAAGGGTTATGGGACTTAGCTCTATGCGCTTCTAGGAAGAGACGACACTCAGCCCTGGAAGCTCTTAGTCCTTTCAATGACTTTTCCCCGTTGCATCCCCTGCAAGCTGGAACAACAGACACAGGGGCTAAATCTTCCTTCCCTCCAATAACCAGACGACACACAGTTTTGGACGTTAAAACACTGCACTATATTGAAACAGGCTTCTTTTATGCAAAGACCCTCGCATTATTCAACACAATACACTTTACTTAGTCCCAGTCAGGAGGGGGCTGGGTTACAAATAGCCATCTCCCGCCCTGGGAGATACCAACAGTACACAGGGATACACATGAAAACACATTACATTCAGGTGGGGTACACTTTGGGGCTCAGTGCCATGGGAAGCGGTTACAGGGTTGAAACCTACATCGCTAGATAGCCCCGGGTCCCATCGGGATGCAAAGAGCCCGAGATACCTTTCTCAGCCTGGAGGAGGTGGAACGAACGTGGAGACTCCTGGGCCCGTCTTCATTGGATAACCATGCTGTGCCACCAGACCACCAGTAAATCTAGTGCCCCCCTCCGTGGACAGCTCCAAGATCAGGGGGCGGCAACCGTCTCTTCTGCACATAAAGGTTTTTTAGGCCTTTGGCCAGTATTTCTTGGTTAAGTACAAGCAGTTAAAAAAAGACAGATGAACCAAAACCAAGAAAATCAGAAATAGGTTTATTGAAGATAAAAGAAATCGTATTAATTTCCTACATTAACATTTTTGGTAGGTGGTTACATGGTCACTTACAGTGCCTTGCAAAAGTATTCACCCCCCTTGGCTTTTTTCGTGTTTTGTTGCCTCACAACCTGGAATTAACATGGATTGATTGAGAATTTGCATCATTTAATTTACAGAACATGCCCACAACTTTGCTTCACAATAAAAAAAAAAAAATCTTCAAACAACAAATAGGACAAAATAACAGAAAAGGTCTATGTAACGGATCGCCTGGCACCCCGACTTGGTACCTCCGTTAATGGATGCTCCTAGTGCTTCCTGAGGACTCCAAGCACTCTGGCAGACACCACAATCACCGAATCCGAGAAACCTTTTTAATTCTCCCAAGCATATGAATGCTGTAGACCATTGAATAGGAACCATACGAATAGGCTTGTACTCCTAGCAGTCAACTGGAACAGCATGCAACAAATCCTTCCCCCAATAATGAGACGACACATCACTTTGAGGGTAAAACAGGAACTCTGGACTGGCTCATCCAGCCTGGCTTTTATTTCCACTCACACATACAGGCCACACCCAGGGGGAGGCATAAAAGAACCTATGACATAGATGTTACCTCCCACACATCCCCTCCCCTTAGTGTGACACATAATTCCATTATGCATACCGTGTAAAATATACTTTTACACAACTTTCATAACTTTAAAACCATACATCACATTCACATAAAAATACATATCCACAATCAATCCATTCAGGGGAACAACATATTAAAAAATGGCATGAATCCGACCAGGCGTTCAAAAGTTACTAAAAGTATCTTTTGTTCCTTTCTGGCTGGCAGAAAAACATCCCCACAATGCACCCTGGTTTCCTCCCTTCTGCCCTGGAGTTAATTGGAGAAGTAATCCAATTACCCAGGACTAAAGGCAGACTCCATTAACCACATGGTTGCAAAACAACATAAAACACTTTAAAATACATAAAGTCACATTTACACATAACACACAGACATTTCACCTATCCCCAGATAGCTGGGATCTGCACGCACAAAACTACCGAATAGCGCGCAGATCCTACTCACACAGTACAATTGCCATGGAGCTAAAGTCTTTCCCATAGTCTTTCATTATATGAATAGGCTCCATGGTATGGCTATCTGGGGTATCACATTCCCATAAAGTCTGGTCCATAGTCCAAAGGCAAGAGGCGGGCAATCAGCCCCCTCCAAGGACACGTGGCGAGGTCGGTTTCGCCACAGTCTATGTGCATAGCTATTCACCCCCCTAAAGTCAATTCTTTGTAGAGCCACCTTTTGCAGCAATCACAGCTCCAAGTCGCTTTGGATAAGTCTCTATGAGCTTGCCACATCTTACCACTGGGATTTTTGCCCATTCCTCCTTTCAAAACTGCTCCAGCTCCTTCAAGTTGGATGGTGAACAGCAATCTTTAAGTCTGACCACAGATTTTCTATTGGATTGAGGTCTGGGCTTTGACTAGGCCATTCCAACACATTTACATGTTTCCCCTTAAACAACTCAAGTGTTGCTTTAGCAGTGTATTTGGGGTCATTGTCCTGCTGGAAGGTGAACCTCCGCCCTAGCCTCAAATCACGCACAGAGTGGTACAGGTTTTGCTCAAGAATATCCCTGTATTTAGAACCATCCAGTTTCCCAGTCCCAGCTGCTGAAAAACATCCCCACAGCATGATGCTGCCACCACCATGTTTCACTGTGGGATGGTGTTCTTTGGGTGATGTGATGTGTTGGGTTTGCGCCAGACATAGAGTTTTCTTTGATGGACGAAAAGTAAAATTTTTGTCTCATCAGACCAGAGCACCTTCCTCAATACATTTTGGGAGTCTCCCACATGCCTTTTTGCAAGCTCAAAATGTGCCATTTTGTTTTTTGCTGAAAGCAATGGCTTTCTTCTGGCCACTCTGCCATAAAGCCCAACTCTATAGAGTGTACGGCTTATTGTCGTCCTATGTACAGATACTCCAGTCTCTGCTGTGGAACTCTGCAGCTCCTCCATGGTTACCTTAGGTCTCTGTGCTGCCTCTCTGATTAATGCCCTCCTTGCCCAGTCCGTGAGTTTTGGTGGGCAGCCGTCTCTTGGCAGGTTTGCTGTTGTGCCATGTTGTTTCCATTTGGTTATCATAGATTTGATGGTGCTCCTGGAGATCATCAAAGATTTTGATATTTTTTTAAAACCTAACCCTGACTTGTACTTCTTAACAACATTGTCCCTTACTTGTTTGGAGAGTTCCTTGGTCTTCATGGCAGTGTTTGGTTAGTGGTGCCTCTTGCTTAGGTGTTGCAGCCTCTGGGGCCTTTCAAAAAAAGGTGTGTATATTTAATGACAGATCATGTGACACTAAGATTGCACACAGGTGGACATCATTTCACT
This sequence comes from Pelobates fuscus, assembly GCF_036172605.1. Classification (NCBI taxonomy): domain Eukaryota; kingdom Metazoa; phylum Chordata; class Amphibia; order Anura; family Pelobatidae; genus Pelobates; species Pelobates fuscus. Next base: position 261,972,377 of record NC_086318.1, read on the forward strand.
AATTATGTGACTTCTGAAGGTAATTTGTTGCACCAGAGCTTTTTATAGGCTTTATAACAAAGGGGGTGAATACATACGCACATACTAATTTTCTGTTTTCTATTTCTAAAAAAAAATGTATGTATATATTTTTCTCATTTCACTTCACCAACTTAGACTATTGTGTTCTGATCCATCACATAAAATTCAAATTAATAAAACATTGAACTTAAGGCTGTAATGTAACAAAATAGGTAAAAAGTCAAGGTTGGATTAATACTTTTGCAAGGCACCATAGATAAGAGACTTTAAGTATATTGATTGTTAAGTGTAATAATTAAACAACATTTAGTTATGGGAAGCAGGTGAAGATAATTATGGCATGTATTCCTACTGCTCGTGTCGGCATTTGAAACAAAAGCACTGCACTAGTAATTTAGAGATAAAGGTACATAAATTCCACTGTGAATTGCAGGTTGCATGATAATGGAGCAAACTTGAAAAATCTATAAAAACAAAGGGAGATTTAGTGTGTCTCTTTCTAAAACACCTGCTATTTTTTAACTACTAATAAATAACAGACATATATATTTTCCCTAACAGCAACTAGCAGTGTTGGCTAACTAACTTGCAGTTCTACAAAATCAATGGAAAAAAAAAATATCAGGTGACATAGAAAACAGATATAGATAAAAAATAGAAAAGATAAAAGATAAATTGCACTTGCAAACGCTAGACAGAGTATTCTTATTGGAGACACTTACTGTAGGATTAGAGAATGGACATACACAAGTCATTTACTGACATGTTGTATGGCATATTAATTAAGACATTTGCAGGTGTTTGTGTGTCTTTGTAAATAAATGTTAAAGGGAAACTATAGTGCCAGCAAAACAAAGTTATTTTCCTGGCAATATAGCTCCCTATATTGCCCACCTCCCCTACCCGCGGTGCAGAAGAGGTTAGAAACTTACCTGGGTCCAGCGCTGATGCCGCTCTGCACTGGTTCAGGTCTGCCACCGCTCCTCCCATGTTTGATATCAATATTAGGGGAGACCTAAAGCACATGCACAGCAATGGCCACACTCGCATTAGGATTTCCCTAAAGGAAAGCATTATACAAGGCTTTCCTATTAGAATTCCAGTGATGCTGGATGTCCTCATGCAGGGTGTGAGGACATCCAGTGTCATTTAAGCAACCACAAGTCACCTAACAGCCCGCATGAGCTGAAGTGGTCTGGGTGCCTATTGTGTCCCTTTAAATTACTATATAGTCTGTTTCTTGCATACAGTTTGTTGTTTGGGAATATGATTAATCCACCTTCTCACCTTGGTGAGATTCTTCAGTTATTCTACAATTACTGCAATTTCTAAGACATTGGTATATTAAGCTAAAAAAAACATAGATGGATTTGACCTACCAGAAGGACTAGTCTTTTGCCAATGGCAGGTAAAAAGGAGTATGGACATTTCAAAGGACTGGGTTATAGTGATGTCGCCAACATAAAATTTTCGGTTCGCTAACGGCGAACGCAAACTTCCGCAAATGTTCGCGAACGGGCAAACCGGGCGAACCGCCATAGACTTCAATGGGCAGGCAAATTTTAAAACCCACAGGGACTCTTTCTGGCCACAATAGTGATGGAAAAGTTGTTTCAAGGGGACTAACACCTGGACTGTGGCATTCCGGAGGGGGATCCATGGCAAAACTCCCATGGAAAATTACATAGTTGATGCAGAGTCTGGTTTTAATCCATAAAGGGCATAAATCACCTAACATTCCTAAATTGTTTGGCATAACATGCTTTAAAACATCAGGTATGATGTTGTATCGATCAGGTAGTGTAAGGGTTACGCCCGCTTCACAGTGACAGACCAAACTCCCCGTTTAACGCACCGCAAACAACCGCAAACAGTCCATAAACATATACATAGGAAAGAAAAGGAAAATAAAAGGACAGAGCGTAAACCGGACCTTAGAATGGCCGGACTAATTCGCTAGAGACAGAGAATGGTCAAAGGGAAAGCCGAGGTCAAGGAAGCCAGAAAATACACAATACCGTTTACACAAGCCAAGTCAGGGAAACCAGAATTCAGAATAACCATGGAAAAGCCAAGATCAGGATACCAGGAAATCAGATTCCCAATGATAAAGCACTCTCAGGAAACCAGGAACAGGAAACCACGACAGGGCAAGGTACTGGGGTGAGCTAGGGATTTAAATATCACACGGCGGGCCAGCAGCCGCGACACCCTGTTACGTCCCCCTCATCAGGCCTTTTTTAGTCGAATGTATCGCCCACTGTCAGTCCCTTCGGGATCCATCCCTCATTCATCTTAATGAAGGTGAGGTAATCTAGACTTTTTTGACCTAGGCGACTTCTCTTCTCAGTGACAATACCTCCTGCTGCACTGAAGGTCCTTTCTGACAGGACACTTGAAGCGGGGCAGGCCAGAAGTTCTATCGCAAATTGGGATAGCTCAGACCACAGGTCAAGCCTGCACACCCAGTAGTCAAGGGGTTCATCGCTCCTCAGAGTGTCGATATCTGCAGTTAAGGCGAGGTAGTCTGCTACCTGTCGGTCGAGTCTGTTAAGACACTCACCGCCTGGAGAGTGAAGCCGCCGTTTAGTCGATAATCCCCTTTCTCCAGAAATGCAATTCCAGTATAACCGATCATAAAACTCCCGAACGGAGCATACGAATGCGGTAACTCCCGATCAGCAATCCATCCGAAATCCTTCCACAGCTAGAAATAAATGAAAGCGCTGTCCCAATAGTCAATCCCTCCACAAACGAGACAAAGCTCCGTTTTGAAGGTCAAGCAGAATGTGTTTAATGGGGGCTACCTGCCCAGTATTTATGCAGGTCTCCACCAGGTAGACACTCCCCTAGGGGACCTGGTGGAAGACTGAAAAATATATTAAACGGTAGCCAATCACAGTGGCTATAACACAAGCCCTTCCCATTTTACCCACAATACATCTCTTCCTATCCTGGAGATAATTAGAGAGAAACCTAATTAACTCCGAGGATAGGAACCATCGCCATCTTAAACTCAAACACAAAAAATGCAATAAAATACATAAAATCAGAAGTACCGAATATAAAGTGTTCGTGTCACGTATCCCCAGATAGCCTGGATCTGAGGGCATATTCCTACCGAATAGCGCTCAGGTCCGATGTACACAGTCCAATCGCCATGGAGTCAAAGTCTCTCATAAGTCCTTCGGTATACGAATGACTCCATGGGACGGCTATCTGGGTAAGTTCATACGGATGAAAGAAACTCCCGAACGGAACAGTGTTCGTATGCCTCCAAGGGAATAGAAGGGGAGACGGCCGTCTCCAGCGGTGTTCGGTAGATAAAGAGTCCGATTTTAGATCCATGGGTTTTGCACCGAACACCGCTGATTCGCCTCGTGTCCAAAATGGCCGCCGCCTCGTGTTCGGCATACGAACGACGACCACCCGTACGAAATGGAATGGAGAGGTGTTTGCGGTTAACCACAACGTTCTAATTTGTGGTCAAGGTGTTAATGAGCCGCACACTCCTCTCCTGGGTGGCCGATGTTCGGTAGTTCCAATCGGTACTTTAGGAAACGTACGAACAACAGCGTACGGACAGGAAATCCACGAATCCAATGAAAACAGACGACCCAGCAATACAGGTCTATGCAGCAGGGTTCGTCACATGGCTCCCCCCTTGTGGAACACTCCGGCAGACCCGGCTTGGCCCTTTAGCGGGTCAACTTGGGGATGACCGGACTAGGAAGTAGCAAGGACGTCGGTTTGCCGTGATAACCCATCTGCATTCCCATTCTGCTTACCGGGTCGGTAGCTGATGGTGAAGTTATATGGTTGTAGTGCTAAACTCCACCGCAACAGTCTACCATTGTCTCCTGAGACCCGGTTAAGCCAAACAAGGGGATTGTGGTCCGTGATAAGTGAAAATTCCTGTCCATACAAATAGGGACTCAATTTTTTCAATGCCCAGACCAGGGCCAAACATTCTTTCTCCACTGCCGCATAACTCACTTCCCGGGGTAACAGCTTTCGACTGAGATATGCGACAGGGTGTTCTCCTCCATCCTCCCCGACCTGGCTTAGCACAGCCCCCAGTCCATACATGGAAGCATCTGTATGGACGAGAAAACGTTTGTTAGGAAGTGGGGCAGCCAGGACAGGGGCATTCACGAGAGCCTGCTTAAGTGCTTGAAACGCAGCTTCACAAGCTGGAGACCACAGGACCTGCTTAGGGAGGTTCTTCTTAGTCAGGTCTGTCAGGGGTTTAGCTATAGAGCTGTAGTCGGGGACAAAGCGTCTGTAATACCCTGCTGTCCCTAGGAAGGCCAATACCTGGGTCTTAGTGATAGGTGTGGGCCAGTTCGCTACTGCCTCTATCTTGGCCGGCTCTGGTCTCTGGCTCCCACACCCCACCCTGTGACCCAAGTATTGTACCTCAGCCATGCCTAGATGACACTTTTCTGGCTTCAACGTCAGGCCAGCGGCCCGAATTTTATCCAGTACTACCCCTACGTGCACCAGGTGTTCCTCCCAGGACTCACTGTAGATCGCAATATCATCCAGGTATGCACAAGCAAATTCCTGGAAGCCATCAAGGAGCCTGTCCACCATCCGTTGGAAGGTAGCTGGGGCATTCTTCATCCCAAATGGCATAACCTTAAATTGGTATAAGCCAAAGGGGGTGACGAAGGCCGACTTGGGGATAGCGTCCTTGGCCAGGGGAATCTGCCAGTAGCCCTTACACAGGTCTATGGTGGTCAGATAGCGTCCCCTGGCAATGCGGTCTAATAATTCGTCTACCCGTGGCATCGGGTAGGCGTCAGTGGTGGTCCGCTCGTTGAGCCTCCTGTAGTCCACACAGAACCGGGTGGTCCCATCTTTCTTAGGCACCAGGACTACAGGGGAGGCCCAAGGGCTATCGGAGTGCTCGATGACCCCAAGCTGGGTCATCTCCTCTATCTCCTTCCGCATTCCTTCTCGGACTGCTTCAGGGATACGGTAAGGGGGCTGTCTTAAGGGGTTCTGTCCAGGGGTCTCTACCTTATGTACAGCTAGGGTAGTGTAGCCGGGTTCTTGGGAGAACGTAGCCTGCTTCTCCCACAGAAGCTGTTTCGCCTGTTCCTTCTCTGCGGGGCTTAACCTGTCCCCTAGCTGTACGAGGTCAGTCAGATCCGTCTGGGCACCTCTTGCTAATAGGTCGGGTAAGGGTAAGCTTTCGGTATCGTCTGCAGCGGGGGCACATACTGCAGCTACATCCTCAGGTCATTCCTGATACTCCTTTAGCATGTTCACATGAAAGGATCGCTGGATCCTGTCATCTGAACAGCTGGCTATAAGGTAGGTAGTATCGCACACCTGAGCTAATACTTTATACGGGCCCTGCCAAGATGCCTGCATCTTATTCGCCTTCACAGGTTTGAGCACTGGATCTGAGGGCATATTCCTACCGAATAGCGCTCAGGTCCGATGTACACAGTCCAATCGCCATGGAGTCAAAGTCTCTCATAAGTCCTTCGGTATACGAATGACTCCATGGGACGGCTATCTGGGTAAGTTCATAACCTTCTGCCCAACCTGGAAGACTCGCTGTCGGGCACCCCGATCGTACCATTCCTTCTGTCTCCCCTGGGCCACTTGGAGGTTCTCTCTTACCATCAGAGACAGTTTCTCCATGCGGTCTCGGAGCTCCAGAACATATGGCACTATGGGGGTCCCTTCTTGCTCTGTCTCCCCCTCCCAGTGGCCTCTAACGAGATCTAGAGGTCCGCGGACCCTTCTCCCATAAAGCAGCTCAAAGGGGGAGAACCCAGTAGATTCCTGGGGCACCTCTCTGTAGGCAAACAACAGATGAGGCAGGAATCGCTCCCAGTCCCGGCAAGTGTCAGAAAAGGTCCTCAGCATTTGTTTGAGGGTGCCATTAAATCGCTCGCAGAGACCGTTAGTCTGTGGATGGTATGGGGAACTAAGTATCGGTTTAATGCCGCATACCCTCCACAGCTGCTGGGTAAGCACAGCGGTAAATTGGGTTCCTTGGTCAGAGAGAATCTCTTGCGGGAACCCGACTCTGGTAAAAATCCTAACCAGGGCATCAGCAACTGTCTCTGCCTCTATATTAGACAGCGCTACTGCCTCTGGATAGCGAGTGGCATAGTCCACCACGGTGAGAATGTATTTCTTACCCGATGGACTAGCCCTGGCCAGTGGACCCACAATATCAACGGCTATGCGGGCAAAGGGCTCCCCAATAATAGGCATCGACATAAGCCTACCTTTTGGGTGGTCCCCCCGCTTCCCTACCCGTTGACAAGTGTCACACGTGCTACAATATATCCGCACAGCCTGGTTAATCCCTGGCCAAAAAAAATTCTGCATAATCCTATGGCCTGTGCGGCGGGACCCTAGATGTCCGGCTAGCGGGACATCATGCCCTATCCGCAGAATCTCCCGCCGGTATTTCGCGGGCACTACCAGCTGTCGATTCGGCGGAGGGGCAACACTTTTCTGGGACGGCTTAGGGATCCGATATAACCTGTCCCCCACCCACTCATACCACTCCCCCTCTGCTCCTTCTTCTCCAGTGTCTGCTCTGCTCCTATACCTCTGGAGAGATGGGTCTGTCTGGGTTTCCCTCCCGAACTCCTCTGGGGAATCCCAACTAGCTAACGTCTGCCCTGGGGTGTCAGTCGGGGAATCGGTTCTTACCTGGGTCTCAGCAGCAGGTGGGCTGGTTCCAGCAGCACGGGTCTGAGCACGGGTAGTCACTGGGTTGGCTTCGCCAGGTCCCATAGTAGCATAGGCAGAAATCAGAGGGGCCAAATCATTTCCCAGCAAAACATCGGCCGGCAAGTCCTTCATAACCCCCACATTCACATGTCCAGCTCCCACTCCCCAGTCCAAGTGAACCCGGGCAACAGGCAGGCGGAACACGGCGCCTCCTGCCACCCTTACTGCCACAGTATTCCCGGTGTGTTGGTGTTCCGAAACCAGGTTCTTTTGGAGCAAGGTCATAGTAGCTCTGGTGTCTCTCAGACCAGTGACCTCTTTCCCATTCAACTTAACGGTCTGTCTGTGGTGTTGGCGGTTGTCCTGCTGAGCTGCTTGGACTGGGTCTGCTTCGTGAAGAAAACCCCAAAACTCCTCCTGCTCAAGGCAGTGAGCAGACGGCTGAGGTGGCTGTTGGGCTCCGCCGGCTGGGTTTCTCCAGGACGGTGCTTGGTTGGCATGGTTTAGAGGACATTCTGGTCTTTTATGTCCCATCTGCTTACATCCATAGCACTGGACCTAGTTCGAGTAACCCCGTTTGTTGAATTGGGCTGACTGCCCATGGTTGGGTGCTGGCGGCATAGCGGGGGTACGTTGTGCTGGGGGGTGATATAGTTGGTGGTTGGAGGTGCTGCCGGTTTGTATTCCACTCGGGCAGGGACCTTGGCTGCTGTCTGATCAAACTTACGGGCATCGGTGTATTCGTCAGCCATACGAGCAGCTTCATGGAAGGTAGCGGGTTTACGGTCCCTGACCCACTCTCGAACCCCTGCAGGTAACTTGTCAAAGCAGTGTTCTAGCAGGAACACTTGCAGCACCTCTTCCCCAGTTACCGCTCGACACCCTGTCATCCAGTGGACTGCCGTGCGGTGTACCCGGCATGCCCATTCCACATAGGAATCACCAGCCTGTTTATTATTGTCCCGGAATCGCCTCCGGTACGCCTCAGGGGTAACAGCGTACCGGGTCAAAAGGGCATCTTTTACTGCCCGGTAGCTAGTGAGTTCCTCCTCTGGGATGGCCCGAAAAGCTTCACTGGCCCGGCCGGATAATTTCCCAGAGAGGATAGGAACCCATTCTTCTGCGGGCACCTGGTGTAAAGCACACTGTCGTTCAAAGTCCGCCAGGAACCCGTCTATCTCTCCTTCAGTCTCAATAAAGTTTTTAAAAGCAGCAAATGGTACCTTTTTCTTCCCATTGTTATTATGGGGTACCTCTGCTGCTGCAGCTCCGCTTCTCTGGAGCGCCTGTTGTGCTGCCACTGCGGCTTGTACTTGCACCACAATATCCGCTGCAGGGTTGGGGCCAAAGTGTGCCAGCCTTATCTGAACTGCCCGGTTAAACGCTATCTCCTCGGGTGTTAAATCCAGTAGGCCAGGCACATTAGCTATCTCCCTTCCCTGTGCTGTATCCATCTCTACCAATATAGCAATAATCTCTCTTTTCTTGAGATTGCTCGCTGATCGTCCTCTGCGCTCCAAAATGTCTTTAAGGGTAGCACGCCTTAATTCCTCATATTGCATTTCCAATCCGGGGTGTGTAGCTGGCCTTCAGGGCGGTGGGATTCATCCCGTCGCTTGCCACCAATTGTTAAGACACTCACCGCCTGGAGAGTGAAGCCGCAGTTTAGTCGATAATCCCCTTTCTCCAGAAATGCAATTCCAGTATAACCGATCATAAAACTCCCGAACGGAGCATACGAATGCGGTAACTCCCGATCAGCAATCCATCCGAAATCCTTCCACAGCTAGAAATAAACGAAAGCGCTGTCCCAATAGTCAATCCCTCCACAAACGAGACAAAGCTCCGTTTTGAAGGTCAAGCAGAATGTGTTTAATGGGGGCTACCTGCCCAGTATTTATGCAGGTCTCCACCAGGTAGACACTCCCCTAGGGGACCTGGTGGAAGACTGAAAAATATATTAAACGGTAGCCAATCACAGTGGCTATAACACAAGCCCTTCCCATTTTACCCACAATACATCTCTTCCTATCCTGGAGATAATTAGAGAGAAACCTAATTAACTCCGAGGATAGGAACCATCGCCATCTTAAACTCAAACACAAAAAATGCAATAAAATACATAAAATCAGAAGTACCGAATATAAAGTGTTCGTGTCACGTATCCCCAGATAGCCTGGATCTGAGGGCATATTCCTACCGAATAGCGCTCTGGTCCGATGTACACAGTCCAATCGCCATGGAGTCAAAGTCTCTCATAAGTCCTTCGGTATACGAATGACTCCATGGGACGGCTATCTGGGTAAGTTCATACGGATGAAAGAAACTCCCGAACGGAACAGTGTTCGTATGCCTCCAAGGGAATAGAAGGGGAGACGGCCGTCTCCAGCGGTGTTCGGTAGATAAAGAGTCCGATTTTAGATCCATGGGTTTTGCACCGAACACCGCTGATTCGCCTCGTGTCCAAAATGGCCGCCGCCTCGTGTTCGGCATACGAACGACGACCACCCGTACGAAATGGAATGGAGAGGTGTTTGCGGTTAACCACAACGTTCTAATTTGTGGTCAAGGTGTTAATGAGCCGCACACTCCTCTCCTGGGTGGCCGATGTTCGGTAGTTCCAATCGGTACTTTAGGAAACGTACGAACAACAGCGTACGGACAGGAAATCCACAAATCCAATGAAAACAGACGACCCAGCAATACAGGTCTATGCAGCAGGGTTCGTCACAGAGTCGTTCTCTGAGGGTGGACCCCGAAGGGCTGTGGCGATGCGTAGGACTTAAAAAGCTCTGCATGTCCTCCATCAACAACACGTCTGTAAAGCGTCCTGTCCTTGCCGGCGTGGTCGTGGGAGGAGGAGGATTACTTTCACCTCTTCCCCTGTTAGATTCCCCGTTGTGCTGTGACATCACCCTTATACGCTGTGTAAAGCATACTTTTTAATTGATTTTGGAACTGCTGCATCCTTTCCGACTTGCCGTAATTCGGTAACATTTCAGGCACTTTCTGCTTATACCAGGGGTCTAGTAGCGTGGACACCCAGTACAGGTCGTTCTCCTTCAGCCTTTTTATACGAGGGTCCCTCAACAGGCATGACAGCATGAAAGACCCCATTTGCACAAGGTTGGATGCCGAGCTACTCATGTCCCGTTCCTCATCCTCAGTGATCTCACTGAAGGTATGTTCTTCCCCCCAGCCACGTACAACACCACGGGTACCAGATAGGTGACAACAAGCACCCTGGGATGCCTGTTGTGGTTGGTCTTCCTCCTCCTCCTCAAAGCCACATTCCTCCTCTGACTCCTCTTCCTCACAATCCTCTTCCAGGGTTGCCGCAGGTCCAGCAAGCGATGCTGATAAGGCTGTTTCTGGTGGTGATGGTGACCACAACTCTTCCTCTTCATGCTCATCTACGGCCTGATCCAGCACTCTTCACAGGGCACGCTCCAGGAAGAAAACAAATGGTATGATGTCGCTGATGGTGCCTTCGGTGCGACTGACTAGGTTTATCACCTCCTCAAAAGGACGCATGAGCCTACAGGCATTGCGCATGAGCGGCCAGTAACGTGGCAAAAAAATTCTCAGCTCCGCAGAGGCTGTCCTAGCACCCCGGTCATACAAATACTCGTTAACAGCTTTTTCTTGTTGGAGCAGGTGGTCAAACATTAGGAGTGTTGAATTCCAACGTGTCGGGTTGTCGCAAATCAAGCGCCTCACTGGCATGTTATTTCACCGCTGGATATCAAAAAAGTGCACCATAACCGTGTAGGAACGCCTGAAATGGCCACACACCTTCCTGGCCTGCTTCAGGACGTCCTGTAAGCCTGGGTACTTAAGCACAAAGCATTGTACGATCAGATTACACACATGTGCCATGCACGGCACATGTGTCAACTTGCCCAAATTCAATGTTGGTGCGGAGTCAGCCATTGATCCACCTGTGCGTTCAGGGCAGACAGGAGTGCTGGTCCGGTGTGACTCTCTGCTTTCAGGCAAGTCAACCCTAAGACGGCGTGACACTGCCGTATCCGGGATGTGGAATAGTACTTGGAGAGCTGGGGGGGTGCCGTTGATGTGGAGCAAGACGCAGCAGCAGAAGAGGACTCAGCCGAGGAGGTTATGGAAGAGGATGGAGTAGGAGGAGTAGAGGAGGTGGCAGCAGGCCTGCCTGCAAGTCGTGGTGGTGTCACCAACTCCTCTGCAGAGCCACGCATTCCATGCTTGGCAGCCGTCAGCAGGTTTACCCAATGCGTAGTGTAGGTGATATACCTGCCCTGACCATGCTTTGCAGACCAGGTATCAGTGGTCAGATGGACCCTTGCCTCAACACTGTGTGCCAGACATGCCATTACTTCCTTTTGCACAATCGAGTACAGGTTGGGGATTGCCTTTTGTGCAAAGAAATTTTGGCTGGGTACCTTCCACTGCGGTGTCCCAATAGCTACAAATTTTTTGAACGCCTCAGACTCCACCAGCTTGTATGGTAAAAGCTGGCGGGCTAAGAGTTCAGTCAAGCCAGCTGTCAGACGCCGGGCAAGGGGGTGACTTTGTGACATTGGCTTCTTACGCTCAAACATGTCCTTGACAGACACCTGACTGTGGGCAGATGAGCAGGAACTGCTCAAGGCGAGAGACGGAGTGGCGGATGGTTGAGAGGGGGCAAGGAGTACAGCAGTGGTTGACGTGGCTGAAGATGCTGGACCAGGAGGAGGATGGCGGCTTTGAGTTTGTGTGCTGCTTGTACTCATGTGTTGATCCCATAGGCGTTTGTGATGTGCGATCATGTGCCTTCGCAAAGCAGTTGTACCTAGGTGGGTGTTGGACTTCCCAAGACTCAGTTACTTTTGGCACAGGTTGCAAATGGCATCGCTGCTGTCAGAGGCAGACACACAAAAAAAATTCCACACTGCTGAGCTCTGCAATGATGGCATTCTGGTGGTGGCAACAGCATGCGTTGATTGGCGTGCTGTCTGGCTGACCCCGGGTGCCGATGCATGCTGTCTGACTGTGCCACTAGCTCCTTGCGACGACCTCCCCCTGCTTCCAACTCGTCTCCTCCTCCTCCTCTCTGTCTCCCCATCTGAACTTTCCCCCTGTTCTTCTTCTGTTCTAGCGGGCACCCACGTGACATCCACGGACGCATCGTCATCATCAACTGCTTCACTTGTATCTGACAACTCAGAAAAGGAAGCAGCAGCAGGTACAACATCATCATCATCACACCATACGTCCATGTGTGTAATGCTGCCTGACTGAGACATATACCGGTTATCTACATCCTCTGGCAATAATGGTTGTGTTTCACTCATTACTTCCAACTGATGTGTAAATAACTCCTCTGACATACCAAGTGAAGCGGCTGTGGTGCTAGTGTTGGTGGTGGCAGCAGGCGGGTGAGTGGTAACTTGAGAGGTGCCCGAAGCTAAGCTGGAGGAGGATGGTGTGTCAAGGTTCCGAGCGGAAGCTGTAGAAGATTGGGTATCCTGTGTTAGCCAGTCAACTATGTCCTCAGAACTTTTCCAGTTCACGGTACGTGGCCTCTGAACACTGGGCATTATTCTAGGGCCAAAGGGAATCACAGCACCACGACCACGACGGCCCCTGCGGGGTGGCCTGCCTCTGCCTGTCATTTTTTTTCGATTAGTGGTACTATGCGTGCAAGCTACTGTGACAACAGATATGAGTGGCACTGTGCACTAGCAGAAGTTGGCAGAGTAGACGCAGTAGGCCTGACACACACGCTTGCAGACAACTAACTGCTTTTCAATCTATTACAGTCAAAATTGTATTTTTTTTTTTTAAATGTACACTACTGTTACACCATATATGAGTTGCACTGGTGTGACTCTGTGCCCTGGCAGGCCCTGAAACGCACACGCGTGAAGGAAACTGACTGCTATTATATTACAGTCCAAAAAGTTAATTTTTTTTTAAATGCAAGCTATTAGGACACCAGATATGAGTGAGTGGTGGCACTGGGCAGGCCCTGAAACGCACACTCGTGAAGGAAACTGACTGCTATTATATTACAGTCAAAAAAGTAGTTTTTTTGTTAAATGCAAGCTATTGTGACACCAGATATGAGTGGTGGCACTGGGCAAGTGGGCACAGTATACGCTGTGAGCCTGACACACACGCTGGCAGACAACTAACTGCTATTCAATCTATTACAGTCAAAATTTTTTTTTTTTTTTTAAATGTACACTACTGTTACACCAGATATGAGTTGCACTGGTGTGACACTGTGCCCTGGCAGGCCCTGAAATGCACACGCGTGAAGGAAACTGACTGCTATTATATTACAGTCAAAAAAGTTTTGTTTTTTAAATGCAAGCTATTGTGACACTAGTGAGTGAGTGGTGGCACTGGGCAGGCCCTGAAACGCACACTAGTGAAGGAAACTAACTGCTATTATATTACAATCAAAAAAGTTTTGTTTTTTTATTTAATGCAAGCTATTGTGACACCAGTGAGTGAGTGGTGGCACTGGGCAAGTGGGCACAGTATATGCTGTGAGCCTGACACACAGGCAAGCAACTGCAATTACATTACACAGAAAAAAAAAACGCAGACTGATGTTCTAGCCCTAAAAAGGGCTTTTTGGGGTGCTGTCCTTACAGCAGAGATCAGATGAGTCCTTCAGGACTGTAGTGGACACTGAATACACTAGCCTAGCTATCAATTTCCCTATCAAATCAGCAGCAGCTACACTGTCCCTCCTCTCACTAAGAATGCAGCTTCACAATGAATGTAAAATGGATGCTGTCCAGGAGATGGGAGGATCTGGGAGGGAGGGTCTGCTGCTGATTGACTGGAATGTGTCTGCTGACTGTGAGGTACAGGGTAAAAGTTTACTCAATGATGACGAATAGGGGGCGGACCGAACAGTGCATATGTTCGCCATCCGTGGCGAACGCGAACAAGCGATGTTTGCGATGTTTGCTCGCGAACAAGCGACTATTCGCCAGCAAACAGTTCGGGACATCACTACTGGGTTATAATTTAGTTTTTATTACGCAAATGGCAAATTTTAAAGTGTATGATTTATAATTGCCAGCATTGGAGCAACAGAAAATCAAATCCTAACACAGGTATTTTTTTTTTCTGCAGATCACTCTACCAAATGCTAAATCCTCACAAGCCTTCAACATCATGCTCCATTCCCACTACTTATTCATGTTGTATATTAGTGAATTAGTGTACACACTGATTTGGATAAGATACACACTGTTATGGAAGCCATTTTTTTTCTTTTGAGTATATTTTTCAATATACATTTGTCATTTACTTGTACTGTCTTAATGTTGCTTAAAATTAGCAAAACTGATATACTGAAAAAATACTGTAAGGCTAAAAAATATCAAATCCGAAAACAATTAGGAACTTAGAACAAGTGGCTCCTCAAAGGGTATTTGCCCAAATCCTGGACATACAGCTAAACAATATGGCAACAAACAAATGGAGATACAGACTACCCATCAAGAGCAGGAAAAAAAAAAACACATAGGTTAGCCCAATCATCACTAGAGTTAATAGGAAGTATATGCACTCAAAAATGGTATAGATTATTATACCATTCCAGTTTCTATTTTGTTCTAGGTTGGAGTATCAAGAAGAAGCTTATTCCAATGCAATTTGCAAGAACTTTGAACATATAAGAAAGTACATTTATACTGGGACATTGTTTTGATTTAATAAGTTCCAAATATATACATTTTTTATTCTATTTTATTTTTTTCTTTATTTTATTTTTATTTTCTACATCTGTGTTCTCTCTAATTGTAGAGCTATTCTTATTATGTGTGCTATTGTTGTAAGATTTGACTTGGAGCTTTGTGTACTTTGGGGGGAAGTGGAGGATAGCAACACAAGGTATATATTAATTAAAGAGAGAGAATCTACCATATTTATTTCTTAAAGGGAAAGCACCTCAGATTATTAGTTTATAGATTTAGAATCATTCAGATAAGCTATGCAAATGACTACTCAGAGATTCCTCAAGCCCATATATCAGCGTTTCCCAATTGATGTTCACCGAAATCCCAGGGTTCCACGAGAACAAAAATGGGTTTCCGCCGTTATATCACCAACCAAAATGGCTGCCACAATTTTATTGTTTAACAGGAGCATAGTCGGGTGCCTCAGCCCTTTAACCCCTTAAGGGCAGCGGGTGTTCTTGGGGACCCGGCCCTAAACGTGATCCCATGCCGGCGATAGCGGTGGGAGGACTCACCTGGCATCCCAGGGAGTCCCCCTGCTTCCAATCTGGCACTCCTGCTTCCAATCTGGTCCCTTGCAAGGACCTTACAATCACATAGACAGCATAGCCATCTACAGCATTGCCAGCAGGGGAACTGCCTGGAATGACAGGCAGTCCCCCTGCTGGCTGTAAAATGTAAAATAAAAGTTAATAACAGTTAAAAATTAAATAATATATACTTAGATCATATATATGTTATAAATATGATCTAAGTATATATATATATATATGTATATATATATATATATATTTACACATACACACACATACACTGTCTAAGTTTTTTTTAATATTAATATATATATATATATATATAATTATATATATATATTAATTTCAAAATACACGTAGAATGATATTGATTAAATATATATATAATTATATTTATATATATTTATATATAATATAAAAAATTTAAATATGTAAAAAAGAAATTATAAGAAATAAATAGTTAAAAAATATATATGTGTGTAATTTCGTTCTAACTGTATTTTGATATTAATATATATATATAGATATCAAAATACACGTAGAACTAAATAATATATATATCTATATACATAAGTATATACGTATATATCACTATTTATATATATATACCTATATATAAATAAAAATATATATTTTTAAATTATATACATACATATATATATATATATATATATAATAATTTTACATATTGATTTATGTAATATTTTTACCTAATTAGGTTATTTTATTAATTACAATTTGCGGGACCTGCCTGACAACCAAGGCCGAAAGTATAGGGAATTTAATTTGCTAGCACTATATTTAACCCTATAACTTTCCAAGACACCATAAAACCTGTACATAGGGGTTACTGTTTTACTTGGGAGACTTTGCTGAACAAATATTAGTATTTCAAAACAGTAAAATGTATTACATGTATTACAGGTTTTAAGGTGTTTTCAAAAGTTACAGAGTCATATTAAAATTCGCCAGATTGGTTACGTAGCCTTTGAGACCATATGGTAGCCCAGGAATGAAAATTACCCCCATGATGGCATACCATTTGCAATAGTAGACAACCAAAGGTATTGCAAATGGGGTATGTCCAGTTTTTTTTAGTAGCCACTTAGTCACAAATACTGGCTAAAATTTTTCACACACAAACAAATATTAATGCTAACTTTGGCTAGTGTTTGTGACTAAGTGGCTCCTTAAAAAGACTAGACATACCCCATTTGCAATACCTTGGGTTGTCTACTATTGCAAATGGTATGCCATCATGGGAGTGATTCACATTCCTGGGCTACCATAGGGTCTCAAAGGCAATGTAACCAATCTGGCGAATTTCAATGTGAAAAAACTGAATAATGTAACATGCTATATTTGACCCTGTAACTTCCCAAAACACCATAAAACCTGTACTTAGGGGGTACTGTTTTACACATAAGGCATCGCTGAATACAAATATGAGTATTTTATTGCAGTAAATGCAAACAGTATTATGACATTCACAGTTAAAATGTCACGTAGAACTAAAAAAAAAATTTCAAATTCTTATTTTCTCCCAATTTTAAAATATTTTATTCATATTAAATTATGTTTCATAGCTAAATATTTGATGTTAAATGAAATGCCTGTTTCCCTGAATAAAATGAGATATAATAGGTGTGGGTGCATTTAATATGAAAGAGGTGAATTACGGTTGGACAGACATATAGCGTAAATGCCAGGTTTTGTTTACGTTTTGTTTTGATTACAACATGTACATTTGGCTCAGTCCTTAAGCGGTTAAGAGCATGACCGGGCCCCTGTTGTATTGGCCGTCTGGGAGGAAGTGTTCACTTCCTCCCGCTTCACAGAGTTGCTGCCGCACAGATGGGAGGGAGGAGGCGGCTGAAGGCAGGGAGGAGGCTGGAGAGGGCCGCCCAGAAAGGCAACAGCATGAATGGCAGAGGAGAAATTCCCATCAGTCTCAGCTAACACCACCAGGACCACAAGCAAACCACCCTCCTGGACACACAAGGTAAGCTAACAGGAGGGTGGCTCTGATGTATGTCAGATTATATGTGTGTATGTGGCAGTGTGTGTGTGTGTGTCTGTGTCACTGTGTGTTTTTGAGTGTGTGTGTTTGTCAGTGTGTATATCTGTGTGTCAATGTATGTGTCACTGTGTATATCTGAGTGTGTTTGTATGTGCCAGTGCGTATTTATCTGTTTGTCAAGATGTGTGTATAAGTGAGTTTGCATATGCCAGTGTGTATCTGTTTGTGTGTGTGTGTGTGTGTGTGTGTCAGTATGTGTGTATCAGTGTGGTTGTATGTGCCAGTGTGTGCATATGAGTGTTTTTATGTGTCAAGGTGTGTGTCAATGTGTGTGTATATTCCAGTATATGTGTATCAGTGTGGTTGTATGTGCCAGTGTGGGTATCTGAGTGTTTGTGTGTATGTGTCAAGGTGTGATTGTGTGTATATGTCAGTATGTGTGTATTGGTGTGTTTGTATGTGCCAATGGGTGTATCTGACTGTGTATGTCTGTGTGTCAAGGTTAGTGTATGTGTCACTGTGTGTATCTGAGTGTGTGTGTATGTCAGTATGTGTGTATCAGTGTATCTGTCAAGGTCTGTGCTTGTTTACAGGTGTGCATATTTGTATATTTGTCAGTGTGTGTTTATATGTGTGTCTGTGTATCTGTGTAAGTATGTATGTATTTATGTGGCAGTATATGTGCATACAACCCAGAAATCAAACACCAACACAACATGCAAACACACCCCTGAAAACCAACATTACATACAAAAACACCCCTTAATTCAAATTCAGCATTTATACGCGAACACTTAAACACACCCTTTACTCAAACACCAACACTACACACAAATGTACATCCGCATTTAAAAGCCAACACTACATCCAAACACACAACTGCATGCAAATGCAAACATTACAACACACCCCTGTATCAAAATGCTACAATTATATAAAACACCAACTGTACACACAAATGCACACCTACTCCTAAGTACTACTATCTGTGCAACAGCACATTTTTTGGGGGGGTTCCACAGTGTTGGTACATTATGTCAGAGGGTTCCATGGGTTTAATTAATTAGGAATCCCTGCCATATATCATGTTGGTATGGGCTGCCATAATATTGAACACTTTGGGATCGCCAGCTACCATGAATGAATGATTTGCTGAGCCCGGCTGGGCCGACCAAGAAGAGCCAGAAACCACAAGGTGAGGGTGCTTAGGCCCTGCAGCTGTGAACCACCACTCCTGAAGGAACCACAGCCTGAAGTGGCCAGGAGGGCGAGCCCACAGCCTGGAACCGCCATGACCGCTGGAGGAGGGATCGGCCAACACGGAAGAAGCCTGCAGATGCACCAGCTGCGCCTCCAGGGGCAAACACCCATCTTGTAGGGCCTCAGGGACGATCTACATTGATCCAATCAGGAATTCCTGAAGGCAAAAGGGTTAAAGGCCCTATTCTGCATATCAGCGCCACTTTCAAACCCATCAGATGCACGGTGGGATGCTGGCAGCATGATCGGCACCATGTGTATATTTTTCCTTTGTCTGGCGACTGGTCAGTGAAACACACTAAATTGATGATATGGGTCCTTATTTGTGATTCCCTTATGTATCTATTTACATGCCCCGAGCCCAGGTTCCCCTGCCTGGAATCGGCTGAAATTGTTGGCAAGCTTCACAAGCCCACTCCTGTACCTAATACGAGCTCTGTTTTTTATTTTATTTTATGTCTCTAACCAGTTGCCCGTTTTGCCTATTTTCTTTATATTTTACTGCAATATGCTCGTGATGTTCCCGATTTCATTAGGCATAGTCCAATTATTCAAAATCTATGTCAGACTATTTAAGCTATCCACACTGTTCATAATTACTATTGTTGCACGTGTACTAATGTTGTTTGATCTCTGTACCACTGTATATTCTGTCCTTTGTGCACAAAAAATAATAAAAAATTAAATTAATAATAAAATAAAGATTTTGCACAAAATTAAACATGGGTTTATATGTAGGAAGCCACTTGGTCACTCTACACAGAGGGTCATGTTTAATAGAAAATCTAGAAATGTTAGTATATGAATAGCTAAAAAAAAAAAGCAGTAGAAAGTATCCTCTTTTAGAACTAAAAATGTATTAATGGAAAACCACAAAAAAATTCTCAAAGCACTTTCCGAGATTTTGTCATGAAACTGGTGGTTTGTGTATGTTATGGTCTCATGTAGATTAAGGAGCTGCATCTTAAAAGCATTGCTGTGCAGATTATCATTTTGTTACTGATGTTGATTAAAGGATGTTTAGTTAAGGGCTCCAGGTGAGGAGGGTTTATTGCTGACCATTTTGTCACTGTGCAAACACTGGCACACAGTCTAGGCTTGCTTATCTTGCAGTAATATGTGTACACAGCAGGCCAAGAAGAAAAAAAGATTAACTTAGCCATAAGATTCCTTCTTTATTGGCAGAATAGTTTAGCGTTAAGACCACACACCTGCTGTGCTTGTAAAAGGTTTACTGCTTCTGTGTTATGAAGCACAAGATAAGGTATCATGCATGAAGAAGAAATGCCAGGAGTAGACGGACACGGACATTGAGATTTTCATGTATATTGCAGATTTATCAGTAATACAATCTATATGATTGGTTCTAAAGTGTGTGTGGAAATATATTATATATAAATATATTGGGGGCGAGGGGGGAATGTTACATGTATTTATGGATAGAGATGTTAGGCTTCCCAGTCTATTGTGTATGGTCATTGGAAACAGTAATCCTCTAACACAGAATTGTCCTTCACAGCTGCAATAATTATTAGTCATATCTTTCTATCATTCATTGGAACACAGTTCAAATTCCAACCCCCATCCTGTGTAATACATAAACATAGATTGTCTGCTTTAAAATGCCGAAAAAAATATGAATCAAAACGGTTGAAGTTAATAAACGTATTCACCCCTTCGGGGGAAATGATCATATACAATGTCTTCAGATGTGATTTAATGCGATTTGATCTTTTAGTTTTGTTCCAACCCTCCTGCCATTAAATTATAACTCAAAGGAAACACATTTAGATGCATCCACAGAGGAACAATGTCTGGGCACAAAGCGTGTTGACACAGCAAAGAATGCTTCTAAGGTCAATGTGTTCACTTCTGGCAATCATGCTTCATGTTTAATTGGAAGAAGGATATGGACTTCTAGTAGGTATTATTGCTACAAGAATTGCACATAAAAAAAGAAAAATCTTTTTAACTGTTTTTTTTTTTTTTTGTGTGTGTTTAATTTGAAGGATACACATTTCTGGGAAAGGCACCATGGAATCCATGTCTCATTTTGCATGTCAGTCAAACAAAATATTACATTAAAGGGTTACTCCAACCCTTTAAAGGGGGATGTAGGGTTGGTAAAACGCCCTACTGGGCACTATCAATTTAATTCTGTTCTGGAAACGCTTCTATTTAACATATTAATAACTGATCTTGAAATAAGAATTACAAGTAATCTTTCAGTGTTAACAGATGACAAACAAACCTCTAACAAAAGTAATACAATGTGAGCAGGATATTGCTTTGCTGCCGAGGGATTTAGATAGACTGGGGAAATGGGCACAGAAATGGCAGATGATATTTAATGTACAAAAATGCAAAGTTATTATTTGAGATATAGAATGCACAAGCAACTTACACCCTCAATGGTAGTGAATTAGGGATAACAACACACAAGAAAGATGTGGGAATTGTTGCCAACAAACTAGGCAACAATGTGCAATGTCAGTTAGCAGTGGCTAAAGCCAGTAAGGTATTGTCATGTATAAATTGGGGTATTAATTCTCAGAATGAAAATATCGCTTCTTTATAAATCAATGGTAAGAGCACTCCATGAATGTTGTATAATCTTGAGTACCTGTTCTCAAGTGCACAGGTGGGCTACAAAATTAATAAGGGGAATGGAAAATGTTAGTTACGAAGAAAGGCTAACAAATCTATATCTGGTTAGTTAAGAAAAATATGCGGGGATAGGATAGCATTGTACAAGTATACAAGTACAGTTATAAGAACCTGGAGCAAATAAAAAGATTAACACAAGTTATGGGCGATTTTCAATGTTTTAT
Organism: Pelobates fuscus; assembly: GCF_036172605.1. Taxonomy (NCBI): domain Eukaryota; kingdom Metazoa; phylum Chordata; class Amphibia; order Anura; family Pelobatidae; genus Pelobates; species Pelobates fuscus. Next base: position 261,993,471 of record NC_086318.1, read on the forward strand.
TCAATGGAGTTATATGCACAGAAGGGACAATTACAAGTTAAGCTTATCCACAAAGTGAAACTTGCAAGCTCAATAGTAAGATAGACGTAATCCACACTCCGCCCAAAACAGTTCGCTCCGCCCACCATCTGTCTCTGCCCCCCGTCCTCCCAAGACCCTAACTACAGTCACCAAGTCCTTTGAAGAGGAGGGCAGAGCGTCCAGGATTAGGACAGGGGGAGCAGCACATGGAAAGCCTGTGGGAGGGACCATACACAGACTGGAAGCATGGGTCAGTGCTCCAAGCCCCCATCTGAATATGTGATGAATGGAGGAGGGCCCCCATCTGAATATGTGATGAATGGAGGAGGGCAGCTTGCTGAGTATATATTAGGGGAGGGGGGGGGGTGTAATGTATGTAATCATCATATATTTCAATGTACGTATTAGGCAGTTTGTGAGTATCAGGGATGTGGAATTTATATTGCTCAGAAAATGCAGTTCTATGCATCAGACAGGAAGCATATTTTATTCTTTTAGGGCTGCCTTTGGGGGGAGTTGGTGTATCTCCGGCAGGCATACCGGGATGCTGTAACTGGGTCTAGCTGCAGTTTACATGGAGGTGTGAGGAACGGTGGCATCCAACCGCTTCTCACAATGCTCGACTCATGGTCACCGGGATTCAGCCGCGATGTCATACTCTGCTGCTCTAAAGGCCAGCGTGAGCATGAGATAGTCTGTTGCTGATAATCTGTGCTGGGTGTGAGTGAGAGTGAGAGTGAGAGTGAGAGTGAGAGTGAGAGTGAGAGAGAGAGAGAGAGAGAGAGAGAGAGAGAGTGTGTTTTAGTGTTTGTCAGTGTGCAGTGTATTTTTGTATGTGTCAGTGCGTTTGTGCATAGGTTCACTGTAGCCCCTTGGACAAGTACATTAACAAAATAAAAAAATGTGTACCGCATGTATGTATATATATATATATATATATATATATATATAGATATAGATATATATATAGATATATTAAGAAGTGTGTGAGTATGAGGCAGTTTGTATGTGTTGGTGTATGTATGTATGTATGTATGTATATATGTATTTGGCAGAGAGAGAGTGTGAGTGTTTGTTAATGTATAAGGCAGTTTGCTAAGAGAGAGGAATACTATACACACAAAGTATTTCAGCTTGCTGTTCTCTATATGTCTGGAGTTTGTCATTTTCTAGGCAGTTTATAAAAGTGCTGATTTCAATTGAAATCTGAAATTTCATAATCGGGGGCAAAAACACCTCCCTGTCTGTCACTCAATGAGAAACCTCTCATATGAGGTCTTGCAGGAAAAAAGCACATTTTCTTTGTGTGAATATTTACTAAAATGTTAAAAGAATTCAGTGGAATGTTTACTTTTGGCGTTTAGTGAATAAACCTGTGACACAATGAGGGGGCGCCAAATGGATCTTTGCCTAGCCTGGACAATAAGAGAGAAAGGCATAATATTGATGCATATTGTAAACCAGCAGATTACAGGTCAGGTTTCTTTGCAGTAGTAGGACACCAGACACAGGGTCGCCTGCCACTTCCATTAGATCTGCAAAGCTAACGGAAGTGGAATAAAACCTTCCTAGCATTCTGATTGACTGCTAGGGAGGTGTCTCTCTCTCCAATTATTAGAGTTCCAATTTCTATTGACATATTGTGACAGGCTCCAACAAGCTGAAGTGCTTTACATGTGTGGAGTGTTCCTCATTTAAAAACAAACCTTTTAAATGCATTCATATTCTGTAAAAAAAAAAAAAAAAAAAAAAAAAAGTGTTTGCTGGGTATGTTTACAACCAAGAAATGGTTGTCTTTGTGAATGTTGTCTGTCGTCAATATCTTTAAAAATGTAAACATAACTTGAATTTTTTTAAATAAATTTAAAAAAACAAGACTTGGCTTTTCACAGTCGAAGGAAAAGAGTGTGATCAAGTTTTATTGAGACTGACAAGGAACATGAATTTGGGCAGGCCAGACTTTTTTCAATAGACAAATGTTAAATAAAACGTAATTTACAAGTGTAACATATAGAACTTCCTCCCTCCAGTGGACTCAGAACACCACAAGCAAAAACTCAAAGAAAAACAAAAATGTTGCACAGAGTAGTGCCCAAAGAAAAAGTATATTCATCAGTTACAGGTTCATTAATATAGGACAACAAAACCTAGGAGTAATGGTCCTTGAGCTCCCTCATGTGGTATTAAATGAGAAGTACTTCCATTGATTAAATTAATTTGTGTTTGGAAAAACATACAAAAAAAGCACAAGTGTTTATTATGGTAAAATAATAGTAACATAATTGATATGTTATAGAACATCATAAACCACAAACAAAAGCTCAAGTACTTCACTGCTGTCTACTAGAACATTTCAATTTATTGAAACATTATTCCACGGCAAGCTATCAGGCCTTTTAGCCACTGTAAAAATAAAAAATGTTAGGGTGAGGGGTTGGTGGGGTAGGGGGTGCTTACTGTCTTCCGGCATCATGGTTTTATTTTTTTATTTTGTAATGGTTTCTATTTTCATGATCAAACGCTAAAGACTGTACAGGTTACTGCCTTTATGTATGCACATATTAATGTGGATTTGGCCTGCAGTGATGTAGAGCCACCAGTAACACAATGTTGTTCTACTATTCAGTGGGTGTTGCCTGAAGAGAACTCCAGCAAGTATGTGGCATATCGTGTTTTTTTTTTTTTTTTAATCTTTATTTATATATGAGCATATCAGGCATAATAGCAACATTAAGCCTTTTCACTTTCACAAAAAAATTCACAAGTTCAGCGGCAAAATTTAAACCCTACCCACAAAGCAACCCAGCAGCACAACTCAAGTGGGCTGCTAAGCCTCACACTGGGACTTCCATGGAGGGTCTGTACACGGCCCCCATAGGGCATAGGTTGAGTCCAAGGCCGGGTCTGGTACTTCCTCTTTCGGACCATATAACCCGGCAATTCATTTTGCAAATGGAACAGCTATTGTGCTTATTTTCAATTTTTGCCTCTCATTTACAGCCTGTCTAGGGGCCTCCGGGTTTTTTTTTTTTACTGTAAGCTAAACTGCTTGTCTGCCTATACAGCTAGGAGCTATCTACTCTATACAGTGTATTCCCATCCCAGGGCAAAAAGCCTGCATACTTCCTATCCTACGGTTTTCTTTAAATATTCTTTAAATATGCACTGTGCCCTTCTTGTCATCTATATTTCTTTCTTAAACAAAAATATGTTGTTTTTTCTGTATACTTGAAATGCTACACTGTGAAAAGTTACTTCACGTCAGACTACCCAATGTTTAATATGTGATTATTGTTCTGCCAAGCACATAAAAAAATAAAGAATTTCAGTAACTCAGGTACATTTCATTAGTAAGCACAGCAAATTGTTTTAATTCAGCTTTCAGAATTACGTTGATGACTGAATTATCGAGTTCAGAACTAAAAGGGAACAGTCACTTTTCTGGACTTTATACCATTGACTAAAACATTTAAAACCCCCTGTTAACCTTTTATCATTAGCTGTTCCATTGTGTTTTAAATTTATATTAAAGATTTGGCAAATGACATCACAATCCAGGTCCAAACAAGGCAAAGCCATGGCAAACACTGCAAACGGAGGAGATATGGAAACATTGTTTAATTAATCATTTTTTCTGTGATGGCTGCCAGGTGCAAAGGACAGAGCTTATAACAATGACTGAGAGGGAGCAAATATGGAGATGCCCAGTTGCAAGATGAAGAGGTGTGAATTATTTTCTTTCACACATGACAAACTACATTTCGGTTAAATATAGGTATAAGTAAACATAATATAAAAAATTATGTGCAATGGCAAATTCCCTTTAAGTTAAAAGTACTGCAAAATATGTATTTTTGTTTTGCAAAAACTATACAAGATGGCCTATGCAGGCAAGCACAACTAATTACTTAGGCCAATGACTATAAGATCTATCTTCAGAGGGATATGGGGATGGTCCTATTGTGCACATTTTTTTCCCCACAGTTTAAAAAAAAATGCATCTGAGCTTAAAACTAAAATTACGGTTATTTTTGGCATGGTGGTCTGTCAGATGTATTCTTACTCCTTGAGTGCCTCTAATAAAAATTCAGTAAAAATTCTATTTATTTCAAAATGAACATTAGATTATAGAGTATCTACATTTCCCACAGAGGAATGATTCCTTAAATTGTACAAATCTATGAGAGTCATTACCTTTAATTAGTTGAGAATTTCAAACTGGGAACCCAGGGGAACAGATAGCAACCTCAGAGACAGACCTGTTAGAGACATGTTATTTACTAGTCATTTACATTATCTCATTTATTATTCGTGGTCACTGATGGCTAAATGAACTACCATCTGCTGGCTCATCTATTTGAAATAAACACTTCTAACACAAAAGAGCACTGTTGTTAATTAAAAAGAATCCAAAACCCGGCAGAAAGGTTTTCTAAATCTATCGCTACATTATCTGTGGTCTACTTTTATATCTTTTATTCAGTGAAAGTAACAAAACAAGAATTAAATAACCCTTAAATAATGTTTAATTCATTATCAATTACAATGAGAAAATCTATCTTGAAAATATAAAAAATGTTTACTAATATTTTAAATGTAATAATTTATACACAGGCATGTGTTCATTAAATGTTGAGTTGTAGTGAACGGAAATAGCAAAATATTGGACAAAATGGTTGATTTTAGAAGGTTCTCCAGTTTATAGTTATAACAGAACTATTTTAGACAAAAATGCTTTGGCAGTCCTGGGCCCCACATTCCCTCTCTGCATATATATATAAAAATAATCGCTATATATATGTGCAGCCGCGGGCCCCCGGCTCCCTATACTTGCAGAGGGGGCCCAGCAGACTGCAGGAGCACATTACAGCTCTTCCCTCTCTCCAACTCCCGCGCAGGGGCGGGCTGGGCCGGGGGGCAGGGAGGCAATTGCCCCCCAGGCCGCCCGAAATTCTTTTAGGACCGGCCGCGGCGGGCCGGCCCTTTAAATGCTGCAGCCGCCGAGCGCTCTGTAAAGAGCGCTCAGACGGCTGCAGCTGCTTCTCACCTCCCCTCCCCTGTAGGTGGCCGAGCTGAACTCCGGTCCGCGGTCCCGGCCGGAGTGATGGGAAGGTGCACACTGAGTGTGCACTTCCTGTCAGTCCGGCCGGGTACAGGAAACAGAAACTCCTGTTCCGCGCGGAACAGGAGTTTCTGTTTCCTGTACCCGGCCGGACTGACAGGAAGGTGCACACTGAGCACCTTCCTATCACTCCGGCTGGGACCGCGGACTGGAGTTCAGCTCGGCCACCTACAGGGGAGGGGGAAAGAAGAAGGGGAGGGGGGGGGTGGGAGAGAGTAAAAAGAGAGGTGGGGGGTGGGAGAGAGTAAAAAGAGGGGAGGGGGGGTGGGAGAGAGTAAAAAGAGGGGAGGGGGGGTGGGAGAGAGTAAAAAGAGGGGAGGGGGGTGGGAGAGAGTAAAAAGAGGGGAGGGGGGGAGAGAGAGTAAAAAGAGGGGAGGGGGGGAGAGAGAGTAAAAAGAGGGGAGGGGGGAGAGTAAAAAGAGGGGAGGGGGGGAGAGTAAAAAGAGGGGAGGGGGGGAGAGAGTAAAAAGAGGGGAGGGGGGAGAGAGAGTAAGAGGGGGGGAGAGAGTAAAAAGAGGGGGGAGAGAGTAAAAAGAGGGGGGGAGAGTAAAAAGAGGGGAGGGGGGGGAGTAAAAAGAGGGGGGGGGAGTAAGAAGAGGGGAGGGGGGTGGGAGAGAGTAAAAAGAGGGGAGGGGGGTGGGAGAGAGTAAAAAGAGGGGAGGGGGAGGGGGGGGAGAGAGAGTAAAAAGAGGGGAGGGGGGGAGAGAGTAAAAAGAGGGGGGGAGAGAGTAAAAAGAGGGGAGGGGGGAGAGTAAAAAGAGGGGGGGAGAGTAAAAAGAGGGGAGGGGGGGAGAGTAAAAAGAGGGGAGGGGGGGATAGAGTAAAAAGAGGGGAGGGGGGGAGAAAGTAAAAAGAGGGGGGGAGAGAGTAAAAAGGGGGGGGAGAGAGTAAAAAGAGGGGAGGGGGGGAGAGAGTAAAAAGAGGGGAGGGGGGAGAGAGTAAAAAGGGGGGGGGAGAGAGTAAAAAGAGGGGAGGGGGGGAGAGAGTAAAAAGAGGGGAGGGGGGGAGAGAGTAAAAAGAGGGGGGGAGAGTAAAAAGAGGGGAGGGGGGAGAGAGTAAAAAGAGGGGAGGGGGGAGAGTAAGAAGAGGGGAGGGGGGGAGTAAGAAGAGGGGAGTGGGGATAATAAGAGGGGGGACTAAGAAGAAGGGGGAAGTAAGAAGGAGGGGAGATAAGAAAAAGAGTGGGGAGTAATTAGAAGAGGGGGGAGTAAGAAGAAGGGGGTAAGAAGAAGGAAGGGGGAAGAAGAAGAAGGAAGGGGTAAGAAGAAGAAGAGGGGGTAAGAAGAAGAAGGGGGGTAAGCAGAAGGGGGGAGTAATAAGAAGAAGGGGGGAGTAATAAGAAGAAGGGGGTAAGCAGAACAAGGGGGGGGAGTAAGAAGAACACAGGGGGGGTGAGAACACACAGAGGGATGAGTGAGAAGAACACAGGGAGGGTGGAGGGGGGATGAGAAGAGCACAGGGAGGGTGGGTAAGGGTGAGAAGAGACCGCTAGGGGAGGATGGGGGAGAGGAGAGCTCTAAGGGACAGAAGGGACAGCTCTATAGGACAGGGGGCAAGACAGGGAGCTCTTTAACACTACGCGCACACACACACAATGCATTCCTATACATACACAGAAACACACAATGCACCCCTATACATACACAGAAACACACAATGCATCCCTATACATACACAGAAACAGAACATGCTTCCCTTACACACAGAGAAACACACAATGTATCCATTACACACACACACACACACAATGCAACACTGAGTGTGCACTTCCTGTCAGTCCGGCCGGGTACAGGAAACAGAAACTCCTGTTCCGCGCGGAACAGGAGTTTCTGTTTCCTGTACCCGGCCGGACTGACAGGAAGGTGCACACTGAGCACCTTCCTATCACTCCGGCTGGGACCGCGGACTGGAGTTCAGCTCGGCCACCTACAGGGGAGGGGGAAAGAAGAAGGGGAGGGGGGGGGTGGGAGAGAGTAAAAAGAGAGGTGGGGGGTGGGAGAGAGTAAAAAGAGGGGAGGGGGGGTGGGAGAGAGTAAAAAGAGGGGAGGGGGGGTGGGAGAGAGTAAAAAGAGGGGAGGGGGGTGGGAGAGAGTAAAAAGAGGGGAGGGGGGGAGAGAGAGTAAAAAGAGGGGAGGGGGGGAGAGAGAGTAAAAAGAGGGGAGGGGGGAGAGTAAAAAGAGGGGAGGGGGGGAGAGTAAAAAGAGGGGAGGGGGGGAGAGAGTAAAAAGAGGGGAGGGGGGAGAGAGAGTAAGAGGGGGGGAGAGAGTAAAAAGAGGGGGGAGAGAGTAAAAAGAGGGGGGGAGAGTAAAAAGAGGGGAGGGGGGGGAGTAAAAAGAGGGGGGGGGAGTAAGAAGAGGGGAGGGGGGTGGGAGAGAGTAAAAAGAGGGGAGGGGGGTGGGAGAGAGTAAAAAGAGGGGAGGGGGAGGGGGGGGAGAGAGAGTAAAAAGAGGGGAGGGGGGGAGAGAGTAAAAAGAGGGGGGGAGAGAGTAAAAAGAGGGGAGGGGGGAGAGTAAAAAGAGGGGGGGAGAGTAAAAAGAGGGGAGGGGGGGAGAGTAAAAAGAGGGGAGGGGGGGATAGAGTAAAAAGAGGGGAGGGGGGGAGAAAGTAAAAAGAGGGGGGGAGAGAGTAAAAAGGGGGGGGAGAGAGTAAAAAGGGGGGAGAGAGTAAAAAGAGGGGAGGGGGGGAGAGAGTAAAAAGAGGGGAGGGGGGAGAGAGTAAAAAGGGGGGGGGAGAGAGTAAAAAGAGGGGAGGGGGGGAGAGAGTAAAAAGAGGGGAGGGGGGGAGAGAGTAAAAAGAGGGGGGGAGAGTAAAAAGAGGGGAGGGGGGAGAGAGTAAAAAGAGGGGAGGGGGGAGAGTAAGAAGAGGGGAGGGGGGGAGTAAGAAGAGGGGAGTGGGGATAATAAGAGGGGGGACTAAGAAGAAGGGGGAAGTAAGAAGGAGGGGAGATAAGAAAAAGAGTGGGGAGTAATTAGAAGAGGGGGGAGTAAGAAGAAGGGGGTAAGAAGAAGGAAGGGGGAAGAAGAAGAAGGAAGGGGTAAGAAGAAGAAGAGGGGGTAAGAAGAAGAAGGGGGGTAAGCAGAAGGGGGGAGTAATAAGAAGAAGGGGGGAGTAATAAGAAGAAGGGGGTAAGCAGAACAAGGGGGGGGAGTAAGAAGAACACAGGGGGGGTGAGAACACACAGAGGGATGAGTGAGAAGAACACAGGGAGGGTGGAGGGGGGATGAGAAGAGCACAGGGAGGGTGGGTAAGGGTGAGAAGAGACCGCTAGGGGAGGATGGGGGAGAGGAGAGCTCTAAGGGACAGAAGGGACAGCTCTATAGGACAGGGGGCAAGACAGGGAGCTCTTTAACACTACGCGCACACACACACAATGCATTCCTATACATACACAGAAACACACAATGCACCCCTATACATACACAGAAACACACAATGCATCCCTATACATACACAGAAACAGAACATGCTTCCCTTACACACAGAGAAACACACAATGCATCCATTACACACACACACACACACAATGCAACCCTTACACACAAAGACAATGCATCATTTGCACACATACACAGAAACATACAATGCAAACCCTTACACACACATGCAAACACACACACTGTTTTTCTTACATACACACAGAAACACAATGCATCTCTTACACTCAATGCACACACATACAGACACACACCTTGCATCCCTTATGCATACAAACACAGATTCACACAATGCATCCCTCACACACAACCAGAAACACATAATACATCCCTCATACACAAATACACACTGCTTCCACTACACACAAACACACTGCATCACCTGCACAAACTGGTATCCCTATACACTACATACCATAAGCACACATATTAGATAACACATAACACATCCCCTACACACTCCACTCCCTGTGAGCGAGCTCATGGGTGGGTGGAACATATAAGTGGACTTATGAGTGGGCCTTATGGGCATACTCACCGTCAGGCACTGGGGCCCAGACCTTGAGCTGTGTAAGAGGCCCCAAAAAATGGAGCTGCTTCAAATTCTCCCAGAACGTTGAATTTTGTGACCACAGTTGCAAACAGCCTCCAGAGGTCCTGTTCTACACCAGACCAGTGGAGCCAAACTCCAGCCCATCATCATCCTCATCTAATTGTAAGTAGGCAATCTAGTATATTATTAGTGACACTAATCTATAATTTACATCACATTAAAGGGACACTATAGCTTAATGAAGTGGTTCTGGTGTCTATAGCTGGTCCCTGTAGGCTTTTTAATGTAAACACACACTGTGTGCAGCACTGGCGTTAGTTCATATGGCAGATCATATGGGGGGGGCAAATTTATATTTTGTCTAGGGCGGCAAAAATCCTTGCACCGGCTCTGATCCTGGGCAGGCGCACCAGTCTACTGGTGACCCACAGGAGGGGAGTGCACTGATTGCACTGCACTCTCCTCCTGCCCAGACCCGTCTTGACCGCAGTGCAAGTGCCCTCCACCCCTAATTTACAGTGGCTCACACTCACAACAAGCAGTGCCTAGAGCCCTTTGCAGAGACGGAAACAAAGAGGTCCTGCGGCAGCTGGCCGTCCTGCAAGCATTACATTAAACAGCTGTTCCCCATGCAGCCACAGGTGGCGTTGTGCTGGGAGACTGTGATTACTCTTCACTTCCTCCCAGCCTACAGAGCAGCGCATGGGGGAGAGAGGAGGAGGCATGATTTAATCTTGAATAAATCCTCTAAGCAAACCTTTATAAATTTGGGGGATCAGCTCTGTTTCCACAGTTTATTGGTGTTTACTCTCATCTCTGTATTAATATTGAGGGATGTCTAAGTAGTAACATCAGTGTGTGTCAGCAGGGCCAGCCGTTGGGGTAGGCAAGCTGTGTGGTCACGCAGGGTGCCATGACAATAGAGGCGCCCGGCGGCCAACACAGCTCACAAGTTGGGTACACCAGCATATTTAATTTAAACGATTCGCTGGTGGTCCACTGGTGCGCACCAGCAGTAGGTGCAGTCAGATCATATCCTCTCCCTCGTGGTTCCGGCGCTCAGTTAGTGAGTCAAAGCACAGGCTCAGAGATTCTCAGCCTGTGCTCTGACAACATTGAAAGTCAGAGCCGTGAAGGAGCGGGTATGGCAAAGAGCTACTGATTAGCATAACATCAATATCCGTTATAAAACCAGGAAAAGGTGGGCATGGATGGTGAACTGATTTGGTGGCGCAATGGGCCACTTGACTGGTTTTGCCCCCCAGGCTTAAGGCTGCCAGCCCTCCCCTGCTCCCGCGAGACCTGCGGCTGTGAGCGTTACCACGGGTTACCATGGCAACGCTCTGCGCGGCACACAGACCACGCTCGCGTGAGTTAGAGAGAGGGAAATGCTGTAATGTGGTACTGCAGTCTGCTGGCCCCCTCTACAAGTACAAGGAAGCCGGGGGGCCCCCACAATGCCACCGGACCACCAGGGATGGAATCGCCCCCCTCCCTGAACCAGGTAAGAAGCAGGGAGGGGGGAGAAACATTTATTCCATTTACATTATTACATTACATGCATACACTAGTAAACACACACTCACTCTGCATTCATTACACTGACACACACTCTGCATTAACTATACACACAGCATCCACTACACAAACATCCTGTATTCACAGTACACACACTATATCCATCACACAAACACTCTGCATTCACTATACAGAGACAGTGTCTAATACACACACTACATCCACTAAACACATTGCATCTAGTACACACAAACACTACATCCACTACTCAAACACACTCTTGTGTTCACTATACACACTGCATCCGCTACACAAACACACACTCTGCATTCACTGCACAAACAATATCTAATACAAACAAACAAACTACATCCACACATTCTAATTCACTTCCACTATTCACTATTCACACCACATTCAGTCCTGATCATTGTCAGCGGACTAGGTAGGAGTCCTGTAGGCAGACCGGGGGGGGGGGGGAGGTGGGAGGGGGGGCAGACCATGTGCTTTATCAAAATTTCTAGTGGCAGCCCTGTATATATATTTAGTAAAGCCCCTAGTTTTTGTTAATATATATATATATATATATATATATATATATATATATATATACATACATATACACATACACACATACAGTAGTATACAAAGCCAGGACTCAAAGTTTCCTTAAAATTAATAATTTAATCCAGAGATTAATCCAAGAAAGAAATACAAATAAATCAACATTTCATGAACTTTCCTTTAGGACATAAAACATATACACACACACACACACACACATATATATATATATATATATATACATATATATATGTGTATCGGAAAATGTATATAGTTTCCATAGTTGTCTTTTCCTGGTCATAGGCCATGGTAGCACAACAATGGGTTAGCTCATCCCTATCCCTAATTGGACAGGAACCAATTAAAATAAAGGTACAAATACACCAACCTACCTCCTCCTCCCTCAGTCTTGTTATCAGCAATATCCCAGAGTGGGATCCTTGTGCTGCCATTGCCTATATGGCTTCATTTTTTTCTAGTCATATCCATGGCAGCACAACAATGGGTAATACCCGTGCAATAACCAAGGGAGGGAATAAAGAAAAACTCAGACTCCATATTATATAATGCAAGAGTATTAGCACAATCAATCCAAAACGTGACAATCACTGCAAATAAATCAAACTCATAAGTTAGATGCAGAAAGGACAGTTTTACCAAACTGATCAAACTGACCAGGCTTTATTTCTATTCAAAAATGTCTGGAGACACTTTTGCCGCTGCTGCCAAGGATGAAGAGAGGGATCGTGTAGAGTGCACTTTCAGACCTTCAGGGACCCTCATTTTAGATGCTTTATAGGCTTGGATGATAGAGACTATCCATCTATGGATGGCTACTTTAGATGCTTGAAAGCCTCTTCTGACGCCCTTAGGTATGATAAAACGTCTTTGAGAGATCCGCCATTCCAAGTTCTTTGCAAATAAATTCTAAGACATCTCACTAAGTCAATAGAGGCCAAAATTGATTCTTCATTGGTTTGTTCCTTGGAAATCAATGTTGGGAGCACTATTTCCTCATTTGGGGCGGAATTCAGAAACTGTCCTTAATATCACTCTGTCTTTATGGAATATTGTGAAAGGCTCCTTAGCAGATAAAACGTGACATTCCGATACGCTTCTTCCAGAGGCCAAGACCACTAGTAGAACTGTTTTAATGGTGAGCAGATGAGCAGAAATAGACTCCAATGACTCAAACAGATGATATTTAAATGCTTTCAGAACCAACGGTAAATCCCATGGAGGAGCAACAGGTTTGATAGGCGGATTCATCTTTAGGACTGCTGTCATGAACTTGATTATATCCATGTCAAAGGCCCACTTATGGTTGCTAAGTGGTGAAAAGTGAGTAAGAAAGAAATGAGTTCGATTCCCAGCAAGGGGAAAAGACTTCATGTGTGTCCGGGGGCGACCAGACCAGGGGGTAACCCTTACACAATTGTATGAAGATAGAGAAGCAGACCTGGTGGGTCAGAAAAAATTGGGCGCCCCCCAGTGGAAATCCATGCATATATACAGAGGGTAAAACATAACCTTTAATGAATGCTGTATAAAAAGGTATAGTAACCTATAATAGGATCGCAAATAAGTGATAAACAAAAAAGAAGGAAAGAAGAAAAAATGTAACAAATATATAGGAGGTTATAATAGAGAGAACACGTTGGATGGGGTGAAGTGTCCTATGATAAGTTCCCTGGAGGATACTTCAATTGTCCCCCCACCGTGTAAAAATAGCTCTCAAGTGCACTGGTAACTCGATGCAGTAATACTATATAGAACCCTCCAGTAAGTTCCCAAAAATCGAACCCAACAAACCGGGATCAATGAGGGTGGATAGAGTAGCAAAAACCTGCATACTCAGGAGAGAACTGTGGCAACAGGAAATCACAAAACGAGGTCTGTATACTTATGTGGTAACACACTGTCCAGGATATATACAATGTAGCTGAGACAGCGATCTGGTTATTAGAGTCTAGCCTGCAGTGGCCAGGGGCACAGAACTGTGGGAGAGAGAGAATCAACTGTGCCGAACAGAGTTTCCCGCCCCAACCCCATACATCCCTTCCCTCTTGCAGCCTCTAAGGTGACTATCTCACAATCCAGATTACTAGTATCACTCGTGGAATAACCTTGGTTGCTAACTAAATCTTTGCCGAGAGCAATGACACCGGATAACCTCCCTTATCCGGTGGTTATCCGGTGTCATTGCTCTCGGCAAAGATTTAGTTAGCAACCAAGGTTATTCCACGAGTGATACTAGTAATCTGGATTGTGAGATAGTCACCTTAGAGGCTGCAAGAGGGAAGGGACGTATGGGGTTGGGGTGGGGAACTCTGTTCAGCACAGTTGATTCTCTCTCTCCCACAGTTCTGTGCCCCTGGCCACTGCAGGCTAGACTCCAATAACCAGATCGCCGTCTCAGCTACATTGTATATATCCTGGACAGTGTGTTATCACATAAGTATACAGACCTCGTTTTGTTATTTCCTGTTGCCACAGTTTTCTCCTGAATATGCAGGTTTTCGCTACTCTATCCACCCTCATTGATCCCGATTTGTTGGGTTCGATTTTTGGGTACTGACTGGAGGGTTCTATATAGTATAACTGCATCGAGTTACCAGTGCACTTGAGAGCTATTTTTACACGTTGGGGGGACAATTGAAGTATCCTCTATGGAACTTATCTTAGGACACTTCACCCCATCCAACGTGCTCTCTCAGGCAGGCAGGGAGGTTATCCGGTGTCAGATTCAGTTAGCAACCAAGGTTATTCCACGAGTGATACTAGTAATCTGGATTGTGAGATAGTCACCTTAGAGGCTGCAAGAGGGAAGGGACGTATGGGGTTGGGGTGGGAAACTCTGTTCAGCACAGTTGATTCTCTCTCTCCCACAGTTCTGTGCCCCTGGCCACTGCAGGCTAGACTCTAATAACCAGATCGCTGTCTCAGCTACATTGTATATATCCTGGACAGTGTGTTATCACATAAGTATACAGACCTCGTTTTGTGATTTCCTGTTGCCACAGTTCTCTCCTGAGTATGCAGGTTTTTGATACTCTATCCACCCTCATTGATCCCGGTTTGTTGGGTTCGATTTTTGGGAACTTACTGGAGGGTTCTATATAGTATTACTGCATCGAGTTACCAGTGCACTTGAGAGCTATTTTTACACGGTGGGGGGACAATTGAAGTATCCTCCAGGGAACTTATCATAGGACACTTCACCCCATCCAACGTGTTCTCTCTATTATAACCTCCTATATATTTGTTACATTTTTTCTTTTTTGTTTATCGCTTATTTGCGATCCTATTATAGGTTACTATACCTTTTTATACAGCATTCATTAAAGGTTATGTTTTACCCTCTGTATATATGCATGGATTTCCACTGGGGGGCGCCCAATTTTTTCTGACCCACCAGGTCTGCTTCTCTAAGTGGTGAAAAGGATGACATTTGGACTTTCAATGTACTACAATTCAGTCCTTTCTCTAAACCGGATTGCAGAAATTCCAGAATATCTTTGTTAGATGCTTTCTGAATATCCATTTGTCTAGATATTACCCATGAAGGAATTACATAACAGACTCTGTAATATGTGGCTGAAGTACTTTTTCTCCTTGCCTGGAAGAGAGTGTATCAATCACTGTTTGTGAAAAACCTTTGTCTCTTAACCCTACCCTTTTTAATTCCATGCCATCAGGTTGAGGGATGCTGGCACTGGGTGAAGAACTGGGCATTGTTGTGTTAAAAATTTAACTTTTAAGAGTTGCCATAGGTATTCCTTGCAGAGAATCAGTAGGAGCAGAAATCATGGTCTGCATGGCCAGAATGAACCTACTAGTATAATCAATACTTTCTCTTACCTTAGCCTCCTCAGCAGGGGAAAGATGAGTGGAGTTGGAAGGAATGCACATCCTAGTTTGAATTGACATTTGAATGACAATGCATCTCTTCCTAAGGCTTGTGGGTCCAGCCTTTTCGAGAAGAAGTCCCTCACCTTCATGTTGCTGCTTGTAGCCATCAAGTCTATGTGAGGAAGTCCCAATTTCTCTGTTATCATCTGGAACATCTTGTATGATAGACTTCATTCTCGTGGATCTATGCTGAGGAAGCCGGCTACAGAATTTTGTATTCCTGGAAGATGTATGGCTGTTATACCTACCAGATTTGTTTATGCCCAAGTCTTTCAAGTGGTAAGAGTTTCATTCATGGGTGGTTCGTGGTTGCAGAAATATAATGATTTCAAATCGGGTCCATCTTTTAAACACCCTGTATAATGTATCTATCAGAATCAATGCAGGGTAGAAGCCATTATTCTTTTATTGTTGGTTAACACAGAGTTATTCAAAGTGGCCTGACCTTGAAGAATTGCTGCCTTGGAGAATTTTTCCAGTTTGGCTATTCTGACCGTAAATTTCTAATTAAGTTTGAATTCCTAACCCTTCTCACTTTAGTGACCGACTCCGGGTATGTTCAGAGCATGAGAATAACAGTTTTTATTAGATTATTTATTCTATTTAAAAAAAAAAAAAAATATTATATATATATATATATATTTGCTTTATATCCGTAAGATTTCCCAGAAGGGGCTTATAACATCTTTATACATCACATTATATCTCACACTACTGGAGGAATACAAATCTTCTTATATTTCTCAATGGGAGGCTGATTTGGTGGGAATGTTGGGGTACGGGAGGGAGAGATTGGGCATATATTTAAGAGGCAATTTCAAAAGTGTTTTGGTAAATGCAGTTTCAGATACAAATATATAAAATATTAATGAGAGGGTATACAATCCCGTAAAGCTATCCAATGTATTGGTAATTTTGTGGGGGTTTTCTATACTGGGAAATTAGTTAGGGGCCTACTGTTACAGGTATTTCATACTTCTATCCTAGTCCACAGTAACTTCCTATAATTCTGACTAAGAAAAAGGCTCACATCTCACCAGCAAAAACTTAAATTACCCTGGCCGCATGAAGTGCTTTGGCAGCTGTTTAGCTTAAAAGATACCTCCCACTCTTTAGCAATAGTCGAAAAATCTAAGATAATAAAATAATGTATGAACTGAATATCATGTTGCATAAAATGATAGCTGCATTCAATAAAGTTTGGAATAACTCATCTGATTATACTGGGTTAACTTGGCAGGTTTGATCTGTTTGCCCTGTGGACCCCCATCCTATGCCTTTTACGATTAGGCATTACTTTTACGCATGATTTATGATATGGTATGGTATGGTACATCTATTTTGTTTGCACACCATACCTGTGCATAAGTCTGGTAATTTTTTTTTTATTTTTTTTTTTTTAAGTTTAACACAGTCAATGAATATTTCAAATATGAAATAGTTACAAAATTCTGATAAGTTTGCATGTAATCTTGTTTGTGACGTCAAATATGTAGGACACAAGACAACCATATATATATTCAGAGCTGGACTGGACATTCTAGAAGCTGTGCATTGCAAGAAATGTCATACTTAGCATGTGTATACCACAGTGAAGAAATTCAAAATGAAAAAAATATTTATTAAAAGGTTTAGTAAGAAATGCAAAGGGTGAATACACTTAGCACCACCTACTTAGAGAATACACCTTTCATATTTAACAGTTTTATCAAACACTGTCATATTAACTTATGATTTGGATTGTTGGGTTTGTTCAACATTATATTTTGTTAACCAATGAATTGGAATAATGTAGGTCTCCAGGGCCGGACTGGCCCACCGGGATACCGGGAAATTTCCCGGTGGGCCGCATTAAGCTGGGGCCGGGCTGACAGCCCTAATGATTATTATGATAAATCCTCCCCTCGGACTGTGCCAGCCAATCAGTCCGAGGGGAGGAAGGAGGGAGGAGCTGGGGGCTGGTGTGGCTGCCAGCAGTTGCAGGGAGACCTGTCAGTCTCCCTGCACAGTCTGAAATCATTCCGGCCGCATGCCCCGCCCCCAAACGGAAGCTCCGCCTCCCACCCACAGGCTCCGCCCCCACGCATGGTGCTGAAAAACTGCCCACCGGACCAACAGGAAACTGAAGGTATTTACCGTTTTACAGCCCCATACCCACCATACAGCCCCCCACCTCACAGACAGCCCCCCCTACCCACATCACAGCCCCCCACATACTATACAGCCCCCCCACATACTATACAGCCCCCACCCACTATACAGCCCCTACCCACTATACAGCCCCCCTACCCATACCACAGCCCCCCTACCCACCTCACAGCTCCCTACCCACTATACAGCCCCCCTACCCACTATACAGCCCCCTACCAATACCACAGCCCCCCTACCCACTATACTGCCCCCCATCCCACCTCACAGCCCCCCTACCCACTGTACTGCCCCCCTACCCACTATACAGCCCCCTACCAATACCACAGCCCCCCTACCCACTATACTGCCCCCCATCCCACCTCACAGCCCCCCTACCCACTGTACTGCCTCCCTACCCACTATAAAGCCCCCTACCCACTATACAGCCCCCCTTCCCACCTCACAGCCCCCCTACCCACTGTACTGCCCCCCTACCCACCTCACAGCCCCCCTACCACTATACTGCCCCCCTACCCACATCACAGCCCTCTTACCTACCTCACTGCCCCCCTACCTACCTCACTGCCCCCTACCCACTATACAGCCCCCTATCCACTATACTACCCCCTACCCACTATACTGCCCCTATCCACATCACAGCCCCCCTACCCACATCACAGCCCCCCTACCCACTATACTGCCCCCTTCCCACCTCACAGCCCCCCTACCCACTATACTGCCTCCCTACCCACATCACAGCCCCCCTTCCCACCTCACAGCCCCCTACCCACTATACTGCCCCCCTTCCCACCTCACAGCTCCCCTACCCACTATACTGCCTCCCTACCCACTATACTGCCTCCCTACCTACCTCACAGACCCCCTACCCACCTCATAGCCCCCTACCCACCTCATAGCCCCCCTACCCACCTCATAGCCCCCCTACCCACCTCATAGCCCCCTTACCCACCTCACAGCCCCCCTACCCACTATACTGCCCCCTACCCACCTCACAGCCCCCCTCTCACCTCACCACCCCCCTACCCACTATACAGGCCCCCTCCCACTATACAGCCCCCTACTCACTTCACATCCCCCCTACCCACTATACAGCCCCCCTAGCCACCTCATAGCACCCCTACCCACCTCACAGCCCCCCTACCCACTATACTGCCCCCTACCCACCTCACAGCCCCCCCTCTCACCTCACCACCACCCTACCCACTATACAGGCCCCCTCCCTCTATACAGCCCCCTACTCACCTCACATCCCCCCCTACCCACCTCATAGCCCCCCTACCCACCTCACAGCCCCCCTACCCACCTCACAGCCCCCCTACCCACCTCACAGCCCCCCTACCCACCTCACAGCCCCCCTTCCCACCTCACAGCCGCCCTACCCACTATACTGCCTCCCTACCCACATCACAGCCCCCATTCCCACCTCACAGCCCCCCTTCCCAGCTCACAGCCCCACTACCCAATATACTGCCCCCCTTCCCACCTCACAGCCCCCCTACCCACTATACTGCCTCCCTACCCACATCACAGCCCCCCTACCTACCTCACAGCCCCCCTACCCACTTTACAGCCCCCCTACCCACCTCATAGCCCCCCTACCCACCTCACAGCCCCCTTACCCACTATACTGCTCCCTACCCACCTCACAGCCCCCCTCTCACTCATCTCGGGTGGCAACACATACGTATTACATGTGACAATACATGGCGTAGTTACTTATGGGGCTGGCATTGATTTTTTTCCAGGGCTGCTTTGTATCCCCAGTCCGGCCCTGTAGGTCTCTCTATAGGCTATATAGGATGTTTCGATGTCATACACATTGTTTGTGCATGTAATTTTAATCTCACTTCAGTTAAGTTCTAAACATGGACAGTTTGAACAAAGGCACTTTACATTTACCTGGAAAATGTTTAAACTTAATTTTTACCAACATTTTCTATTACAATGAAATGGCAACCCTACAAATGTACACACCACAGTGTGTTTCTTTAAATTAAATGTACACTTACACAACATTTCATTCCAGTGGTATAACCGTAACCATTTCCAACCCCAAAAAATAAATTACCACAATGCTCTAAAACACACAAAAAAAAAAAAAAAAAAGAAGAAGAAGAATAGTTCTTCAAAATTGTACAGACATAATATTAACAGTATGATTATGTTTTGGCACTAAACATACCAGGTCCTGGCATGTATTCCGTTTGTACACACACATTAAAAAAACATACAAACTTACTTCCTTAAAAACCCAGACTTTCTACTCTTAAGTCAATTATAAAATATATAAACAAAATCTAAAATGATGGTGCACAGCTTTATAGTGTGATAGATGAAGTGAATATATAGGGTAATACTTACACAACCTTCTATAGTGTAATAATTCCAGTACACTATAGATGTTTAATAATTATTTATGATCCAAAAAGCTTATATAAAGTCAGCTTACATTTCCAGATAAACCATTTAAAGGATCTGCCATTTAGAATAAATAATGTTTCCATCCATATAAATAATGGAGAAACTCACTTTTTCAATGATTCACCTATTATTTCAGGTTTTATTTGAACTCAGAAAGATTACGAGAAATGTACTTTAATGGGGGAATATTTTGGGACGCTTACCCAAAATAGAGTTTAGGAATTATGAGTTTACTTCTAGACTAGTGCATTGGTGCATTTCATATATGCCCAAACAAATTGATCAGTCTGGTATTTACCATTGGAGTATTATTCGATGAATAAGACTCCACAGTCAAATTCCAGATGTACACAAGTCTAATAATTTCCATGAAACGCCAATATATGCATTTTCAGACAGCAGTTGTCATGTCACAGTGCTGTGATATTAGCCTTAATGTACAAAAGAAACAAAACATGATTTTACACAATGTATTATTTTACACAATGTATTATTTTACACAAGCATAACAAAAAGGTGTCTAAACTTTTTAATTTTTGTTCTATAATACAAAAATGGAAGCTTAGCAAATGCAGAGCATGCATGTGACAAATGCAATCAAAATTGCATTTTTATTGGTATTTATTTCAGTTAATAAGAACCACTTCTAGTTAATCTTCACATAGATTGTAACAACCTTTAAATGGCTCCCAAATATACTTCCAGGTAGCAGCTTGTTTGTTCTTGAACATGGTTTTCATCTTCAGTGAGTCATTTGGCCTTTTTTTAAGTAGATTCTGTTTCAATCTGCAGTTAATTAGAAAGCTGTTGTTTTGCAAGGGTGAGAAGGCATTTCTGTTAGAAAATGTACAACAAAATTAATACTAATTTTAGAAATAGCAAAGTGCATTGCATGCATCTTCCTTTTAAGATCGGATTCCATATTAAATGGGATTTCTTGTCAAACGGTGCCAAAATATTCACCAAAATCACAGGTATTAATAGATTGGGGTTTTTTTTGTCTCTCTACAGTCGTGCTGTTGGAAGTTTTTCTTTGATCATTTGCAATCCTGTAAAAGTGAAAGATACATTAATATAGAAATACATATTTCAGGGTGTTCGTTATAGAATAGTATCACAGTTGTATATATTTCTTTTGAATTTATTTAAATATAATAAAAAGTGTGGACTAATAACAGTACATATAGGAAGGTGTGGCCTGACTGCTGACCAGGCAGGCTGTGTGTCAGAAGCTCCTCAGCTTATCTTTTATCTTGAGTGTAGATATGCAGATTTGTTTGTATTTTTTTGGTACTGAATCTACAACAAGCATCCTGACATTATTCTGGAACCAGCTTTTTCAGAATAGTCAGAGATCTCCCTAATTGTCCAAAACTGCAGCCTACATTCCCACATCTTGGATCAGTGGGTGTTTTCCCATTGCACTAATACTCCCCAAGCAGCCCTGTGACTATCAATGTTTAAAGTTTACCTGACATTCTCTTTTTTTTTTTTTTTTTTTTTTTTTAAGTATAAAGGTTGTCGTTTAACTGCTCATATTTTTAGAACAATGTTCGGTAATACAATAACATTCAAGTGAGCAATACAGGCTAGTTCTAGATATTGTCTTTGCATTAGCTTGATAGTCGTTTATAGGTTATTACAGTTGAGAAATAGGTAGCGTAGATGGGCAACAGGCCTAAACTAAAACAAAACATTTCGGTCTAAACCTACGTTCTGAGTGGATGCAGGTGTGCATATACACAAAGATTTCCTTGAGTCACATTATTTGCTAGGCGGGATCAAGGTTGGGCTAAGACAGACATATATGGCACGGAAGAGTAACATTGCAGGTCCCTTGTCGCTGGCTATTCCGGCCATGTGATTGCAAGGACGCCGCAATCACATTGCCAGGGAGGGCCGGATCGGGCAGTGGGAGTCTGCCTGAGATCCCATGCAGACCCCAAGATCGCGATTGCCGGCAGGGGATCGCCAGCGATCATGTAAGTGGCAATTTAGTAAAAATACGTACAAGGTACGTCCGCGGTCATTACCGACTTTTTTTGGCTTAAAGACTCCCCGGCATACTCAGCAGCCACAACATTGAAACCACCTGCTATATATTATGTAGGTCCCCCTTGTGCTGCCAAAGCAGCTCTTATGTACCTCTGAACAGGTCATGTGGTATCTGGCACCAAGACATTAGCAGCAGATCATTTAGGTCCTGCAAGTTGCAACGTGGACCTCCAAAGGTCCACGTTCTGGCACAATTCATGAATGCTCAATTGGATTGAGATCTGGGGATTTTGGAGGCTAATATTTTTTCAGAATGCTGCATCATAAGCCTTTCTCTTTACCCATGTAATCACAGTCTGGAAAAAGACATGCAACTGTATATCTTTTTGACAGATACAATATTTATTGTGAGTTCATTATTTTGCACCTATAATTTTGATGTGGGATGTAAATAACGGTTATATGACTCATAAAATAGTGGTGCAAAGCTCTAGGGAAAATGTATAGCCAAAAGAAAACAAACAAAAAAAAACCGAAATGTTTAAAATCAAGGAATTTTGCCAGTTTGAACTACACGTGCATGCCAATCTATTTCCACTATATATGCAACTTAACCCCTTAAGGACCAAACTTCTTGAATAAAAGGGGATCATGACATGTCACACATGTCATGTGTCCTTAAGGGGTTAAAGCACCTGACTCTTGTTTCTTATAGGTCATTCCTCAAATCAAACATATCTTGTTTCTAGACATGTGGTAACCGTTCTGGAGGAATAGGGCATCAGCTGAATCCATGCACTAAAATTCCAATATATTTGGTTCCCTGCAATCCACATTGTTTATGTTTAACTGGAAAAAAAAGTTACATACTGGTCTTAAACACATTACAGTACATAAAAGTCTAAACATCTTACCAAGGTTTTCCGCAGTTTCCCTTATGGATCTCTGGTCTACAAGGAAATTTGTTTCCGTAGCTCTAAAGAACAAAAACAATTGTCATTTAGTTACAAGGCAAGAAAAATACTCTAAATGTAAATATAGTTGTGAAAATATATACAAATTGTAACTATTGGTATAAAGACGATAATATGATTAGCGGTTTAGTTTAAATACTGATTTTAGATTGGTGTTTTGTTTTTGTAAGGTTACTCCTCAAGTATAATTTATGTTTGCAAGATAAATTGTATTTATGTGGTTACAGTCCACAAAGCTACTGTTAGTGGAATAAAGGAAGACATTAAAGCAGGATGCAGCAAAATTGTTGAAGTGACCATAAAATATGGCCTTTGCCAGGCAAAACTTTTTTTTCCTATAACAATTATTGCTAGAACGTAAAACTAAGAATTACAGGGATGCCACGATAGGTGGACGAAAAGCAGGTGACTGCAGTGAACAACAGCCCTGGGACTTTTTTTTGCCAAAAGCGATTAAAATATCACATAATTTAGAAAATCTATTGGCAGATTTGCAAATCTACTCCAACCCTTCCCTGACAGTACAACCAAGAGTCATTTACAGGTGTGTAAAGAGGACTGTGATTGTATTAGGCAGTTGCTCATGTTCTAAAATGAAGCATGCTGGATCATATACTTCATCCAGCCCATCCATAGCAACATAACTCACAGATTGGCTCCACATAAAAAGTTCACAGCCATCCATGACCAAGACTGAGAGCTCACTATTGGTAATCCAAAACACCTTACTTTTCCATAATTGCGATAGTTCCATGATTCCCTGGAGCGGTGCTCTACTTTCCCCTGTCTCCCACCCTTGTTATTTTCCCATTCACCACCTACATTTCGGATGATTAACAGGACTTGCACCGACTCAACAACTGGACACAATTCAAGTCTAACTAAGTTAATTGTTATGTTCAATGTTCTCACTTTTTTGTTTGTTTATACACACCATGTGGAGAACAGCACCTATACACAAGCTGCTACTGCATATCTGACTTACCCAATGGGGACGGTCAATATGGTTTTCTGCAACGTTAGGGATTTAAACTCACCTGAAAAATGAAATCTAGTACTCTAGTAGTTGCAAAACTGAAAGCACATATAGTCTTTCTCCAAGAGACAAATCTTGGAGGCCCAAATGCCCCAAAACTATACCATAGGAAATGTCCACACTTTTATTACAACAACCTCTCAAGTGGTAAGGTCTAGGAGAGTGTCTATAGTATTGGGTGTTCATGTACCACTTACCTATAAAACAAAACATCTCGGACAACAAGGGATTGTCACGGTTCTCACAGTGACATCCAGACATGGTCGCCCCAGAAGTGCCCAAGAGGGGATTTAAACTCTGGACTCTGTCTTAGTCCTGCTGTCTTGTCTCTGGGTTTTTGTTTCTCACCTTGTCTCCTCACCTTGTCTCCTCATCTGGGGGCTGGACTTTTCCTGTGGCTGCGCCTGTCTATCTAAGCCCACCTGCGCACTGCCTTGCCCTGGGAACTTTGTCAGTTCGTTGTTTCATGTTTCCTGTTCCTGTTGCTTAAAGACTGACTTGGCTTGTGACCCCTGCTTCTGAATCCTCGTTATTGCGTGTTCGCTGCCTGCCCTGACCTTTGGAACTGTGTCTGACTACTTCTCTGGATTTGCCCTAGTCTGTACTGCTAATCGGAAAACCTTTCATGCACAACCCCCGTGCACAGATTCACAGTCCTGGTGGTTTCTAACCTTATCACCTTAGACTGTGTAGATCTGCAAGGGTGAGCACAAATCTCTTCCTACCGGACTCCCAACTAAGGTAAGCCCTGACAGGGATGATTTAATCCTGAAGGGTTCTTTAGGGA
The DNA here is from genome assembly GCF_036172605.1 of Pelobates fuscus. Classification (NCBI taxonomy): domain Eukaryota; kingdom Metazoa; phylum Chordata; class Amphibia; order Anura; family Pelobatidae; genus Pelobates; species Pelobates fuscus. Next base: position 262,017,959 of record NC_086318.1, read on the forward strand.
CCACACTTGTGACCTTTGATATTTATTGGGCAAGTAAATATTTACAATGTGCATCTTCTAGATGTATGCTTTCAAATATAGGCAAAAAATGTGACAGCAGAAAATAACCATTCGGCCCATCTAGTCTGCCCAATAATTTAAAGAGTGACTTGATTATAGGGGGAGACTTTAAATCGATCCATGGATGTGGTCAGGCATAGAACAGCTAGAAACCCATTATGTAACAGGCAAAATTAGGATAAATCCCAAACATACCTGGAGATGTATTGTAGGAAAATCAGATAAAAAAGGTGCTAGTGGTTATTGTATTCGATAGAACACAAATTGTCTCTTAAAATGAGTAGTAGGTCTTCACATAATACATAAAAACCCTCAAGAGGTATTGCCAGGAAAAGTGCTGCCTTTAGCTAAAACAAGTGGGGCACATCAACTAAGTAGTAGATTGAAAATCAATGCTGAAATTATATAAACAAGATGCTCTAAAAATATTGCATCCAAGTGTGCTCAAATAATGAATATAAACATGATGTAAATCAATAAATATGCAGTTGAAACACAGTCCATAAAAGATATGAGAAAAAAATATGTCTATATTGCAACAATGTCTCAACTGTCTGGATAAACACCTATGTTATAAAGTAACATAAAAGTTACAAATCATCCAAAGCTGATGTATAGTATACAGTATAGAGAAACTGCTATGTTTACATAGCAGGGTTAATCCAACCTCTAGTGGCTGTCGTATCCAACGTGCAGAACGTCCATAGGAACATGCACATTCCGCTCCACTCAGGAGCTGATGTCGGCGGGGGGAGGAGAGGTCACCAGCGCCGAGGGAGCCCGGCGCTCGATTAAGGTAAGTTGCTAAAAGGGTTTTAACCACTTCAGCACCAAAGGAGGGGGACCCTGAGGGTGGGGGCACCCGTAGGGCACTATAGTGTCAGGAAAACAGGTTTGTTTTCCTGACACTATAGTGATCCTTTAAAGTTGAAAAGGGTGAAATCCTATATCTTACAGTCAGAAAAAACTATGCATTCCTTCTTAAAGTTCTTATTCCCTTGAGCCCAAGGCAGCATAAAATATCTATGGGTTAACATCACACGAGACACTAAAGAACTACACCTAGCCAACTTTCCTTCTCTACTGAACGACATTAGAAAAGACATGGAAGGCCAAAATAAACCCCATTTTTGATAGTTGGGGAGAGTTAAAATAATCACAATGAACATCCTTCCTAGGATACTTCACTTACTCGGTACTCTGCCCATCTCCATACCACCAAGCTTCTAAAAACAGTACGATCTATACTTATCAATTTTCTATTAGTAGGGAAAAAAACCTTGTAACCAAATGTTAGTCAAATTGGGAGGGTTAGGACTCTCCTACATACTCCACTATTATTACGCAACCCACCTGAGCAGAATAAATCGGCTGGTTTTCAGGATTCCTTTGGTGCAATCAAACATACATTCACCACTTATGGCTTTACCATGGATGTCCAGCCATACATCATATAGTTTTGTTGACACGCACCCATCTATTTCAGCTACGTTAACGGTATGGAAGAAATTAGCTACATATAAAGATTTAGCCCCAGATATACCTCTGAAATACACAGTCTTATACAAGCCACTATTCCCAGTTGGTGAAAAAGGCTTACTGCTAATAACTAAAAACAAAATCAGTCTACTCTTCCCTACTTATCGCTGGGAGACATTGTAGAAAATTCTAAATTAAAACCGATACCAGAAATAATTATGCAGAAAACACAAACACCCCTACATATATTTCAATTCCATCAATTAAAACACTTCCTGGCAACATTAAAGCTACCAGAAATGGACTCCGAGAAGAACCTATGTATGAAAAACTATGCTTTCAGAACAAACCAGTTACGATTACACTTTCCAAGTTTTATAAATTGATCAAATCCTTGTTTAACTCCCAAAACGTTCCTAATACACACGCATATGGAACACACAACTCACAAAACCACTCACGGATCAAGCAGGGTTAACAATTTGTCAATGTACATTCGAATCACATTTAAACTTCAAATCAGTAGCTAGATGGTATACCTCCCCTTTAGAGATCCACAGATTTGACAAGTCCCAATCACACAACTGTTGGAGATACAATAAAGATCTTGAGACACTTCAACACATATGGTGGGACTGTGAACAAAAACATGCAGGAATTTTGGAAGAAAGTTCGAGAAATAGTAGACATTTCAGGTGTTAATCTACCTTTGGAAATTCCAACACAGTTTTCACCTAACTCATATACCCTCCAATACATATAAATATGTATTAATATTTTCTCCTTACTGTTACAAAATTTACACTCCTGTGGAAATCCACAAAGCAGCCCTTATACTTAACTTGGTTGTCCAGATTTGAACACTTCCTGGCTATGGAAAAAGTCAGATTGTCAACCCTTGGGAAATGACAAACACACAGTGTGGAACTACATGCACAGTAATATAGTTAAACCTTCTATGATATGAAACTTTCAAACGCCAGGGCGGAGCATAGGTGGGGGGAAACTCGCATAGTATTCCTACATTACTCTAGACTTCTGACTAGCTCTGCACACAACCTGATTCAACTTAATCCAGTATGCTCTCATTAACCGCCTCTATTAATCTCGGAGTACCATGGGACAAGATAGACCACCTCATTTAACAGCTTGTTTTTACACATACACAAAATGAATTGCTGAACCATGGAAGACCATGTAATGTTACTATACTTTATTAGCGGGTATTTTTGTTATCAATGTTTTTCTTTTTTGTTATTTGCATTCTTTCTTGATGGTTCAACTACAGGATAAATAGGCAATTAAGAAATATCAGGTGTCACCATGAATGTGCATCCATTTTATACAGATAACGTATCAAGAACAATACGGACTCTTTCCATTGCTGCAGGGCTCTTTTTTTCCTACTATATTATTTATTATTTCCTACTACATACAGACATTGTACAAGATGTATCGATTGCAATTGTGTTGAATTGCAATTTATGAAAAACCTTAATAAAAATAAAAAAGTTCACAGCATGAAGCATGTGAATGTTCATATTGCCTAGATGGGTCAAGCCAAGACTCCTTAAGGTCTACTGATGCCATCTCTATAACTAGTTCCCTATGTCCACATCTTTACAACTTAAAATTGAGTTTCTGGGAGAAGGAGCAGGGAAGTGCAAGAGACAAGCATTTTAGTCATTTCTAATAGACAATGACGTTATCCTAACCATGACTGCTTTTGTGGACTGTGAAAAACATTGATTGTAAAGTAACGTGTGCTTTTTTTTTCCACATGATAATACAGGAGCAATATTGTCCTGCATATAACAAGTTGAACTACAACAGAGGACCAAACTTCTCCCCCTGTCACTTTGTTATTGGTTGCCATTCCTTGACCAGCACTGTTAAGGATATCAGTCATGGAGCATTGCACTCTAATTGGCTGTTTCTTACAGACCTTTAAAGGGAGAGTTTTAATAGCTAACTTCAGACAATCATAGAGAAGAAGAGAAGCAAACAAAATAACACTAGCTATACACATCACTGCTCTGAGACAACAGATCAGTGACTGACATATCCTGACCAATAACCTAGTACTTCAAGAAAACAAAAATATTAACAGTTCAGTAAGTGTAGAAATTGAGTAAATGATCATTATTAAAAAGGTTGCATTAAAGAATTAAACATCAAATATAAAATAAAAAGGACTATATAAAAAAAAAGCAAATAATACTACTTACGATTTAATGACCTTCACAATTCCAACTTGCACAAATGAAGATAATGTGTTCTTTTGCATATCCGAAGATAAGGCTTCATAACATTTGGTTACTCCTGTGGAGATTTTTACAAGGAATTTTCAGTGAAATTCTTACTTAAATTATAAACAATGAGTAACATCATAAAAAGTTTATAGAGGGGGGCGGGGCCAGACCGCCGAGCTGGACGGTCGCAAACAGGAGAAGCTCCTGCAACAAACCAATAATCCAACCACTACAACATGCTTTGACCACCTTAATTAGACCGACAACGATTGCACCTGGAGCAAGGGGTCCGCTGGGTCCAGGGAGAGACTGGCTTCCTAAGCTGCAGTCCCCTGGGGGAGAAACTCTAGTGGCCAACACTGGGGCCTTCACCTGCGGTGAGCGGGGCGGACGGCCGCTGCCCCACGAGGTACAATCCCGAGCGGATCCGGCCCTGCTCCCCCCCCCCTATGGGCCGGGGGGTGATCCCGGCCCTTACCCTGAGACCCCAAGCGAGAAATCACAACTGCGGCTGGGGGGACCCGAGCGCTGTGCCTAAAATGGCGGGCGCCATGTGCTCAGGAGGTGGGGAGGAGACCTGCTACCTCCACGCGATCACGACTCACAAAGCAGCTCAAGACTTACGACCCTACAATAAAGTAAGGCGGAGAAACATTCACCGGTCCCCGGGGCCATCTGAGCCAAAATCAAGCTGCCCAATCAACCCACGCGAAGAGAGAACAGCGGCAGCACTGAGGAATGGAAGTGCCGCACGGCACCCACCCCCACCAGGGATCTCTGAGCGAGAGGCAAGGCGGGACACTGGAGCGGTGTAGCCTCGGGGCCACCAGGACGCAGACACAATCCTACTGGGACAGCCCGGGTCGCCCCGACCAGCCAGGGTGATAACCTTTATAAAGCGATATGACTTGAATGTATCTATACAGCCTAATTGCAATAGCATTAGCACAAAGCTTGTACCACACACACTAGGCAGACTCTCGGACGCTTAGCTTACACTTAGCCTACAACCAATGATAAAATGGAACCTGCCAGTTCGACACTTTATTGGCTTACCTACTTTGTACTCACTTCAAATGTATACCACTAACGATACTGCTTTCATGTGTCTCCTATGAACACCTAAACACCTTCTTGTAGTTTAGCATATGTATTTACGCACAAATATAAAAATGTGCAAAACTCAATATGTACCCCACTGTTACAAATGTTGCTGAAACAAGCAAGTGGAATGCCTTTGGGGCACCATGAGCGTGTCTGTTAAACCTATATGCACAATAAAATAAAGAATTAAAAAAATGATCCACAGGCCTAGTAATGTTATACAGTACTTTTATTGTGGATATTTCAACAATAATCTGTGGATGATGAAACCAACTTCAAGCACTATAACCACTTCAGTGCGTTGCCACCTCCAATTTCCTCCAATGTCCTCCAATGAAGAAAAACATTTAAGAACGGTTTGGCTTTTTACCTGTGGTCTGTCCGGTTCGGTTTAAAAAGAGAGAGCCTCAGCTGATATCTCTCAGGAATTTGTCAGCTCAGAGCTCTCTGAAGTGGTTATGGTGTTTGTAGTGTTCCTTTAAGGTACACATGTAAATGTAATCTATACATTTATATCTACGCATGATGCATTTTTTTTTTATGGCGCCACTTATGCAGATTCAAATTAAAGGGACACTGTAGTCACCAGAACAAGTACAGCTTATTGAATTTGTTCTGGTGAGTAGAATCATTACCTTCAGGCTTTTTGCTGTAAACACTGTCTTTTCAGAGAAAATGCAGTGTTTACATTACAGCCTAGTGATAACTTCACTGGCCACCCCTCAGATGGCTGTTAGAGATCCATCATGGGTCATGGCTGCCTGAAATGCACCCAAACATTTAGTATCTCCTCCCTCTGCATGCAGACACTGAACTTTCCTCATAGAGATTCATTGATTCAATTCATCTCTATGAGGAGATGCTGATTGGCCAGGGCTGTTTGAATTGTGCTGGCTCTGCCCCTGATCTGCCTCCTTGTCAGTCTCAGCCAATCCTATGGGGAAGCATTGTGATTGGATCAGGCTACCACTTCTGATGATCTCAGAGGAAGTTCACAGACAGAGGCAGCAGCTTCAGACTTGAATACAAGTAAGATTTTTATATCTTTGGGGAGGCAAAGGGGGCCAGATAGTGGTTTTAACACTATAGGGTCAGGAATACAAGTTTGTGTTCCTGACCCTATAGTGCCCCTTTAAATACCAAGGCATCACATAGTACTAATCTTTGGTCATATCTGCTTTCAGGAAGCCCATCTATTTCATTTTACCACACAGAGCAAATGTCAGCCTGTTTATCAAAATAGTATAAGATTCAAATGAAAATAATATAAACTAACTAAACCTAACTACGCAATCTAGACAAAATCCCCTTCACTGATTTGAACCCATATATAAAGCTTTATTTTTTATATTTGTGGTATTAGGTTTCAAATTTCAAGATATTTATTCTTTATGAATTACAGGTCCTCCAAAGTCCACACACAACAATACGAATTAGAGGATATTCATTGTAATTAATATAGCATGCAAGAAAGAACAATTTTCAATAAAAGGAACACATCAAGCACCTTAACCAGTACAGGACGCTTTAGTAATTATGGTACCAGGGGTGCTGGCTCCCCCCTCCATTGTTAGTAGTCATGCCAGTTTAGAACGGTAGGACTTCTTAACTTGGTTCCTCGGGGGCACATCTCCAAAACAGCCTTCAGCCTGCTTAGGAATTTCAGTTAGCTCTTGTGAGCTAAGCCCTGCAGAGCAGAGATAGCTCAATTTCTGAGAGAGCGAGACGATTGCTCTCTGCCAATGAGCTAAACCACGCACCTCCAGGCTTAGCTTAAACAGAGAGCTTCCGGTTTTCTGAAGGCGGAAGTGGAGGCGGAGCACAGTGCCTTGCAGACCATAGGTATTGTGAGCGTAAAAGTGGCATTGTGGTTGATGGAAGATACATCAGGCCTGATTTGCTAAACTGCGACCTGAGAATTTTCAGTTACATGCCCCAGGAAAGATGTTAGCGTTTGCAATCTACATTGCTGAGGTTCTGCAAAACATGGTATGGATCCCTGGGGCAGAGTATTTGGAGAGTAGGATGGGCCAATGCTCCAACAGCACCAGTTGCTGTGTAACAAACCACAATTTAGATTTGACTTTAGAGTTAACTAATTGACACTCACCTGTAGCTAGTCAATTAGTAGACAGGCCTTTAAAATGAAGAGGGCAGCCTGCTGCAGGGGAGGGAGAAAAAGACAGCTAGGAGAGTGAATGACAACTGTGTTCATTGCAAAGACATTTCTTTTGTTTGGAAATTGGTAAGTGGGAAAGCCACCCAATTGCAGATGGCAATTTCCTGTCTAGTAAGAGCTCAAGTAAGAGCAAGGGATTTTGTTTGTTTTTTATTTAAAGCACCTGTTTTCTTACTGAATAAAGAAAAAGGAAAATCGAGCTGACTGTGTCCTGGACTTTATATACCCTAGAAGGCGGTGGTTACTGCAAGATCTGTGACAGCCCTACCTGTAAAAGAGGTGGTTTGTTACATATGGTGGAGAATGCGGGCATAACCACGTAAGCCTGAGGGTAGGAGTCAGTTAAAGCTCAACATGGAGGATGTTATCAAGGCTCTGATCCAGTCCACCTCTGTGCAACAGGAGACTAACAGGAGAGCTGCAGAAAACAGTGCAGCCCTGCAGCAACTGGTGCTGGCCCAGGCAGATGGTGCTAAAGTCCTGGCTAAAACACAAATGGAGTGCACTGAGTCCTTGGTGAAACAGCTTGTTGTGACACAAGCGGAGATGTTTAAAGTAGCCCGTGAGGAGCAGCAAAAAGTCACCCAGGGGCTACAACAGGAAATCCAAGCTATCTTTGGAAAATTGAATGGAGACCCTGATGGAGGATATCAGGGTCAGCCAAAGGCGATTCGGGCGAGCCACTATCTTCAGAAAATGACCACATCCGATGATGTAGAGGCGTACCTTCTGGCATTTGAACGCACTGCTGAGAGAGAGGGATGGCCGGCTGGTGAGTGGGCAAGCATATTGGCACCGTTCCTAAGTGGAGAGCCACAGAAAGCATATTATGACCTAGAACCAGCCGAGGCAAGTAACTACAGCAAATTGAAAGCTGAAATCTTGGCACGACTGGGTATAACCTCTGCAGTACGTGCCCAAAGGTTCCACTCATGGTCATATTCTTCAGACAAAGCCGCACGCTCCCAAATGTTTGACCTCATACACCTTGCACGGAAATGGCTACAACCTGAAATCCATTCAGCTAGCCACATTGTGGAAACCCTAGTTATGGACCGGTTTTTGCGTGGTTTACCAGCTGCCCTACGTCGCTGGGTCAGCCAAAGTGACCCCCATACCGCTGACCAACTGATTACCTTGGTAGAAAGATATGTGGCTGCAGGAGAACTGCTATCTCCTACTTCAAAGGAAAACCCGCGCAATCCTAAGCCCCATGATTCGGCAAGACCTGGTAAGACTGTTCAAGGTTTAAGGGGAGCTGAAGAGCGGCAGCTCTATACACAAAACACCAGTGGGGCATCCAGGTCTAATAGGCCTGGGAGAGGAACTGATTGGTGGACAGATTTCACTGTCAAATGTTTCAGGTGCAAAGAGGCTGGTCATATGGCCAAAGACTGTCCATTGGGGGATGAACCTATGGAATGCAATATGGGCAAAGATGAGGGAGCCCGTTCATGTTTGTTTAACTGTTATGGTACTATTACCAATGACGATGATGATAACCCGCATAAATGCTGTGTAACTGTGAACGGAAAAATGTCTAAAGCATTACTTGATTCAGGCAGTATGGTAACGTTGGTAACAGAGTCTATAATACCTTGGGTAAAACCCGATCATGTACAGAAAATAGGCATTATCTGTGTTCATGGTGATAAAAAAAAGAATACCCCACTGCGGAAGTAAATATTGGAACCCAGTATGGGGATTTAAAGTACCGAGTGGGTGTTGTACCTAGATTAGCCCATGAGGTAGTGATCGGTAGAGACTTTCCTCATTTTCTAGAATTATGGGCAGCTGTACAAAAGAGGAAACAAAATTTATCAGAAATTAGTCAATCGGCCGAGGATAATGTGTTCCCTTTTTCCGATATGGACTTGGGTTTTGACCACTGTGACGGAAAAATTAGAAAAAGGAGAAAGTACTGCCCTAAACCAGTATTAATAGGAGATAACCCAGCTCAAACTAGTGAGGAGTCTACCAATACTACAGACAAGGATAAGGACCTAATTGATATTGGAATTAGTCCAGGTAATTTTAAAAGTGCTCAGTGGGAAGATCCCACTTTAGTGACAGCTAGAAATGATATTAAAGTTGTGAACGGGGTTGCTAATCAGCCAGGAGAAGCCCTACCGTTCCCCTATTTTGAACTACAAAACGACCTAATGTACCGTGTAGAAAAAAGGGATTCAGACGTCATTAAGCAGCTGTTGGTTCCTCAGACTTACCAAAATATAGTACTAAAGTTGGCTCACAGCCACGTATTAGGGGGACATTTGGGAGTCGAAAAGACTAGAGAGAGAGTCCTTAGAAGGTTTTACTGGCCTGGAGTGTTTACTGCTATTACAAACTATTGCTCTTCGTGCCCCGAGTGCCAGTACAGGGCTCCTTTCAAGACTTTTCGTAGTCCACTTGTACCCTTACCCATAATTGATGTGCCTTTTGAAAGGATCGCTATGGAGAATAAGTTCCTTGCGACTTGGCATGGACCCTATGAAATAATAGAAAAAGTGAGTGATGTCAATTATAAAGTCAGACAGCCAGGGAGAAGAAAGCCTGAACAGTTGTATCATATAAATCTGTTAAAGCCATGGAAGGACAGGGAGATCCTGATTGCTTTAAAACCTACAGACCCCCCTATAGCAGAGCCAGAAGTGAACGTATCTGAGACTCTGTCTGTGCATCAAAAGCAAGAGGTCAGAGATTTCATCAGAAGAAATAGGGATGTTTTCTCGGTAGTTCCAGGAAAGACTAAAGTGATCAAACATGATATAATAACCGAACCGGGGAAAAGAGTTAATCTCAAGCCCTATAGAATTCCTAAGGGCCGGAGGGAGGTTATAACATTAGAAGTTGAGAGCATGTTAAAACTTGGAGTCATTGAAGAATCCCAGAGTAACTGGAGTAGCCCTATTGTATTGGTGCCAAAACCTGATGGCACATGGAGGTTCTGTAATGACTACCGCAAGTTAAATGCCATCTCAAAATTTGATGCCTACCCAATGCCCAGAGTTGATGAGTTAATAGAAAGACTGGGTAAAGCTCGTTATCTAACAACCTTGGACTTAACCAAGGGTTACTGGCAGGTCCCTCTCACCGAAAGAGCCAAAGAAAAGACAGCCTTTTCAACACCCAGTGGCCTATTTCAGTACACTGTATTGCCATTTGGGTTGCATGGGGCACCTGCCACATTCCAACGAATGATGGACAGAATTCTTAGACCTCATGTTCGTTATGCTGCAGCATATTTGGACGATGTCGTCATCCACAGTACAGACTGGGAATCCCACCTTCCCAAAGTTCAAGCGGTGCTTGATGCTGTCCGCTCAGCGGGCTTAACTGCCAACCCTTCCAAGTGTACAATTGGTTTAGAGGAAGCAAAGTACTTAGGTTATTCTATTGGGAGGGGTTTGGTTAAACCACAGGAAGCCAAAGTAGAAGCCATACAAAAATGGCCACAGCCCCTTACAAAGAAACAAGTAAAGGCATTTCTGGGTTTGATTGGATATTATAGGCGGTTCATCACAGATTTTGCTACCATGGCTGCACCTCTAACAGACCTTATTAAAGCCAAATCCCCGGTCATAGTTAAGTGGTGCCCTGAGGCGGAAGAGTCTTTTAAGAGTTTGAAGGAAGCTATCTGTAGCCACCCTGTCTTGGTGACCCCAGATTTTTCCAGGGACTTTATAGTTCAAACAGATGCTTCTGATATTGGCTTGAGGGCTGTCGAGGGTACACTCTCTGATTTCCATGGTCGCTCAAACCAATAGGTATGAGCTGGGGGGGAGGATATGTGAGCGTAAAAGTGGCATTGTGGTTGATGGAAGATACATCAGGCCTGATTTGCTAAACTGCGACCTGAGAATTTTCAGTTAAATGCCCCAGGAAAGATGTTAGCGTTTGCAATCTACATTGCTGAGGTTCTGCAAAACATGGTATGGATCCCTGGGGCAGAGTATTTGGAGAGTAGGATGGGCCAATGCTCCAACAGCACTAGTTGCTGTGTAACAAACCACAATTTAGATTTGACTTTAGAGTTAACTAATTGACACTCACCTGTAGCTAGTCAATTAGTAGACAGGCCTTTAAAATGAAGAGGGCAGCCTGCTGCAGGGGAGGGAGAAAAAGACAGCTAGGAGAGTGAATGACAACTGTGTTCATTGCAAAGACATTTCTTTTGTTTGGAAATTGGTAAGTGGGAAAGCCACCCAATTGCAGATAGCAATTTCCTGTCTAGTAAGAGCTCAAGTAAGAGCAAGGGATTTTGTTTGTTTTTTATTTAAAGCACCTGTTTTCTTACTGAATAAAGAAAAAGGAAAATCGAGCTGACTGTGTCCTGGACTTTGAATACCCTAGAAGGCGGTGGTTACTGCAAGATCTGTGACAGCCCTACCTGTAAAAGAGGTGGTTTGTTACAGTATGCAGAAAAGCCATTCTAAAAATACTTACAAAGTAGGGGGGTCTCAAGGTACTACTGGCAACATAACTACTACAGTTTGCTATAGTGTTTACGGTGCTTGGCGTTTTCCTTTAATAATTTGGCAGTATACAATGCAAGGCAATATAAAACTGTGTGTTAACTTTCTAGAACCTTCCGTGGAACATTCTGTTCGCCAACTGTTACTGACTGAAGAAAAAAGCTCTGCCCAGCATTTATTTCTCAGATGCAAATACTTATAGGTTATATGATTTACTGAACGGTTTATGAAGTTAAATGAACAGCTTACAAGTTCAAGGAACTCACCTCCTACAATTCGTTGAGAAATAAAACTTCTCAATCCAGACACATACTGTTTTTCTGTAAAAGTCTCAAACACTTCCTTTGCAAGGTACAAACAGGCCAACTGTAGAGTGGAAAAAAATATTAAATATAAAACATTTTATGTTGCTCAATAGTCAAAAAGTGTACTGCTTGAAACCATGTTTCAAAACGAATGCAGCAAAATATTAAGTTGTAAGTAAAACTAAAAGCACTAGTACAGATTAAAACTAAAGGTGATCTTTCCACAAAGGAAAGTAAAAGCACCAGTAAGCATACATTTTACAACATGACAGGAGGCTTCATATTTTGCATTAACTCTCTTAACTCCACAGCAGCAAAGATAACACATAAACAAGGTGAACCACTCTTTAAAGTGCTGGAACAAGCTAAACAGTCCATGCCCCACTGCTCCCGCTATGACTCGAATTCTGAAGCCTCAGATTCCCACATTAAGGAGAATGCGCGCCCTGGCAAGCGAAAAACAAAAATTCAGCACAAACTATACAAGGGCAAGGCAGCTGCTAAACGCTACAAGATGGCAACAACCTATGCCCTTACCCCACGACACAAACGATCCATACTGGATAAATGGCAAGCGGTGTCGTCAGATGACACTTGGGATTCGGATGCCAAGTCACACATCGCATTCATGCGGGAGACTATTGTGGGTGAGTCCCAGATTATGGAGGGCACTGGCCCCGCACAAGAGGATGGGGAAGCTTTTTGACCCATGGAATATCCGACAACCACGTTCAGGTGAATGGACACCCCTGACCATTTGTCTAAGTTCATGCATTTATGGCTCCATAAGCCTCTGTAAAAGGTGGTACGTAACAGACTGAGGTCGGAATGCCCACGCCTTTCCCTGGCCAATAACGTGGCCCAAACCCCTGAATTCGACCAAGTGATGATGACCTTCATGACGAGAGGTGGTTGTGACCCCCGTAAAGGTGCCCAAGATAAATTGTTGGACCCCTCTCACGGATCATGTACCTGGTGGACAATGCAATCAGAGCTAGCCAGCACTGATTCCAGCACTGTTCAGGAATGGGCTCAGGGCATACATGAATGGGCATAGAGATGTTTCTGTTTTATCAGAAACACAAATGTAGCCCTTTCCTCTGAGAGGCGCAAAGCAACACTGCTCCATATAGACAGAAAGTTAGTGGACTTAGGCACCAAAGAGCTCGGACCCCAGGTACAGGGCAAACTGTTTGGTGAAGCCTTTCTAAAGGAGCTTAACAAGCATGTTAATGTCTTCACTTTGCTCACTAAGGTACAGACCTTGATGCGGAAGGTCTTTCGGGGCAACCACAAGGGGTTTTTTTTTTTGGCAGGAGTGGCCGACAAAGGGGCCGTGCCACCAGCCAATTTGGGCTTTCACGCCCCTGTTCCTCATAACTGCAACCGTTTTACCCGGAAGTGGGCTACAGACAGCCTGTCATACTCTAGAGGCTCAGATAGAGGCCGCGTATCACGTGGACTTGGCAGAGCATGTTTCTCCTCAGGTAAGCAACATATTATCTCATTCCATTCTATATGTCTCCGTACTGCAGGCCATATCTCTGTATTTTCAGAATTGGGCGGACATCTCCACGGACGCGTGGGTGCTGCAGACGGTTCATGGTGTTATCAACGACCTCATTGGTTTCCCCCATCAGACGGGTCCGCCCGACCTATGAACTGCTCCGCGGACGATTCCAGACTCATCGACTCCGAACTCTGGGAACTTCACACCAAGGGTGCGATTCAACCTGCTCGGGAACCTGCAGGGTTTTTCAGCAATATGTTCCTGGTAAAAAATCTTCCACCCAGTTATCAACCTACGGAAGATCAACGCTCATGTGGTATACAGCCATTTCAAGATGGAGGGTGTATCCATCTTTTGAGGGACCTTCTTCAGGATGGCGATTGGTTCACGAGGATGGACCTCAAAGACGCGTACCTCTCAGTACCCGTTCATCCTTCCTGACATTAGTTCCTCCGATTCATGTGGCTCGACCAACCTTGGCAGTTCACGTGCCTCCCTTTTGGCCTCAGTTCGGCTCCATGGTGTTTCACCAAGCTTCTGAAGCATGTGGCTACTCATTTTCTAGCAAGAGGGGTTCGTTGCAGGTCGAGACCAAAACTAGACACTATACCGTGGAACTGCTGGAATCGCTGGGTTTTGTTGTAAACTGTCAAAAATCTGCAATGACGCCCTCCCAAACGATCCAATTTCTGGGTTTTGAAAATCTCGCTCACGTAGCGGGTCTCCTGTCCGCATCCATCCAGGCCTTTTTATCGTGTCCACTACACTACAGAGCGGTGCAACGCCTGAAAGCCTCGTTACTTCGTCAGAACCCTAACTACGACCAACCGGTACCGGTGACAGCATGCAGGCCTGGAACAGTCGGGCTATCTTCGTCGACAAACCAGATTTTGTCCTGGAATCAGACACCAGCCTCTGGGGATAGAGCACGACGCGTGAAAGAGTATCTACAGTGGGTGTTTGGACATCCCAGAAACTCTCCATCAATTGCCTAGCAGGACCTTCACAATCTACAGCCTAGCGAGGGAGAGATCCAACTGTTAAATTGTCAATTTTGAGGAGAATGCATCATATCAACCACTATATCAACCGTCTGGGCGGAGCCCGATCCAGTCTCTTGTAGGAAATAAAGTAGATCTTCAATTTCTGTCTACCTTGCAACATCTCCCTCAGGGCGGAATACTTACTGGGCAAGATAAATCTCACGGCGGACTGGTTCTCCCACCATTGGCGAGACGGCAGCAACTGGATGCTGGACCCCTAGATATTCAACACCGTCTCGAACCAGAGAGGCCCATTCCAATTGGATCTGTTTGCATCACGCAACAACATGCAGACTCCGGACTTCTTCAGCTGGCTTCCGGATCTGGAGAGCAGGGCAGTGGACGACTTCCTGCAGATTTGGCCAGTTAACGTAGCCTACACCTTTCCCCTCTTTGCTATGATAGCGAGGACACTCCACTACCTGAGAATTCAACAACTGTCACTCTAGTCAGCCGTGGTTTCCAGACCTACTGGACCCGCTTATCCTACCATCTTATCCAACTCTCCTCAAGGATCCAAAGGGGAACCATCACCCGTTGCTCTTGGATGATTGTCTACCCCTTAGACTCTTTCCGGGGTGCTTGGAAGATCAGTGAACTATCGCAGGCTGCTAGAGACCTCTTGTGGGATTCTTGGGCCCCAGGGACGAGACGATGCTACCTCTCGGCTTGGGCCTCCTGATCCGCTTGGTGAATGGAACAGAACCTTGATCCGTTTACTGCCCCTATGTCATCCATTTTGAACTCCCGGTCTTCCCTTCTTTCTTCAGGTAGATCCTATTGATCGATTAATGTTGTGCGTTCTGCGATTTCGGCAGCTTACATCCTGATTCAGGGGGTCCCGGTGGGTAAAGATCCCCTGGTATGTCAATTACTGATGGGCATTTGCCTTCAGTGACCCCCCGAATCCCAAATACTCAAGTTTGTGGGACGTCAACCTCCGTTTTTTACGGGATTTGCCTCCTTTTGTCGTCTCCGACCCTCAGCTGTGTGTTGTTTCAGCATTATGGTGTTATGTGGAAGTAACCTCTCCATTGCGATACTCTGCCTCCGGGCAACTACTGGTGTCTTACGTTAGACCCCATAATCCTGTGTCGGTTACTACGCTCGCCAGATGCATCTACTGGGTATTGTCTATAGCGGGTGTGGATGTCTCATTCAGAGCGCATTCTGTTTGAGCTGTGGCTGCTTCGTTGGCTTTCTTAGCTGGGGCGTCGCTGTCAGATATCTTGCGAGCAGCGGACTGGTCTAGAGTGACCACGTTTCGGACTTTCTATTTCCGTCCGGGATCTAATGCAGCTTTTTCTCTCCTTTCTCTGCGTTGAAAGTGTAAAATATGAAGCTTCCCGTCATGTTGTAAAATTGAAGATTATGCTAGTTTTAGTGTACTAATAATCTTAATTTTTGCAATGACAGGAGGAGAGTATTTTCCTACCCATGTTACCTTCCCTTTGATTATGGGACAACGTGTTTTTTTGCCCTCTGGTTTAATAAAATAAAGTTACGGAATATAGGATAATAAGAAACCATGTAAACTAGGACAGGAGAAAAAGATTTATGAATAAGCCAGAAGGAAAAAAAAAAAAAAAAAACACATGTTGTCCCATAATCAAGGGGAAGGTAACATGGGTAGGAAAATACTCGCCACCTGTCATT
This sequence comes from Pelobates fuscus, assembly GCF_036172605.1. Classification (NCBI taxonomy): domain Eukaryota; kingdom Metazoa; phylum Chordata; class Amphibia; order Anura; family Pelobatidae; genus Pelobates; species Pelobates fuscus. The sequence continues at coordinate 262,034,022 of NC_086318.1, forward strand.
ACTAAAATTTTGATTATTAGTACACTAAAGCTAGCATAATCTTCAATTATCATTTTTTTTTCTTAATCTGGAGAAGGTCTGCATATGAACTCTTCTATTAGATTATCAATAACATGATTCAAAAAATATCTGTGCTTCAGAACTAGGCATTCAATTGCCAAGCTGTCACATACATTGCCTCCAGTTTTCTAGTGCATTTGCACTGTGATGTGCTTAATTTATAGTTCTGGCTGTGTCAGATTATAACAGTGATACTCTTGCTCCTAACCTTAGCTTGTAGTGACTTTTCTGAAATATTTGATCAAATTCTGATCCTCAGTTTCCTTATACATCCAAGTGTATCCCCTACTAACTGCCTACAGTCCAATCAGACATTTTTCCTGGTTCATCTTCTCCAAAACACCACTGATGCTTCTTTGGCTTTGGTTATACATTACATAACATTCCAGCCTTACAATGCAAGCTGTGAATTTGGTATGTACATTTAGACACTAGAACTACTCCAGTAGATCCTGTATAAGTTGTTTCAGTATTTGTCCAAGTCACAAAAGACCCACTAATGTATGCTGATGAAAACCAATATTAGAATTTCATCACAAGGAATGAAACCTGCTAAAGTATGTGGGATACTTATTTGAACATAGACTAGTTCAGATATGGATTTTCAGACTCACTGGAAGATTTAAAAGTTGTTAATCCAGAATTCTGAATGGGTGGATGGATGCTGGATTGACGCATTAGTGAAAGGGCAAAGAAATTTAGAATTTTTTTTTAATTGTTCTTTTTTAAATGCTAGTGCTTTAAAATGAAATCAAAGATTCTCAAGTAAACGTCACCATAGTTCACCAGATTTCTACATGCAAAAAAAAAAAAAAAGTGGCAGAACCTGGCATTGCATTGCCTTCGTGGAAGACTCTCGAAATCTACAGTAGACCTTTTCAAATAGGTAATTAGACCAATAGCAGTTCAACTTTAACTTTCACCATATGTGAAGATAGAAACTTGTTTTCCATGTATCCTAACTTGTTGGGACAGTTTTGATAAATTTGAAGTGGTTATTCCTGAAAAAACATGGAGTTTAGCTTTTTTTCTCTTCTGGGGATCAGGAAATCCATCCTGAAACAATAGAGTGTACGGTGACTGATGGAGAATGAATTATTTTACCTATGCAATGCTTAGTGAATATTCCCCTAGACATATAGAGCTAGAAATATATACAGTAACCTATGTATGTATTGCATATGGAGACGTGGATTTAATAACATTATTCTGTACCAACAGATATCTGGGCAAGCTTCCCTTAATGGCTCTTTTAGTGAGAAAAGGCGAGGAAATCGAGGTGAAGAATTAAAAAAGGCCCACATGTGTAATTAGTACATCTGGAGATACCTTGCCTAACTCTCACCTGCAGTACCAGAGAGAAGGGGACTTGTCATAGACACAGGTAAATAAAGGGTTAAAAAGCCTGTCTGTCTTAGTTAAGTCTTTCCACATCTGCAAGGGTTAAAAGCAAGAATTCTATCCCCTGTCTGCTATCGTGCAAGCACACATACTCCCTTTTTTCTCTCACAAGACCTTCGCATAGTTTAAAGACGTGCTAGACATGCGCAGTAGATTTCCTGTAATACGTAATGTTATATGAGAAATTATACTCTTTGCACTGAACGTCTAGGATTGGTTGATTTTGTTTAATATACAAGCTGTACCCACATTAAAAAAAGCATAATTTTTCTGGAACTTCATAATGACTGTTGTACATTAATTGTTCTCTGCAGTGAACATACATAAAGAGATTAAGGAAAGCAGGATGTGTTAACTGCATAAGTCCATGACAGCTTAAAGGTTTCTAGACCCTGTAGAATTTTGCGCCTAATCGTGACCTTGAGATTTATGGTCTCATAAAGAAAAATGTTTCCTTTAAAGACACTTTAAATCCTTTATGTTTCCTCTTTTAAACCTTGGTTTTCATTTCTCAAATGGGTGGCAAAAACATGGCAACTTCAAAGTAGGATAGGTTGAGTCTGATCTCCTGTAATGCGATAATTTCTAGTATGTCCTTCATCCAAAATAATTATATTACCGTATATTATTTTTTACCAATTTCTAGGATTGTACCACCCTCCTAGATTGTAAAATCATTTAAGCACTCATTTGAGTGCTAAGGAATCTGTTGGCACTATATAAATGCTAATAATAGTGATAATTTAAATCGGCAAGCGTCATAATATTAGCAGATTTATACATTTGTGCTTTGCTTTTTTGATTTTGATAAATGGTACACACACAGGGTTATTCACTAAAGTAAGATTTCAAGTTTTAGAACAAAATAGTCAAATCAGGGGTATAGCGGACTTGGAGGTGGGGGTGGCGGGGTTCCAAATCAGCTTTTTTGGAGACTCAAGGCAACAAAAGGTCACTTCCCTAATATTTTCTTCCGTGCTTCTAAGCAGGGAGTGAAGCAGAGATTGACAGTTTTTAACCCCTTAAGGACACATGACGTGTGTGACACGTCATGATTCCATTTTATTCCAGAGGTTTGGTCCTTAAGGGGTTAAACACTATCCACAAATATAGAAAATAAAAAAATCATGCCATATACTAAAATGTAGGGGATGATTTATACTATATATATATATATATATATATATATATTTCATTTTAATACTTGATGAAATTATTATTTTTATTAAAGGAACACTATAGTCACCAGAACAACTACAGCTTAATGTAGTTGTTCTGGTGAGTATAAATCAGTACATACGGGCTTTTTAAGGAAAACACTGCCTTTTCAGAGAAAAATTCTCCCTAGGGACACCAACAGTGGGCCACTCGAGGTGCTTCCTGGGGCAGTGCTGCTTGACTTTCAACGTGTCCACACTCTGCATGGAGAGGATTGGTCAGGGGGGTGTTTGGCTCCACCCCAGGCCCACTATCATACCTGAGGCTGCTACATGTCACTTACAGGCTCCGTGGGGGTGCTGCGCGGCAGCCACAAAGATCCTGGTCCCATGCCGCTCTTACTGACGTGAACGCCGTGCTCCTGGATTCCTCCAACTCTGAGGTCACGCAGCGTTTTCCTGAAGGAAGTGCATACACCACTGAACTATCTACGATGTTGTCAGATTTCCATGGCAATATCGCGCCATCTACAGGAGCCCTTTGGAATTACAGGACCCTGTAGTTGTTAGATTTTATACTTACCTTTTTGTTATGTCATATTTGTTGGACACCTAAGTCTAGCCTGCACAGGTCACACCCCTTTGTGTGTCCTGGTGCAGAGTGATGATGGTGACCAACAGTATTCTTCTTTGCCATATGCAAGTTCCCCTCTTTCTGGGAATCATTGTCCTATCATGGTTCATGTTAGCCTGAGACTGCATTATATTGTTAGTCTGTATTTCCAGTTGCTGACCCGATTTTGACTATTGTGACTCTCTGTATACAGGGAGTGCAGAATTATTAGGCAAGTTGTATTTTTGAGGATTAATTTTATTATTGAACAACAACCATGTTCTCAATGAACCCAAAAAACTCATTAATATCAAAGCTGAATATTTTTGGAAGTAGTTTTTAGTTTGTTTTTAGTTTTAGCTATTTTAGGGGGATATCTGTGTGTGCAGGGGACTATTACTGTGCATAATTATTAGGCAACTTAACAAAAAACAAATATATACCCATTTCAATTATTTATTTTTACCAGTGAAACCAATATAACATCTCAACATTCACAAATATACATTTCTGACATTCAAAAACATAACAAAAACAAATCAGTGACCAATATAGCCACCTTTCTTTGCAAGGACACTAAAAAGCCTGCCATCCATGGATTCTGTCAGTGTTTTGATCTGTTCACCATCAACATTGCGTGCAGAAGCAACCACAGCCTCCCAGACACTGTTCAGAGAGGTGTACTGTTTTCCCTCCTTGTAAATCTCACATTTGATGATGGACCACAGGTTTTCAATGGGGTTCAGATCAGGTGAACAAGGAGGCCATGTCATTAGATTTTCTTCTTTTATACCCTTTCTTGCCAGCCACGCTGTGGAGTACTTGGACGCGTGTGATGGAGCATTGTCCTGCATTAAAATCATGTTTTTCTTGAAGGATGCAGACTTCTTCCTGTACCACTGCTTGAAGAAGGTGTCTTCCAGAAACTGGCAGTAGGACTGGGAATTGAGCTTGACTCCATCCTCAACCCGAAAAGGCCCCACAAGCTCATCTTTGATGATACCAGCCCAAACCAGTACTCCACCTCCACCTTGCTGGCGTCTGAGTCGGACTGGAGCTCTCTGCCCTTTACCAATCCAGCCATCTGGCCCATCAAGACTCACTCTCATTTCATCAGTCCATAAAACCATAGAAAAATCAGTCTTGAGATATTTCTTGGCCCAGTCTTGACGTTTCAGCTTGTGTGTCTTGTTCAGTGGTGGTCGTCTTTCAGCCTTTCTTACCTTGGCCATGTCTCTGAGTATTGCACACCTTGTGCTTTTGGGCACTCCAGTGATGTTGCAGCTCTGAAATATGGCCAAACTGGTGGCAAGTGGCATCTTGGCAGCTGCACGCTTGACTTTTCTCAGTTCATGGGCAGTTATTTTGCGCCTTGGTTTTTCCCACACGCTTCTTGCGACCCTGTTGACTATTTTGAATGAAACGCTTGGTTGTTCGATGATCACGCTTCAGAAGCTTTGCAATTTTAAGAGTGCTGCATCCCTCTGCAAGATATCTCACTATTTTTGACTTTTCTGAGCCTGTCAAGTCCTTCTTTTGACCCATTTTGCCAAAGGAAAGGAAGTTGCCTAATAATTATGCACACCTGATATAGGGTGTTGATGTCATTAGACCACACCCCTTCTCATTACAGAGATGCACATCACCTAATATGCTTAATTGGTAGTAGGCTTTCGAGCCTATACAGCTTGGAGTAAGACAACATGCATAAAGAGGATGATGTGGTCAAAATACTCATTTGCCTAATAATTCTGCACGCCCTGTACTTTTAAACGTGGCTTGTTTTCTTGTTCTTGCGTACCTTTGTATCCCTTGAACTTGGCATTCTTTCTTCTTTCTTTCATGTTGTTACTACATTTTCTCGCCTTTTTAACCCCTTAAGGACCAAACTTCTGGAATAAAAGGGAATCATGACATGTCACACATGTCATGTGTCCTTAAGGGGTTAAGCACACGGTAAGCTTAGCCACTCTATGGTCCGGTATATGTAGCCTGTCTTTCATTCTATTTTGGCTATTATCCTTCTCTTTGACAATGTCCTTTTTCCACTTCTCATGTCCCAAACCCCTTTCAGAAGCAACTACTTTGCAAGATTGTAATCAGAATGAGAATTAAAACCTTGTTTTGGTCGTTGTGGGTAAGCATTTGGTTATTTCATCAGAGCACAAAACAAAGAAACAAACCAAAAACAAATTATAATTAGGGTGCCATGTAGGCGATGCAGAAATATAAAAGGATTATTACAGTGCTAATTATTAAAGGACAGATTTAATTAAACTTGAGCACTAGGCATTTAATAGATATACGTCAATAGACACATACATGAATTCCTTTGGCATACCTGGTATCCTTCAAGGAAGGGTTGGAACATTCTTGATAAAAACAATGCTCCATTAGCACCTTTCTCTGTAACTATGATCTCAAGAGGGGTTAGATGAATTATATCACACTTTGTCAACAGGAAGCAGCCTTCTTCAAAATCCTGCCAAGTAAAAATGTTTTTGGTCAAGTAGAACAAAAAAAAAAAAAATCTAACTACCACTACAGCTCAGTCAAGAAGTTATTTTAAAGAGAACCCATTTGCAAGTGGTTTGACAAAAAACAATGGTTTCCAGGCAGCCAGAGCCTATACCCAATACATGTTGTTGCATATATACTTATTTTTCTTAATAACGGAGTTTGTATTTTATTTGTGGACTGGCTTGGTTATTCGCTAAATTTGGAATGTTGTCCAGATCAGAAAAATTTCAGCTGAAATTGCAATTTTCATTTTTATTGACTGCAAAGTTGGTTACTTCAAACAGAGGAGACCAACTCATTCAGCAATATCTAGTGTCTGCTTCAAAAAAAATATCACATGTGTCTCCAATACAGAATAGAAGATTTTTGTATTTTTATCAAACATCAAATTTCAGCCAGGTACAGCCTGAGCAAATCCTGAAGAAGGCAACATTTCCAAAATAAAGTCAACCGCTTTTGCTCGCAGACCTACAAAGACAAGTTTTATTGGCCCACTGAAAGCCCAAGTATCCATAGGGCAAATTATTGAAATAATACACTACTATGATCACACAATTGCTCTGTTTTCCAATAGTTAAACACCTTTTTAGGTGTTGTGTTCCTGAATTGTAAATTTAATGGAAACTGACCCTAAACATGAATAACCAGATGATACTGCTGTACTTTTCACTTCATTGTGACCTATTACCTTCTCTTCAAAATCAGGAAAGAAAATGAACTCTTTGGTAAAAACACTTCTCAAGAACTTGAATGATTTGTAGATTTCCTCTGAAAAACAAGTGAGAGCTCATTAGCACATAACTCCTATAATAGACATTGATGGTAAACAACAAAAATAGAACTACTAATACAGGCTAGAACCCCATAGCGTTTAACATTCAAATCAATGCAGAGAATTCAGTATCACAGCCACTGGTGTGATAATTCTTGCACCATCATATGTGCAATAGTTGGCTTCTAGATTAACCTTTTTTCAAGTACAGAAATGCTTTATTCTGATTTGTAAACTCATCTCTTTAAGAGCTGTATTGCTGAATGATTATTTTGTAAACAAAAGATGTGGACAGGTTACAAACCATAACCTAACAGACTGATGTGGTCCCAAAAGAGTAAGAGAGATTCCCAGGCACTCAAAGTGTGAAAGCCGCAGGCAGATTTATTGAAACAAAAACAGACAGCAACGTTTCGACCCACCAAGAGGTCTTTTTCAAGGTCTTGGTGGGTTGAAACGTTGCGGTCTGTTTGTTTCAATAAATCTGCCTGCGGCTTTCACACTTTGAGTGCCTGGGAATCTCTCTTGCTGCCTTAATGTGTTGGGATTGCTGGTCCTGTTCCAGAGCACCTGTGGCCGCTGGGAGTGAGTGCGGTTCCTGTGATCAATTTTGCCAAAAGAGTAAGCAACTTATTTCTAAATAGAATCATAATTTTGTTTTGAATATGTTATTTTCCAGTGGCCCTGTGCAGACGAGTTAATATCAAAATACCAAGAAAATAATTGTATTATTGATGTCTTGTAATTATTGCTTGTAACTACAACAGCAAAGGCCCAAAAAAATATGGATTTTCTAAATACTACTTTCTTGAGAAAGGAAAAGATAAATATAGTGCGTAGTACCTTTCAATGAACTGTTCGAGAGCTTACAAGCCAAAACCACCAGAGCAGGACGTATGCAGACATTAACCATTTGATTCCTGTAAGACGCACACATGAGAACAGAGACTGCACTTTTGAATACAATCTCCTTGTCTAGATTACCAGTTTTTTCATAATCAACCAAAATCACCTGTCCTTCAACAATGTTTATAATGTTTGAATGGACTTCAAGGCTAGACCGAACTACTCTGTTGGAAGGTAGGTTATCTGTAAGACAAGTGAATAAGAATTTAAGTGGTTTGCACATGAATAGAGACAGGACCTATTAAACTATTTAGATCATAAGAGCAATTAAGTTACAGGGACAAGTCAGATGTAAAAAAAAAAAAAATTTTTAATAAAGTAAGAATGCTAATGTTAATAGTTTATTTTTCATCAATTAACAAAATGCAACATGACTGAACACAAGGAAAATCTAATTCAAATCAACATTTGGTGTGACAACGATTTGCCTTCAAAATAGCATCAATTCTTCTAAGTACACTTGCAGGCATATAGTCAGGGGCATAATTAAACAATTATAACAAACAGGTACTAACAATCACCCATTTAACCCCTTAACGCCGTTACATATATATATATATGTATATTGTATATATATATACACACACACATATACACAAACACACACAAATATTATATACATAATGTCAAACTAAGTGTTTTATATATACACATATATTAATATAAAAATACACTTACATTTAAATTACACACGTATATATAAATAACAACTATATATATTATAAAATAAATAAAATAAAAATAAATAATACAATGTAAAAATAATTTTTAAAAAATGATATATATATATCATTTTATTCTAACGGTATTTAGATATATTTATAGATAGATTTATATCAAAATACACTTAGAATGAAAAAAAAAAATATATATATATATATATATCTATCTATCTATGTACAAAATAAATAAAAATACAAAATATACATATGTCCATATACATAATTACATAAATAATTTCATAAATATACACGTAGAATTTCATAAATATACACGTAGAATTTCATAAATATACACGTAGAATTTCATAAATATACACGTAGACTTCAAATATATAAATATGTGTGTATATAAATATAAAATTACTTTATTATGTATAAAATATTACATAAATATGCACGTAGAGTTTAAGGGGCATGTCCCTCAAATTGCAATCAATAAAATTACTTAATTATGTATAAAATATTACATAAATATGCACGTAGAGTTTAAATTATATATATATATATATATATATATATATATATATATATATATATATATATATATATATATTTAAACTCTATATATTTAAACTCTACGTGCATATTTATGTAATATTTTATACATAATTAAGTAATTTTATTGATTGCAATTTGAGGGACATGCCCGACGATCCAGACCGAAAGTCCAGAGAATTTAATTTGCTAGCACTGTGTTTAATCCTGTAACTTTCAATTATACCCTAAAACCTGTACATGGGGGGGATACTGTTTTACTCTGGAGACTTCTCTTAACCCCTTAAGGACTGAGCCAAACGTACAAGTTGTGAACAAAACAAAACGTAAACAAAACCTGGCATTTGCGCTATATGTCTGTCCAACCGTAATTCACCTCTTTCATATTAAATGCACCCCCCCCCCCTTATTATATACAATTTTATTCAGGGGAAACAGGGCTTTCATTTAATATCAAATATTTAGCTGTGAAACATAATTTAATATGAAAAGAATGGGAGAAAATAAGAAATTGTTATTTTTTTAGTTCTACATGACATTTTAACTGTCAATGTCATAATACTGTTAGCTTTTACTGCAATAAAATACACATATTTGTATTCAGCAAAGTCTCACATTTAAAACAGTACCCCCTATGTACAGGTTTTATGGTGTTTTGGGAAGTTACAGGGTCAAATATAGCACGATACATTTGAAATTAAAATTCGCCAGATTGGTTACGTTGCCTTTGAGACTGTACAGTAGCCCAGGAATCAAATTTACACCCATAATGGCATACCATTTGCAATAGTAGACAACCCAAAGTATTACAAATGGGGTATGTCCAGTCTTTTTTACTAGCCATTTGGTCACAAACACTGGCCAAAGTTAGCGTTAGTATTTGTTTGTGTGTGAAAAATGCAAAAAAACGCCAATTTTGGCCAGTGTTTGTGACTAAGTGGCTACTAAAAAAGACTGGACATACCGCATTTGCAATACCTTGGGTTGTCTACTATTGCAAATGGTATGCCATCATAGGGGTAATTTTCATTCTTGGGCTACCATAGGGTCACAAAGGCAACGTAAGCAATCTGGCGGATTTTAATGTGAAAAAAATGAAACACAAGCCTTATATTTGACGCTGTAACTTTTGAAAACACCATAAAACCTGTACATGAGGGGTACTGTTGTACTCGGGAGACTTCGCTGAACACAAATATTTGTGTTTCAAAACAGTAAAAAGTATTGCAGCAATAACATTGTCCGTGTAAGTGCTGTTTGTGCGTGAAAAATGCAAAAACCGTCACTTTTACTGGCGATATCATCGTTGTAATACATTTTACTGTTTTGAAACACTAATATTTGTGTTCAGCGAAGTCTCCCGAGTAAAACAGTACCCCCCATGTACAGGTTTTATGGTGTCTTGGAAAGTTATAGGGTTAAATATAGTGCTAGCTAATTAAATTCCCTATACTTTTGGCATGGGTTGTCAGGCAGGTCCCGCTAATTGTAATTAATTAGGATACCTAATTATGTAAAAATATTACATAAATATATGTGTAGAATGAATATATATATATATATATATATATATATATATATATCACAATACAGTTAGAACGAAATAACACATCTATATATTTTGTAAACACATCTATATATTTTGTAATTATTTTTTTTTACGTATTTACATATTTTTTTTATATTATATATAAATATATATACACAACAATAATTATATATATATATATATATATATATATATATATATACACACACACACACACATTTTTTTTTTACACTTATTTAATTTATTTTAATTTGATTTCCAGCCAGCAGGGGGACATTACAGTTAGTCCCCCTGCTGGCATTGCTGCAGCCAGCTATCCCGGCCATGTGATTGTGAGGTCCTCGCAAGGACCTCACTCTCACATGGCCCAGTGGGGGGGCTGAAGAGGGCAGACGTGCCGCGGGGGGCTCCCTGGGAGTCCCCCAAACCGCGATCGCCGACCGGGGATCGCCGGCGACCGGGTAAGTAAAAAAAAAAAAAAACGGAGGGCGTACAATTACGCCTGCCGGCGTTTAGAGCCGCTTAAAAAAAGGACGTAATTGTACGCCCTCCGGTCCGTGAGAAGTTCTGCAAGCGTGAGTTGGCCGTACGGGTGAGGGTAGCGGATAGGAGAAGGTCATGGGCAGAGCCGAGAGACCAAGAAGAGGCATACCTGTGGAACAGTGAAGAGATTATAGGAGGGGCTCGAATTGGTCAGTGCTTTATAGTTGTGGATTAGTACCTTGAATTGACTCCTATAGGATACAGGAAGCCAATGTAAGGACTGACAGAAAGGAAAATCAGTCTAGCTGCAACATTCATTACAGACTGTAGCGGGACAATACAACTTCCGGGAAGACCTATTAGGAGAGTTACAATAATCCATGCGAGGTAAAGACAAAAGTCTTTCCAGAAGCTTTGAGGAAAAAGGGAGCAGGGAATTGAGACGATAGTTAGAAGGGGAGGACGGGTCAAGAGATGTTTTTATTAATTAAGATGGGTACTACAGTAGCATGTTTTAGGGCAGCAGGGACAACACCAGAAGAGAGAAAGCAGTTGAAAATGTGTGTTAAGGAAGGCACAAGACAAGAAGAGAGATCTGATAAGGGGAGACGGGACAGGATCAAGCAGGCAAGTGTTGCGGCGAGAGGAAAGGAGAAGCGCAGCCACCTCTTGTTCAGTAGCCTGGGAGGAAGCCTGAAGGGTAGGAAAGGCATGATCCATGTGTGGTTGAGAAAGAGAGGGGCAAGGCGGTGAGAATGCTTTCCTTGGCTGTATAATCTTGTCGGTAAAGTAGCATGCAAAGCTATCGGCTGTAAGGTTAGTTTGGGGGAGTGGCCACAGCAGGGCAAAGAAGGGAGTTAAAGGTATTAATAAGACGCCTGGGATTACCAGCAGCGTTCATAGAACGGAGCATCTCTACAGGTAGAGTGTTAATTTAGTGTGCCACAGTATTTAAATTCTATGCGTAGATGTATGTAATCTTTTTCACAATTATGTGATATTATTAATTACAATTTGAGGGACCTGCCTGACAACCCAGGCCGAAATTCCAGATAATTTAAATTTGCAAGCCCTATTAATATTTAACCCTGTAACTTTCCAAGACACCATAAAACCTGTACATGGGGGGTACTGTAGTACTCAGGAGAGATCACTGAACCCAAATATTAGTGTTTCAAAACCGTAAAATGTATCAAAACAATGATATAATCATCAAAAGCGCAGTTTTTGATTGAAAAATGCAAAAATCAAATATGAACGCTAACTTTGGCCGGCATTTGTGACTAAGTTGCTACTAAAAAAAGACTGTACATACCCCATTTTAAATACCCTGGGTTGTTTACTTTTTTTAAATGGTATGCCATGATGGGGGTAATTCTCATTCATGGTCTCATAATGCTGATCTCAGTGAAAAAGCTGTTTATTTGTGAAAATTGCAAAAATACAAAACTGAACAAGATTTTGGCCAGTATTTGTGTCTAAGTGGCTACTAAAAAAAAAAAAAAAGACTGGACATAGCACATTTTGAATACCCTGGGTTGTCTACTTTTTCAAATGCTATGTCATGATGGGGTTAAAATTTCATTCATGGGCTGCCATACGGTCTCAAAGGCAACATAGGCCCAGCAATTCAATCTGTCACATTTTAATGTGTAAAAGCTGTAAATGGGGAAAGCCCTATATGTTACCATGCAACTTTCCAACACCCCATAAACCTGTACATGGGAGGTACTGTTGTACTCGTGAGACATTGCTGAATTTTTTGATTTTTTTGGGGGGGGGGGGACGGGGGAGAAAGAACACTATAAGACAGTTCAGGGAGGGGGGGGGGGAAGAACAGTATGGGACAGGGGAGGGGAGGGGGAGAACATTATGGGACAGGGGATGGGTGGGAGAACATTATGTGACGGGGAGAAGAACACTATGGGACGGGGAGGGGGGGGAGAACACTATGGGACGGGAGAGGGGGGGAAGAACACTATGGGACGGGAGAGGGGGGGAAGAACACTATGGGACGGGAGAGGGGGGGAAGAACACTATGGGACGGGAGAGGGGGGGGAAGAACACTATGGGATAGGAGGGGGGGGAAGAACACTATGGGACGGGAGAGGGGGGGAAGAACACTATGGGATAGGAGGGGGGGGAAGAACACTATGGGACGGGAGAGGGGGGGAAGAACACTATGGGACAGGAGAGGGGGGAAGAACACTATGGGACAGGAGAGGGGGGAAGAACACTATGGGACAGGAGAGGGGGGAAGAACACTATGGGACGGGAGAGGGGGGGAAGAACACTATGGGACGGGAGAGGGGGGGAAGAACACTATGGGATAGGAGGGGGGGAAGAACACTATGGGACGGGAGAGGGGGGGAAGAACACTATGGGATAGGAGAGGGGGGAAGAACACTATGGGACAGGAGAGGGGGGAAGAACACTATGGGACAGGAGAGGGGGGAAGAACACTATGGGACAGGAGAGGGGGGAAGAACACTATGGGACAGGAGAGGGGGGAAGAACACTATCGGACAGGAGAGGGGGGAAGAACACTATCGGACAGGAGAGGGGGGAAGAACACTATGGGACAGGAGAGGGGGGGAGAACACTATCGGACAGGAGAGGGGGGGGAGAACACTATCGGACAGGGGAGGGGGGGGAGAACACTATCGGACAGGGGAGGGGGGGAAAACACTATCGGACAGGGGAGGGGGAGGAGAACACTATGGGACGGGGAGGGGGAGGAGAACACTATGGGACAGGGGAGGGGGAGGAGAACACTATGGGACAGGGGAGGGGGAGGAGAACACTATGGGACAGGGGAGGGGGAGGAGAACACTATGGGACAGGGGAGGGGGAGGAGAACACTATGGGACAGGGGAGGGGGAGGAGAACACTATGGGACAGGGGAGGGGGGGAGAACACTATGGGACAGGGGAGGGGGGGGAGAACACTATGGGACAGGGGAGGGGGGGAGAACACTATGGGACAGGGGAGGGGGGGAGAACACTATGGGACAGGGGAGGGGGGGAGAACACTATCGGGGAGGGAGGCAGAACACTATGGGACGGGGAGGGGGGAGAACACTATCGGATAGGGAAGGGGGAGGAGAACACTATGGGACAGGGGGGGAGAACAATATGGGACAGGGAAGGGGGTGGAAGAACACTATGGGACAGGGAAGGGGGGAGAAGAACAATATGGGACAGAGGAGGGGGGAGAAGAACAATATGGGACAGAGGAGGGGGGATAAGAACAATATGGGACAGAGGAGGGGGAGAAGAACAATGTGGGACAGAGGAGGGGGGAGAAGAACAATGTGGGACAGAGGAGGGGGGAGAAGAACAATGTGGGACAGAGGAGGGGGGAGAAGAACAATATGGGACAGAGGAGGGGGGAGAAGAACAATATGGGACAGAGGAAGGGGGAGAAGAACAATATGGGACAGAGGAGGGGGGGAGAAGAAGAACAATGTGGGACAGAGGAGGAGGGAGAAGCACAATGTGGGACAGAGGAGGGGGGAGAAGCACAATATGGGACAGAGGAGGGGGGAGAAGCACAATATGGGACAGGGGAGGGGGGAGAAGCACAATATGGGACAGGGGACAAGAACAATATGGGACAGGGGAGAAGAACAATATGGGACAGGGGAGAAGAACAATATGGGACAGAGGAGGGGGGAGAATAACAATATGGGGCAGGAGGGGAGAACAATATGGGACAGGAGAGGGGGAGAGAACAATATGGGACAGGAGAGGGGGAGAGAACAATATGGGACAGGAGAGGGGGAGAACACTATGGGACAGGGGAGGGGGGAGAACACTATGGGATAGGGGAGGGGGGGGAAAACACTATGGGATAGGGGAGGGTGGGGAGAACACTATGGGACAGGGGAGGATGGGGAGAACCCTATGGGACAGGGTAGGGTGGGGAGAACCCTATGGGACAGGGGAGGGGAGAAAAGAACAATATGGAACTGGAGAGGAGGGGGGAAAGAACACTAAAAAAGAGGGAAGGGGAGAGGAACACTAGAGGGGGGAGAGAGGAACATTAAGCAGGGGGGTACCACTAAAAGAGAAGGGACGTTTTTCCTTTTAGATTAAATTCATTAAAAAGTCTAATATAAAAAAAATGGGGGGGGGTCATAATCAGTTTCGGTTTTTGGCCAAGGGCATCCTGAATTTTCGGTTTCGGCCCAGAATTTTCATTTCGGTGCACCCCTAGTACCAACAATATTAATTTCCACATGCGGGATTTAAATACAATAAAATAATTATATAAAATAGAATTTACTTACCAGGCCAATCTAGACATCCTCCAAAGGACTCTGTTAAATCTTTAAGCCAAAGGGTCTTTTCAACTAAAACATCATAATTAATGACTGGCAGATTTTGTAGCAAAATAGTTGCTATTAAAACCCCAGGGCTCAGAACCATGTTGGCTATTTGATGCAGTTCTACGTGATGGGCAATGTCCCTGACGAATGTAAGCATAGCCTCAGATGGACGCTGGGAAAGATGTCTGCAATTAAACAGTGATCAAATGAGAGTAATATTGTTAAATATAGGCAAATGTAAATTAGGTTTCCATGGCACAGTTTACATCTTATAAAATGAAAATAAAAAGTTTGCATAAGATGGGTAGATTCTACTCTGATATTTACAAAGAAAGCCTAAGTATGTCTACCAATATTAAATTACTGCAGACGAGCAAATGTTTCAAACAGAATACATACATAGGTTTTCTCACCTGCAAGTTAACATACAGTGAGGGGAAAAAAGTATTTGATCTTCTGCTGATTTTGAACGTTTGCCCACTGACAAAGAAATGATCCATCTATAATTTTAATGGTAGGTTTACTTTAACAGAGAGAGAGACAGAATAACAAAAAAAAAAAAAATCCAGAAAAACGTATGTCACAAAAGTTATAAATAGATTTGCATGTCAATGAGTGAAATAAGTATTTGACCCCTTCGACTTAGTACTTGGTGGCAAAACCCATGTTGGCAATCACAGAGGACGTTTTTTGTAGTTGGCCACCAGGTTTCCACAAATGTCCCACTCCTCTTTGCAGATCCTCTCCAAGTCATTAAGGTTTCAAGGCTGACGTTTGGCAACTCGAACCTTCAGCTCCCTCCACAGATTTTCTATGGGGTTATGGTCTGGAGATTGGCTAGGCCACTCCAGGACCTTAATGTTCTTCTTCTTGAGCCACTAATTTGTTGCCTTGGCTGTGTGTTTAGGGTCATTTTCATGCTGGAATACCCATGCACGACCCATTTTCAATGCCCTGGTTGAGTGAAGGAGGTTCTCACCAAAGATTTGACGGTACATGGCTCCGTCCATCGTCCCTTTGATGCGGTGCAGTTGTCCTGTCCCCTTAGCAGAAAAACACCCCCAAAGCATAATGTTTCCACCTTCATGTTTGACGGTGGGGATGGTGTTCTTGGGGTCAAAGGCAGCATTCCTCCTTCTCCAAACACAGCGAGTTGAGTTGATGCCAAAGAGCTTGATTTTGGTCTCATCTGACCACAACACTTTCACCCAGTCCTAATCTGAATTTTTCAGATGTTCATTGGCAAACTTCAGACGGGCCTGTACATGTGCTTTCTTGAGCAGGGGGACCTTGCGGGCACTGCAGGATTTCAGTCCTTCATATGTACTGTGTTACCAATTGTTTTCTTGTTGTCTATGGTCCCAGATGCCTTGAGATCATTAACAAGATCCTCCCATGTAGTTCTGCACTGATTCCTCACCGTTTTCATGATCATTGAAACTCCACAAGGTGAGATCTTGCATGGAGCACCAGACCGAGGGAGACTGACAGTTATTTTGGGTTTCTTCCATTTGCGAATAAATCGCACCAACTGTTGTCACCTTCTCACCAATGGTGGAGTCATGTTTTGGGCTGGAACCATGGAAAGAGAGCTGGTCGGCCCCTTTAGGGTCCCCGAAGGTGTAAAGATGACCTCTGCAAAGTATGTGGAGTTTCTGACTGACCACTTTCTTCCCTGGTACAGAAGGAAGAACTATGCTTTCCGTAATAAAATCATCTTCATGCATGACAATGCACCATCTCATGCTGCAAAGAATACCTCTGCAGCAATGGCTGCTATGGGGATAAAAGGAGAGAAAGTCATGGTGTGGCCTCCATCCTCCCCTGACCTCAATCCTATTGAGAACCTTTGGAGCATCCTCAAGCAAAAGATCTATGAGAGTGGGAGGCAGTTTACATCCAAACAGCAGCTCTGGGAGGCTATTCTGACATCTTGCAAACAAATTCAAGCAGAAACTGTCCAAAAACTCACAAGTTCAATGGATGCAAGACTTGTGAAGCTGCTATCAAATAAAGGGTCCTATGTTAAAATGTAACGTGACCTGTTAAAATGTTTAAAAAGTTCGATTGAAATAGCTTTTGATTTCAGTAAATATGCTGCAAATTCTTTACAACCTACAGTGTCATGAAACTTATTGTGCGTAATAATTTGGAACAGTGCATTGTAAGTTTATGTTTTAAAAAAATACTGTTATCATTAGGAGGTTTGTTCAATAAAATTTTAATTGTATTCTTAATAGTTGATAACATGAGAATTATGCTGACTGTTATTTACATCAATTATTTAGGTAAATGAGAAAAAATATAATTTGCATAATAATTTGGAATAAGGTGTATAACTTTTTTGACATGCGTTTTTATGGAATTTTTTTATTATTCTGTCTCTCACTGTTAAAATACACCTGTCATTAAAATTATAGACTGATCAGTTCTTTGTAAGTGGACAAATGTTCAAAATCAGCAAGGGATCAAATACTTTTTTCCTTCACTGTATATAATCAGTTAACCCTCCTGTAACTATATAAGAAGGTTTGTGTTAATAATTGAGGGTTATACTGGAGATGGTCATTAAAAAGCACTATATGGTATCCTGCTTTATTGAGTTTGATTCATTACCACATAATTATCATTATTATTATTATTATACTATATAAAGCATCCCATAGAGCTGTTGAATAGGTGGATTAAGACATGTATTTGCAACAAGTTATGCTGGACGCACAGGAACAGAAGGTGTTGGGCCCTGCTCAAACAAGTTTACCCCACTCCTTCTAGAAAGTAAAGTGGCACAGTATGTAAAGGTAGGATGTATATAATGTATGGGGGGGGGGAGGGGGAGAAGAGGGAGTTAATAGGTAACAATGAAGGATGCGTTTTTTTTGATGACACAGTTGCATAATCAACCACTGCACAACAATATTGTCCTATACCATATATACCAATGTTATCATCTTACATATTCAGGGCTTGAAATTTCCAGTTGCCTCTAGCCATTGCAGAGTGAAAATGTAGCCCTAGCGAGTAGAAATTTGTGATGGATTCTCCAGGTCTGTGGTGGCAAGTAACAAAAATGCAGGTTTACATTTTACAAGGATACCTAAAATTACCTATCTCAGCAAAAAAATATGAGTATGCAGTTCCACCATATGGCTATACCGTGTTAGGCCAACGTCTACGCCACAGTACCCGGATATCGGTGGTGCATACACTAATTTAAACTTAGGAGACAAATTAAATATTTCTTGTGCTAAATCAAGTGCATTTAATTAATTTGTTAATATTGGGGCACTGTGGCACAGTGGCGGGCTTAACATAATATGGCAATATGCTAGAACTGATTCCCCATAGTTGTTTTCTGAGATAGGTGATTTTAAGTAGCCTGTAATTTTGTGTGTGCGCTGCAAGTTGCGATGTTGCTCAATCGGATTAAGATCTGGGAAATTTGGAGGCCAAGGCAACACCTTAAACTCTTTGTCATGTTTCACAAACCATTCCTGAATGATTTTTGCAGTGTGGCAGGTGCTTTACCCTGTCAAAAGAGGCTACTGCCTTTAGGAAACACCATGCCATCAAGCAATGTACATTATCTGCAACAATTTTTAGGTAGGTGGTATGTGTCAAAGTAACATCCACATGCCAGTAACCAAAGTTTCCCAGCAGAACATCGACAAGTGCATAACAATGCCTCTGTATGCCTGACTTCCTCCCATAATGCATCCTGCTCCCATGTAAACAACATACCTGGCCATTCACCTAATCTGAAAGAAAATGTGATTCATCAGACGAGGCAACCTACTTCCATTCCTCCATGGTAAAGTTCTGATGCTCATTTTAGAAGTTTGAGCTACAGTAGCTCTTCTTTGTGATCGGACCAGACGAGCTAGTCTTCATTCCCCAAGTTCATCAATGAGCCTTGGGCTCCCATGAGGTTTGTTCACACAAAACAAGACCCATTTTGGAGATGCTCTGACTCAGTCAGCTAGCCATCACTTTTTGGCCCTTGTCAACGTCACTAAGATCTTTAAACTTGCCAATTTTTTCCTGCTTTCAACACATAAAATTCAAAAACTAACTCACAGGTACCATTGTAATGATATAATAGATGTTATTCACTTCACCTGTCAGTGATCTTAATATAGTGGCTAATCAGTATAGTGTGGGACCAGGCAGGGAACTTTGTAAGTGAAAAGGCTTTACTGCAGATAATACAATTGTGTGAAAATTCATCTATTGTAATCTATTCCAACAAGAAAGAGAAAGGTGACAAGACAGGAAAACCAAGCTTCCACATATGGCATGGTTTGTGCCTCTAGTCTCTAATACAATGTAGTGGTATCACACACAGTCATTTCTGCATTACTTCGGGTTAGCGGTCTTTAAAATCTACAAGCACTCTTAACAAGTGCTGGTCACATATCAAGAGTTTAAATGGAAATCTATTTGCTGTGCACAGAAACCTTAAAGGGACTATATAGTCACCAGAACAACGACACCCTCCCCCACCCTATTCTTCCATCCCTTTCTCTCTTTTCTATCTATAAGTTTCTCGTTCATAAACCTTTAGAACTAAAGTTGACAGCCAGTGGCTGGACATACAGAGGAATACTGACAGGCATACAATATTGTTAGAGGAAGTAAACGGCTGGTTCCTAGGCAATCACTACACACAGGTTTCTAGGACACAACCCTTTAAAACTAAAATTGACAGCCATACCGAGATATCCTGACAGGCATTCAATATTGCTATACTGCACCCTGTATGCTGTATATATGTCAATGGATATGCACTATGTGATGTTCTCAATGCATGTGCACTGTTTCCCGTCCACAATATCGACTTATTGCACCATGTATGCTGTTTCTATGTCAATGAATGTGCATCTTGTGATGTTCCCGATGTAGGCGCATTATTTCCCGCCAACAAAACCTAATTACTGCACCATGGAAGCTGTATATATGTCAATGGTTGTACGTTATGCAATGTTTTCGATGTATGTGCATTATATCCAGTCAACAAAATCGAATTACTGCACAATGTATGCTGTATATATGTCAATGGATATGCACTAGGTGATGTTCTCGATGCATGTGCACTGTTCCCCGTCAACAAAATCGACTTATTGCACCATGTATGCGGTTTCTATGTCAATGAATGTGCATCTTGTGATGTTCCCGATGTAGGTGCATTATTTCCCGCCAACAAAACCTAATTACTGCACCATGGAAGCTGTATATATGTCAATGGTTGAGCGTTATGCGATGTTTTCGATGTATGTGCATTATTTCCCGCCAACAAAACCTAATTACTGCACCATGGAAGCTGTATATATGTCAATGGTTGAGCGTTATGCGATGTTTTCGATGTATGTGCATTATATCCCGTCAACAAAATCGAATTACTGCACCATGTATGCTGTATATATGTCAATGGATGTGCATTCTGTGATGTTCTCAATGTATGTACATTATTTCCTGTCAAAGAAAATTTAAAAAGAATTTAAAAAAAAAAAAAAATCAGTTACACAACCAATAGCATTAAATTGACTAAAATAATTATGCAGTGTCCAGAGCCCTTCAATAGCATACTTTCCCTATAATACACAAGTCACAGTTATGTATGTATTTATTTTTACACATTTATTTTATGTACATACACACACACACAAGCACAAAAAGTGCAAACTTCCATTGCGTAACAATATACCTGGGAATTAGATTATATTGTGAACGATTTATTCTTCCTGACGTCAATGAGCGCAGTGACATAGGCTGTCCGAAGTAAACGTGAATGCTTCCAAAGTTGTCGTTCAGTAGTTTTCTGGCTTTTATCAAGCCCTGCAAAGCAAAAATAAATTAAAACATTAAAAAGAAATGATGACACACCTCTGCTTTTAGACAAGAAATATGTGTGATTTCTGAAGCATGCCTTACTGATGTTGATTCTTTGGGTTTGGGTACGCCAAGGAGTTCATGTGCATAGAGTGACTCTTCCAGTATCCTCTCATAACTGATGCTGACTGGGACCAGATATGTGTCAAACACTTCTCCTTTAAAGAAAGGCTCCATTGCAACGTTTAGCAGACCTGAGAAAAATATGTGGTATTTCACGTGAAGTAAACTTATATAGCGCTCATTTACTACTGTGGGGATATTTATGGGATAATATGGGAAAATCATAGTAAACAGTTGAGAATTGCCCACTATTTCAATTCTCAGATCCCAAAGATCGTTATTGTGTAAGTGAAATGTATTCCATATAAATAAAATCACAATGTTATAAAAATAGATACAATTTATTGTGACAAATTAAATAATAATAATAATATGTAACATGCGTGATAATAATCAACGAATATTCAGTAGAACATGAGTATGCAATACAAATGGCAATACATTCCAATGGTTATCATAGCAATTGCCAAGAAGATTTATGATGGTAGTTCACAGAAAGAAACAAAAGTGAAACTTACACACACAGAGCTTGCAGCGTAAGGCAATAAACTTCGCTAACAGTTAGAATAACCCTTTCAATGCTGGCTAGACCTCCTAAGTAATTAAGACCTATTCTCATGTAATTTTAAATAAAACAACATTTATACCAGCTCATTAGTCATTTCCTGGAACTATCCAATAAGAGTAATCTACCATGTTCTATAAGCAGAATTTTAACTTGCCTAAACAGATATTTTATCTTATTTTAGAGCAAATCAATACACCTGGATAAAAATCACGATATGCTAACATGTGATAAATCACATAAATACATAATTATTCTTTTCACATCTGCAGAATGGGATGGTTATAACTATATACTTCTTAGTTAACTAAGATTTCTAAATATCGAAATCTGATCGTGATTTATCCAGTCATATATCATGCTATTAGAAAAAATGTAATTAATTTAGATTAATTAAATGAAACCTGTATAATTACCAGTTGAGTAGACATTCTCATCTGATGAGTAGGTAGTCTCAGGAACTGAATGGATGTGTGATTGGTGTGTAAGAAATTCTGAGTGCCCTGGAGTGGATATCTGTCATGGATTTCTCTGCATTGCCCCCGACTGCTCACCTCTTTGCTTCTTTTCTTGCTTACCTCTCTCTTCCCTTTGTCTTAACTTTTTTAAAAGGGAAAATTCACTAGGTGATAGACCAATAGAAACACTGGAGGTGTGGTTACCTTCCAGATAGCAATTTAAGTATTTGGTCTATAGAGGGCAGTCTCGTCCCACTAAACATTCCTATCCAGGAAAGAGTTAACTTTACCTGGTGGCTATTTTAACGTCATTTAGCTTATCTTTATGGTTATTTATAATTTAAGTTTTCTGTCAGTTCAAAGAGTTTCTTTGGGCTTTCTTCAGACTAGGTGTCTGGCAAATTCTGCTATAATTTCTAATATGACAGTTATAACTAAGTATGACCCCTAAACTTACAATGGGACGTTATACAATATCGAAAGTAAAATTAAATTATTTAATCTTCTCTGTCACAAATCTCTGGGTTTAGAATTGATTATATTCCATTAGCATTTAGACAGTCTGTCCATCCCCCGTTCTCATTTCTTATCAATTTGGTTTGTATATACTAAGCATTCCTTAGCTTCTGGCAAAGTAGTTAGTTTTACAGAAAGGATAGAAATCTTGTGTCTTTTGTTGGCTTGAGAATAACAAAATGGAGTCTGCTCTGTTCAGAGTGACTGACAATATACATTTTAATTTCTATCATAGCACAAAATGTCTGCCGATATAAATACCCTGACACTACACAATCTATACTCATGCATATTTTAAAAGGGCACGCTAAGCACCATGACCATCACAGTTCAGTGTAGTGTTTGTGATGCAAAGAGTATATGGGCACAATCCCATCCTTGGTAACCTTGAAAATTTGGCATGTACATGTCTGCATTATCATTATAAAGTACGTTCAACCTGGCTGAAAGTGCTTCGTTATTATTATTGACTTAACTTGTGCCAACTTATGCTTTAAAATATTATAAAGAGGTCAATTTAACAAGTAGACCATTACAAAATGTCACAGGAAGACAGTGAAACCTCGGAACTCGAACAATTCAGAAGTCGAACTAAAATTTTGCGTCTCTGTATGCGAACGATCCTCGGTACCCGAACACATCACGTGGCATTCACAGAGGGACACAAGTGTGGGGAAACATTGGATACAAGTGTGAGATGAGAAAATATGGTCAGATTGACTATGTAAAGGGATAGAGGGGAATATAGGGAGAGGAAAACCAGAGGGCAGAGGGACAAGTAAAGGGTGAAGGGATATGGACAGAATTATTATGCAAGGAGAAAGAGGAAAATGTGAGGAGAAGCATACCAGAGGACAAAGGGACATGAGTAAGGGAAGAGGGACTATGGACATAAAGATACAAGCAGAGGAAAAAGGGGCATTAGATATTTTGAACCGGATACAGCCATTTTATATGCTTTTGTATGTAATGCCAGAAGAACAGTTACCTATCCCCATCCATGTAATTTTGGGGGTCTGGAACGGATTAAAACAAATTTACATTAATTTCTATGGGAAATGTTGATTCAGTTCTCGAACAGCCTTCTGGAACGGATTAATTTTGAGTTCCGAGGTTCCACTGTAGGTTTAGGAGGACCCTGTTCAAAAAAGTTTACAATTGTGAGGATTAACCCACTCGTTGTAAAACACATTATCAAGAAGCATGAAATGGGTGAGCTATGGATGTCAGTAAGACGCTTGGTTTTTCGCAAACTGTGCTGTATGTGTATATAGATTAGAATGCGCTTAGTTGCTTATCATTTTCTAAATTAAACAAACCACACATGATACATATCCCAAGTCCATGGAATCAACTAAGTATATTTTGATTCTAATGTTAAAAATGATTCACAAAATTCAAAGTGGGTCCCAAGGTGATTTTAATAGGCAAAAAAGCATTGATCGTGTAACAGCCCAGAATAAATGGTTTAATATCTGGAACCCGGATGTCAGATGACCAACAGAAGGGAGTAGAAATTTTACCTTTTATTACCATCAGAAATAATGAAAAACAATGTAAATACAAAAAATCATGGGCAAAAGAAAAGTACTGTTCTCCTGTCTCACGAGTTTCGCCTGGAATAGCGGCTCTTTCAATTGGTAAATTACTCATTCATTTTTTTATTTCTTATTATTTCTGGTGGTAATAAAAGGGAATATATTTACTCCCTCCTGTTGTTCAACGGATATCCGGGTTCTAGATAGGGGAGTGCCACCACCAAAGTGACACAGGTCTTTTTAACTTGGAAACAATGATCTCTATTGATGTACAATGAAGACTCTAGATGTTTGAATACATCCTTTATAAAAAATATATATATATTTCTTTAAAATTATACACGATAGGTTTATATAATTTTTTCTATGTATTTTCTTTTATTTTTTTACATAAATTTTTTTATATTCATTCTATATATTTATTTTTCTCCTTATAAATTATTAGATTAGTAGTTAATGTTTTTGAGTTTAGATTGGGACTTAGATTTAGTCGTTGTTATTTAGAAGGATGTACTCCAAAAGAGTCAAAAGGAAAGCTGACGGTGGAACGCAACTGTCATGGCGCTGGAACGCAAACAGCTCCTTTGAACTTTCCAGTGCGAAAATCAGTTGGCTAACAGATGCCGGCTGTAACACGAACATGGCCGTTCCAGTTACAGATCTACGGAAAGCCATAGCACCTATTGAAAGCTTAAGGATTGGATGATGCCTTCGGAAACACTTACTAGGAGGAGGGTGTAACGGATCACCTGGCACCCCGACTGGGTACCTCCGTTGAAGGAGGCTCCAAGCGTCCGCAGACACCACAACCACTACGACAAGGCTCCAGGTTCCAGTGGGTGAACCTCTCCTCCAAGAGAGTGAAGCAGGAGCAAGCTCTTACAAGAGCTTAGAAGTTATTATCCAAGGGAGCATGCAAAGCATAGCAATCCCTTGTAGTGATATAGCAATTCCCCCAATAAGAGACAGGACTCTAGATTGAGGGTGAAGAAGAACTCTAGTTTAATTACACACACTCTGCTTTTATGCAATTCCTTTCATTAGTTCAAAAGTTAGTCGGAAGTCCTTTTTTCATGCCCAAAACAGTTCCACAGATTCAAGCTGTGCGGTCGGTCTATTTCTGCTCTGAAAATAACAAAGTCCCATCCGAAGTCGCCGTTCGAATCGTCGAACTCACTTCGACCTTTGTCGAAGTGTCGAAGTGAAACCGGGGTTGTTTCCGTGGTGTTCTATTGTCTACCAGAGGTCTGTTTTACACCCAGAAATGACAAAGTCCCGTTCGAACGTGTGTTCGAATCTTCGAACGGGACTTAGTCTCCAGCCGCAGTGTCGAAGGGTAGGGGAAGGTACAGCTCACCACGTTCGACTGGATTAAAATGGCCGCCACCACGTGTTCGACTGTAATGGCGGCCACTTCGACGGCTTCTGCACTACAACTGCATTCGAAGTGCCAGTTCAAAAGGGCCAGGAACAGCATACAAAAATCCATTGTGCCCAAATATACTTCTTGAAGGGTTAATACACCCCAGGGCCATAGTCGCAGGGCAGGAGGCTAGCAACCAGGCTTCTCCAGTTCACAGTGGCGAGGTTGGTTCCGCCACAGAGGGTATAAGCCCTATTTAAAGAGACTTTGGAGGGATCAGATTAGAATGCCTTTATTTGTGTTGAACTTTTAAATGTATTGATTGTTCCGGAGAAAGTCCACTTTGTGTGGAGGAAATGCGTTGGACAGCTTTTTACTTGTGACTATTTATATTCTTTTAAGGGCTATTTTGTGCCAAAATAAAAATGTGATTTTTTTTCCATCTGATCCTGACCATTGAATTTGATTTTCTGAGACATCGGTTCCTGGAAGCCAAGGGGAAGCAGATGGTTTTGCTGCCCTAATTCCCTGTGGGGAGATATTCAAGGCGTTTTCCACTGACATCTTGTGAGTGCAATCAGTATCTCTCCTACATTGTTACGTCACAGTACATCTCGATGTGTTGTTAATTTGTTTTTTTGCAGGTACACAGCTGTATCCCATTTTTTGTATATTTATATATTGTGTTGAAAAGGGGTTGCCATTTGTGAAAGCCCCTTGGGAAGCTATACCTATTATAGGTGAAGTACTCTTGCCTACATTAATTGGTTTCCACTTGTAACACATTGGTATATGGGTGGTGCGTATATACTTTTTAACTTTGAGCCAGGTGCTCCAAAACCAGTTGAGCACTACATTCAGTCTTCAGTCATATATTTGACAAATATCAAAACTGCTACTCCTAGAAGGCACTTGTCTCTAGTATCTCTCATTCACATGTACTGTATTGGAAGCCACTGACAGAATACCCTTTGAAGAAAGGATGTCGTTTGCCACCTTAAAGGCACAAGAGGCTACAGAGTTTAGAGCCTATACCCTGAAAAGGCTCTAACATTGCAAGTTAATATTCTACACCATAAATGTATTTTTTTTTATTTATTTACATGTATCTACAATAGTTACAATTTTGAGGGTAAGTGCTTATGTTCACAATTAAGCACCGCACTTGCACATTATATATTAGGTAGGGGTGTATCACCTAAATATAAGGTGCATATTTGGTATATACTTTTCTAAAATTAACTTTGTTACAATCCCTGGCTGTCAGACAACCGGTCCTGTTACTTCCTAAATCAAGAGCAGGGAACTGATCAGAACACCAGCCTTTAAAATATTTCTCATTGAGCTGCATTAGGAAATCTGCAATTGGACAGCCTTTGTAAGCCAATTTTAGATATACTCCATAATTTAATGCATCCAATGTTTTCACTGGAGGTATATTTACTAAAGTTATTTTTATTTATATTGTATTTGAGCAGTGGAGTGGCCCTTTAACTCAATTATTTATAATGCAGATGAGTTATAGAGTGTTACATTTACCGAAGAGTCTTGAAATATTGAGTGAGTATACAATAGCTATTTATTCTTGCTGAATGGGAAAAAAATGCATTATGATCAAATATTGGCAATGATAATGCAAGTAGTCTCCGTGTTAGAGAGGTAAAAATCACAGGACAATAATAAAATGTCAGTGAAATTGAACCTGTGATCAATTGATCATTTTATTCAAGATTGTAACCTTTTGTTAAGTCATGATGTTACATACCAAGCTTTGGATTTAACGTCTTGCACGTTCTGCTTCTTTGGCCTTCAACAAAGAATTCCACTGGAGCATGTCCATTCTGCAAAAGGAAATTGAATATTATTTTAAGCCAATAAAATCAATGATAAAATGTGTTTGAGTATACTTCTACACAACTAAGCAGAGTTGGTTTGGATTTGCCAACACAATATTGCGACCAAAAACAATTGCATGGGGCCACACTTTAGAAATAATGCAGTTTCTTTAAATAATTTAGGTTTACTGCAAAGGTCTCGGCGGCCAGATGTAGGTGGCCAACCTGGACGTAGTCTGTACCGAGGTGCAGGCAGCGGGTGCACGCACGCAGGCTACAGAGGCCGAGGTCCATGAGCTCAAGCAAGAGATTCAAGAGGTGAAGAACCAGATGCACAGCCTAATACACTCCCACACCTCCCCGACACAGAGAGTAGATCTCCCCGAAGACCGCAAGAGACACGCCAATATTAAACTTCGAGGTATCCCAGACACAATAGGCCAGGCTGAACTGCCACATAATTTAAGACGGCTGACAGACACACTCCTACCTCATTCTCAGGCCAAAAAAAAAAAAAAAAAAATTCAGTTAGAGGGCTGTTACAGGATAAACAAGTCCCAACAGGCTCCATCTGATGCCACCCGTGACGTAATTGTTCGCTACCACTCCGTGACA
The DNA here is from genome assembly GCF_036172605.1 of Pelobates fuscus. Taxonomy (NCBI): domain Eukaryota; kingdom Metazoa; phylum Chordata; class Amphibia; order Anura; family Pelobatidae; genus Pelobates; species Pelobates fuscus. Next base: position 262,061,872 of record NC_086318.1, read on the forward strand.
GACAGGAACCGCATTCGAGCAGCAGTGAAGCAAAACGCCACTGGACTTTGAGAACTCCAAATTTACATTTTTTCATGACCTCACCAGGAATACCCTACAATTGCGGAGGTCCATGAGCTCAGTCACGAGCCAATTACGGGAAGTCGGAGTGGAGTATCGATGGACTCTTTTTCGAGCCCTCAAAGCTACAACAACAGACGGTAGGGAGTTGAGGCTCACCTCCATAACAGACGCCGCAGTGTTTCTTCAAACACTGGTACTGAGCCCACACCCGGATGAGCCCAACATTGCCTCCAACACCCAGACTGAGATTCCAAACTGAGCGAGACCTTCCACACTTAGAGGGAAAGAGAATCCGGGAGCAGCGAATGCGACCTGACCACCCACCTTGCCCAATGCTGCATTTTGTTAAATTGTATTCCTGTTCCGAATTATCACGGTTATTTTAATTTTTTTTTTTCTTTTCTATTTTCATTCTCTCTCTCTCGCCTCAACATTTCACAAACAACTCTAGCCATGACTAGGCCCAATCCACAGTCAAAGCCCCAAGCTGGCCCATGATAGCCGTAATAGAGCCCAGACACACGGGAAGGAAACCAACTCTCCCCTCCCCAGAGTCGCCCTAGGTTAGGGGACATTCTTCTACCGGTCACAACGATGGGCACCTTACTAACGACGCGGTCACCGATAGCCTCACCTGACTCACACATACGACAACGTGACAATATATGCCTGGGATGTGTGGGGATATTTATGGGATAGTAATAGTAAACCGTTGAGAATTGCCCACTATTTCAATTCTCAGATCCCAAAGATCGTTATCGTGTAAGTGAAATGTATTCCATATAAATAAAATCACAATTTGTTAGAAAAATAGATACAATTTATTGTGACATTTTAAATAATAATAATAATAATAATAATAATAATAATAAGTAACATGCGTGACAATAATCAATGAATATTCAGTATAACATGGTATGCAATTAAATGGCAATACAAAAACATTTTTCAATGGTTAACAGTCTTAATTGTCAAGACAATGATTTATGATGGGCTTCACAGAGAAACGAAAGTTTCACACAGAGAAAGCTTCCCGCGAATAGCCATAAACAACTTTTATATGCTGGCTAGACCTCCTAAGTAATTAAGACCTATTCGCATGTGATTTTAAATAAAATAACATTTATACTAGCTCATTAGTCATTTCCTGGAACCATCCAATAAGAGTAATCTACCATGTTCTATAAGCAGAATTTTAACTTGCCTAAACAGATATTTTATCTTATTTTAGAGCAAATCAATACACCTGGATAAATATCACGATATGCTAACATGTGATAAATCACATAAATACATAATTATTCTTTTCCCATCTGCAGAATGGGATGGTTATAACTATATACTTCTTAGTTAACCAAGATTTCTAAATATCAAAATCTGATCGTGATTTATCCAGTCATATATCATGCTATTAGAATTTTTTTTATTAATTTAGATTAATTAAATGAAGCCAGTATAATTACCAGTTGAGTAGATATTTTCATCAGATTAGTAGGTATTCTCAGGAATTTGAATGTCATGGGTCTCTTTCTCTATCTCCTGACTTAGCCTGCTTCCAACTCTTTGCCCCCGACTGCTCACTCTCTTGCTTCCTTTGCTTTCTCTGCATACCTCTCTCTTCCCTTTGTCTTAACTTTTTTAAAGGGAAAATTCACTAGGTGATAGACCAATAGAAACACTGGATGTGTGGTTACCTTCCAGATAACAATTTAAGTATTTGGTCTATAGAGGGAAGTCTCGTCCCACTAAACATACCTATCCAGGAAAGAGTTAACTTTACCTGGTGGCTATTTTGACGTCATTTACCTTATCTTTATAGTGGTCTATAACTTGAGTTTTCTGTCAGTACAAACAGTTTCTTTGGGCTTTCTTCAGACTATGTGTCTCCAATTCCTGCTGTAATTTCTAATATGACAGTTATAACTAAGTATGACCCCTAAACTTACAATGGGACGTTATACAATATCGAAAGTCAAATTAAATTATTTAATCTTCTCTGTCACAAATGTCTGGGTTTAGAATTGATTATATTCCATTAGCATTTAGACTCATTTCTTATCTTGATTTGTTTATACTATGCATTCCTTTAGCTCTGGCAAAGTGGTTAGTTTTACAGAAAGGATAGAAATTTTGTGTCTCTTTGTTAACTTGAAAATAACAAAATGGAGTCTGGTCTGTTTAGAGTGACTCTGACAATATACACTTTTAATTTCTATCATAGCACAAAATTTCTGCCGATATAAATACCCTGACAGATGGACCGCTAACAGACTAACAGACTTGCCCGCTATAGCACACAGCTATACCAAGCCAAACAACTTGTAAACTTTCCTCAATAAAACAAAGATTTAAAAAAAAAAAAAAAAAAAGAAAAAGAAATACTGATGCTCGCTGCAATCTAAAGATACCATAAAACAAAGTAGGGAATGGCTGACAAAAGGCAGAGCTCCGCTGTTAAGTTTTGTCCAATTCCAACAGCTGTCAAAAATGACGGCTGTTGGTTTCAGGCATCAATCTATGGAGTACCAAAAAAAAACAACAAAGTGCTCTAAGTTTAAAGACGCTTAGACAAAATCGAGAAGTGTAAAGTGAAAGCAGCTTCCACACAAACGTAGGGACTCCCCACCCTACTGTAACAGGATATACAATTAATTACAAAATGGTAAAAATATACCAATAGTAAGAAAAGTGCATAGCGCTAAAATTAGTGTAACACTTACCCCTAGGGGTTGAAAAATGACAACACTGTCAAGATAAATAAAAAAAACACATATAATGTAACACCATAGGCAATTGGTCAGTGGACTATTATAAAAATGTTCCACTCACAATGGTAAGAGCATAGTATGGATGAGCTCAGGTTACTTCGGCTTTAGTGTACTCTAGTGACACTCAACCTTTTCTTATGAAGTATAGAGGGTCCATTTCCTCATGAGGAAGAAGACCAAAAGGGGGAGAACAGGGGGGCAGAGTCAACCCTAGTGCATTAAACTAACAGTCACAGTTTACAACGGTGGTGCACAGGTTGCCTCTCACCTAGTATATAGGTAGATGTATCAATTAAGGGAGATACAACCCTTCTTTATTCAGCAGCAGCAATAGTAGATGATCCACAGGACACTGTCCTAAATAGTATAACAACAATTTATTGAATTTAAACATACACAAAGAATGTCCAAATGGTCCACATACTGAGATGCATTTTGCAAGTCACAGCCCGGCTTCATCAAATCAGTATCATGCTGCTGCTGATCCCTTGTTTAAATAACCGTATGTGTGCTTTGATTGATAAAGCCCCGCTCGTGGTTCCTCCAATCATATTGTGGCGCCCGACATCACCTGTGGGTTATTGTCGGCTTGTTACTTCTTCCATAAACTATCCTCGTATCCAGGAAGTTACAGGACGGCAGTCCATTACGTCATTTCCTCCTCTCGCTTGCCAAATAAAAAAGTCCTTGCCCTTTTTAAATGGATAAGAATGAGAAGCAAACGGTGCACTACAGTTGGTTGGCTCTGCCCCTCTGTGTCCCCCTTTTTGTCTCCTACCACATGAGGAAATTGACTATTTATACTTCATAAGAAAATGTTGAGTGTCACCAGAGTACACTAATGCTGAAGTAACCTGAGCCTATCCGTACTGGGCTGTTACCTATGTAAGTATAAAAGTCTGCTGACCAATTACCTACGGTGTTACACTATATGTTTTTTATTTATCTTTACAGTGTTGTCATTTTTCAACCCCTAGGGGTAAGTGTTACACTACTTTTAGCGCTACGCACTTTTTTTACTATTGGTATATTTTTACCATTTAGTAATTAATTGTATATCAATCTATGGAGGCTTACATGGTCTCTTCACGGTTTTATTCTTTCACATATGTAGTAGACTTTAGTAAGTGCATAAGTGTAATACACAGACACGGCCCTGGCAGGTGAAGCACCAGGAGCTGGACAGAGCCCCCCAGAAAGAAATGGCAGCAGCCACAAGGGACAGAATCAGGCAAGTAAAACCTACCTTTGCGGCACTCTGTGGCCACTGGACCCTAACCAGAATTGTAACTTTAAGTGGTCTTTACAAAATATGCTAAATCCCCGAACATGACAGATCACTTTAAGTATGATTCAAAGTGAGTACAAGAGATATAAACACATTCAAATTACAAGAATTAAACGAAATTGATAGATATAATGCATGTCTTTTGAGAAAATCAAAATGACTAATAAAATCCTTACATACTTTATTTTGGCAATTTGGGAAATAAGACCCCAATATTGTACTAAATTTTTTAATTAAAACAAAACAAAAAAACAGTATTTTGTTCAACATAAGCACATTCATAATTTGCTTTTACATACAACATTGATCAGTAACAAACAAAAAATACAAATAATTAATAAATACTGACCCGCAAGATAGTCTTTACATATTCTGCAAATACTGCCCAGTATAGTTTGTTCCCTCGGAACGTGCGACGCATGAAGAAGGCTCCTGACATACGTAACAGTTCTCCAACAATTTTCATTCCCATGAAGTCTAAAACATTACAAAATTAAATTAACTATTTTATCAATACACACACACACACAAAAAAAAAACAAATAAATAAATAAATAATAATAATGCATTCCTCATGTAAGGCAATAGGAAAAAAAAAATTAAACAAAAAAAATTAAAAGAAAAAAAAAAAACAAGAGGAAGCTTAACCAATTGGGAGATTTTCATTCTGGTCTATGAGGTTTGATCTTATTCCATAAATCCCAAAAGCATATGCAATATGTAGTTTATTCCCCAGGAGCAGAATCACTTATCAAATAAGAGGATGGTAAACTAAACAGTCTAACTAAACAAATCATTAAAATTAACTCTAAGATGCAATTTCACCTAGTCCACTGTTAGTGGGTGAGTAGAATGTGGAAGCATATAGGCTACTATCAGACACAAGTAAGTAAAACATTTCATATTATACAGAGAGATATATATATATATATATATATATATATATATATAGATAGATATATATATTTATATATCTAATAGAACATCAAAGTCAAAGTCTCATAATGAGGTAAATACATGCCCATTCCAGCAGCGATGACAGGAAGTGCCAAGTCATATGTGTACAAAATGTAGGACATCATCAAAAAGTCAATGTAGCTCCGATGGCTGGGCAAGAGGACAACAGGATGTTCCTGAATAGCTTGAGTAAGCTACAGGAGTAAATCAAAACATACATGTATAAAGAATGTGATTGGCTTAGTAAAAAACACATTAAGATGATCACAACAACTTTTAAAACAGGATGAAATCACCAGTTAGTCATAATTTGTAAATGGTATGTCAAGAGAAATACTTTAGGATTAATGCTACTAGAATTAGATTTCAAAAAATGAAAACAAACATAAAATAACATCAGTTTACACTAAAACCTTATTTCACTGAATTAAAACAAACATTCTTACGTTGTCTTTGCAGGTAAAGCATAAATATATGTGTGTACCTTATATGACAAGTATATTTTATTAACACTTTAACCCCTTAAGGACTGAGCCAAATGTACAAGTTGTGATCAAAACAAAACGTAAACAAAACCTGGCATTTGCGCTATATGTCTGTCCAACCGTAACTCACCTCTTTCATATTAAATGCACCCACCCTTATTATATATCATTTTATTCAGGGGAAACAGGGCTTTCATTTAATATCAAATATTTAGCTATGAAACATGATTTAATATGACAAAAATGGGAGAAAATTAGAATTTTTTTAGTTCTACATGACATGTTAACTGTCAATGTCATAATACGGTTTGCTTTTACTGCAATAAAATACACATATTTGTATAGGTTTTATGGTGTTTTGGGAAGTTACAGGGTCAAATATAGCACGTTACATTTGAAATTGAAATTCACCAGATTGGTTACATTGCCTTTGAGACTGGGTAGCCATTTGGTCACAAACACTGGCCAAAGTTAGCGTTAGTATTTATTTGTGTGTGAAAAATGCGAAAAAACACGCCAATTGTGCCCATTGTTTGTGACTAAGTGGCTACTAAAAAAGACTGGACATACCCCATTTGCAATACCTTGGGTTGTCTACTATTGCAAATGGTATGCCATCATAGGGGTAATTTTCATTCTTGGGCTACCATAGGGTCTCAAAGGCAATGTAAAAAATCTGGCGAATTTTTATGTGAAAAAAAATGAAACACAAGCCTTATATTTGACGCTGTAACTTTTGAAAACACCATAAAACCTGTACATGAGGGTTACTGTTGTACTCGGGAGACTTCGCTGAACAAACATATTTGTGTTTCAAAACAGTAAAAAGTATCACAGCAATAATATCGTCCGTGTAAGTGCTGTTTATGCGTGAAAAATGCAAAAAACGTCACTTTTACTGGCGATATCATCGTTGTAATACATTTTACTGTTTTGAAACACTAATATTTGTGTTCAGCGAAGTCTCCCGAGTAAAACAGTACCCCCCCATGTACAGGTTTTATGGTGTCTTGGAAAGTTATAGGGTTAAATATAGTGCTAGCTAATTAAATTCCCTATACTTTTGGCATGGGTTGACAGGCAGGTCCCGCTAATTGTAATTAATTAAGATACCTAATTATGTAAAAATATTACATAAATATATATTATTTCGTTCTATGTATATTTTGATAGAGATTATATATATATATATATATATATATATATATATCTTACAATACAGTTAGAACGAAATAACACATCTATATATTTTTAAATTTTATTTAACGTATTTACATATTTTTTTTAATATTATATATATATATATAAAAATCAGTCTACGTGTAATTTGATATTAATAGTAAAATACACCTAGACAGTGTATATATATATATATATATATATATGCACACACACACACACACACAAATTGTATTTTATTTCCAGCCAGCAGAGGGACTACCTTTCATTACAGGCAGTCCCCCCCTGCTGGCAATGCAGCAAACCCGGCCATGTGATTCTGAGGTCCTCGCAAGGACCTCACTCTCACATGGCCGGGTGGTGCACAGGAGGAAGGATCTGCCGCGGGGGACTTCCTGGGAAAGACCGGGTAAGTAAAAAAAATAAAACCTGCAGCGTTTAGAGACGCTTAGAATAGGGCGTAAAAGTACGCCCTCCGGTTTTAAGGGGTTAAATTGTACACCTATTGTTTACCCACTAAAAATAACTACATACTGTGCATAATTTTATTTTATTTTTTAAAAACACATGCTTAGCAATAAGAAAACATTTCAAGTGTGCAGTTTACATGCAGCCCATGAAAATCAACCGTTCCTTAGATAAACTCTAAACTGGGGTGAATCAATAAATTTCATGTCATTTTTTTGTCCATATATTTTATTTACAATCTGCTTGCACAATATAAACACATTAGGGAATATTTATAAGTGTTACGAACACTGGTATAGTAGATACCCTTTTCGCCTATTCCTTCCGAACTGCTGAGCCTGAGTGATTATAGCTGCAGTTCGGGGGTAGATACGAATAGTTTCAGACGAATGCAGCTTCCAAGTAGTTTCTCCCCAGCAAGTTGACAGTTACCCAAACAGGAGTCTAGAAACAGGAGTCACCCATTTAAGGGAGTTTGCCATGAGTTTTTGGAGGGGCCTGCTTGCCCGCCTCCTGCCCTGTGACTATGGCCCCTGGGATGGATTGCCCTTTAAAAGCGTTACTTGGGCATAATGGATTTTATTGTGCTGCTTATGGCCCTTTAACTCCTATGGAAAGGATCTGTACTCTTAAACTGGCACTTTAGATGCAGCCGAAGTAGTCGAAGTGGCCGCCATTCAACAAACGCACACGTGGTGGCGGCCATTTTAATTCAGCCGAACGTGGTCAGCTGTGTTTTGTCGTCGAATTCATGGAACTAAAATCGGATAATCGACGGCACAAACATCGCTGAAGATTTACCTTCTTTTGAACTTTCCCATTCGAATGGAGTCGAACGCCACATTAACACTGCTATTTGCATGGACGGCACCCGTTCATGCATTCGAATGACATTTGCATTGGGATGAATAGGCCGTCCGCACAGCCCAAATCTATGGAACTGTTTTGGGCATGAAAATGTGCGTGCGGTCAAAATATGACTTCCAGCTAACTCCCGAAGGGCGGAACGGATTCTAATGGTTTTTGGATATGTTTGTTCCCTATGTATGCTGATTCAGAAAATGTGATGTATAGTTATAAAGTTATAGAAATTGGGTAAAAATGTGTGTTTAAACTGTAACCAGTTAGCGATTGGATGGTTACTGATTGTCTGTGGGTGTCTCCCTTGCATGGGAGAATTGCATAAAAGCAGAGTATATGTCATTAAACTGCAGTTCTACTTCATCCTCAATTTAGAGTCCTGTCTCTTATTGGGGGAAATCTGCTACAAGGGATTGCTATGCTCCTCATACTCCCTTGCTATAATCACTACTAAGCTATTTTAAGAGCTTGTTCCTGCTTTACTCTCTTGGAGGAGAGGTTTACCCACTGGAGCCTGGAAGTAGTTCCAGGGTGGGTAAGAGACGGCGAGACCCCAACCAAGCTGCGACGGTTCTGGAGGTCTGTGGTGCTTATGGTGTCTGGCGGAGCGCTTGGAGCCCTCGGGAAGCACTAGGAGCATCCATCAACGGAGGTACCCAGTTGGTGTGCCAGGTGATCCGTTACACCCCTCCTTTCTGCCTGTGAGATAATTGAGTCAGCTAACTTAATAACTCAATTATCTCCAGGCAGTAAAAACATTTTCCCCAAAACTTGGAACGTACCCTAAAACACAATGTATACCCATAAAAGTCCCATCCCCTGATAGCCGTGATCTGGGTGACCAACATAACCAAAAATCCCCCATATCAGTTTAGGGGTTTTTGAATTTTATGGAAGTCCCATTTGACCGACAGCACTCGAGGCTCCTGCCCAGAAACAGTTCCATGAGTTTAGGCTGTGCGGTCAGTCTATTTCGGAAAGTCATAAAAATGAATAAATGCATGAACGGAATAGTAGCGATTGTTCCCCTGGTTTGTGGGAACCAAACTACCAAACAGTGCTCTACTGGCTGTTCGGGAAAAGGAAGCAGGCATTCGTATTGTTTGACTGGTGTTCGGGAAGTCAAGTGTCCGATTTTAGTTCCAGACACTCGACGACCAAGTCCCGCTGCCTCCTTTCGTGCAAACAAGATGGCCGCCATTTTCTCTTGCACGTGGCGTTCGGCTATACGAACAGCGGCCACACGGGGAGATCGCTCAATAGACAGTTTTCTTTGAAGATAATGAGCCGGGGGGTGGTCGGTGTTCGGTAGTTACAACTACCGAACTAATAAAGCATAAAAAGTCCCTAATGGAAATAAAAGTCTTGAATAACATGCTATTTTCTTCACAATAAGTGTTGTTTTTTAAAAAGTGGTTAAAAGTACTAAATGTGAGGCAACCCCTATAGAAACCATTAGCGATTCCTCCTCTTTTACATTTTTGCACCAATGTTTAGGAGAGAATACAAATTGCCAACGTGTTTCTGCTCTACTGTTCCAAATTCATTTTGGATAACATGTTTTCTTAAAGCGGTTCTATCACTTTTTTAGCATTATTATTGTACTGGCATGTTTAAATATCATTAATGGGTAGCAAACACTTTTATTTACGACCTGCAGGTTTACAAAAGTTGAAAATGGGTGGAACCTTTTTCAAGCTCCATGTCATTTGTCAAATGCCATCAAGCTGTTACTCATCTAATTTCAGTGCCATGTCATCAATTGTTTGTGTGGATTCCTTATTCTAAACTATCTAGGAAAGACAGATGCAAGGATTTCCGGCAGCTGCCATCTTGGAAACGCTAAGATAGAAGCACCGAGAAAGAAGCCACAGAAAAAGTAAGTAGCACTGGTACCAGGGTCGCTAAACGTTGGGAGGGGTCAGGAGGGGTCAGAAGGGCTCGAAAGAGGGGATACATTGGCTGGTCTATGGGGCAGAATTTGGTGACAGAGCCACTTTATATAAACTGTTCCAGCATATTGTCAATATGGTAACCATACTCAGACTAGGTGTGCTCTAATTAAATCATTATCTAGGGCTGCCAATATTTCAGTGTGGCTAATACTTACTCTATGTATACCTTCTTCATTCACACACACTTTCTGGAAAAGCCGTTTAAAGATCTTGCTCAAGCTCATGGCAAACAGTCTTATGGCTCCCATATGTAAATTGTGAGCCATTTCATCAAGGATTTCAGCAGCCTGCTCTTGGATAATTTCAGAAGACTCGCCAGATTCCAAAGATATCTAAAAGGCAGCAATACAGTTGTTACAGACATATACTACATATGGATTAAACTTCCTTTATAGCTGGCTGTATATTAATTATTAAAAAAAAAAAAAAAAAAAACAAGATTAAAATGAACAATGTAGGCAATCATAACCCTTTCAACTGACTGAAGTATATATGGTGCCTGGAGTCCATAGGAACTGGGTTCCTATATTCCTATATGTGTATTTATTTTTCAAAGTAAGATAAAAACAAAAACTGTAAAATGTTATTTTCTTCAAAGTGTTAAATTTAAAAAAAGAAAAGTATTACAATAAAAAGCCCAGTTTTGATCCATGTGTTTGGTTTCAGATCATAAAAAAGAGCTGCATCCCTCTGATATATAATTTTAATGTAAGCTTTGTTACATTGTTTTCTCCCACTTTGTCATTCATTCTATACTTCTACAACTTTAGAATGAATTAGAAAACAAAAACTAAAACAGTTGCCCCTCTTAAAGTGAAGTCTAATACATACATTTTATATTTAATTACTATAAAGGGACATTATAGGCACCCAGACCACTTCAGCTAATTGAAGTGGTCTGGGCGCAGTGCCCTTATTGCACTTTGTGCTGCAATGTAAAACAATGCAGTTCCAGAGAAACTGCAATGTTTACATTGCAGCACTAAGTCTGCTTCCAGTTGCTGTCTCCCAGACAGCCACTTGAGGCGCTTCCTGGATACTAACGGATCTTTGGTCCGGTAACTGATGCTGGACATCTTCTCAGTCTGCATTCGGACATGCAGTGTCAGATATTTTCCCCATAGGAAAGCATTGATTCAATGCTTTACTATGGGGAGCTCTAATGCGCGTGCTTGACAAAGGAGGAGGTGGAGCCAAAGGACATCAGCATGGGATCACGTAAGTAAAGTAAGTTTTAATCCTTTATACACTGACTGGGGGGGGCGGGGGTCAGTGGGAGCTATAATTCCAGGAATACTGCTTTGTATTCCTGGCACTATAGTATTCTTTTAAGCCACTATATCAATACACCCCCCATTACGATAGGTTCACTTCTATTTTTACAGAATTAAAGGGACCCAGTCGGCACCCAGGCCACTTCAGCTCATTGAAGTGGTCTGGGTGCCAACTCCCATCACCATTAACCCTGCAAGTGTAATTATAGCATTTTTTTTTAACTGCAATATTTACCTTGCAGGGTTAAGTCATCCTCTAGTGGCCATCTACCAGACAGCCACTAGAGGGACTTCTGACTTCTTAGACAACTTTTGGTCATCTATGCAAATCAATTTAAAAATATATTATTTTTTTTAACTCACCTGTTTGATAACATATTGCAGCTGACTGGATGCCAAGACAATAGATTTTATGGCACTTGGCTTACAAGGGGTAAGATTCTTGTAGATCACTGGTGTGTAACATTTCATAGCATAACATAGATCACTGGACTGCCGGCGCTCCTCTAGTATATCTTCAAAGACTTCTCTTTTCTTGCTTCTAAAGTCATTTTGCTGTGAATCAAAATAGTGCAAACTGAAGTTTATCAACTTCATTAATAATAATCAAAAAAGTTGAACACATTGAAATGTAAAAAAAAAATTCTACTTAAAAGGTATACTAGCAGAAAAGATATACATCTATCATTTATGTGGTCATGCAGGTTGGAGTAACCCTCTAAATATAGATTTAGCTTTTTAAAATGCATGCATCTTTACTGAGTGGTCAGCTCTAGCATTTACGTTGCCAAGAGTGCCCATTTAAAGGAACACTCTATTGTTAGAAACACAAACACAAACATGTATAGATCAATAACTCCCCACACACACTTAAATAGTTAAATAAAAAGTTACGCTTACCTTTAGTACCCCCGACCACTGCTCCTCCCTTGGCTGAGATCATCACTACAGATGATCTCAGCAAATCTAATGCTTCCCCATAGCGGCTTGTGCGCGTTCTCAGCAATCTCCACACTGCATCATTCAATATCCGTATAGAGATACGTCCCTATGGGGAATGTTTGGAGTCATCATGCACAGTGTGAAGACGCCACACGTCAGCTCTGTAAAAGATTGCAGGACCACTCCAGGAAGCATTTTTACCACTCCGGGGTGACATCCTCTAGAGGTGGTCTTAGACCACAATGTAAACACTTACTTTTCACAGAAAATTGAGTGTTTGCATTGCAGAGGCGACAAGGAAGTATATTTGCATACATTAAGAGTAGTTATGCAGTAGTTCTGGTGTTTAGTTTCTTAACAAATAATTTTGCTCTAGTATTATTATCATCATCATTATTATATCTAGAAACCAATTTGATTAATGGCGTTATAGCTATACCATGACAGCAGATGAGAGAACATTTGTAAAAATGTTATTGTCCGAAACTATTCTTAACTGAGAGGGGAGAGAGCGTTTACACAAATCTCAGAAACTCTGAACACAATGCCATGCTGCATGCAAATAGGATATTAACATAGACTGTCATTTGATTCCTTATTGTAAAATAACCATGTGTTTACAATATAACTGTGCAGTGGGATCACAAGCTGTCGCCCGGCAATACAGGCACACATGGTATACTCCTCATGAAGATCCTGCAATATGTCAACTTACTAAATACATTGTACCCATGGCTCCAGCCATCTCCTCTGACACCGCTTCCCGCCTTCCACTAGGAGTTACCTATAACAGGCATAACCTGCTAGGTAGCATGCAGCCACACACGAGCTCGGCTAAGTTTTCTATAGGAACACAGGAAGAGGCGGAGATCCCCGATACTGACAGTAGGGAGCTCATGTTTGACAGCTACGGAAGCCTGAGAGGGATTGACTCGGGTTATAATCTATTTCCGGTCACTGTTTACGGAAGCCGCATAGTCCAAAGTAACACGTGGTTGAACGCTCTCACATCAACCTAATAGCATACACACGTTTTTTTCTTCAGATTGCTGCTGTTGAATCCTGAATCTTTCCAGTATGGAAGATGCACAGGGATACGTCGAGGTCCAGGACCAGTTAAACTCCCTGCTTAGTGATCTGTATGATTTCGGTGAGTTGTAGCATTGTATAGAATATGCTCGGATACTGTATACACTTACATTGGAGGGTTAGTTCATTAAATGAGCTGTATTTACTCCAGTTCAGTGAACTGTGCTGTGTAAAACTGATAGCAGTCACAATATAGTATACAGTATATTATCAGATTATCCTAAGTGATGTGTGGAACTGATCTTGGGGGATAAATCTGTCCTCCCACAATCCTCTGCTGGACAAAGTTCAGTGGATAAGAAAAATACAATACATCCCGAGATGCTCTTGAGGAAGTCCAAACTTTGGCATTAAAGGGAAACTTTCGTCTAGGAATACAAAGTTGGATCCCGAGCACTATAAGGCTCCCACCCACATTGCAGAAATGGATAAAAAAAAACTTTTTTTTTCTTTCTTTTTTTTTTTGTCACTTACCTGATTCAGGGACCTAATGAACATGTGTGGCAAGCGACGCGCTCGCATTAGGACATCCCTATAGGAAAGCATTGGATCAATGCTTTCCTATGGGGTTTTAGCTGAAAAACCCCAAAAGTCGCCCAGCGACTTTGATGCGCCTTTGTGGCTGTCTGGTACACAGCCACTAGTGGTGGAATTATTGCAGTTTCTAAATAACTGCAATAATTACCATTGCAGGGTTAAACTGACAGGGACAGGTCACTCAGACTACTTCAATGAGCTTAAGTGTTCTGGCTGTTTTACTCCAGTTTTATTTTTCACATATATGTTCAAACAGGACAACAGTTGACAACTGTGTCAGGAAGACAGCCACTAGAGGCTGGATTAACCCTGCAATGTAAGCATGTTTACATCTGAAGGATTAAAACCTGGCGGACCTGGCATCCAGACCACTTCATTGAGCTGAAGTGGTCTGGGTGACTTTAGTGTTCTTTTAATAATCAAAGAAGGTCCCCCTCACTGCCCCTCCTTACCTACTACCCCTAAGCAATACACCTGAATGGAAAGTGTGTGAGGCTTGGCTAAGTTTAATTGTGTTACTTGGCTGAGTGTGTGTGTGTGTGTGTGTGTGTGTGTGTGTGTGTGTGTGTGTGTGTGTGTGTGTGACTGGCTGAGTGCGATTGTATATGAGTTTGAGTGTAGTTCCCCATGCTAACACTAACATGCTGGCTGCAGTGAATCCTATTCTCTGTCAACATGAACCTGCCACAGTGACAGGGAGCAATAGGACTGACTCAAAATATGGCATGTATAAATAGAATGTAATATACATTTGTTATATACAATTTAATATAATACACATTTTATTAAAGGACCACTATAATGCCAGGAAAACAAACTGCAATAAAAAGAAGCAGCGACGAGGGACATCGTCGCTGCCTTTGGTAAGTGACTGAAGGGGTTTTCACCCCTTCAGCAACTGGGGATGGGAGGTGGGAGGGAGAGGGGACCTGCAGTGCCATAAATACGGATTGTTATCCTGGCACGGGAGAGTCCCTTTAACACTAGATGGACCTGTCACCCAGACCACTTAATTGAGCTGAAGTGGTCTGGGTGCCTATAGTGGTCCTTTTAATAATACATGCATATTTATATATACTGTGTGAAAGGACAAATATATATATATATACATGCACACACATATATGCATATTACTATAAATCAAATGAATTGAGTGAAAATAATTCATTAAAGGGACACTCCAGACCCCCGAAGCACTTTAGTTTGCTGGAAAACTTTGTGTGAAGAGTGTGTTCTATTCATTTCATTTTGCAAAAAATGCAGATTTCAATGGAAATTGACACTTTTATAAACTAACCTGATTACATCCACACAGACAACTGGTCCTGTTACTTCCTAATTTGGTTAGCTTAATGGAGCTAAACTAAAGAGGCAGCAATTGCCCAGAGCACCTGCTTTGGAAAATAATTCTCATTGAGCTGCATTATGAAGTCTGTAATTGGACAGCCACAGAAAGTCTGAGCAGGTTAGATGGGGAGGTAGTGCAAAGGCAAAACTGCAACTTCTGCAAGCTGGTTTTAGATATACCTCAATGGAAAAAAAAAAACATAATTCAATGCATGCAAGTGTTCATCTGGGGTATATCTCCTAAACAATTATTTTGTTTTGGGGCAGTGGAGTGTCCTTTTTAAGTACCGTATATACTCGAGTATAAGCCGAGTTTTTCAGCCCATTTTTTGGGCTGAAAAACCCCAACTCGGCTTATACTCGAGTCAAGGTCTGTATTATGGCAATTTGCATTGCCATAATACAGACTGGGGGGAGAGGGGGGCTGGCAGAGCTGTAACTTACCTGTTCTGCAGCTCCTGTCAGCTCTCTCCTCCTCTGCGCCGTCCGTTCAGCACCTCGGTCAGCTCCCAGTGTAAGTCTCGCGAGAGCCGCGGCTCTCGCGAGACTTACAGTGTGAGCTGATAGAAGGAGCTGCACGGACGGCGCAGAGGAGGAGAGAGCTGACAGGAGCTGCAGAACAGGTACCGTATATACTCGAGTATAAGCAGAGTTTTTCAGCCCATTTTTTGGGCTGAAAAACCCCAACTCGGCTTATACTCGAGTCAGAGTCTGTATTATGGCAATTTGCATTGCCATAATACAGACTGGGGGGAGAGGGGGGCTGGCAGAGCTGTACTTACCTTTCCTGCAGCTCCTGTCAGCTCTCTCCTCCTCCGCGCCGTCCGTTCAGCACCTCGGTCAGCTCCCAGTGTAAGTCTCGCGAGAGCCGCGGCTCTCGCGAGACTTACACTGTGAGCTGACAGAAGAGCAGAACGGACGGCGCAGAGGAGGAGAGAGCTGACAGGAGCTGCAGGAAAGGTAAGTACAGCTCTGCCAGCCCCCCTCTCCCCCCCACTGAACTGCCACTGGACCACCAGGAAAGGAGAGCCCCCCTCCCTGCCATATATCAAGCAGGGAGGGGGGACGAAAAAAAAAAATATAAATAAAAATAAATAAAATAATAAAAAAAAAATTAATAATAAAAAAAAGGGGTATAAGGACCACTATGGGAGGGCGGGGGTATAAGGACCACTATGGGAGGGAGGGGGTGGGTTAAGGACCACTATGGGAGGGAGGGGGGTATAAGGACCGCTATGGGAGGGAGGGGGGGGTATAAGGACCACTATGGGAGGGAGGGGGGGGGGTAAGGACCACTATGGGAGGGAGGGGGGGTATAAGGACCACTATGGGAGGGAGGGGGGGATAAGGACCACTATGGGAGGGAGGGGGGGATAAGGACCACTATGGGAGGGAGGGGGGGTATAAGGACCACTATGGGAGGGAGGGGGGGTATAAGGACCACTATGGGAGGGAGGGGGGGATAAGGACCACTATGGGAGGGAGGGGGGTATAAGGACCACTATGGGAGGGAGGGGGGATAAGGACCACTATGGGAGGGAGGGGGGGGGATAAGGACCACTATGGGAGGGAGGGGGGGGATAAGGACCACTATTGGAGGGAGGGGGGTATAAGGACCACTATGGGAGGGAGGGGGGGTATAAGGACCACTATGGGAGGGGGTGGGATAAGGACCACTATGGAAGGGAGGGGGGGTATAAGGACCATTATGGGAGGGAGGGGGGGGGGGGTATATGGACCACTATGGGAGGGATGGGGGGGATAAGGAACACTATGGGAGGGAGAAGGGGGATAAGGACCACTATGAGAGGGAGGGGGTGGGATAAGGACCACTATGGGAGGGGAGGGGGAAGTAAGGACCACTAGGGGAGGGGAGGGTAAGGACCACTAGGGGAGGGGTGAGTCAGGACCACTGGGGGGGGGGGAGTGAAGGAACACGGGGGTGGGGAGGTAAGGACCACTGAGGGAGGAGGAGGGGAAGTCAGGACATATGGGGGGGGGGGGAGGGGCGGCAAAATTTTTTTTGCCTACGGCGGCAAATATCCTTGCACCGGCCCTGCACACACTGCATTCACACACTGCATTCATGCACACACACACTGCATTCATGCACACACACACTGCACTCATACACACACTGCATTCATACACACACGCTGCACTCATACACACACACATACGCACACACTGCATTCATTATACACACACTGTAAATAAATATTCAATTAATATATTTTTTTTAGGATCTAATTTTATTTAGAAATTTACCAGTAGCTGCTGCATTTCCCACCCTAGTCTTATACTCGAGTCAATAAGTTTTCCCAGTTTTTTGGGATAAAATTAGGGGCCTCGGCTTATATTCGGGTCGGCTTATACTCGAGTATATACGGTAAGTTACAGCTCTGCCAGCCCCCCTCTCCCCCCACTGAACTGCCACTGGACCACCAGGGAAGGAGAGCCCCCCTCCCTGCCATATATCAAGCAGGGAGGGGGGACGAAAAAAAAATATATAAATAAAATAAATAATAATAAAAAAATAATAATAATAAAAAAAATTAATAATTAAAAAAAAAAAGGGGTATAAGGACCACTATGGGAGGGGGGGGTATAAGGACCGCTATGGGAGGGAGGGGGGGGATAAGGACCGCTATGGAAGGGAGGGGGGGGATAAGGACCACTATGGGAGGGAGGGGGGTATAAGGACCACTATGGGAGGGAGGGGGGGTATAAGGACCACTATGGGAGGGAGGGGGGTATAAGGACCACTATGGGAGGGAGGGGGGGATAAGGACCAATATGGGAGGGAGGGGGGTATAAGGACCACTATGGGAGGGAGGGGGGTATAAGGACCACTATGGGAGGGGGTGGGATAAGGACCACTATGGGAGGGAGGGGGGTATAAGGACCACTATGGGAGGGAGGGGGGTATAAGGACCACTATGGGAGGGAGGGGGGGGATAAGGACCACTATTGGAGGGAGGGGGGTATAAGGACCACTATGGGAGGGAGGGGGGTATAAGGACCACTATGGGAGGGAGGGGGTGGGATAAGGACCACTATGGGAGGGAGGGGGGGGGGTATATGGACCACTATGGGAGGGATGGGGGGGGATAAGGAACACTATGGGAGGGAGAAGGGGGATAAGGACCACTATGAGAGGGAGGGGTGGGATAAGGACCACTATGGGAGGGGAGGGGAGGGTAAGGACCACTAGGGGAGGGGTGAGTCAGGACCACTGGGGGGGGGGGGGTGAAGGAACACGGGGGTGGGGAGGTAAGGACCACTGAGGGAGGAGGAGGGGAAGTCAGGACATATGGGGGGGGAGGGGGCGGCAAAAATGTTTTTGCCTACGGCGGCAAATATCCTTGCACCGGCCCTGCACACACTGCATTCACACACACACACACTGCATTCATACACACACACACACTGCATTCATGCACACACTGCACTCATACACACACGCTGCACTCATACACACACACATACGCACACACTGCATTCATTATACACACACTGTAAATAAATATTCAATTAATATATTTTTTTTAGGATCTAATTTTATTTAGAAATTTACCAGTAGCTGCTGCATTTCCCACCCTAGTCTTATACTCGAGTCAATAAGTTTTCCCAGTTTTTTGGGATAAAATTAGGGGCCTCGGCTTATATTCGGGTCGGCTTATACTCGAGTATATACGGTATATATTTTTCATGCACCCATTGACACTATTCAACCAACACACACTTTCACTGACACAAACACATCCTAACTGATGCCTGTAAATTGACACACACTCTAACTAATATTGGCACAAACAATGTTTAACCACCTAAGGACGGCGGGCATTCTATGCCATCCTTTTTGGGGCGCTCCTAAACGCCGGCGGGTGGCATAGAACGTCCCAGCCGTCCTTAGTAGGGATCGACCGATACTGATTTTTTTTTTTTTTGAATGCAGTGTGTGTATAGTGAATGTAGTGTGTTTATAATGAATGCAGAGTGTGTGTGTGTGTGTGTGTGTGTTAGCGTTCAATGTAGTTTTTTATTTAGCATTTTTCACACACAACAAATATGAACGTTAACTTTGGCCAGTGTTTGTGACTAAGTGGCTACTAAAAGCGACTGGACATACCCCATTTGTAATACCTTGGGTTGTCTACTTTTGCGAATGGTATGCCATAATGGGGGTAATTTTCATTCTTGGGCTACCATACGGTCTGAAAGGCAACATAACCAGTCTGGCAAATGTCAATGTGTATAAACTGAAAAATGTAATGTGCTATATTTGACCCTGTAACTTTCCAAAACACCATACAACCTGTACATTGGGTGTACTGTTTTACTCGTGAGACATCGCTGAATACAAATAAGTGTACTTTATTGCAGGCTAACAGTATTGTGACATTCACAGTTAAAATGCCATGCAAAACTAAAAAACTGTTTTCTTAATTTCTAAATTTTTTTATATTGTATTTATATTAAATTATGCTTAATATACAAATATTTGATCTGACATGAAAGCCCTGTTTCTCCTGAACAAACTGATATATGGGACGTGTGGGTGCACATAAAATGAAAGAGATGAACAGACAGAGCACAAATTCAAGGTGTTGTTAACGTTTTGTTTTATCACAACTTGTACAACTGCCTCAGTCCTTAAGGGGTTAAACAACATATCTATTGACAGATAAACACACTGAGATGCACACTTCCTGACAGACACACAAACTCTCAGATACACATACACCCACTGACACCCGTATGATATTTTCCTGCTCCCCCTTCACTCAATAGTTGGCATAGTGGTTTATGTCTCATAACACCTCACATATAATAGAACAGAACATTTGAAATATTACAGCAACTACAGAACACCTCTCTATAAATGACACATACCCAATATTGCTTTAATTTGTTTTTGTTTGCCATATAGGTTACAGAAATTTTAGAAAACTTCTATAAGTATTGTTTGCATGTACACACATTTAGTATGTTTTGTTTTGGGGTTTGTTTTTTTCCTTCTGTGTGTTTTTTTAAATATTTCCATAAATGTGATTTTATTTTTATTATATTTTTTTGCGTGTATGTGTAAATATGTTTTTGTTTTATTTATATTCGCAGGTGATAATTTTGTACACAGAGACAAGACAAAAACAAAGAGAGTTGCTGCTACTCAAAAACATAATTCCTTGAAAAAGCCAGATGATGGTGGAAATGTCGGTGAACTTAATGAATGTCTTGCATCATCCAAATCACACTCCAAAAGCAAGACAAAGAATGCATTAATGTTTTTTAAAAGCATTAAGGATGAGCTACGTGATAAGATTGATCTTACAGATACACCATCTGCGGAACCTAATGGGGTCTCTTGTTCTGAGCAAGGGGAACCCAATGTTGAAGTGGTGACTTTCAGTAGTTATCGAAAAAAGAAAAAAGCCAAAGTAGAAAGTAATGTTGAGCCACAGGAGGGTACTGAGGTAACAACATTCTAATCAAAATGTGATGATTTTGAGCAGCCCAAAAATATATATTCTATATATACAGACAATCTGTTATTTCAGTCAGTGGGCAAGTAACACACACACCCCTGTAACTTTTCACATGTGTATCTATATTTTACTTTCTTCTGGTAAAATTACTGTCTTAAAGTTCTGTCACACAAGATAAACACAAACGATTGAGTCTTCTTTCTTTGGAAATAAGTCTGTTTACAGCTTCTTTAATAAAATAATGGATTTTTTTTCCTTTTGTAGACCAGCTTAGAGGAGAAAGATGCAGATGAAACCAAACACATGTTTAACTTGGAAAAGGTATGTTCTTTGTCATGTGTCTTTGTTTCTAGGGTTCTATATTTATTGTGTATATTTTTTTCCCCTCTGTTTTGACTTGCTAAACCTCTTTGCAGTGAGTTTTACATCCCAGAGAATTAATAGGACCAATTAGGTTTCAGCTAATTGGCTAGTTAGACACCCAACTGATGCTAGAATATAACCATTAATACTTTAGAAAAAAAAATATCTTCTCTATAGTACAGTTGGTTTGAATATAAAAGTATCTAGTTTGTTTTCTGTATCGTCATGTTAATGGTTGCTTGTTTCTTTTAAAAATAAAAGGCACAGATAAGTTTAAAAAATTCTCCACTAGTAATTTTATGCATAAAAACATTTGAATGTTGAGTGCCTTCACGTTTTAACTATAGGGCTTTGTTAATGTGTAGGTATTTATTATGATTATAAATAAACCTTTTTTTTCTTCCTGTAAATTGTGTGTGTGTGTATATTTATTTATTTTGCCTAGGCACGCTTGGAAGTTCACAAGTTTGGAATCACAGGATACAAGAAGGAAAAACAAAGACTTTTTGAAAAAGAGAGAGCAATTATGTTGGGAGCTAAGGTGAGACAATGTGACCTTGTTTGTTATTAAAGTGATTTTTATGTGTAATACAATCATACATGAATAAACACTGTTTGAATTGTCAGGAATTCCAACAGAATTCCAAATTTGAGGCTAAAATAGCCAAACTGGAAAAATCTCCATCAGCATCTGACTTTTGCAGCTCTGCAGAAGCTGTGTGTCATTAAACCGCCTCTGAGGCTTGGCACCCTGGCGGAACCCAGTTAAGAGCCAAACCATTGCAAGGGAACGTTACCAGAGTATTACTGGTAACCTAACCACTACAGCAGACTGTAGTGATATTGATGCTCAGAGTAATCCTTTAAATATCAAGACTTTACTCAGAAGCTTGAAATTGCATTTTTGATAAATACACCATCTGTACACGGTTTATTAGGTATGACAAGTACTGAAAGCTAATATGTATTTGAGAAAAATATATAATCTTCGCAAGGGTTGAATAGTAGGAAGTGAGTGACATGATGCCATGGGGAATGGAAACCGAAAAAGGAAATCATAACAGCAATCAAGCTAAATGTAAATATGTGTAGAACACAAGTTTTTTTTTATTTACTGACACTTAATATTTTAAAGCAGATCTACATATTGAAAATTCTAATTCTTGTTTTCTTATTTCCAGCCACCAAAGAGAGAATATTTAAATTACAAAGTCTACCAAGAAAAAAGAGCAGCAAGGAAGGAAGATAGTAGAATGGTTAGTTTCATACATGTTTCTGTTGCTGTATACATGCTATCCGGCTGACTTAATAATCCAGAAATTGTCAAGAATCTACAAGGGAATTAAGGGTATTAAGTTGTGCCTTACATTTAAGTTATGGAGAAAACACATTCCTGCTCAGTGGAAATTCACATTGGCAAATAAATACTTTTTATAAGTCACATTTCTCCTGATAGCGTGACAAAGTTCTGAGTGTTCAAATAATTTTACGCTAAAATGACTGGCATTAAAATCAAAGGCTTTCGGGCATTTAATCATATCTAGAAATGTCCCTGTATTTTGAAATCCAGAGACATATTAACACCAGGGCTTAAAATTTCAAGCTAGACCTTAAAATGTACTTGCTAATACAAGCACAGAGAGTCCATGGCATAATCCCCAAGTGTGAATTTGTTTTTAATTGCCATGGATAAATTCTTAGTTGCCAATGGCTAGTGTCAAATTGAAACTTTGAGCCCTATTAAGGCATTTTATTTGCATGAATGTAATAGGATTAAAGCTGATATCCCAGTGAGATCAGTTGAATAACCCCACCTCAGTTTGTCACAATGCCCCTTATTTAATGTATTAACATTGCTCACTGAGCAGTTCTATACTCATTTTGAAATTATTTAGAAATTTAGCCCTGAACAAATTGTGAGAATCTTCTTTAGACTATTACTGAAGCCCTCTGGACCATTTTGGCTGAATTTTGATGGTATCCAACATCAAGCTTATAAGATCCAACTGGTTTGCAAAATGTAGAGGGAAAAAATAATAATAAATTAAATGTGTATCCTTCAGAATTCTTTCAGATTTATTTTCATTAATGTTAGGGGAGTAAAGAGACAAAATTGCACTTTTAAGCACATTTTGAAATCTTATTTGTAATATTTGTTTTACATTATATTGCTTAATTTGTATAAGGTTATAGTCTCTAATAAGATTGATTTCTGTGTGTCCTGTAATCTAGGAAAATAGTCTTGAGGCTTCAAGTAAAAAGCTGAAACGGGGACATGGAGAGAGGTGAGTTTCAAAGTTGCTAAGAATTGTGTGCATTTCAACTGATAAATGAATTGCCTTCTAATCTGCGCCCGAATTATTCAATCCATCCAGGATTTACCTGCGGAGTCTTATTCATAGAATTAGCCATGGTTATGAAACACTGTCCTAAAAAAAAAAAAAAATTGAAAAAAGTTAGCTTTAAAAGTTAACGTTTATTTTTTTTATGCATGTTTTATAATCTTGGTTTTTATGTAAAATGTTTATTTATTTATTTTTCAAATTCAGGAAAACAAAAAAGGTCAAAAACTCAGGAGGAATTATACCAACAGGACATGTCGGAAAATTTAAGAATGGGGCATTATTCCTAAGTGTTAAAGACATAAAGATGATTAAGCAATCCAAAGTGATTAAATGAAGACCGAATAAGAAAACATTCTGCATTTCAAGCGCCAATATCAAAATTCTGTGATTGTCACACAATTAAGTTTGTATGATGCAAACCTGTGAAAGTTTGATGGTGCTTTTATATGTGCCCTGTTCTTTTTCAAGAAAAAAAGGATAGAAACGTAACAAAGTAACCCACATTCCAAAGTAGAAAGCTGGAAGCACAATGAGGTAGCCTTTTTATCCACTTCTTTCCCGCTACCTGGAATCTTTCAAGTTAAAGTTGGTTTTATTATATTTTGATTAAACAATATATACTATTTACAGAATAAGATCACCCAGGTCATGTTTCAGATAATATGTATGTATTGTTAAGTTGAAATAAAACTAAAGATTTGAAATATACATAAGTTACCTATACTACACATTGTTTTCAATAAAAATAAATATATATGTATATATATTATATTCTTTTCTCTATCAGTGGATCAGAGAAATCTTAATGTAGCCTTACTGGTAAAATATTTTATGAATAAATAAATATCTGTGGTTCACGAACATGTTGGTAGCTTCACATTCTTGAAGATTAGTGTTTCCCAAATGTTTTATGAAATTGTATTTCATGTTACCCAACATAAAAATGTATTTATGAGCGCATATGATTTGTAACGATATAACTAGGTATTCCAGTTGATGGCATTTATCAGTACCATCTATGGGTAATTACCATTTTGTGATGTCCTATATAGTTAAAGGATAATGTACAAACTAATGCAAATGGAGAAAGTTGCAGTGAAGGGAGGATAACTAAGTGGGATAACAGGCTAATTTGATATGTAATATTAGATTCCACCTTTAAAAGTCTATTTCCTCTGATGTTGGTCCCAGATTTTAATTTATTTTATGCGTTTTATTTTATTTTTTTTATGTGATTTACTAAAGGAACCATATGAAAAGGTCTGAAACATACACTTTTTTTTTTTTTCCAAACGCCACTCAGGTCCACTCGCGACTATTTCCGCTTTTGCTCCACCACCTTGGCTGAGATAACCAAAATTGATTATCTCAGCTAATCCAAGACTTTAGGAAAGCAGAAACAAGCTATTACGTATGAGTGGCAAAACGCTGCACTGCACCAATCAGCATCTCGTTATGAATAAATGCATCTCTATGAGGAATTTTTAGTGCCTCCGTGCAGAGCGTGGAGACGCTGAATGTAGGTGCTGCACACTGTTTAGTAACAATTTTATTTCTTGCCTGGCGTACACCGGGTGCAGCTCCCTATCTCCTCTTAGCCAAAACTGCCATGCAGAGAATGCAAGATGATCATTCTCTGCCAATCAGCCAAGCCTTGCCCCACCATACCTAAATTAAAGCTGAACACTTCAGGCTGCGAGGAGGCTGCAGTGAAGGCCTGTGGAAGCCAGGACAGTTACATCTCAAAGGGATTGGCCAGTCCCTTCCTCACTGGTTAAAGCAGTGGTTCACAAACTTTTTAGGTTCAAGGCGCCCTTAATATTTCAATATTTTTCTAAGGCACCCCAAGTTAAAAGAATTTCCTAGGTTGTATATATGTATATACTCCCTTGGAGTACAGCGCCAGCTCCTGTAGTGTTAATTGCCTTTACCTGTGGAATTCCCTTGTATCAACTCTTGTCTGCCTGCAACACTGATTCTACTTTGATTAACCCCTGCAATGCTGATTCCATTTTGGTTAACCCCTGCAACGCTGTCCCAACTTTGATTTAATTCCTGCAATTTAAATGCAGCTTCAGTCAAGTTTCTCTTCATTTATCAAGTGCTGGAACTTTGGTAAAAGGACTTTATTTTCCTTAAAGACTTATTTATTATTGAAGGAATTGCTTTGCTTATTGTTTATATTTGCATTGGGACTTGCATCATATTCATTTACCTTTCTAAAATAAAGACTTTTTTTTTTATTCAGTGACTGTGCCCGTATACATCTCTGCATACTGAGCCCATTCACCCCAAATCCGTGACACTAATAAGTCCTTCATCAGACTACAACTTCCTAAAACTATGCACATATAGCATGTATGAAAAAAGATCACCTATAATTGTGTCATGGCAGAGTTAAGGTGGGAAAGATTTCACATGTCTTGTTTTCCAGAGAGTTCTAAGGCATATATGGGCTCTTAATAAGGTGAAAGTATTTGTGATATTGTGTGTTGGGTCTGTGATCCATATAAATATACTGCTTATAATCTCTTTACCTGTTTGTTTGCCTTGAGATCGATACTCGTCCAAGAAGGTGGGGTGCTACCATCTGCACTAGTGTGGTTTTATTTTTTTTCTCTCTTCATGTCACCCAGCATCAAGCTGTATATTCTTTTAGTAAGGGGTAAGCAATTATCCGACTGTCTATCATCTATCGCTCCACTCACTGATTCATATCTTGTTAATCATTTTTGGTGTAATAAGGGATTTTAACTGTTTGTCCTGGTTGACTGGTCTTGGTGTGTTGTAGTAAAAGTACATAGTGGTCCTTATAATTAGTGGCTTGTGATACTTTAAGGCATAGATCTAATTCTGAAGAGTTAATGGTAGTGAATTCCCTCAGTCTGAGGAACCCATAAAAAGCTAACTATATGGAGGCTTTTATAACTTGATTGGTATTGGATTTGAATGGTGAAGTGTTCAAGAGATCTGATGGTAACCTGAATAGGCTTCCGTCAATCGGTAATCTCTGAGGTGTTTGTGTACTGCATCTCTGAATTCTTTTTAATTTGATATGAAGATAAGAATGTTTGTTTGTTTGGATATAGTGAAAGCATGAGGTGCTGTAAACCTGTAAGATAAAGTTTAATTGTGTTATAAGATAGTTGCAACTTAAGGTGGCAAAAGGAAGTGAAGGTCACTAACGATTCCATGGAGAATGTCTACCACATGAAATTCCTTCATAAATCTGGTGAAAATATTGAAAGCTCTTTTGTATTACCGTCTCGTGTTGCCAGAGCGCATTGTGACAGTTCTCTGCCATGTGCCAAGAGTTGGATCAGTCCATGATGAGGTCTTGACAGTGAGGGGCAGGTGCTGCTATTGGTGAGGCATTAGGGTGTATTTTGAGGAATTCCTGAAAATGGAAGAGAGACAAATGGTCAGCTGATGTGTTATGAATACCGGTAACATGTGCACACAAGAGGTAAGAATTGATGAGTTGCTGCTAACCCAGTTAAACGTCTAATGAATCTCATGATAACGAGGGAAGGAGAACGGTCTGTGTTGTCAGAAAAACATTGCACCATGTGGCCAGACTAGATTGGCCCCCAGGCCCGGCTACGGCCACAATTGCATAGATTTCAAATAATGCTGAAGTCTGATTAAAGGTTTCCAGCGCCTTGGTTTTAGGAGGCCAACAGCCCCATAGCCATTTGTTGCTGCAAATAGCTGCAAAGCCAGTGGTAGCAGCTGCATCAGACCAGAGCATTGGAGAACTGTCGGCAGTTGGTGAGATAAGCATTTCGTTGCCGTAGGAATTTCTGCCACATCTGCAAATCTGCTGTGGCCTGGGGATCAAGATAAACCCTACTCTCCTTAGAGGGGAAACATGGCAATAAACAGAGAAGCTGTGAAATGAGTGATCTGCACTGAGGGATGATTCTCATTGCAAAATTTAACGATCCAAGCAATGACTGTAGTTCCTTACAAACCTAGTCGCAAGTAACCATTAATACATGCTAGGGTGTGATTTAATTTTATCCGTAGGTAGGTTGGACTACATAGCTACAGAGTCAAGTTGAATGCCAAAAAAATGGACTATAGCGTCGGGACCTTCTGTTTTTGGAAGGAGAAAACGGGACACCTAAACTCTCAAACAGTTGTATAGCATCCTGTAAACAATGTGGTGGGTTAGCATTACACTTAATGGTGAGGAAATCTAAATAGTGAAGGACAGATGAATATCTACACGACTTAAGCAGGAAACAGCACAAGGCATCAGCAAAAGTATTGAATGTTCGGGCTACTTTTGAGCCGAAGGTTAGTGTATTTAAAAAAAATAATACTGGTCTCTCCACTGAATCCCATGAAGATGCCAAAGAGAAAGGTGAATAGGGAGCAATTTAAAAGCATTAACAATGTCGGTCTTGCTTGGCCAGGCCCCAACCTCAGCTGATATGATGGCTTGAATGGCATTGGCTACCTTGGCATATTGTAGTGAGAATTCTTCAGAAGGGATTAAAGAATTCAAACTAGGGATGTTGGAGGAGTTGGGGGCGGAAAGATCTATAATCAGTCTTTTTTTTTTTTTTTTTTTGAGTTTCTGCCCATGACAACCCAATTGGATTTGTCCACCATGTAGAAAAAGGGGGTGAGAGAAAAGGATGACCTTAAATAAACCCTTAATGTAATTTGTGTTGTAAAAGTGCATCGACTGAATTGGGGTCTGGTAACCCGACCTGTTACCTCCGCTAATTCCCTTCCTTCAGCCGAACAGGAACCATGTAAAATGTAGAGAGACCCATTTCCCCCCCCCCCCCAGTAACTGGATGAGATACAGTTCTGGAGGTACAACAACACTTTATTTGCCACACTCTGCTTTTATGTAAAATGCCATGCAAGGGGCGTACACCACACAACAGTGTCCCCTCCCAGGGGTCACGTTGCAGAAATGGAACTACCGTTCCTTTGTCCCCTGTTCCCGCCACCCAACCACAGGGCTTTCCACTTCTGGTGACAGGGAATCTTCTTCCCAGGAGCCTCTTTCTAACCTGTTCATGCCACCCAAGTATAGGCTCCTCATCCCATGAGCCTCTGCAAATGGGAGTCACATTGCGAGAAAGCTTTCTGTCTTTTTGACTCCCAGTTACAGAAAACCTGCCTTCATTCGTGGAGTCCATGTGAAACCAGGCAAGGGATGCCTCTCCTTTCGGGCTATGAATGCTCATTAATTACTTCCATTGCGGTCTCACACCTATGTTGCGAGTCGATAATGTTCTTATTGATTGGCATGAACATTCCAATGGGTACCAGAGAGGTCCTCGTTCGGGAACTGAACAAGGTGAGACACCATCTGCGAATGCTCCCCCTGGTTGGCGTTTATCTATACGAATGGCAGCCACCCAGGGGCCGCATGCACCAATGGCTTCTCTGGCGGTTTGTGGTTTGACACCTTGTTGCGAAGTGTGAACGCTCTAATCGACGTTCTAAGTGGTTCATTGAGGTGTTCCCCGTTCGGGAGGCAAATGGATTCCCTTCATGGAAGCACTCCCGAACAGGAAGCAGGCACAGCACATACTAAAGAAGGGCAAAACCCATGAATAGCTGTAGTCCCGCCACAGGGGCATTAATAGCTAGTGATGTCCCGAACGGTTTGCTGGTGAATAGTTTCTGGCGAACATCGCATGTTCGCGTTCGCCATGGATGGCGAACATATGCGATGTTCGGTCCGCCCCCTATTCGTCATCATTGAGTAAACTTTGACCCTGTACCTCACAGTCAGCAGACACATTCCAGCCAACCAGCAGCAGTCCCGCCCTCCCAGACCCTGCCAGCTCCTAGACAGCATACAATTTAGATTAATTCTGAAGCTGCATTCTTTTTTTTTTATATATATATATATATATATATATGTATATATATATATTTTTTTTTTGTATTTTTTTTTGTGTTTGTTTATTATACATTATCCTCCATAGCCAGTAACCTGTGTTTATTATACATTATCCCCCATAGTCATTTATCGTTGGACCTAGGCAGCATGATGTCTTAGGCCGGCCCAGAGAGTGAGTGAGTGAGTGAGTGAATAATGTAAAATATATGTTCAGAAACATATTAGTAATATATGTAAATCGGGTTCATGCAAAGAGGGTGAAAAGGTATTAAAGAAAAACACACTTATTGCATCAAATTTACAAAGCCGAGCTTTTAAAAGCTTTCCTCATTTCTTTCTCGGGATGAGGAATATATCGGTTGTAGACTGAAGATTTCCATCTGCCCAATCTTTTAATAATATGCACTGGAGTGTCAGTGTTGAAGGAGACCGAAGCTGCCTCTATTCTAAATGAAAGACCCGAGACATGGATACAACCCAATCTTAGGAGTAGTGTTCTGATGTAGAAGATGAATTTAGCCGTAGTCAGAGGGATTCAGTGAGAGTAGTGGTGAAATGTGTGTGCATGACTGAGTGTGGGTAAGTAAGAGTCAAGTATTTTAACTGGGCACTAGTTCTAGGTGGGATAAAGTGTTATAGCGGATGGATGAGTAGTTTGGTTTGTTTTAGAGGTTTGTAGAGAAAGTATATAGTGATCATGATTTTTAGCGATATCCAATATTTTTAAGGTGGTCTCAAACAAACATAAAATGCTATATAAAATTTGTGGGAATATCGAATAGTCGTGTACAGTAAATCAGAGAGGGCTCAGAATATCGAACCATTGATCGGTATCCAACCTTGTGCAAATGGGGAGTTTGCGGTTGTGCAAATGGACTACACTACAATACACTACCTGATCGATACAACATCATACCTGATGTTTTAAAGCACGTTATTCCAAACAATTTAGGAATGTTAGGGGATTTATGCCCTTTATGGATTAAAATCAGACTCTGCATCAACTATGTCATTTTCCATGGGAGTTTTGCCATGGATCCCCCTCCGGCATGCCACAGTCCAGGTGTTAGTCCCCTGCCAGAAAGAGTCCCTGTGGGTTTTAAAATTTGCCTGCCTATTGAAGTCTATGGCGGTTCCCCCGTTCGCGAACATTTGCGGAAGTTCGCCGTTCGCGAACGGAAAATTTTATGTTCGCGACATCACTATTAATAGCCGATTGTAAATCCTTACATTCCACAATACCAGTAGGTAAGGCTAAAATGGCAGTGTGGAATCCATCAGAAAATCCCAAAATCAATAATTCCTCTAATTGTGGAGACGGGTTTGAAGCTAAAAGTTGAGACAACTTAACACTAACAGATGTAAAATACTGTTTGGAATGCAGTTTATTAGGGAACATTGATTTTGAATGTGCGCGGAAACATTGAGTACCATTATACAAAATGCACTGAACCTACAAGCACCCATATTAAAATTGTTCCATATTTGCGATTTCCCAAGAAAAACAATAGGTATGCCAAGCTTATCCTTCACAATTTTCTCTGTCATGGCTCGTAAACCAGGAGATTGTTGACCCAAAACAGAGGTGTCATTAGGACAAAGGTTTGTCGCGTGAGAGGTTGAGGACAATGCACAGGCTGGTGTCCAGCACAGTGCCTACAGAACAGCTCTTTATCCAATTTACTCCAGTTAGTGATGGTATTAATCTAGGACAGAGTTGCTGCTGCTTTGGCAGAAAATGACCTGTGATAATCATAAAAGGTATTTCCACCATATTTGTGCCCCAGCTCCACCTTCCTTCTGTGCGGCAAGTTAGTACATACTAAATCACAATAAAGCCCAAATGCCAGTAAGAATTCGGGAATAGTAAGTTTCTTACTAAGTCTTTCAGGACCACACATAATTTACCATAAGAGTAAGTCTTATTGTCCACAATATCCTGGGAAGCCAAATTCACGTCCTTGCCTTACAGGATATCTTTGCGGATATGACATGGAACCATATGGGCTGGTGTGATCATAAGAGTATCAACAGGTGTTATAGGGACTGCAACATTACCCTGTGGTATGGCAGATGGAGCAGCTAGAGTCGTAGCAGCTGACAAAGTCGGGTTCACTGCCAAATGACCAGACTCTAACCTCTCGAGTCTATCCCTAATTTGGCCCGTGGATGATAGGAATGAGTCATCATGGCTTGTAAATCAGCAGAGTTGTTGTTCCCGCTAGATCCTTCTCCCACGCCTGAGTTGTCAGTGTTAGTTTGCATTAATCTAAACAACTCGGTTTCCTGTCAGTTGCAGGGAAAGGAACACTCCTTCTCCTAAGTTCAGCTTGAATGCGTGGAATTATCCATGATCTAATTGATGATGGACTGACTGAATTACGTCTCCCAGATGGTGAACCAGACCTAGCTGGGGTGCTAGGGAGTGAAAGTTAATCTCTCCCTTACGGAACTTGCGACAATCTAAAATGAGAATTGAAAATTAGAATATCGTCACCTAGGGTACTGGCTGCTAATTAGTACCAAGTGGTTAAAATATTCACTACGGGGTGACAGGTAAGGCCCTACTAATGCCAAGTGGCTTGAGAGGCTCTATCCATGCATTGGACCAAGGGCCTATATGCCACGGCACGTTTTGGAGGGATGTTGGCCTCTCGGTGATGAATTAAGAGAAAAATTGGGAGTGAAAAGGCCAAATACCTCCGCGGAACCACTAGAATGAGGCATAGAAGGCCTTAGTGTCAGGTCCCCTGCCCCCGCGCTGCTTGCGGCGACCATGCTTACCTCATCACAGCGAGCGGCGTCATCTGGTCCCTTGCTCCAGACTGGCAGTGTGTGCTACACCCGGTCATGGGAACCCGGCACATAGTGATGACGTCAGTGTTTTGACTATCCCTATTTGCCTAACCTGACCATTCTAAGGATCGGTATTGCAATTCTCTCTACTCTGTCCTGTCTGCATGTTAGGGTTCCCTAGTGAACGTTACACTTAGAAGGCTAAATATGGAAACCTCTTTCCTAATAGCCAGTAATTCTTCTAGTCTAAAAGGACTGATAGATTTTGGGTAGTACCCATATAAGCCAATGGGTAAACATACCTGGATGAACCAAAAACGAAATCGTATGCAACAGGTTTGAAGGTTCAGTAGATAGTACACCTAAGGGTATTTGGAAGGGAGAATCATGTCTGAGTAAGAGAATGAGACCCTAATACAACAGTAACGTAATGTAGTGTGTTACCAATTGTTTTCTTGGTGACTATGGTCCCAGCTGCCTTGAGATCATTAACAAGATCCTCCTGTGTAGTTCTGAGCTGATTCCTCACCATTCTCACCCACTCAGCTTGATGTCTTGATGTAGAGTAGGTGGCTGATGGTAGCTCCACTCTTGAACCTGTAACCGTATCTACTAAGGGGGTTGGGGCCTATGCAGAACAGCATTGGGGATAGTGTATCACCTTGGTATATGCCAAATTTGATGTATACTTGAGTTATTGTCCTGGAATTGGCTTCTAGAGTTGTTTTCCACTTGCCAATCAAGTTCTCGGTAAAGGGTCTTGTATATATTTATATATATACATATGTGTGTGTTTAGCACAGAAGTGATTTTTAAAATACTTTAAAATAGGGTTCCAAGCGTTCCATGTCTAGATGCCAGCACACAAACATGTGTTTGGCATTGACTAAATGCTGGGACATGGCATCCAAAAGTTGCTGAGAGAAGAGGAGGAGCATGGCAAGGGTCAAGAGGAGGTATGACACTAGATGTGCGTGTTTATAACCACAGATAAATGTGCTGAAGATCCACAATAAATATAGATAATAAGAGTTTAACCCCTTAAGGACCAAACTTCTGGAATAAAAGGGAATCATGACATGTCACACATGTCATGTGTCCTTAAGGGGTTAAAGAGACAGCAAAACAGATAAAGGACTTTTGGAAGTATCGCCATTTTGCCTATAAATATTAGGGATGTGCATGGGAAAAATATTCGGTTCGGTTCGGCATTCTGAAATTCGGGACTTTGGGAACTTATGCACTACGGCACTTTGGAACTTCAGGACTTGGGGTAAGTGTAGGGTTAGGGTATGGTTAAGGGTAGGTTTAGGGTATGGTTAAGGGTAGGGTTAGGAGTACGATTAGGGTAGGGTTAGGAATAGGGTTAGGATTAACCTAACCCTACTCCAACCACTAACCCTACCCCAACCCTAACCCACCCTCTCATGTTTTGCCACTTTTCAGAAATCCGAAGCACTTCGGCAATTTGGTTTGGTTCAGCATTCCAAAATTTGGCACTTTGGAAATTCGGCACTCTGGCACTTCGGACATTCGGAAGTATCCAAATTTGCCTTTGGAACTAAACGAATTGCACATGTCTAATAAATATGCACCCAGCAAGTGACATTTGAGGAGGAACCCTAGACGTATACCTGTTGCATGTCAATGGCTTCAGGAGGAAGACATGAAAGGTGCTGAATATCTTGATGGCATGAGGAATTACTAGTTTGTAAGACACAGCATTTACTATTTGAAAACTCTTATAAGGACAAAAAATGAGATGCCAGCATAATGGTGGAAACTTGGAGTTTGACTTTATGGGTACTCAGCCAAACGAGTTGTCATTAATGGTAAATTTTTAAACTGTACAAAAGTGGTAAGTGGTGTCCCTCAGAGGTCTGTTTTTGGACCGCTTCTATTTAACATATATATAAATGATCTTGAAATAAGCATTGAAAGCCATGTTTTAGTGTTTGCAGAGGACACAAAACTTTGTAAAGTAATAAAATGTGAGCAGGATATTGCTTTGCTGCAGAGGGATTTAGATAGATTCGGGGACTGGGCACTAAAATGGCAGATAAAATTGAATGTAGAGAAATGCAAAGTTATGCACTTTGGGGTTAAAAATGCACAAGCAACTTACACCCAAACATGGTAGTGAATTAGAGATAGCCACAGACGGATTTGGGAATTGTTATAGACAACAAATTAGTTGCTAAGGCCAGTAAGGTTTTGTCATGTATAAATGGGGGCATAAATTCTCGGGTTGAAAATATAATTTTGCCTCTTTATAAATCGCTGGTAAGACCACAATCTGAATATGCTTGTTCTATGTACCTGTTCTAGAGAAAAGTGCTGAGAAGAGCTACAAAATTGATAAAAGGAATGGAGCATTTTAGATATGAAGAAAGGCTAAAACATTTAAATCTCTTTAGTTTTGGAAAAACAGCAATATACGCATACACACACACACAAGAACAAGAATATTTTTCCCTTAAGAGCCCTTCAAATATTTTCCCAAACACCGAAGTTAAGCTCACAGGTCTATAGTTTCCAGGCAAGGATTATGAACCCTTTTTAAATATAGCAACGAAATCTGCCTTCTTCCAATTCTCTGGTACAATACCTAAAACAAAACAATCTTGAAAGACTAAATACAGTGGTTTACTTATTTCCCCACTTAGCTCCTTAGTACTCATGGGTGAATACCATCAGGCCCCGGAGCTTTATTTATTACATATAGTCTATGGTTACTGTGACTTGATTATACGTGAATGAAAGCGGAATGGGATAAGGAGAAAAAAATTAATAAATTATATATATATATATATATATATATATAGATAGATATAGATATATCTTTGTATATGAGGTTCCACTAGTCTCCAGTAGTAGTATTCTAGGTATAGTCTTGTCTAACCATTGTTAGGGGGCGCAGGCCCAGGAGCATGTGCAGTTGCTCCTGTGATATAGGTGAAATAGGGTGTCCATGTTTGGGTACATTTCACAGAGCAACCCCATAGGGATGCTGGCAGTGATTCCATAGAATATATCTCCTCGACTTTTGCTATCCACTGCCAAATCAGGGACTTTGCTGCGGTTAGCAAACGGAGTGTCAGTGACTTTTTGTATTTTTGCAGTGGTAGGGGGATATGATGTAAGAGCATGGTCAGAGGTTGGAATGGTAGAGTGGTGTCTGTAATGTGTTGGATTTTGGTGTGTATCATCTTCCAAAAAGAACCGATCGTGGGGCATGACCACCAGATGTGAAGTCCGGTGCCCTTTTCCATTCCACAGCGCAAGCATTCTTTAGGTATTTATGCGTGCATGTGGTGCAGGGCATCTGGTGTCTTGTGCCAGTGCATCTGCAATTAGTAGCTCAGCTCTTGGAACTTTGAGCTGATGGAGCATTTGCGTGTGAGGGTGAAAATGTTGTCCCATTCTTGTGCCGTGAGCATTGTTCCCGTTTCCCTTTCCCATTTACTCTTGAATCTGAGGGGTATATCACCTGCGCTCAACTGGAGCATATGTATAAATTAGATATACCCAGTTTGATGTGTTTCCATGTAATACATAGCTGTTCAAAGTGTGTCAAGGTTCTGTGACACTGTCTCCTACCCTGGATGGATGTGTAGTAGGTATTCATTTGGTGGTAATGGAACAGGTCTAGAGGGGTGGGCTGTCTTTCCGGGAATAGTGCTGTTATGGGCTTAAGTTGGGTGGTTGTGCACCACTGGTGCATGTATACCCAGTCTGTTACTTGAATATGGCTAAGTCCCTCGTCCTCAGGCCCCTGGCCACATCCAGATTGTTTGTGATGGGGATAAGCGGGTTAGGCGATGTTGTCAGTTGTCTTTGGTATAGGAGGATGCACCATACTCTAATTGTAGCCTCTATCATCGTGTTATTGGTACGTAAGGTGCCAGCCAATTGGCTTCCCAGCTATAACATGGATGGGATTTTACCCTCAGCTTGTTGGATCGATCTCCTTATCTACACATTGCTTCTCAGAAGGGTGGGCATGCCAGTCTACAAATCTGTGCAAATGTGTAGCCTGGTAGTAGGTCACTATGGAAGGTAGGCCTGTTTAGGCTGCTTCAATAGGATTGGCCGTTAGTTCCATGCAAACATCGCTGATGTGATGAAGCTAAAAAATTATCTAGGGATTGTAATCGGTATGATCTGAAAACAGGTATAATATGTGCGGAATGACGTTGACTGCATTAATGCGAACAAACCAGAAGATATATTGGGGCGTCTAGCGTAGCATGTCTGTTTCTAGTGTGTTAAGTAAGGAAAGAAATTTAAGTTGGTACAGTTGGGAGAGGTCTTGTGATAACCAAATGCCTAAGTATCTAAGTAAGTTTACTTTCGCACCATGCGAAGGGGAAGTGTGAGTGGAGTTGGGGTTGAGCGAGAGATGTGCCTCCGATTTGTCT
The DNA here is from genome assembly GCF_036172605.1 of Pelobates fuscus. Lineage (NCBI taxonomy): Eukaryota > Metazoa > Chordata > Amphibia > Anura > Pelobatidae > Pelobates > Pelobates fuscus. The sequence continues at coordinate 262,098,374 of NC_086318.1, forward strand.
ATATTAAGTTTCAGGTTGGATATCAATCTAAATCGCTTAAAGCCTACCAATAGTTTGGGGAGAAAAATTAATGGGTGTTCCAGAAAAAAGGGCATATCGCCTGCATAGGCAGCAACACAGTGTTTCCGTCTTCCCAAGGTGATCCCTGTAATACCACCATCCCGTCTGACCACCTCCGGGAACAGCTCTAGAGAAAGGGCAAGCAGGAGGACACAGGGCAGCCCTGGCTCATACCATTCTTGATTGGGAATGGGGGCGTGAGCACACCATTACCGCAGATGTGGGCCATGGGTGGTATATAGGGATTGTATCCATGAGAGCATATACGGGCGGGAGTGTGGACGTAAGGTAACGCCTGTCTACTCGGTCAAATGCTTTTTCAGAGTCGGTGGAGAGAAGCACCACTTCTCTCTTGGTTGACCGGGCAGCATGGATGATGTTGTGACGAAGTGCCCTTCGCCACTTTGTCCTGGAGAGGCCTGCTTGCCTGCCTCCTCCCCTGCGACTATGGTCCTGGACTATAGTGCACTGCAAACCCTGTATTCAGGCATATGGACTTGTATTAGACTGTCTTTTTCCCTTTATCTATGCTGTAGGTTTGGACTGCTAATATAACCTAACAGCCAGGGGATTTAGGCGAATATATTACATGAGAATGCCATTACTGGAGAATACAGCCGTTCGTATGATTTCATGCGAATTCTTTGTGCTCTGAATAGGTGGCCGCCATTTCGGGACTTTTCCACGTGTTCGCGGCCATCTTGCGTGCGAACAGCGGTGTTTGCCTGTGAACGCATGGAACTGAAATCGGAAGCACAAACAGGCGAATACCGCTAAGACCTCCAGACATCCAGAAATACGCACGGAAACTACCGAACGACCGGCCGTTCGGTAGTTATACTTAACTTAGTATGGGGATTCTAGCGACCACAAAGATGCGAATGGATGGCAAGAATTTCGTCTATTTTACCGTGCGAACGGAGACCGACCGCAAGGCCAAAACTCATGGAACTATTTTCGGCTAGTTGGTCTGTGCGGTCGGTCAAAACTTTGCAGCCCTGTATCTCCCGAACCATCCATCCGAATGGGCTGATTTTTGGACAGACTGTTCCCCTGAACAAGGGCTATTTGGGGATACCAGATTTAAAGCTGTACCCCCTGTTTTTGGGGTACATCCAGAACTTGGGTAAAATAATGTATGTTTTAATTAGGTTATGTGTTTATCTGAGGGGAGGAGACGTGGGGGTGTTACCATGCATGTGATTGGTCAATTTCATCCTCCCCCTGGGAGTGTCCTGTATGTACCTGATCCTAATAAAAAGCAGGCTGGGTGTTCCAGTCCTCAGACCTCTTCTGACCCTCAATACGTAGCCGTGTCTCGTTATTGGAGGGAACTGCTATATCACACTGGGGATTGCTATGCTCTGCATATTCCCCTGAGCTCTTAATCACTTAGCTCTTTTAAGAGCTTGTTCCAGATACGCTCTCCTGGAGGAGAGGTCTTCCCCACACGGTCCTGGAGGACAGAAGCCGATCCAGGGTGGAAGGAAGACGGCGCGGCTCCAGTTAAGCTACGGCGGTTGTGGAGTCTGCGGTGGTTGTGGTGTCGTCTGCAGTGCTTGGAGTCCTCTGAGAGCGCTAGGAGCATCCATCAACGGAGGGTACTCGGTCGGGGTACACGGAGCTCCGTTACAGTGGTGGCAGCGGTGGGATGGCGTCCTAGTGCGAGGAGAAGCAGCTCAGAGACACTGGTAACGTTTGGAGTTACAATTAAGGGCAACGCTAGCCATTGGGCAGCGCCCCTGGCTACAACAGGATGGCTTCCCTAGGGCGAGGAACAGCATCCTGGGAACACCCAGCAAAACTGGACTATTGGTATAGTCACGTACAGTTTGACGCTATGCTGAAGCGGCGGTTGGATATCTACGGGTCCCTTCTAACCGAGGAAATGGTACCAAGAATAAGGAGAGAACTGGCGGAGTATCTGCAGATGGAAGCAGAATATCGGGCATTGAGGGCAAAGTATTCCGTCCCTGCGCCCCAACAACAGCGTGAGTTACAGGGGGCCGAAGGGGCCGTCCTTCCCCCCCAGCAGCCGTGTGTCCTACAGAGAGCAGAGACAGTTGGTCCCTCTCTACAGCAACAGGACCATGGTAAGGGAGCGGAGACAGGCGGTCTCCCTCTCCAGCGGCAGTGTGTACCCCAGGGGGCCGAAGGTGCCGTCCTTTCCCCCCAGCAGCAGTGTGTCCTACAGAGAGCAGAGACAGTTGGTCCCTCTCTACAGCAACAGGACCATGGTAAGGGAGCGGAGACAGGCGGTCTCCCTCTCCAGCGGCAGTGTGTACCCCAGGGGGCCGAAGGTGCCGTCCTTTCCCCCCAGCAGCAGTGTGTCCTACAGAGAGCAGAGACAGTTGGTCCCTCTCTACAGCAACAGGACCATGGTAAGGGAGTGGAGACAGGCGGTCTCCCTCTCCAGCGGCAGCCTGTGTTTCCAGGAAAGGAGCACAGCACCCCCTCTCTCCAGCGGCAGCTTCCCCCAACAAGGGGAGACACCAACCCTCCAGACGGCGCAGATGGGACCGTGGTCTCTGTGCCTGACCTACAGGGATGCTGGACAGCCTTTCCAGATCCCCAACTACCCTCACCGGGACACCCAGAGGAGGGGGTAAGTACAAATTCCCCTCCCCAGCTAACTCCTAGCGTAGCACCAGGGTTAACGGAGGCGATGCGAACCCCTCCTGACGTCCATGTTCCCTTGACTACTGAGCCGGACTATGGTCTCAGTACCCCAGCGGAAGAGCTGGCAGCTGGACAGAGCGCAGTCGGCCTCTGCCCTACCTTTGTCCCTGATCCAGAGCCTGATGTCCTGCAGGCTACCCCAGCAGAAGAGCTGGCATCTGGGCAGAGTGCAGTTGGCCTCTGCCCTTCAAGTACCCTCGGCATGTGGCCTCATTACCACAGCCAAATACCCAGGTGCAGTAACTGTGTGTTGTGGGTAGGCTGTTCCTGTACTTTGATGTTGTGGGGGGGCCACTCGGACATCTGTTTATTGTGGGTTGGTGGATCGACTAACGGAGGCACTGACCGACAGAAGGTCAGGTGCCTGGTTAGTCTTCCCCCCAAAGGGGAGATGTGTGACGAAGTGCCCTTCGCCACTTTGTCCTGGAGAGGCCTGCTTGCCTGCCTCCTCCCCTGCGACTATGGTCCTGGACTATAGTGCACTGCAAACCCTGTATTCAGGCATATGGACTTGTATTAGACTGTCTTTTTCCCTTTATCTATGCTGTAGGTTTGGACTGCTAATATAACCTAACAGCCAGGGGATTTAGGCGAATATATTACATGAGAATGCCATTACTGGAGAATACAGCCGTTCGTATGATTTCATGCGAATTCTTTGTGCTCTGAATAGGTGGCCGCCATTTCGGGACTTTTCCACGTGTTCGCGGCCATCTTGCGTGCGAACAGCGGTGTTTGCCTGTGAACGCATGGAACTGAAATCGGAAGCACAAACAGGCGAATACCGCTAAGACCTCCAGACATCCAGAAATACGCACGGAAACTACCGAACGACCGGCCGTTCGGTAGTTATACTTAACTTAGTATGGGGATTCTAGCGACCACAAAGATGCGAATGGATGGCAAGAATTTCGTCTATTTTACCGTGCGAACGGAGACCGACCGCAAGGCCAAAACTCATGGAACTATTTTCGGCTAGTTGGTCTGTGCGGTCGGTCAAAACTTTGCAGCCCTGTATCTCCCGAACCATCCATCCGAATGGGCTGATTTTTGGACAGACTGTTCCCCTGAACAAGGGCTATTTGGGGATACCAGATTTAAAGCTGTACCCCCTGTTTTTGGGGTACATCCAGAACTTGGGTAAAATAATGTATGTTTTAATTAGGTTATGTGTTTATCTGAGGGGAGGAGACGTGGGGGTGTTACCATGCATGTGATTGGTCAATTTCATCCTCCCCCTGGGAGTGTCCTGTATGTACCTGATCCTAATAAAAAGCAGGCTGGGTGTTCCAGTCCTCAGACCTCTTCTGACCCTCAATACGTAGCCGTGTCTCGTTATTGGAGGGAACTGCTATATCACACTGGGGATTGCTATGCTCTGCATATTCCCCTGAGCTCTTAATCACTTAGCTCTTTTAAGAGCTTGTTCCAGATACGCTCTCCTGGAGGAGAGGTCTTCCCCACACGGTCCTGGAGGACAGAAGCCGATCCAGGGTGGAAGGAAGACGGCGCGGCTCCAGTTAAGCTACGGCGGTTGTGGAGTCTGCGGTGGTTGTGGTGTCGTCTGCAGTGCTTGGAGTCCTCTGAGAGCGCTAGGAGCATCCATCAACGGAGGGTACTCGGTCGGGGTACACGGAGCTCCGTTACAGTGGTGGCAGCGGTGGGATGGCGTCCTAGTGCGAGGAGAAGCAGCTCAGAGACACTGGTAACGTTTGGAGTTACAATTAAGGGCAACGCTAGCCATTGGGCAGCGCCCCTGGCTACAACAGGATGGCTTCCCTAGGGCGAGGAACAGCATCCTGGGAACACCCAGCAAAACTGGACTATTGGTATAGTCACGTACAGTTTGACGCTATGCTGAAGCGGCGGTTGGATATCTACGGGTCCCTTCTAACCGAGGAAATGGTACCAAGAATAAGGAGAGAACTGGCGGAGTATCTGCAGATGGAAGCAGAATATCGGGCATTGAGGGCAAAGTATTCCGTCCCTGCGCCCCAACAACAGCGTGAGTTACAGGGGGCCGAAGGGGCCGTCCTTCCCCCCCAGCAGCCGTGTGTCCTACAGAGAGCAGAGACAGTTGGTCCCTCTCTACAGCAACAGGACCATGGTAAGGGAGCGGAGACAGGCGGTCTCCCTCTCCAGCGGCAGTGTGTACCCCAGGGGGCCGAAGGTGCCGTCCTTTCCCCCCAGCAGCAGTGTGTCCTACAGAGAGCAGAGACAGTTGGTCCCTCTCTACAGCAACAGGACCATGGTAAGGGAGCGGAGACAGGCGGTCTCCCTCTCCAGCGGCAGTGTGTACCCCAGGGGGCCGAAGGTGCCGTCCTTTCCCCCCAGCAGCAGTGTGTCCTACAGAGAGCAGAGACAGTTGGTCCCTCTCTACAGCAACAGGACCATGGTAAGGGAGTGGAGACAGGCGGTCTCCCTCTCCAGCGGCAGCCTGTGTTTCCAGGAAAGGAGCACAGCACCCCCTCTCTCCAGCGGCAGCTTCCCCCAACAAGGGGAGACACCAACCCTCCAGACGGCGCAGATGGGACCGTGGTCTCTGTGCCTGACCTACAGGGATGCTGGACAGCCTTTCCAGATCCCCAACTACCCTCACCGGGACACCCAGAGGAGGGGGTAAGTACAAATTCCCCTCCCCAGCTAACTCCTAGCGTAGCACCAGGGTTAACGGAGGCGATGCGAACCCCTCCTGACGTCCATGTTCCCTTGACTACTGAGCCGGACTATGGTCTCAGTACCCCAGCGGAAGAGCTGGCAGCTGGACAGAGCGCAGTCGGCCTCTGCCCTACCTTTGTCCCTGATCCAGAGCCTGATGTCCTGCAGGCTACCCCAGCAGAAGAGCTGGCATCTGGGCAGAGTGCAGTTGGCCTCTGCCCTTCAAGTACCCTCGGCATGTGGCCTCATTACCACAGCCAAATACCCAGGTGCAGTAACTGTGTGTTGTGGGTAGGCTGTTCCTGTACTTTGATGTTGTGGGGGGGCCACTCGGACATCTGTTTATTGTGGGTTGGTGGATCGACTAACGGAGGCACTGACCGACAGAAGGTCAGGTGCCTGGTTAGTCTTCCCCCCAAAGGGGAGATGTGTGACGAAGTGCCCTTCGCCACTTTGTCCTGGAGAGGCCTGCTTGCCTGCCTCCTCCCCTGCGACTATGGTCCTGGACTATAGTGCACTGCAAACCCTGTATTCAGGCATATGGACTTGTATTAGACTGTCTTTTTCCCTTTATCTATGCTGTAGGTTTGGACTGCTAATATAACCTAACAGCCAGGGGATTTAGGCGAATATATTACATGAGAATGCCATTACTGGAGAATACAGCCGTTCGTATGATTTCATGCGAATTCTTTGTGCTCTGAATAGGTGGCCGCCATTTCGGGACTTTTCCACGTGTTCGCGGCCATCTTGCGTGCGAACAGCGGTGTTTGCCTGTGAACGCATGGAACTGAAATCGGAAGCACAAACAGGCGAATACCGCTAAGACCTCCAGACATCCAGAAATACGCACGGAAACTACCGAACGACCGGCCGTTCGGTAGTTATACTTAACTTAGTATGGGGATTCTAGCGACCACAAAGATGCGAATGGATGGCAAGAATTTCGTCTATTTTACCGTGCGAACGGAGACCGACCGCAAGGCCAAAACTCATGGAACTATTTTCGGCTAGTTGGTCTGTGCGGTCGGTCAAAACTTTGCAGCCCTGTATCTCCCGAACCATCCATCCGAATGGGCTGATTTTTGGACAGACTGTTCCCCTGAACAAGGGCTATTTGGGGATACCAGATTTAAAGCTGTACCCCCTGTTTTTGGGGTACATCCAGAACTTGGGTAAAATAATGTATGTTTTAATTAGGTTATGTGTTTATCTGAGGGGAGGAGACGTGGGGGTGTTACCATGCATGTGATTGGTCAATTTCATCCTCCCCCTGGGAGTGTCCTGTATGTACCTGATCCTAATAAAAAGCAGGCTGGGTGTTCCAGTCCTCAGACCTCTTCTGACCCTCAATACGTAGCCGTGTCTCGTTATTGGAGGGAACTGCTATATCACACTGGGGATTGCTATGCTCTGCATATTCCCCTGAGCTCTTAATCACTTAGCTCTTTTAAGAGCTTGTTCCAGATACGCTCTCCTGGAGGAGAGGTCTTCCCCACACGGTCCTGGAGGACAGAAGCCGATCCAGGGTGGAAGGAAGACGGCGCGGCTCCAGTTAAGCTACGGCGGTTGTGGAGTCTGCGGTGGTTGTGGTGTCGTCTGCAGTGCTTGGAGTCCTCTGAGAGCGCTAGGAGCATCCATCAACGGAGGGTACTCGGTCGGGGTACACGGAGCTCCGTTACAGATGTTAAGGGCTCTAATCGTGCTGTCCTGTCCCTCCCTACCTGGGATAAATCCCACCGGGTCGGAGTGGATCAGACCTGAGAGGAGTCTCGAGAGTCACAAAGACCCAACAAACTGTGCCACCTACGAACCTATTCCGTTCCTGAATGTGGATTTAAATCTGTTCGCAAAAGCCTTTGCTCTTTGTTGAGCTCATTTGCATACATCTACCCAGAATCCCTTGCAGTAGTGAGAGCACTGTTAAAGTAAGATTTCTATGGGAAAAAGAAGTCTTATGGCTTTACTGGTGTATTTGTGTTTAGCAATGTATTAACTATCCACTTACTTCAGGTGGAAGGGGTTTTCATCCACACTTTTTTCCCCACCACAACTCGATCTATATCTATCTATAGTTCCCACATACTAGGACTGATAAAAGAGCTAGAGATGATTTAGAAAGAGAAGGCAGTAGTAGTCCCAGTTGTGATGTGAGCACTCGGGGCTGTGAACCCCAAGTTGGGAGAGTGACTTTAACAGATTCCCACTAGGACATCTAAGATTACTGCAGTGCAGTTCTAGGAATGGCCTGATTAAGAGCCCATTGAGCCTGGTGCTGACAATTCTGATGGGCCTAATTACAGAATCTTAATGACAGAAAACACTAAAACAGTTATATTTCCCAAGCGTCATATATCTGGTGGAGGTAGTGCTGGATGGAAACTCACAGGATATAGCTATCAGAAAACACATACCATATGCTAATCTCTCGCTTTCATCTTTCAAGTAAATACCCCCTAACAGCAGTGTATAGTGAAGCATGATTTCAGAGGGCGGGATAAAAGGATGGGCCACTGATGTGAATCATGTAACTAAAACTGCCCAAAGGGACAAACATACTCAAAAAGGGGGCGTGTCTGCACGAAGAATTAGATGGTCAGCCTGGCATGAATGCACATCAGGCTGCCTGACAATCAAGCAAGATGACCAACCAAAGGCATACTATGCAGACAGCACCCTGAGCTTGGCATAAATGCATCTAATGATGCGCTGGCTCTAAGATTTCTAAGGACTGTCCCCTAGCACTCGCTGTTGCACTCTTCTCCTAACCTTCACTAGCAGGCAGAAGCTCCTGTTACACAGTCTGGGATAGAGAAAACGTGTATGTAGTGAGTGTAGAAGAAAGGGAACATGCCACAGTGTTAGATAGACTGAAGCAGTAAGAGCATTTGCATAGTGCGCAAAGTCAGCTTTACTTTAACTAGTTTCATTGTCAGTCAGTCCACACCAGCGCTGCGGAATATGTTGGTGCTACATAAATGCCAAAAATAACAATAATAATAATGTTGCAGGTTGAGAGTGTCGTCCAAATTAGACCAAGTAGATTCTGGATTTGAGTCTTTGAGATGCAGGTTTGTTGCTTGTTTGAGTTAGGCAGGGCCGTCTATAATGCGGGGCAAATAGGGCAGTTGCCCCGTTGTATGCAAAGAAAATATTTATCTGCCCCATGGGCCCACTGGTGCTGCAGCTGCACCAGGGGCCCACACACTAAGGCAGCCCATTGGGTGGCCCATGCAGTTAGGGCTGCCCGGTGGGCATTTCTTAGCAGGGGCCCGGTCGGGCCCTGTGGCCCTTTAACAGGGCCCCCTTGCTTTACGGCAGCCGTCTGGGAGGAAGTGACTGCCGTGAGTACGAGGCCGCAGGTCCAATATCCGCATACGCGGACTCCCAGAACCGCCTGCAGAGGAAGACGTGGAGGCCCCGCTGAAGGCCCTCTTCCGAGACATACTTGGGATGTTCATGCCACGAGATGTAATATGCTGTCTGCACCACTACAAGCACAAAGAACTGATAATGGTGAAAGCACGCTAGAGACAGCTCTGGAGATTCCGCGGAGCGGAGGTAGCATTATATCAAGACCTGTCACCACTCACGCTGGAGGCCCGCTGGGTCCTGCGACCTGTCACTGCACTCCTAAGAGACCGGGACATCCCGTAAAAGTGGGGATTCCCCTTCGCCCTCCATGCGAGACACCAGAATGACTGGGTCCCCCTGCGCTGGCCAGAAGAAGTTCCAGGATTTTTGCAAAGATGGATATCATGGACTGGATTCTTGGGCCACTAGAGCAAAGACCAGGGCCCCAAATGCCCAGCCCATGGTAACCTTAAGTGGCTGGTTGGGATGCGGCATGTGTGGGGCGGGACGTGGGATGGGAATGTTAGCATTTAAGCAGACTCTGAATTTGTGGACAATGTTAGTGAAGCCTGAAGGAGGCATAAGGGTTGATAACTAAGGTGACCTGAATCGTGAGGGAGACTGGGAAACACATTGACGTGACAGACAGCACGGAGACACACCAGGCGGGGAGACAGGGGGGCGGGAATGCTGGAGAGACGTGCAAGGGAGGGGACCGAGGGAAAGATAATGGCGACAACTGACTGGGCACCCAAGAAAGACACGGTAATCCGAATCTGTATGACACACACCAGTCACACCATGAACCCACCCAGACCCCCAGATGCGAGCACCCGGGCAGTGCGACTATACCACACCAACATCAAATATGACCCAACCCCAGTACCACAGGTGACGTAAGAGTGAATCAACGCTACCAACCCACAACCTCACTACGGTCCCAACAAAACCAGGCAGGACTAGCAACGGGAAGTATATGGGACAACACGACGACTGACCCAAACGCGCACTGTTAGGGGACACGCCCCGCCCCCAGCTGCGCAGCCAGAGACAGGACGAGACTGGAAATAACCTGCGATGATGGAGACACCCACGAATAGCTAAGCACATCAACCACCCCCATGGGACCATTATCCGCATTATGATAGACAATCTATACTGTACTGTACTGTACCCGCACGATCTGATATTAGAAGCAACTTAGTGTAAACCATCCGCCCAGATATATGTGGGACTGACAACTCACGGAGGCTGACATATATAACCCAAACTTGACCTCAAATACACTCTATCACCACTTCAGTGGCCGACAAACTTGACCGGCGGGCCATGGCTCCATACCGACCCTGTGTATGCTAAGACTACTGGGGGGGGGAACACTGCCATTGCTGCCCTAGTATCATCTAGGTGGCAGTTTGGCTTTTGCCCCTACCCCTACCCCGCGATATCTTACAAACCCGCTATAGCTTACAGCTTCACTTCTGTCCCCAAGAAGGCTCCCCTGGACACCAGACATCTAGGCTAAGAGACACACGGCCGCCGGGTGACACCACAGAACCCTCTGGTTTTCCCTAATTAAACCCCCTTACCGACCCACCCTACCACAGATATAGCAGTCCAGACGCAGCTGACGGAACACCTGATTCAATACTTTGGCGAGAACAACACGGAGGGAATGTCGGCAGTTACACTGTGGGAAGCTCACAAGAGTGTCCTCACGGGACACTTTATCAGAATCGCATCACGCAAAAAAAGAGAAAACAGACAAAAAAAATCAAAGACCTCACCACCCAGATAACGAGTCTAGAGACCCTCCATAAACGAACCCAGCTGGAAGCCCAATACCGAGAACTTCTAGCGACATGCCGCCAGCTCACGGAACTCATAGATAGCAAACATCACAGAGTGCTACAGAGCTCCAAAGCCTACTACTACATCCATACCAATAAAGGTGGGAGGCTCCTGGCCCGAATGATCCGAGGTCAACAAGCTAGAGCACAAGTACACGCACTACAAACATCGAAGGGCGACCTAATGCAATATCCAGAAGAATTAGCAGAAGAGTTCCGAATGTACTATGAGAAACTGTATAACATACACACCGAACGAGCAGAGAATCACCAGGACATGATGACCAGGGCCATAGAACAATACCTACAAGGATTCAGGACCGACACACTCACACCAGAAGAAGCAGGCATGCTAGACACCCCGATCTCTGAAGATAAAGTCCGAGCAGCAATCAAGGTGACGAAAAAGGGCAAAGCACCCGGCCCAGATCTTTTTTCAGCAGGGTACTACAAGAAATTCAGTGACATCTTAACCCCACGGCTCACTGCCGCCCTAAACCAGCTGCAGAAGGAAGACATGCTCCACCCAGAGACCATAGCAGCTACCATCACAGTAATACCCAAACCGGGTAAAAACCCAGAAATTTTTGGAAATCATCGCCCCATCTCCCTTCTTAACACCGACGTGAAGCTCTTTTCTAAGATCACAGTGACCAGGCTACATACATAGATACCCAGACTGATCCACCCAGACCAGACAGGCTTCATACCAGGCCGCAAAGCCAGGGACTGCACCCTGAGGGCATTCACCATTCAGCGTCTCGCAAAAAGGGAGCGCAAGAATCTACTTATGCTTTCCACAGACGCAGAAAAAGCGTTCGACCGTGTGAAATGGCGATTCATGATGGCAACACTCGCCAGAGTGGGACTGGGGAGAGGAATGCTCACATGGATTGAAAAATTATACAATAACCCGAACACACGGGTCCGCGTAAACGGGGCACCTATGGACAGGTTCGCCATTAGCAACGGCACCAGACAGAGATGCCCACTGTCTTAGCCAGGATTCGACAAACACCTGCAGTCCAGGGGTTCCAATATACAGAAAAGGAACATAAGGCACATGCTCTTTTTCGTGATAACCCCTTGCACTCCCTGCCTGCATTATTGGAGGAGTTCAATACTTATGGCCAAATCTCGGGGCTCAAATTAAAACAGACGAAGTGCGAAATCCTACACATCATGACCCTGATGGCGTAACAGGACCGAATCAAACACATTTTTCCCTTCCAATGTTGCAGCGACCAGATGAAGTACCTGGGAATCTTGATCCCCCACGACCCTAAAGACATATACGCCCGAAACTATACCCCACTCCTTAACCAAATTCTAGCAGACCTTAAACTATGGAACCACGAGGGGGCGGGGCTTGGACGCCATCCTGGAAGGTCGCAGGAAGATTGAGCTCCTGACAAAATTCAACTTAAAAGTGTTTTCAAAGGGGGACAATACCCCAACACAGACAATCTGCATAAGACTAACCTTATCCCGCATCACTGGAGTGACCTAGCAGTGGACTATAAACCCACCATTGTTACAACCGGCAGCTGCGGCCTACAACCTAAAGCGGCCTGGTGTTGCCCTGGCGGGAGAAGAGGCCGATCTCCACGTCCGGGGTGACACAGGCTTTTACCCTGGTGGATAGTCTGAGCCTCGTACTCCCCCCTCTGGGCCGGCGGGGGTTATCGCGGCCCTCAACAAGCGGGTACTTACCTCTAGAACGCTCCTGAGCGACACCAGTGAAAGCAGCCTACACGCGGTCCCCCAAAATGGCCGACGGCAATACTACACAAACCTGCCAGCAACTCTGCGACTGAGAAGCAGACTTCCAGCAGAGATTCAACACTATGTGCCAGCAGTATTGGAGCGAATGGGAGAATCGGCGAAAGCAACCTACACTGCCTGCACCCATGGCGCAACCTTTGGAAAAACCTCCGGCCCGATGCCTCCCTCCTGAGCGGAAGACCCAGAGGGTCCACAGCACCACCCGCAGTCCACGCTCCAGGCTGCGACACCGTCGCCCGAGACTCCGAAACCTTCCTCCAAGGACAGCAAAGGTGGCTCGTGGACGTGAGGAACTGGGGTCCTGGCAACACCCGAGGCTTTATGACACGGCACGGCACGGCGACACGGGAGATGAACAGACCCTGCTGCACAACCCTGCACCCAGCCTGATCATCACGGGCGTCGGTTGAGAGAACTGTTTTCACCCGGCCAGAGCATACATCCAGGCTAATCACTTACTTTTCATTTTATTACCCCGGTCTTGATCTTAACCCCAGTTTTAATTTTAATTTGCATTCTATGGCAACCAACATAGAGGTCAGAAATGTACACCCGATCTTTGCATGGTTTAGTGGCTTTATTCTTTCAGCATACAATGGCATCGTTTACAAGCCTGTACACATGTGCATAGAGCCCTTCATCTAATCCATTTTCTGCAAATCACCCTGTCAATCTTCCACAATCCAGCAGCAGCACTTAGTGAACAGTTAACACAAAATGTGACAAGTCCATTTATCTGAGCCTAAGGAATAGTATAGCTAGACTGAATACTCATACTAAGTTTCTGTTCAATATGTTCTCATTGTTTATTCTTGTATAATTAAGCGAACCTGACCTCCTTGTAAAGCCAACTCTTACATATCCAAGAAGCAACATATGTTTAATGTCTCAAGCTTGCGGTCCTTTACGTGACCCACCACATTGGACATACTTACTTAGCTTATACTCAGCTTGCATTATAAACTCTATAAAATTGTGCTTTTTCTTTAATGCCACGTAACTGTTTAACTATGCTTGTATTTAAATAGCCTGTAACTGCCGTTGTGGCATTACAAGTATGCTTGTTATCTCTTGCACATCAAAAAATAAAGAATAAAAAAAAAAAAAACTATGGAACCACGAATACATCTCCTGGCAAGTACACATAGCAGTGGTTAAGATGAACATCTTACCGAGGCTTCTCTACTACTTCACCACTATCCCCTGACATATAACACTAGACTTTTTCACAACACTAAAAACGGCGATCAGTAAATACGTTTGGAAAGGGGACCGAGCGCGCCTCAGTCATGACAAGATATGCCTACCCAAATCGCGGGGCGGACTAGCACTACCAGACCTGCGCAAATACTTCCACGCAGCCATACTCCAACGTATACAAGACTGGCATACAGTCCCAGACCACAAATTGTAGGCGTCTCTAGACAGAGAATGCACAAACAAAACCCTCCATACACACGTATGGCACCAACTGACAGGAGCGGCGTAACACTATGCAAGACTGGCATACAGTCCCAGACCACAAATTGTAGGCGTCTCTAGACAGAGAATACACACGTATGGCACCAACTGACAGGAGCGGCGTAACACCTCATTAAAATCTCCTCCATCGCACAGACCTTGAAAACATGGGCCACACTGAGAAAGGAATCGTGCATATCTCCGCAACCGAGCCCACTGATCCCATTGACGCACAACACTGCCATAGGTGACGGATTGCCACCGACTGCACCGACTGCATGGCCCATTTACCCCCCTAAGCGGGTTGCTAAGCAACACAGGTCTGAAAAGCCTGCGGGAATGGTCCACGGAAGTAACCCCCACACTGATGCACAGATTCCACTATGCGCAATTACGACACTTTTATTACAACCTTCCAAACCAAGCAGCGGTACACAGGGAAACAACGTGGTTCGAAAACTTGTGTGTGACCGAAACCGAAGAAGACAGCAGGGTATCCGTACTATACCAACGGCTCAGAAATGTCGCCTATAAGAGACAATGGGGGGGCGGGGCCTGACCGGGGAGCCGAGCAGACACGCTTTTCGTGAGCTCCCGAGACTGGACCCGATTTTCTGCGGAAAACGAGGGGAAACCCACCCAATCTGGACCCTCAGCACACCTAAACTGGCACTGAGCCAACTGGGGTACGGAGGGGCACTTTTCAGACCCATTAACCCGCTGGGAATCCGGGCTGAGACTTTGAGGCCTACATCGCATGGTGGTGGGGAGAGACGGCCACTCTCCCAGCCTACCAAATTAAGCAGCACCCGCAGCATCGGGCCCTTCTACCCCCCCCCCCCCCTGGGACCAGTGGGGGTTATCCTGGTCCATTTAAGCAAACACCTTAAGCTAAACTCGGCTGCAGCAGGAGTACACTGTTAAATGCACGAGACACTGCGACAAGCAGACGCACCTAAAATGGCGACTACAGGCCATGCGGCAGAGCACGCTCCCACTCAACCTCTACATGAGCGACTGGACGCATTTTTCCGCCGATTCTGGGAGAAGCTGTACAGCCGGACGGCACCTTTGACCCCGCAACACGGAGAGAAGGTGAGGCGGCCTCAGACAGAGAGACAGGGCGGGCTGACCCCGAGGAAAGCCGCTGTGCACCGACAGACGGCCCAACCATCCAGGCAGGGGAACAGAAGGAGATCCCCTCCTATACACCGGCCACACCGCAGGAGAGCCGCCCGCCGCTGGCGGCGGTTTGCAACCTGGGCCCTCCGTAGCGCCCGTCATGGGAATGACCCGGCCCCGAGTGGCAACCGAGTCCGTGGCCACATGGTGCATACCCCACTTGCTGCCAGGAAAGAGGGAGAAGCCCCCTACCGCAATCACCTCCACTCCCTGATGACCCATCTGAAATCTCTGCCGGAATCCAGGACCAGAGAGATCCCGAACGGCCGACACACGCCCGACCGCACTAAAAGAGCCTTCAGAACGGGCATAGGGTGAGGCAAGTTGGACTTATACAGGCCCCGGCCCACAACCAACAACCCAGCCTAAACCGCAGAGACTTACTTTATGCCGAACTGAATTAAAGAATTTCTTGCATGCCTCCTTTAGTGGTAATCAGACCAAGCCGCATGTATCACAAACCACATACCTACCAAGGGAACACACTCACCTGTCACAATCAGCAATATGCAGGCACCACACAGACAGGTAACGCACCAGCTGGAACCCGAGAATGCCCTGCTCAGCAAACTCGGATAGTGTAACTCCACTCACATGAATAGCGGTAAAGCCGCAGCATGCTCACACATAGTATAACACACATGCATTACTCTTTTTGTCACGCATTGTCGCAACCTGATCTAACGAATACTTGTGCTCCATCACCTAGGCAGCGATTTAATTTAATTTAATTTAATTATCATAACGTAATAGCTAGTTATGCCCTTCTTCTTGTTACTAAGCCTGTTGTACAGTATTAGCGAGTTTAAATCTATGCTATATCATAACGGTTACTCGCCTGCTGCTGTTGAGAACAGATGTTATTAAGCCATGTCTATCACATTGAATGTTCATCACCTTGACCTTTTTACTTTTTTATGTACTCTCTCTTAAGCGACAACTGTTTAAGCGACAACTGTTTAAGCGACAAATGTCTAAGCGACAACTGTTTAAGCGACGAATGTCTAAGCGACGAATGTCTAAGCGACAACTGTTTAAGCGACAAATGCCTAAGCGACAAATGTCTATCATTCTAATTTTTTATTTTATTAACCACGCTTGTATAAACCTGTTTACATGACGTTCTAAAAAAACAAAAAATATGGCAGTCTTTCTCAGAGGTGTATTGTCCACCACCTTGTTATACTAACCTGTGTTACCCCACAATGCTTCCTCTTTCTCTTCTGTACCCCATGACGCATATGCCATAATAAAAGAAAGATTTACAAAAAATAAAAAAATAAGAGACAATGGGAAGACCTGACAGAGAGGTCACTTGTGTGTGACCGAAACCGAAGCAGACAGCAGGGTATCCGTACTATACCAACGGTGTCAGAAATGTCGCCTATAAGAGACAATGGGAAGACCTGACAGAGAGGACCTTCAGGGATGCTCAATGGGAACAGATCCTCATCCGGCAACATAAAAGTTTGATCAGCTCCAGATACCAAGAAGTCAACTTTAAACTGATCTCTCACTGGTACCGCACACCCTCGTTGTTACCTAGAATATTCCCGGAGGTCCCCGACACTTGCTGGAGATGCGAAGCACAGACAGGCACTATCCGACACATCTGGTGGGAATGCGCTAAGATAAGACTGTACTGGGATGGGATCAAGCTGGAATTGACCAAAGTCCTGGGCGAACTGCCAGAACTCAACATCAAAACCACCCTACTCCACTTCACAGACAGATCGATCGCTCAATATAAAAAGTCAATCCTGACACACCTACTCATTGCAGCTAAATCATTGATCCCCGTCACGTGGAAACAAACCCAACCACCCACCACGGCACAATGGCTACTGAAGGTAGAAGAGATCCATACAGCAAAGGCAAAATATGCGGACTTGCTGGGACAAAGCACCAAACACACCGAACTATGGAGACCATGGTTGTCTCGTATACCTAACACACACACACAGACAGATGGAGGAGAGGGACACAATATAGGAGGTAGCGCCTCAGGCCCCTCTTAGGACGCAACCTACTAGCTCTCCTCTACCCTGCCCCTGCATTTTAGCCTGGCGCCCGTTTGACCTGGCCTGGACCCCCTAAATACCTAACCCTAGACCAGTGATGGCGAACCTATGGCACGCGTGCCACAGGTGGCACGCCGTGCCCTCTCTGTGGGCACGTGGCCACAGGTCCGCCATCACTGCAGAGTAGGCACCTGCCTGCCCGAAACGGCAGGCGCCTACTCTGCTTCCGTGTCGGGAGGCAGGGGAGGGATCTGTGATGCTGATCCCCTGTCCTCCCGGACGATGCTGTGTGGAGCATTGCCGAGCGTTACCATGGCAACGCTCCACACAGCATCGCGCGGGAGGACAGGGGATCAGCATCACAGATCCCTCCCCCTGCCTCCCGACACGGAAGCACTGCCTGCCACCACCGGACCACCAGGGATGACGGTACCACCACCGGACCACCAGGGATGACGGTACCACCACCGGACCACCAGGGATGGCTGTGACACACAGCACCCCTACCCCCCCCGAAGTACCCTTACCCCCCCAGCACCACCCCTATCTCCCCAGCACCCCCCCTACCCCCCCACAGCACCACCCACCCCCCCAGCAGCACCCTACCCCCCCAGCAGCACCCTACCCCCCAGAAGTACCCTTACCCCCCCAGCACCACCCTAATCTCCCCAGCACCACCCCTAACCCCCCCAGCACCACCCCTATCTCCCCAGCACCACCCCTACCCCCACAGCACCACCCACCCCCACAGCACCACCCTACCCCCCCACAGCACCCCTACCCCCCCAGAAGTATCCTTACCCCCAGCACCACCCCTAACCCCCCCAGCACCACCCCTAACCCCCCAGCACCACCCCTATCTCCCCAGCACCACCCTACCCCCCACAGCACCCCTACCCCCCCAGAAGTACCCTTACCCCCCAGCACCACCCCTATCTCCCCAGCACCACCCCTACCGCCACAGCAGCACCCTACCCCCCACAGCACCCCTACCCCCACAGAAGTACCCTTACCCCCCAGCACCACCCCTATCTCCCCAGCACCACCCCTACCCCCCCCAGCACCACCCTACCCCCCCCAGCATCACCCTACCCCCCCAGCAGCACCCTACCCCCCCACAGCACCACCCCACCTCCCCCAGCAGCACCCTACCCCCCCAGCAGCACCCTACCCCCCACAGCACCAACCCACCAGCAGCACCCTACCCCCCCAGCAGCACCCTACCCCCCCAGCAGCACCCTACCCCCCCAGAAGTACCCCTACTCCCCCACAACACTACCCCTACCACCCCCAGCAGTACCCCTACCCCCCCAGCAGTACCCCTACCCCCCAGAAGTACCCCTACCACCCCAGCAGTACCCCTACCACCCCAGCAGTACCCCTACCCCCCAGCAGTACCCCTACCACCCCAGCAGTACCCCTACTACCATCAGCAGTACCCCTACCACCCCCAGCAGTACCCCTACCCCCACACACACAGCACCCCTTCCCCCCACACACAGTACCCCTACCCCCCCACAGCACCCCTACCCCCCACACACAGTATCCCTACCCCCCATAGCAGTACCCATACCCCGCCAGCAGTATCCCTACCCCCCACACGGTACCCCTACCCCCCCAGCAGTACCCCTACCCCCCCACAGCACCCCTACCCCCCACAGCACCCGTCTCACACACACACACACAGCACCCCCCTCACACACACACACAGCACCCCCCTCACACACACACAGCACCCCCTCACACACACACAGCACCCCCAAACACACACACAGCACCCCCCCACACACACACACAGCACCCCCCCACACACACAGCACCCCCCCCCACACACACACACACACACAGCACCCCCCCACACACAGCACCCCCCCACACACACAGCACCCCTCATACACACACACACAGCACCCCTCATACACACACACACAGCACCCCTCATACACACACACACAGCACCCCTCATACACACACACACAGCACCCATCATACACACACACACAGCACCCCTCATACACACACACAGCACCCCTCATACACACACACAGCACCCCTCATACACACATACAACACCCACACACACGCACCCCCCACACACACGCACCCCCCACACACACGCACCCCCCCCACACACACACACACACGCCCCCCACACACACACACACGCACCCCACACACACACACACACACACACACGCAATTGCCGTGTTGGCACTTTAAGGAAAAAAAAGTTGGCATGTATTGCGGTTTGGGCACTCGGGCTCAAAAAGGTTCGCCATCACTGCCCTAGACCCTCAGAGGCGGGTGGGAGGGGAGGACATGGAGAGAAGTACACCACCTGACAGGATTATCATTAATCACCAGCCCCATCTGACAGACAAACAGCCACACTGAGAACGAAGGGCAGCAATGCACAGGTGTGAGACCAAGATAGCACCGCAGCGCACATCTAACATGACACACACCAAGATTCACTGCACAGAGTAGACAGCGGAACACATAACATAAGTAATTCACACACCTAGAAAATACAAAAAACTAAGTATGTACAGCTCAATCAAAGTCCATTGGAGGACGGCGATGAAGTGGTTCCAACTATATTGTAGACAGAATGCTTTGTATCAAAATGTATTATTGTTTGCAGGTCAGTGTGAAAGAAGGAATTATAGATGAGTATTCAGGTAGGAGAACTGCTGTAGCAGTAGATGAGCAGATGTAAATAGCAAGTACTTTATAGACCTAATAACTTAATTTAGTATTTTTGGATAAGCTTTTCAAATAATGTAATATCTTAATATACAATTTTAAAATGGTTTAATATTTTGAAATATTTGATTTTTTTATACAATCTAGGTTTTTAATATTTGTAAAAAAAAAAAATTGAATCCCTTTTGGCCATATTGTACATTAAGGACCAGGGCTGTTTTAACAATTTTGTGGTGTTTGTGATTAGCTGTAATTTTCCTATCTCTCATTTAGTGTTCCCATACAAATTATATATTGTTTTTTTCAGGACAAAAAGGGCTTAAGGGCTTTCTTTACGTACCATTATTTCTATCATGTCATATAACTTAATAACATTTTTTTTTTTTTAAATGTGGTGAAAAATAAAAAAAAAACATGTTTTTTGACTTGTACTTGAAAAATCTTTTACTCATCTACAAAAGCTAATGAAAAAACCTGCTACATACATTCAAAATTGTGTTCTGATTTTAAGTTATAGGGCTTTAAGTACAAGTAGGATATTGCCGTTTCAAAATATACATTTTTAAAATGTATCAATAGTGACATTGTAACACTGTTATCTGTCATAAATCTCTGAAAAACACCCCACATGTACATATTTTTTTAAAGTAGACAACCCAGGGTATTCATATAAGGATATTTTGACACTTTCTGTGTAGCCATTTTACCACAAATCTTTGCCAAACTTTGCATAGGTAGTTTATTTTTTATTTTTTTCACATACATTGCATTTCAGGTATAAGTTAACAGATCCTGTTATGTGTTGCTGCCAAAAACACACTAATATGTGTTTAGCAACATCTCCTGAGTACAGTGATACCCAGGGCCGGATTAACATAGGGGCTGATGGAGCTGCAGGCCCAGGGCCATGGAATAGGCCCATTTAAAAAAAAAAAAAAAAGTTTTTTTTTTTTTTTTACACACTACTCTTAGGTTTGCCACCTGACTGGTATTTTACTGGCACAGCCGGTATTTGAGTCTGCCTGGCCGTGCCGGTATTGCAGTAATACCGGCAATACAAATGCAGGTATTTTTCTCAGAATAAATGGAGATTACTCTGCAATACCAGCACCGGCCAGTAGGGGTCACTGTGTGTGGAGAGAGGCAGGGATAGGAAGTTACAGCATATACCTGCCTCTCTCTACTACTCACCGATCCGTGGGGGAGCAGCAACACAGCACAGAGTCCAGATAGCAGCTCTACAGCTCAGGTAAGTGAGGGATGGGGGGGGGGGGGAAAGGCAGCAGGGACACTAGGGGACACTGAGACACTAGGGGACACAGACACTAGGGGACACATGGGGACACAGACACTAGGGGACACTGAGACACTAGGACACATGGGGACACAGACACTGGGAAACCTGGAAACACTGAGACACTTGGGGACACTGGAAAACATGGGGAGACTGAGACACTAGGGGACACTGGGACACATGGGGATGCTGAGACACATGGGGACGCTGTGAGACATAGGGACATTGGGAGACATGGAGACACTATGTCCCCATTTTGCCCAGTGTCCCCATGTCCCCCAGCCAGTGTCCCTAGTGTCTCAGTGTCCCCAAGTATCTCAGTGTGCCTAGTGTCCCCATGTGTCCCTATATGTCCCAGTGTGTCCATGTCTATGTCCATAACTGTCCCTAAGTGTCTATCTCCCAGCCAGTGTCCCCTAGTCTTCCAGTGTCCCCTAGTCTCCCAGTGTCTGTGTTCCCATGTCTCTGTGTCCCTACTGTCTTAGTGTCCCCAAATGTTTCAGTGTCCCCATGTCTCCCAGTGTCTGTGTTCCTAGTGTCTCAGTTTGCCTAGTGTCCCCATGTCTCCTAGTGTCCCTATATGTCCCAGTGTCCCCATGTCTCCCAGTGTCCCCAAGTGTCTGTCTCCTGACCAGTGTCCCCTAGTCTCCCATTGTCCCCTAGTCTCCCAGTGTCTGTGTTCCCATGTCTCTCTGTCCCTAGTGTCTTAGTGTCCACAAATGTTTCAGTGTCCCCATGTCTCCCAGTGTCTGTGTCCCTAATGTCTCAGTGTCCCCATTTCTCCCAGTTTCCATAAATGTCTCAGTGTCCCCATGTCTGTGTGTTCCCGGGTCTCTCAGTGTCCCCATGTCTCTCAGTGTCCCCATGGGGATACACTGAGACATTGGGACACTGGGAGAAATGGGGACACTGAGACACTGGGGACTGGGCGACATAGGGACACTGGGTGACTTGCGAGACTGAGACACTGGGAGACAGGGAGACACTGGGAGCAATCCATCTATACAGCAGAATCAAACTGTGAGTAGTTTGTTGGTGATTTTACAGAATTTTCTCTGATGTCACTCCTTGTGATTATACAAATGATTAACGCTGCTATTTTTTCCCAAGAAAGGTGGCAACCCTAACTACTCTTCACATACTCTTGCTTAAAGGAGCACTATAGGGCCAGGAACACAATCATGTATTTCTGACCCTATTATGTTAAAACCACCACCCTGTCCCCTTCTTGCCTCCCTAAGTATAGTAAAATATAACTTGTATTCAAGTCTTCAGCTGCTGGCTCTGCCTCTGAACTGACTGTCTGCTGACATCATCAGAAGTGGTGGTCTGAGCAAATTACAATACTTGCCCATAGGATTGGCTGAGACTGTCAACTAGGCAGATCAGGGGCAGAGCCAGCACAAGTCCAACATAGCCCAGGCCAATCAGCATCTCCTCATAAAGATAAATTGAATCAATGCATCTCTATGAGGAAAGTTCAGTGTCTGCATGCAGAGGGTGGAGACACTGAATGGCAGTGCGCACAATAGGCAGTACTGCCCCAGGAAGCACCTCTAGCAGCCATCTAAGGCGTGGCGAGTGGAGTTATTTTCTCTGAAAAAGACAGTGTTTACTGCAAAAGGCCTGAATGGAATGATTCTACTTACCAGAACAAATACAATAAGCTGTAGTTGTTCTGGTGACTATAGTGTCCCTTTAAGTTTGGAAGCTTAAGAGGGATGTATGGGAACAAAACTTGTGTGGACTGGCTGACAATAAAATTAGTTTAGGTAATGCAGACGTTGGTCTCTCTAACACTGTGGCATGCCCCCTTTCTTCTAAATTCACCTACACCTTTTCTCTGTCTCAGTCTATATACCAGGAACTTCTGCCTGCTAGTAAGAAGGTAAGGAGACAAGTGGACCAGCGAGTGCTAGGCAGTCCTTTGAAAGCATGGAGTGAGCGCATCATTACATGCATTTATGTCAAGCTCAGGGTGCTGCCTGCATAGTGTGCCCTTAGTTGGACAGCCTGCATGATTGGCATGATTGTCTGCTAGTAAGAAGGTAAGGAGACAAGTGGACCAGCGAGTGCTAGGCAGTCCTTTGAAAGCATGGAGTGAGCGCATCATTAGATGCATTTATGTCAAGCTCAGGGTGCTGCCTGCATAGTATGCCCTTAGTTGGACAGCCTGCATGATTGGCAGGCAGCCTGACATGCATTCATGCCAGGCTGTCCTTCAAATTCTTTGGACAGACATATCCCCTTTTTGGGCATGTTCTCCCCTTTTGGCAGGTCTGGTCACATGATTCGCACCAGTGGCCCATCCTTTTACCCCGCCCATTGACTTCCTGCTTCACTGGACACTGCTGTTAGGGGTTGTGGATTTACTTGACAAATGAAAGCAAAAATTAGAGAGAGATTAGCATAGAGCATGTGTTTTCTTATAACTGCATCCTATGAGTTTCCCTCCAGCATCATCTCTATCAGATAAGCTTGGGAGGTATGACTGTTTTAGTGTTTTTGGTCGATATGATTCCGTAATTAGGCCCATCATATTTGTCAGCACCAGGCCCACTGTGCTCTTAACCCTGCCAAACAACAGCACATAACAACAATATGTGTTCAGCAACATACGCATACGCTTGTTGGGTTGTTAGGGGGCTAAAAGGCCACATTTCGCAGGTGCGCAAATCTGTTTTCCAACTTGGAATTTTGACATGTAGTCAACCTGCGCCCATGTCCTATTTGGGACATTTTTTCAGATTTTGTTTATTTTGTTGTATGTGCAGAAACATGGGTGATGGGGTAGGGTACAGAAGGAAGGGGGGAAGGGGGGTAGGGGGTATACACATTTTTCCACATAAACAGTCTCGAGTCGCAGCTCGCAAGTACCAATAACAGTATGCTCTTTCACATGAGGCTATCTAATACATCTAGCACTCCTGTTCTGCATGTCTCTTTTTTTTTCTCATAAATTCAGTCAATAATTTAGTATAAACAGATGTATAAGTAATGTATATATGAGGTCCTGTGGTAGTCACGACGATAAGTAATTATATACATGGAAATTTGTTAAGTCTAAATCAATATGAAGTAGAAGGGGAAGGGGAAGAAAGAGAAAGAGAAAAGGGAAAGAAAGGAGGTGAAATAGGGACAAAGTGGCCCAGAACCATATGGGAATTGAAGTACGGGTCATAACGAGGGATAACACTAGGCACTAAAATAACATAAGAACTGTGAAAGAGAATAGGCATAGGAGGTACATAAGATATTCAGACAAGTTGGGTTAATACACAGATAACATAGGCTTTTAACATAAATTGTATTGGTAATTGTAAAGGTTAAAAATAAGTAATGAATCTGCACAATAATCTTGGAATTTAAAGAAAGTAAATAGGTAAAAAGGAAGCCCAATGGGCAATAGGGATGAAAAGGTTATGGGAATAAGCCGTGATATCCGTCAAATGTATGTATTAACCGACTAAAGGTTTATATATCTTAAACTCGTAATTCCTCACTATAAAGGCTGATATCCCTAAATTCCTAAGCTAGGGGAAAAAAATGAAGAAAAATACCCAACAATAAGCTATACAAACACAGAACACTGATAGAAGCAGTAAATAAACACAGTCTCCTCCCGTTCCCAAAAAAGAAAAAAAAAAGGAAAAGAGAAGGGGAAAAAAAGGGAAAAAAAGAGAAAATATAGGCTAAAAGATAGGGAACCTAGACAATTGAAAACTGACAAATAGTAGAGGAAATAATAACTCCTAGTAACTTCCTTCCCCCAACCCTTGGCTAGACATAGAACAATTAATTAACTCAAGATAGAGACAGTGCAGTCTCTGTTATCTTTTCTTACTTTTCTCTCCTCTTCCCTGCGGGCAGGGCTGTCTCCCCCCACAGGGTACTGAAGGATAGTACCCAGACCTTGGATTACGCACGGTTATCCAAGAGATGGATGAATGAGTATGGGGTGATGAATGGAATAAATGTTTTTGTATATTCAGCATACGTCTTAAAAAATGGGGTAAAACTCTCAGGTTGTTCCAAAACCCTAAAGGATTCATGGTTAGACTAATCTCAATAAATGCTCAAGGTCTAAACTCCCATGTTAAAAGAGGTTTTCTATATGACACATTGATTAGAGAGAAAGTTAATGTGGGATTTATTCAGGAGACGCACTGGCTAGCAAAAAACAAAGGCTTATGGCATTATAAAAAATTTCCAATATTGTATAATGCATCCCAACAAAGAAAAAAAAAAAAGTGGTGTTTCTATAATTTTTTCCAAAGACACAATATTTGAGCCCCAATACCAAAAGGCCGACTTAGAAGGAAGATTTATAATACTGATCGGTTTGCTTAATGGGGTGATGTACACACTCGTGAATGTATACTTGCCGAATAAACATCCAACTAGAAAATTAATTGAGATTTTGAGACTGGTGGAACAGGTAAAAAAAGGAAAAGTAATAGTGGCTGGGGATTTCAACTGCATACTTGACCCCTCTATGGATAAACAACTGAGGGGAAATAAAAAAAATAATCAAAATTTAGTAAAACAGGCTAAAGAAATGAACAAAACAGTAAATAAATATGATTTAATTGATTGCTGGAGATTGATGCATCCCAACGATAAAAATTATACCCATAGGTCTGCCCCCCATGGCTCAGTTGCAAGAATTGATTTAATACTTGGAAACCTAGATTTCTCTAAATCATTGACCTCAGTTAAGATACTAGGTAACACTTGGTCAGATCACGATTTAATAATAGCCGAAGTGGCGGAAAATATAAAAAGAAACCCCCCACTATGGAGATTAGATGATCGTCTCTTGGAAGAAAAGAAAAATATAGATTATATGAGTAATATGATGGAATTTTTTTTCAAAGAAAACACAAAGGTAGAGACCACCAAAGAATGTCTCTGGTGTACCTTTAAAGCGGTAATAAGAGGGTACTGGTTTAAGTTGGCAAGCCAACAAAAAACAAAAAGAGAGGCAAATTTACCAGATTTGTATATTGAATATTACAACTTAGTAAATTTGAATAAAAATAATTTTTCAACTGAAAGACAAAAAATGATCAAAACCTGCGAATTAAATATAAACCAGCTAATCGAGGCCAGAATTCAACGAAACCTTAAAAAATTGAAAATAAAATTTTATTACAAAAATAATAAAGTAGATTCCATACTAACAAATAGATTAAAAAAACAAAACTTAGAAAGAAAAATCTATAAGTTAATAGTAGGAGACGAGAATATTATAAAACCGGAGGACATAGCCGAGGCTTTTAAGAAATTCTATGGCAAATTATATAATTTACATTTAAATCCTCCAATAAAAGATATGGAAAGATACCTAGCAAAGATAAAAATGCCAAAAATTACTATAGACCAAAAAAGGAAGTTAAATAAACCATTTACCACAGATGAACTAGAATGGGCAATAAACAACTTAGCAAAAAATAAGGCCCCGGGCCCGGACGGATACACTAATCAATTTTACAAGAAATTTAAATCTCAAATCATTCCAGCGCTAACAGACACATTCAATGAAATATCAAACAAAGGTCAAGCTTCTATTGATTTCTTGAGAGCACATATTACTCCAATACTAAAACCGGGTAAATCCCCGACAGAAATATCAAATTACCGCCCAATATCATTAATAAACGCCGACGTAAAACTCTACTCAGCAATATTGGCGAAGAGACTCCAACTAGTAATGCCAGAAATTATACACAAAGACCAGATAGGCTTTGTGGTCGGAAGACAATCTAATAACAACACCAGAAGAATGATAGAGATACTGGACTGGGCTCAGAAAAGTGGGATGCCTCAGCTGACCCTGTCTATTGACGCCGAAAAAGCGTTTGACAGGGTCAGCTGGGATTTCCTAAAACAAACTATGCATAAAATGGGTTTTGAGGGTTGGTTTACGGGGGCAGTGGAGGCCCTGTACTCAGTGCCGTCTGCCAGGATTGTAGGTAGGGACTTAAGATCAGAATGGTTTACAATTCTCAACGGCACGAGACAGGGCTGTCCACTCTCTCCGCTGTTATACGTAATTTCTGTGGAACCCCTGGCATGCAGGATTAGACAAAACACAGGCATAATAGGAATTAAAATTCCCGATGAACAACTCAAAATCTGTCTCTACGCAGATGACGTAATACTGACCATTACAGACCCAGAAAACTCGTTACCTCAGTTGTTATATGAGATAACGCAATACGGAGAGGTCTCTAATTTCAAAATGAATATTAATAAAACCTCAGCTCTAACCACAAACATAAATAAAATACAGCTACAAAGATTAAGACAAAACTATCAGTTTAACTGGTCAATTATAAAGTTACCATATTTAGGTATTCTGTTAACATCAGACGTTGACAGTTTAATGGAAATTAACTTTATGAATCAATTAAAAGAAATGAATAGACTCTTGAGGGAATGGAGGCGCTATGAAATCTCATGGTGGGGCCGGATAAACACGATTAGAGCCTATATAGTCCCAAAATGGATTTACCTGTTCCGTATGATACCTCTCAAGATCTCAATTCATTGGCTAAATATAATACAAAAATGTTTCACAGACTTCATTTGGAGGGGCAAGAAACCCAGAATTAATTCACTAACACTAGCGAACAAAACTCATCGGGGAGGCCTGGGGTACCCATTAATAATTAATATCTATCATGCAATTATGACAACACATGCCCTAAACTTACAAGCTACAGATTGCAAAGAACAAGCATGGTATAAAATAGAACTATATAGAGAAAAGATTACAAATTTAGAAACATTACTTTGGGCCAATATAAACAAAAGGGTATGCTTACCAGAAATCAAAAGTAAAATTATCTCACAAACAATAAATGAATGGTATATAATAAAAAAAAAAATTGGGAATAGCGGATCAAATCCCAGACACTATACCCATAAAAATGGTAGAAAACATTATGGAGGATATAAATATGGAAAATTGGTATAAAAATTTCGACACATGTATTAATGATTTATATAGAAATGATCAGATAGAAGATTACCCGACCATAAAAACAAGACTAGACCTACCATCTAGGGAAATTTTCAGCTATTTACGCATCAAAAGCTTCCTAAAGAAGCACCTGATAAAATATAATGGGGATACAGGAAAGTTAACTAGAAAGATCTTAACTAAAGACACCACGAATAAAAAATACTCCACAATAATAGAGCTACTTAATCTCATAAATCAACCAAATATTCCTGTGATCTTTAAAAAATGGGAAAGAGAATTGGATAGCAAAATCGACTTTATCTCATGGTGCCAAGCTTTCCAAAAAATTAAAAAAAACCTCCATTCCCTAAACATATTGGAAAACTTTAAAAAAGTCAGCTATAGATGGTACATGGTCCCAAAGAGATTAAATAAAATTTGCCATACTAACCCTCCAAATTGTTGGAGATGTTTTAATTTAGACGGCTCTATGCTACATATATGGTGGAGCTGCCCAAGAATTCAACCAATATGGGAGCTTATATATAGCATAATAACACAGATAAGTAATATACAGTTAAACTTTACACCAGAAACTGCCTTACTACATATTTATAATACCGAATTAAACAAAAAAAATGAAATATTAGTCATTCACTGTTTTATGGCTCTAAAGCTGTTGATTGCAAGATCATGGAAAAATACTGATATCCCTGACCTACAACATATAAAAGAACAAATTTTGAACCAACTAGAGATGGAAATAGGAACAACCTGGTATAATGATAATAAAAAACAAAACCTACTAAGAGAAATATATAACTCTCTAATAATAGACATAAAACGAATAGAATAGATGCGGTCTACTGTCACAATGAAACAGAGATTACCCATTTTACACGAGAGATATTAATATTTAAATATATGCTGGTTGGTATGAATGTAGATAAACTAATCATAGTCAAGAGACAACAAATGTAATTAATAATAACTTTTTTTTTTTTTTCCAATATTTTCTCTTATATTTCTTTTTTGTGTGTATATAGAGGATAAATTTCTATGGTTAGGATATAAATGTATGGGAATGTATTGCATGTTGGATTCATAACAGAATCATGTTTTATTGATTAAGTATAATTGTTAATACTTAATGTTTTGTAAAAAGAAGAAAAACTTAATAAAAAGGAATTAAAAAAAAAAAAAATTCAGTCAATAATAGCAGCGTAGAATTACAGCGTGTACCTCACATCTAGTTACATTCACACTCATATGTATCGTACTGATCAGTGTATGCTTAGTTGGTGTCGGCGATAGAATGCTGTTGTTGTGCATATATATGGCCGTCCAACTGTTTCTCCCAAAGGCTCGTCCATTGTGCCCATGAAACTTGGAAGGCCATTCTTTGTGGGGCAGTGTTAATGGACATATATTCGTAAGTATAGTATTGGTGTATTTTGGTTAGGAGTTGGGATTTAGACGGGCATTGGGGTTGTTTCCACTGAGTTGCGATAAGATTCCTCACTGCTAGTATGATTATAGCCAACTTGCGTTTGACATGTTTTGGGGTCATTCTTGGGAATGAAAGGAATAATCCCGTGTGTATGTCTAAGGGAGGTGTTGTGATGTCTATGGACTCTAGTACATTTTGTGCCGCCTTCCAGAGGGGTCTGATCCGTGGACATGTCCACCATATATGCAGCATTGTACCTGTCGCCGCGCTACACCTCCAACAGTGTGGCGGGATGGTTCTGTATATCGTGTGTAGTTTTTGGGGTGTTAGATACCACCTGTAGATCAGTTTTTTGTGGGCTTCAATGTGTGAGTAGCATTGTGTGAGGCCTTTCAGTGCCTGCGTGGAGGCAAGTATTTCTTCATCAGTTAGCTGTGTTCCCTCGTCTGTGAGCCATTGGGTGACATAAGCAGGAGTGTGTGGTGGCATCGATTTTAAGAGTGTGTGATAACATAGCGCAAGGGTTTTGGGTTTAGCTGGTGTTTGCCAACATCTGTCATACAGCAGATCCATTTCTTTGGAACCCATGCTGTTAGCCGCTGGTGTATGTGCTACATGGGATGGGATCACGCTTTGGAGTTGCATGTAGGGAAAGATTGAGGAGTTGGACAACTGAAATTTCCTCTGTAAATCTGGGAATGGTTTGATAGTGCTGTTCTCTAAAATTTGGTCCATTGAGGTGATACCCAGTTTCGTCCAGGACTTCATTGAGAGCCAGGGTGATATTGCCCTCAAGGCTGTCAAAGGAGTGCGGGGGTGGAATTTGTGTGTGGCATTCTGTGTGCGCCGTAACATGCCCCACTGAGAGATGGTGAGCAATGTGGTCGGGAAAAGGTTCCCGTTTGTGGGGCGAAGCGACTTAGGAGTCCATAAGATATCTGTTAGAGGTGTTGAGCCTGCTTGGGTTGTTTCCATATCTACCCATTGGAATATACCTTTGGGTGTGTGTAATTTAACCGCGGTTTCTAAGATAGCCGCTTTATAGTAACTGTATAAATCCGGTAGGCCTACACCTCCATCTGCAGTGCGTTGTTGTAGGAGGTGGCGGGCTAGTCTGGGTTTACGAGATTCCCAGATGTATGAGGATAGGGTCTGTTGGAGCTTTTTAAAGAATGCGAGTGGAGCCTTCAGTTGCAAGAGGCGGAATACGTAGAGCAATTTTGGGAGTAGGGTCATTTTAATGGTGTTTATTCTACCTAACCAAGACAGTTTGACTGGCTTCCATTGGAGGCATATCGACTTACAAAGAGGGAGCAGTGGTTGGTAGTTGTAGCGGAACATGTCATTCGTTGTGGGCGCTATTTTGATCCCTAAGTAGGTAATGTGATCCTTTCTCCAGTCGAAGGTATATGTTTGAGTGAGGTCTCGGATCAAAGAGTGTGGTAGACCTATAGGTAGGGCTTGGGTTTTAGATTGGTTTAGTTTGTAGTATGCGAGTGTGCCATATGTGTCTAATAGTTGTATTAGTGTTGGTAGGGATGTTGGTACATCACTTAGTGTTAGGAGAATATCGTCCGCAAACATGGAGAGTTTGTATTCGGTGGAACCTATTGACATTCCTTTAATATTTGGGTGGTGTCTGATGATGTGTGCCAGGGGTTCCAGGGAGAGGATGAACAACAGGGGAGAGAGGGGGCAGCCCTGCCTAGTTCCATTGGTGATGTTAAGAGGCGTGGATATGAACCCGGCGTTTGCCACCCGTGCTGTGGGGTTATTGTACAGAGCCATTATGCCCGATATGATTGGTAGGGTGAAACCAAACGATTGCAGGACATGTTGCATACAATCCCAGTTGAGCCTATCAAAGGCCTTCTCGGCGTCTAGTGCCAGGAGAAGACCCTTGGTTTGGTGGATGTTCGCATGGGCAAGAATATTCAAAATGTTCCTGGTAGAGTGTTTGTATAGTTTCTGTTGGAAACGACGCTCCATTGAAACGCTCCTCCCCTTGCCCCGTTGTCCCCACCTACTCCCTCCTCTAGCTCAGAGTCCAGCCCAAACCCTCCCCTTCCGGTACCTGCTTCCGTTAACTCCACATACCCAGATTTGGCGCCATATCTAGCTTCCGGTCAGGCTCTTCCTAGCCCGGCCCGGAATATTCTACTCACCAACCTTCCCCTTAGTAAAGCTTCCCCATCCCCTTGTCTTACTACCCCTCGACCGGAACCCCTAACGGACTCATCTCTACGAAGCCCCATACTAACCCGACAACTGACCGGTACTCTCCAACCCCGACATTATCAAATGCCTCTTCGATTGACTCCTGGCCCGACACACATTAACGATGATGGCCAGATACAATATGCTGATCCAGTCTACGTCTATGTCCCTTTCACAACCACCGATCTCTTTAATTGGAAGACCCATAACTCCTCTTACACTGAAAAGCCTCAAGCCATGACGGATTTGTTTACCTCAATAGTCCAGACACACAATCCCACTTGGGCTGATTGCCAGCAATTATTAATGACATTGTTTAATAACGAGGAAAGGACACGGATAAATCAAGCGGCAATTAAAGCGCTGGAAGAAGAGGCCCGTACACAGAATCAGGCCAACCCAGCAGCATGGGCCGCAGCCCATTATCCAAATACCGATCCAAATTGGAATGTCAATGGCGCAGACATGGTCCATTTAAAAGCTTACAGAGACGCTATTATTGCTGGCATGAAAGCCAGAGGAAAGAAGGCGATTAATATGTCTAAGACGGCTGAGGTATTACAGAAATGTGATGAATCGCCCTGTGTCTTTTATGACCGATTATTGGAGGCATACCGTTTGTATACCCCCTTTAATCCGGAGGCTCCTGAGAATTCCCGGATGGTTAACTCTGCCTTTGTCAGCCAAGCCTACGGAGATATAAAGCGCAAGCTACAGAAGTTAGAAGGGTTTGTAGGGATGTCCATAAACCAACTAATGGAGGTAGCAAATAAAGTATATATGAACAGGGAAACAGAGACAAAGAAAGAGGAAGAGCGCAAGATGCGTAGAAAGGCAGATATGCTAGCGGTAGCGATCGCAGGCGTAGATAGAAGGGAAAAGGAGGTGTATAGGGGAGCAGATAAAGGCGAGAGTAAGTGGAATAGGGAACCCCTGAGTAGGAATCAATGCGCGTACTGTAGGGAAGAAGGGCATTGTAGAAGTGAGTGTCCACAAAGGGAACAGTATGAGAGAGACAGACCAAGGGCAGGATATGGTAATTATAGAGGAAGAGCAAGAGGTAGAGGAGGTCCTGGAGGGAATAATGGTAGCAATAGAGGAAATGTTAGAGAAGATAGGTATTATCCAGCAGCGCAGAGATCCTGCGATAGAGAAGATAGGGACTTTGTAGGATTGGCTGACACGGTCATGGAGGACTATTGATACCGACCGGGCTCCATCCCCCTTGGCCGAGCTGAGCCTATGTTCAATGTATCAATAGGGGGAAAAAGGAGTGCGTTCATGATCGATACTGGTGCTGAACATTCGGTGGTGACTGACCTAGTTGCTCCTCCATCTGGAAGAACTATCACCGTAATAGGAGCAACTGGAAGCAGTGCTGCTAAACCGGTTCTTAAAAGTCGACTCTGTACATTGGGAGGCCACGTAGTGAAACATCAATTCCTTTATATTCCTTGAATGTCCAGTCTAATTGCTAGGACGTGATTTGTTGTCAAAACTACAAGCGCAGATAACGTTTCTACCTAATGGAACAACATCTTTAAAGTTCAATGGACCTTCAGGTATAATGACAATATCTGTACCAAAGGAAGAAGAGTGGCGACTTTATACAGCGTTGACTAGCCAAAACCCTAAGAGTGATGAATCCTTGTTCAATATACCAGGAGTGTGGGCAGAGAACAACCCACCAGGACTTGCTCGCAATATCCCACCAATTCGAATCGAACTGAAACTTGGGGTCTATCCAGTGAGCTTAAGGCAATATCATATCCCACAAAAGGCCAAGAAGAATATACAATCGTATTTGGATAAGTTCATACGGTATGGTATCCTAAAATTCTGTAAAATTCTGTACCCTGGAACACCCCATTGTTGCCTGTTCAAAAGCCCGGTACAGATGAGTATCGCCCTGTGTAGGACTTGAGAGCAGTCAAAGATGCGGTCGTAAGTATACACCCAGTTGTGCCCAATCCATATAACCTGCTTGCTTTAATTCCGGGCGGGGCTACCTATTTCACTGTCTTGGATCTCAAAGATGGCTTCTTTTGCCTTCGAATTGCTGCGGAAAGCCAGTGTATCTTTGCATTCCAATGGGAAAATGCTGTAACGGGCTCGAAACGCCAGATGACTTGGACAAGACTGCCCCAAGGGTTTAAAAATTCACCTACCCTATTTGGATCAGCTTTAAGTCAAGACTTACTGGATTTCAAGTCCATCCCAGGAGAGTGTGTACTATTGCAATATGTAGATGATTTGTTGATAGCGGCAGTTACAAGAGAAATATGTCAGCAAGCAACACATGATCTACTACACATTCTCTGGAAGGCAGGATACAAGGTGTCCAGGAAGAAAGCTCAGTTGTGTCAGCCGACTGTCAAGTATCTGGGATTCCATATCTCTGAAGGTCAAAGAATAATGGGGCCAGAGAGAAAAGAAGCTGTATGCCAAATACCAATACCCAAGAATAGAAGACAAGTGCGGGAATTCTTGGGGGCAGCAGGCTTCTGTAGGATATGGATTCCCAGTTATGCGATATTGGCGAAACCTCTTTGCGCAGCTATAAAAGGTACAGAACACGATCCCTCCCTATGGACCTCTGAACAGCAAAAGGCATTTGAAGATGTGAAGAAGGCTTAGATGAGTGCCCCAGCATTAGGTCTACCTGATCATACACATCCATTCTACTTATATGTACACGAGCAAAGAAGAATGGCTGTGGGAGTATTGACACAGTACTTGGGATCATGGCAAAGACCTGTTGCATA
Source organism: Pelobates fuscus (assembly GCF_036172605.1). Taxonomy (NCBI): domain Eukaryota; kingdom Metazoa; phylum Chordata; class Amphibia; order Anura; family Pelobatidae; genus Pelobates; species Pelobates fuscus. Next base: position 262,132,826 of record NC_086318.1, read on the forward strand.
TATGTCAAAACAACTGGATGCAGTGGCCAGTGGTCTTCCACCTTGTCTAAGAGCCGTAGCTGCCGCCGCCCTGCTGGTAGCCGAAGCTGATAAACTCACGCTGGGTCAAGAACTCTATGTGCGAGTCCCGCACGCAGTACAAACGTTGCTAGAAGTATATGGACTGAATCAGTCCATATACTTATCAATAATCCTGAACAATTCATAGATAGGTTCGGAAACTTATTTGGGTTTCAGATATATGGGACGGGTTTGGATCCTGGGACAATATTATTTATAGGGATAGAGACCGATACCGTAGCATCCCAAACTCATCAGGTTTTCCATTCTTTTTATGAAGAGATGAGTGCAGAAAATAAGATTCCCCATAATGCTAAGAACCTGTTTATAGATCTAGCTGAAAGTATTACTGGTAGTCTTAATGTGACCAACTGCTATGTGTGTGGAGGTACTAACATGGGAGACCAATGGCCCTGGGAAGCAAAGGAGGTAATGCATTCTGGTTCTGAGACAATTGAACAGATAATATCTTCTCAAGCCGATTATCAAATGAGTGTTAGAGGTAAATCTGAGTGGCGATTAAAGACCTCCATCATAGGTTATGTTTGCATAGCAAGGAAATGAATAATGTTTAATACATCTGTAGGAGAATTAACTTGTCTAGGGCAAAAAGCTTATGATGATAATACAAAGAATACAACCTGGTGGTCGGCTTCAAATGTCTCAGAACCACCTAACCCGTTTGCAAGTTATGCCAATTTAAAGGACGTGTGGTTTGATCTATCTATCACATCTAGTTGGAAAGCCCCAGCAAATTTGTACTGGATCTGTGGTAAGAAGGCCTATTCGGAGTTACCACAGGACTGGGAAGGGGCATGTGTGTTAGGTATGCTCAAACCATCCTTCTTCTTGTTGCCTATTGAAACAGGAGAGACTTTGGGAGTTAAAGTATATGATGTGAATCATAGGAAGAAAAGGGGACCCCTAGAGATAGGTACCTGGGAAGATAATGAATGGCCTCCCCAGCGTATATAGATTATTATGGGCCAGCTACATGGGCAGAGGATGGTACTTTTGGATATAGAACCCCAATATGTATGCTCAACCGCATTATTAGGTTACAGGCGGTGGTTGAGATAATTACCAATGAAACATCACAAGTGCTCAATCTTCTAGCGAAGCATAATACTAGGATGAGGACAGCCGTTTACCAAAATAGATTAGTTTTGGATTACCTATTGGCAGTAGATGGAGGTGTATGTGGGAAGTTTAACCTAAGCAATTTCTGTCTTCAAATAGATGATGAAGGGCAAGCAATAGCTGAGCTTACTAGCCATATGGTTAAACTAGCGCATGTGCCTACTCAGGTATGGAAAGGGTATAATCCAAGTAGTTGGTTTGGTAACCGGTATGAGCAGTTTGGAGGACTTAAGGCATTGGTAGGTGGAGTCATGCTAATCTTAATGCTGTGTCTTCTCCTACCATGTCTTGTTCCTTTGGTAGTTAGGTCTGTGCAGAGCATCATAGAAAATATAGCAGAGAGAAAGGCTGCTGCACAGATAATGGTCATATATATAGATATGAGGCTCTAAATCAGGGAGAACCAGTGCAGGAAGAGGAATGTTGAGGGATTCATATCATTAATCGCAAAGTCTGGTCTGGTTCATGGCAACCTGAGGTATATGTAAACTATGGTTAAGTGATGCCTCCGTAATTGTGAAAATATCAGAGGCATCAAAGGGGGGAATGTGGTGGAATCTCGGTAAAAATAAATTTAGTAGGCTGAGATTACCACGTGGCATGTGTACGTGCATATACTGGTGTATCGGTCGGTTGGTTGCACGTGGCAAAGATACGATCAGTAGTGTACGGAGCATGTGCGAGAATACCGGATGTAGTATTCCCCTCCTCCATTGTGCTGAGCAAGCCATGCGGTCAAACCGGAAGTTAGTTCTTGTTCGATTGATTGGGTAAGAGTATGTGTGGGTGGGGCTTATTATGGGAGGAGTTACATGCCTATATAAGGAGCCTACACTATTGTCCGGGGCTCAGATCTTGTTGTATTTTGGTGACATTAGTCCCTCTGAGTCCCGTTCGGTGAATCGAATAAAGAATCTCTTCCTTCCTGAAGAAACCTGTGTCCATCTCTCTGTGCTTGACTTCCGTCAGTTTCTCCGGTAACAGTTTAGGGTCTAAAAGGCCACGTTTGGCTAGTGCGCATATCCGTTTTCCAACTTGGAATTTTGACATGTAGTCAACTTGCACCCATATCCTATTTGGACCAATGTATTTTTTTTTTTTTTAATTCTTTATTTTTGCAGTGCTTTTGATGGTTACAGGCATACATATGGTACCCCAACGGCATTCCATACGTTGAATTCTAAACATAAGTTACAGTGGGTAGTAGATGGACAATGCACTTTTTTTTCTTGATATTACATAGATAACAAGCTGATAAGTATCGCATTAGTGTATAAAATGCTAGGCTAAAATTGCGCTTAACTCAACTAGTCACACATCAGGTTGTAGTTATATTACAATGACAGCAAACTATGACATAGAGATTGCTTATCCATTTATAGAGATAGTGCGTCAGTGTTAATAGGTTAAGATTATACTACTAGGTCTGGTCATAAACTAAACATGAAGAATATCCTATTGTGATATGTAATCAGCAGAGTAGCAGGCTATGGTTCAGTGGTAGTATGTGAAAAGCACACGAGCAGATTACATTATGTATAAAAGTCCCCGCCAGTTGCATGCTGTCTAGGGGCCAGCTAGTGGGTATGTGAAAACATATTATTATCTGGCATAGATTAGAAGTATATGCAACCAGCAAAAACATTAGAGCCAAATGTATAGCGAGAATTCTGTGGAGATCACCCGTCTTTGCTTTGATAGCTGCAGAAGGGATTAGGTAGAGAGAGTCAGTAGGGTAGTACAGCCCGGTGCCCCGAGAGTTCGCACTGTTCCGCTGCTTAGGAGCCCCCTCCGGTGCTTGGAAGTGGAGCCTAAGCCTCTGTGTGTAGTTTAAGCAGTGCTCACCCGATGCCTGCTCTGCTGAGCTGCTGGCGCTGTGTGTGAGTCTCTCTGGTGTTGGAGCTATCCGCGTGGCAAGGTCAGTATCCCCTCGGTGTTCTGTCTCCGGTGGGCCATGGTTGGACTCTTTGGTCTGTTCTGCCCGTCGGTGAGCAGGCTAGTTGCGGTGCAGTAGGCTTTGTGGGGTCTCAAGTGCCGGGAGGCTTCTTGTTGGTCAAGGTTCGCAGGAACCGCTGGGTGGTAGGAAGGTCAGGATGTACGTGCGGGTTCTGTCTTTCATTACCCATGTGCAAGCTCAGGTGGTGGCTGCCGATCGTCCTGTGATCTGGAGTGCTGGCCCTGCGCACATGGTCTCCGCCATCTTGTGCGCGGGTCTCAGGACTGCATGTCACTGCTTCCACAGCATTCTGCTTAGCTTAGCGTGGCTTGGACCGGGATCACCCCCCCCGGTCCAGAGGGGGGGGGAACGGGTGTTGTGTTTTACTTTGCTTTCCTAGGTCCCTGTCGTCACTTCCATTCCGCTCAGTCCCAGTTCTGGTATAGGCGGGGCAGAGGATGTGTGTGGTCGTGTCCCCCTCTAAGATTAGCTGTGGAACCTGACTTAGCTTTTAGAACGTATACCGACTTGTACAAGTGAAGGTACGTGAAAACAAGGAAAAGAAGGAAAAAAAAATAATTACAAAAAAAATAATAAACCAACAGGGATCACATATGGAACAATTGCAAACCGAGAGTTTGTCAGTTCTTTTTAAACTGTGTCCATGTTGGACGTGGCTGTGTCCCTTTTCGACCAGCTATGGTATATAGTGTTCCGTCAGGGGGTTGTCACGACACTCCTTAGTCGACATGCCCTCGTGCAGTACTCGCACTCACCACTGTTTCTGTTTGGCACTGTTTCTCATTTCCTTTCGTTAGGCACTACACCTGGCCCTTGTTTAGCACCTATATATTCTGGTTTCTCCCCTCACTCCCTGTCAGATCATTATCCTCTATCCTTGACCCTGTACCTGCTGTTTCCTGGCTCCCGTGATTCTGGCTCCTGTCTCCTGTCTCCTGTGTCTTGTTTCCTGAGTATCCTGTGTTTCCTGATCTGGTGTTCCGATGTCCTTATGGTCCTGTGTCCTGTGCCTCCTGTTCCAGTGTTCGCCTGCAGTGTTCCTGTCTAGACTCCTTCTCCAGTGATTCTGACCTTGCTGCATTATTTCTGTGTGACCTGCTTAGGACTTTGCCCCTTGATGTTCATTTTGTACTTGGTGGCTGCACTAACCTGACTAAGCCTTTACCTTTGCCTAGGACTATCGTGGACTCTGCCTGCTCTATTGTATATATTGGGTTATTGTATATATTTATATATTTGTGGCATTGTCATATTTTGTTTTGTATATATTATATATATCTATATCCTTTTGGTTTGCCTTAATACATTTTCTTTATTACTCCATTTATCGTGTCCTAGAATTATTTCTCTGCTAAGTTGGTTCCCACACTTAAAGGGACAGTGCTGTTGCAGGGCAGCACCCCTTCATGTCATGACAGGGGTTGTGTGTGTACTCCCCGAGGGTCGAGGTATGAATGAGTTCACCGTGGCAGGGTCCCCCATCTGAGATGGGCTAATCGTGTCCGTATTCCTATGAGTCTCTGTGAGTCCTAACGATGCCAGTATTGCAGGGATGTCTGTATCCGACGTGGCTTTGTAAGTGTTGTCGTTGTGTGTGATCGTTATGATCCTAGGTGCCCCCATCGGTACTGCACTCCTGCTGCTCTCAGGCAGCTGGTTAGGTTGTACATCGTTTTCCTCCATTGCAACGTTGCCCTTGTCAGATCTTGAAAAAAGAGCAATTGGGCATTTTCGAATGTCAGGGTTGTCTTGCCTTTTACTGCCGTCAGTATGGTGATTTTATCTTGTGTCATGGCACAGCATAGGATGACGTCTCGTGCTTCTGTGGGTGGTGAATTGGGCCCTGTTGGCAGTCGGTATGTGCTCTCTAGCGTGATTTTCCGGGCGGCATGAGGTGGTATGATTGTGTTCAGGAGTCTCCTGATGAAGTGAGGTATTTCGGTCTGGGAGATTGTAGCGGGCACCCCCCGGAGTTTGATATGGTTGCGGCGCAGGCGGTCTCCCTGAGAGGATAATTTGCACAGCCAGTGCCTGTTGAGTTGTTTGCATATCTTGCAGGTTTTTTTTGAGGTGGGACATTTTGTTTGTTACTTGTGCTACGTTCTCCTCCACTGTATTTATTCTGGCCGTGTTTTGCCGTACCTCCGCCTTAATGGTGCCTATGTCTGTGGCAATTAAGTCCTGGAGTTCTTGCATCCAGTGTTGAAGGTCTTGTTTCGTGGCTAGGGTATGTTCCCCTGTTTCTTTAAGGGTTTCTTGGAGGGTTGGAAGTGTGGCCCATCGTGTCCCTTCCGTTTGTGCTGCCTGCAATTGGGCTGGTGGTGTAGGCTGCATCTCGTATGTTTGTGCTGCCTGTAGTTGGGCTGTTGCTTGAGGCTGCGACTCGGTTACTGGGGCTGCCTGTGGTTGGGCTGCTAGTGTGGGCCGCATTAGTGCAGAGGAAGTCTCCTCCGCCGCCATCTTGGGTGGCGCTTTTCGTTGTAGCAGTTCCCCGATGCCGGGTTGTTCTGCCGACCCTTCTGGGAGCGGCGTGTCATTGTCGCTGGGGTATCCGCGGTGTTTTCCCCCTCCGCTCTCGGTTCTTTGTATCCCGGTAGCCGCCGAGGAACGTCTCCAGGGTGTGGAGAGTTAGCTGGTAGTAGGCCCAGGTTTTTTGCTTAGCTTTCCCGGTCTTCGGGGGCTGGAAAAAGGGCATCAGCCTGTTCCTCTCGTTGCCCCGGGTCGGTCTGTGGTCTTAGTGAGGTTGCTCCTTGTGTTAGTTTTGAGTTTTTGTCGGGTAATGGTTGTAACGAGCGGGAGCTGACAGATCGTGTGTCTGTTCGGGATCAGTCCCAGGCTCCTCCCCTGCCAGAAAACTTTTTAACTTTTTTAAGCAAATGTGCGGGTATCAAATGCACCTTTAGCAGCAATCTCTAAACTAACTCCTGCAAAAAGAATCTAACTGGAGATTTGGGGGAAGGAAACTAACTAAATTTTTCCGCTTTCAAAAGAAACAAAACAATTCAGGAAAAAGTATTACAAAAAGATGTGTTCTGTGTGGTAGAGTTTAAAACATGTTCCAATACACAGTCCAGGTTTTGAAGGGCTATCAGGACAGTGAAAGGGGGTGTCTGTCCTTTTCACTTTTTTATAACAGACCCGGCAACGTTTCTGGGGATTTTTTTTTTTTTTGCAGTTGGCGGTATCGTAAAAATAAAATGCGTAGCACCAATTCTGGATTCCTCTGGCACCGTTGTTGGAACTTCAAAGGAACCATCTTTCAGGTTGAAATTGGAGAAAGAGGGTTTTTCCAGGATTCATTTTTAAAAAAAAGTTTAAAATGAATTGTGGGTTGCTACTTGCATTAGATAGATAGCCACCTTTTTATACCAGGCTTTTGTTTTTCTTAAAATAAGATATGGCTGCATCAGCTGATCAGCCAAATCTACACCCCCTATGTGCCTGTTTTAAGCCCTGACGCAAACAGGTTTGCTCTGTACTCTGCCTCGGACAGTGACGTCTGACATGCTTTCGTCACGGATGGTGGTTAGCATGTTAACATCCGTCCTGTCCTTAGATTTTATTGCAAGCACTTCAGCTTTGTACAGAGCTTTACATTCACCTTTTTTAATTTGACCTCAATGAGAGGTCTGGCGAAATCTTTGGAATTTTTTCTCACAGTGCCGCAGGCCAGTGTCTGCAAACCATAAAGCGTTTTAAACAAACGGACACTGCTATAAAAATTGTCCACATAAAGGTGGTAACCTTTATTGAACAAAGGGATCAGTAGGTCCCAAACAATTTTCCCACTTGATCTCAGAGAGTCAGGACAGCCAGGAGGGTCCAGTTGACCATCTTTTCCCTCATATATGCGAAAGGCAAATGTATAGCCACTTTCGCTCTCGCACAGTTTGTACAGTTTTATGCCATACTTAGCACGCTTTGAGGGAATGTATTATTTGAATCCTAATCTCCCTTTGTATTTCATTAAGGATTCATCAATGGAAAAAAATTGTTGGGGAGTACAAACTTCTGAAAATTTGTGCTGAAGATGGTCTACCAGTGGGCGTATTTTATGAAGCCTATCATATTGGGGGTGATCTCTGGGGTGACAGAGGGTATTGAGAGTAAAATGTAAATATCTCAGCATAAACTCATATCTTGTTCTAGACAGGGGCGTATTAGCCGTGAGGCAAACAAGGCATTTGCCTTGGGCGGCATTTTCCAGGGGGCGGCAAAAAACGCCGCCCCCAAATGCCCAAGGCAAATGTCTTGTTAGCCTTGCGGCTAACAGACATGCTGGGCTGGTTGCTGGGCGTGCGGCGAGGGAGCTCTTCCCCTGAGCTCTCTGCTCAGCTCCCTCGCGCGCCGCCCGCAGAGTGAGACTGGGAGCCGGAATATGACGTCATATTCCGGCTCCGCCTCCCAGCCTCACTCTGCGGGCGGCGCGCGAGGGAGCTGAGCAGAGAGCTCAGGGGAAGAGCTCCCTCGCCGGCCGCCCAGCCTGCCCGCCAATGCCATCCTGCAGCCACTGGACCACCAGGGAATGGGAGAACCTCCCCACCCCCAGCATTCCCAAAGGTAGGGGGGGGGGGGGAGTAAATTAAAAAAAAAAAAAAAAAGTGTTAGTGTGTCTGTTAGTGTGTCTCTGACTGTGTGTGTCTGTTAGTGTGTGTGTGTGTCTGTGACAGTGTGTGTGTCTGAGTGTGTGTCTGTCTGTTAGTGTGTGTGTCCGACAGTGTGTGTCTGTTAGTGTGTGTGTGTGTGTCCGACAGTGTGTGTCTGTTAGTGTGTGTGTCCGACTGTGTGTGTTTGTTAGTGTTTGTTAGTGTGTGTCCGACTGTGTGTGTCTGTTAGTGTGTGTGTCAGACTGTGTGTGTTTGTTAGTGTGTGTCCGACTGTGTGTGTTTGTTAGTGTGTGTGTGTGTCCGACTGTGTGTTTGTTAGTGTGTGTGTTTGTTAGTGTGTGTGTCCGACTGTGTGTCTGTTAGTGTGTGTCTCACTGTGTGTGTCTGTTAGTGTGTGTCTCACTGTGTGTGTCTGTTAGTGTGTGTCTCACTGTGTGTGTCTGTTAGTGTGTGTCTCACTGTGTGTGTCTGTTAGTGTGTGTGTCTCACTGTGTGTGTCTGTTAGTGTGTGTGTCTCACTGTGTGTGTCTGTTAGTGTGTGTGTCTCACTGTGTGTGTCTGTTAGTGTGTGTGTCCGACTGTGTGTGTTTGTTAGTGTGTGTGTCCGACTGTGTGTGTCTGACTGTGTTTGTCTGTTAGCTAGTGTATGCGTATCTGTCAGTGAATGTGTGTATTTAGAAGGCGGGGCAGGGGGGAAGGGTTGGGTGGGGGTGGCGCGCGTGCGCGCGGGGGGGGGGGTGTCTGAGTTTTGTCCTGCCTAGGGCAGCACAAAACCAAGATACACCACTGGTTCTAGACATGGTTTCGGATTACACTGGACTAGAACAGATTGAGTTGGTGCTCCAGTAAGAGCAAATTGATGGGTTCTTTATTATCCCCATGAGCATTGTAAGAGCCCAGAAATGTTTAAGGTCAGGGACATATGTGGGATGCCAAGCATGCTCACTGACTGCATAGCTACCTGAATTGGTATAAAAAAATTGTGTAACATATACATTAGTCTGGGAAGCAATCTCCTCCCAGGTGGTATCCCCTAAAAATAGCTCCATGTATTGCAGAGGGGAGAAGTCATCCACATTGACATTAATGCCTGCGTTGGCACTAAAAGGGGGGATGTTGGGCTCAGCTAACTGTGGAGGTACCCAGTCCTCCTCCACATTCGGCGTAGCAGGGAAATCACAGCTTCTTTTTGGACCCGGGTCACACACAGATGACGTGTATCTGCATGCCTAGCAGATATAACAGCGGGATTTTGGCGGAAGCGATCTCTAATCGCTCCCGCCGCCCAATTTCCATGATGACGGTTCAGGACCATCACCAGTCCTCAAGGGGATGTTACCGATGATGGTCTTGAACCGTCATCGGTTCTTAAGGGGTTAAAAGTTTATATAATTAGAAATCATTTGAAAACCTTACCCAAAATATTAGAGGCCCAAATAAGTCTAATTCAAAAAAAGCCAAGAGTCTGACTATATGTAGAAAGATGGCAAAGTGGGTTTAGAAGCCTCTGGTGCTAGTAATTTACGTAAATAAGTATTAGCAGCCACAAGCTGGTGTTGTGAACCAATGAAAAAGAAATTGGAGTGGTAGTCACCTTTGTGGCACAAAACCTCTCTTTCTCATTGTGTGGCAGAGAGCACCAGGTGCAGCCTAGTAGCTCCCTGGGGAGACCGGGCAGGTTTTCATGTCAGAAGTCATGATACACATCCTGTAGGGCTGCCTCAGTTACGGGCTAGATGGTGATACTGGGATGGCGTTAGAGAAGGCTGGATGGGTCAGAGTGTCACGACTAGTAATGTGGTCCAGCACGCAGAAACTATGTAAACATATACATAAGTAAGAAAAGGAAAATAATAGGAAAGAGCGTAAACCGGTCCTTAGAATGGCCGGACTAATACGCTAGAGACAGAGAATGGTCAAAGGGAAAGCCGAGGTCAAGGAAGCCAGAAAATACTCAATACCGATAAACAAGCCAAGTCAGGGAAACCAGAGATCAGAATAACCAGGGAAACGCCAAGGATCAGGATACCAGGAAATCAGAAACACGAGAATAGCACTTTCAGGAAACCAGGAAACTGAAACCACGACATGGCAAAGTAATGGGGAAAGCTAGGGGTTTAAATACCCCTCTCTAGGCTATGATTGGTCAGAGGGCGACCTCTGACCCCAAAACGTGCGTGTGCGTTGACGTCGTGACGTCACGCACACGTTGGTATAATTCTCGGGGGCGGGGCTGGTAATAGACGCGACCACGCGGTCGGCGCCATCTTGGATCCGGGCGCGATGCCCGGAAGAACTATGTGCGCGGTTCCCGGCTCGCCGACGAGCAGGTAAGCTCGTGTAGTCGGAGCGGTCGTGCCGGTCGGGCACGACCGTGAGGCTCGGCAGGCCGGCGACCGCAACAGTACCCCCCACTCGAAGACCGCGCACCGGGCGGGAAGGACCCGGCTTAAGAGGAAAGCGGTTGTGAAACGACCGGATAAGACGGGGCGCATGGACCCGGTCAGCAGGAACCCAACAACGTTCCTCGGGACCATAACCCTTCCAGTCAACGAGATAGGACAAGACACCTCTGGATAATTTGGAGTCCATGATAGAATGGACTTCGTATTCTTCTTGATCACCCACTACCAAGGGTGGAGGAGGAGTGGATACCCTGGTGTAGCGATTGCAAGTAAGGGGCTTGAGCAGAGACACATGGAAAGTATTCGCTATTCTCATATGAGCCGGTAGTGCCAAAGAATAGGTCACTGGATTAATACGTTGGGTAACTCGAAAAGGACCAATGTACCGAGGGGCAAATTTCATGGATGGGACCTTAAGCTTGATATGTCTCGTGGAGAGCCACACCCTGTCACCTGGAATATAGACAGGATTAGCGCCCCGTTTCTTGTCAGCTTGGACCTTTGCTCGGAATGAGGCTTTTTGCAGAGCTGAATGGACGGAATCCCAGGTATCATGAATCGATTCTAAACGGGTGTCCAAAGCGGGGATTTCTGTGTCTGAGAATGCAGAAGGTAAAACAGCGGGGTGATAACCCTGATTAACAAAGAATGGACTGTGATTAGAAGATTCATGAGTGGCGTTGTTTCTGGCGAACTCAGCCATGGGTAAGAGCTCATACCAGTTAGATTGATTGGCATTTATAAAGCAACGTAAATAGGCTTCTAAAGACTGATTCGCCCTCTCTGCTGCTCCATTTGTTTGAGGGTGATATGCTGATGAAAAGGAGAGTTCGATGCCCAATTGTTTGCAAAAGGAACGCCAAAACCTAGAAACAAACTGGGTACCTCTGTCAGATACTATGTTTTTGGGTACACCGTGCAACCGAAAGATCTCTCTCAAGAATATTTGAACAAGATCTTGAGCAGATGGTAATTTCTTAAGTGGGACGAAATGTGCCATCTTCGTGAATCTATCAATAACCATAAGGACTGTATTAAACCCGTTTGAACTGGGTAGATCCACAATGAAATCCATGGCCAAGTGGGTCCAGGGGGCACTAGGTATGGGCAGTGGTTGTAACAGTCCAGGAGGTGACCTAGGAGGAACTTTAGAAACTGCACATATTTGACATGCCCCAACATAATCTTTGATGTCGTTTCTGAGAGCAGGCCACCAAAATCTCCTGGAGACGGCTGAGAGAGTTTTATGGACTCCAGGATGGCCCGCTGTGAGGTTGTCATGGAACAAATCTAGTATCTTCTTTTGAAACTGAGGTGACACATATAGTTTGTCCGGAGGTTTTCCCACAGGTGCCTGAGTTTGATCTGCTATTATGGCACAGAAGAGTGGAGAAGACACTTCGGAAACAGTAGTGGCAATGAGGCATTCAGGAGGTACAATAGGATATATCTCCTGTTCTGGTACTTCATCTGTCTCAAACTGCCGAGAAAGTGCATCTGCCTTGATGTTTTTAGTACCAGGCCGGTACGTAATTACGAAATTGAATCGGGAGAGAAACAATGACCACCTAGCCTGACGAGAGGACAGTCTCTTAGCGTCCCCAATATAAGCCAAATTCTTATGATCAGTAAAGATCAAAAGTGGCTCTTTGGAACCTTCTAAGAGATGCCTCCATTCCTTAAGGGCAAGTACAATGGCCAAAAGTTCCCTATTCCCTATGTCGTAATTCCTCTCTGCAGGTGTGAGTTTGCGAGAGTAAAATCCACAGGGATGTAAAGGCGTATCAGGACTTTCTCTTTGAGACAGAATGGCTCCAACTCCTGTTTCTGATGCATCCACCTCTAGGATAAATGGTTTGGATGGATCAGGATGGGTCAGGACAGGTGCTGAGGAAAATAAAAATTTTAATTGTTCAAATGCCTCTCTTGCTTCTTTGGGCCAAGATATACAATTTGTTCCTTTTTTTGTTAAATTGGTTATAGGGGAAATCACGGAGGAAAATCCCCTTATGAATTTGCGGTAGTAATTCGCAAAACCTATAAAGCGTTGAGTAGCTTTAAGGCCCTTGGGTAATGGCCACTGTAAGACTGCCTCCAGTTTACGAGGATCCATCTGGAAACCAGACGGAGATATAACGTATCCAAGGAATTGTATCTCCGTTTGGTCAAACTGGCATTTCTCCAGTTTACAGTAAAGGCCGTTTTGTAACAGGGTTTTCAGTACAATTCTCACATGTTCGTGATGTGTCTCTAGGTCTGGGGAATAGATGAGAATGTCGTCCAAATACACTAGAACGAACATGTGAAGGTACTCTCTTAGGACATCGTTAATAAAATCCTGGAATACCGCTGGAGCGTTACATAATCCAAACGGCATAACCAGGTATTCGTAATGTCCCATTCTTGTGTTAAATGCGGTCTTCCATTCGTGACCGTCCTTAATCCTGACTAGATTGTATGCACTTCGGAGATCGAGCTTGGTAAAGACTCGAGCTCCCTTCAATCTGTCAAATAGTTCTGATATAAGGGGAATAGGGTAGGCGTTTTTAATGGTAATCCTATTCAAACCCCTATAATCAATACAAGGGCGTAGGTCTCCTTCTTTTTTAGAGACAAAGAAGAATCCAGCCCCGGCTGGTGAGGAGGACCTACGGATATGACCCTTTCTGAGAGCCTCCTTAATGTATTCCTCTAAACAAAGATTTTCCTGGGGGGACAAGGCATAGATTCCTCCCTTGGGAGGCATAGTCCCTGGTAATAAGTTTATGGTACAGTCATAAGGTCTATGAGGAGGTAACCCTTCTGACTGGACCTTGTTAAATACCTCTTTCAAATCCATATACTGTTGTGGAATTTGTGTGGTCAAGGGAGGTGTAACAGGAACATTAATGGTGCCAATAGGTTGTGGGATTTGTTTAAAGCAGACATCTTTGCATCTCTCACCCCAACTCACAATCTCTCCTTCAATCCAATCCAAACGCGGATTGTGTTTAAGGAGCCAAGGGAAACCGAGTATTATCGGAACTGTAGGTGAAGAGATAATTTGAAAGGTCATTTCTTCAGAATGGAGAACACCCACTGAAACAGTGATTGGCAGAGTTTCGTGTGTGATGAAAGGCTGGGTAAGAGGCCTCCCATCAATGGCCTCGACTGCTATAGGTTTCTCTTTATGTCTTAAGGGCAGGAGATGTTTTGCAGAGAATTCCTTGTCTAGGAAATTCTCCGCTGCCCCAGAGTCAATCATAGCCTCACATTGAATAGTAGTGTTCTCGAAAGATAAGGTTACTTTGATAAGGAAACGGTTCTTAGTCAATTTAGGGGACATATACATCACACCTAAGGTCGGTCCCCGTACGTGCCTTAGGTGTGCAAGTTTTCCGGCCGAACCGGGCATGATGACCTTAGATGCCCTTTCTTGCCACAATACATACATAACCCCTCGTTACGTCTGTGTTGTCTCTCTGCCTCAGTGAGTTTAGCACTACCCAATTGCATGGGTTCTGGTTCTGGAAGAGGCGTCTGGCTACTCACCACTGGGTTAGAGAAACGAGGAGCTATGGACAAATTAGAGCGTCTGTTACGTTGTTTGTTTTTCTCTCTCTCTCTGAGCCGGTTGTCAATGTCTATCATGTAGGCAATAAACTCATTTAGACTAACCGGAAGGTCTCTAGCTGCAGTCTCATCTTGTATATTCTCAGCTAAACCTTCAGAGAAAGCAGCCACCAGACCGCTATTGGTCCAATCAACCTCAGACGCTAATGTCCTGAACTCTATAGCATAATCGGCTACAGAACGACTGCCTTGCTTGATTCGCATAAGGGCTTTGGCAGCGTTCTTCTCCCTGCCTTTGGGTTCAAATGTAGCTTTAAAAGCCGTAAGAAAAGTATTGTAATCACGAGCTACTGCGTCACCACTTTCCCATAAGGGGTTAGCCCAGGTCAAAGCTTTTCCAGATAATTGGTTCATCAGATAGCCTATTTTAGATCTATCTGTTGGGAATGAACCTGGAGAGGCCTCAAAGTGGTATTCAATTTGGTTTAAAAAACCTCTGAATTCCTTAGAATCACCTCCATAGCGTGGGGGCGGTGACAAGGTTATGGACGGTGGTTTATGTGGTACGGGAACCACTACAGGTGGCGGAACCACAGGTGGTACCGGAGGGACCTCTAAATAGGCAGTCCTCTGGAGCAAGGTCTGAAATGCCTGGGCAAATTGGTCTAACCTGTGGTCCATATCCTCCACCCTACTCTCACATGCGATCATATGCTTGCATAGTTCTGCAGGATCCATGGCCATGTCGTAATGTCACGACTAGTAATGTGGTCCAGCACGCAGAAACTATGTAAACATATACATAAGTAAGAAAAGGAAAATAATAGGAAAGAGCGTAAACCGGTCCTTAGAATGGCCGGACTAATACGCTAGAGACAGAGAATGGTCAAAGGGAAAGCCGAGGTCAAGGAAGCCAGAAAATACTCAATACCGATAAACAAGCAAAGTCAGGGAAACCAGAGATCAGAATAACCAGGGAAACGCCAAGGATCAGGATACCAGGAAATCAGAAACACGAGAATAGCACTTTCAGGAAACCAGGAAACTGAAACCACGACATGGCAAAGTAATGGGGAAAGCTAGGGGTTTAAATACCCCTCTCTAGGCTATGATTGGTCAGAGGGCGACCTCTGACCCCAAAACTTGCGTGTGCGTTGACGTCGTGACGTCACGCACACGTTGGTATAATTCTCGGGGGCGGGGCTGGTAATAGACACGACCACGCGGTCGGCGCCATCTTGGATCCGGGCGCGATGCCCGGAAGAACTATGTGCGCGGTTCCCGGCTCGCCGACGAGCAGGTAAGCTCGTGTAGTCGGAGCGGTCGTGCCGGTCGGGCACGACCGTGAGGCTCGGCGGGCCGGCGACCGCAACACAGAGTTGGAAGTAGCTATCAGTAGCTTGCGGAGCTACATGCCAATGTGACTGCCATGTGACACTGTGAAGGCATAGAGTAGGCTGTATGGGTAAGAGATGGAACTGGCCATCAATGGCTTGCGGAGTTCTGTGCTGATGTGACCACCATGTAAGTTTTCATTTTTTTTTTTTTTTTTTTTGCTATTCAGTGGTATATTTAAGTAAGATTAATGTGCATCAGATACTTTCTCTTTGACAGCATTATTCATTAAAGTGTGAATTGTAAGGAATTCAAAGATAATTCAAATTTAATTTAGAATTTTAGATCACAATAGAAATTGGAAAAATCCTCCAAATAGCTATATTTTCAGTTTTACTATTTTGGCCAAAGATTGGAAGTTAACTGAAATTGAACTGTTGCAAATACAAATGAAACTGCTCACCACATGCTACCAACTATTGATAAATTCCAATTCCAATCAGAAACCATCCTTCGCTTGCCAATGGGAAAAAGAATTACAGCAATAATTTCCGATAAAAGAATGGAATAAAGCTTTCACAGCTGTGTCATATACAAATGTATCTCCCACTGGGAAACAAGTAGAAAAGTACTATTTCACTGGTAGCTAACTCCCAAAAGACTACAGCACATATATCCAATGACAATGAGCAAATGATGGAGATGCCAGGCTGAGGAGGTTTCTATATATTCTGGGGGTGATGGAAATTAAAGAATACTGGTCAAATGTTCAATACATTTTGTAGAAATGACTACCTTACCACTCCTTCTCCAAATATACCTCCTAGATATACTGGCAAACTCACTGTTGCAGGCACAAAAATGTCACTACATGTCCTTTTAGTATCCAAAAATATTATTGCGAAACATTAGAAATCAGTTGAGAGCCCGCAGGTTTTCTTAGTTGTTAGTGCACTGAAATCAACAAACTTTATGAACTTTATGAAGATGATACTAAGGTCCATAAAGAAGTTGCACAACATTTGGGAAACATGGGAAGAGTACTACAATAACGGACCCGAAACACTACCCTTGGCCAGGGCAGATCTCCCAGGGTTCCCTTTCATCCCATGCCCATACATCTCCCTTTCTTTTCTCCTTTTTGTTTTTTTTCTTCTTTATCTTTATTAAAAACCAAAGTAAAAAAGAGACCCGTACTCTTTCCCAAATCCCTATGTATATTTAAACAAATGGAGGTTGCTTCAATGGCCATTAGATGGAATGCCCACCTGCCATGTCAAGGCAAAGGTGGGTCCTACACTAACCATTCACCTTGCTTCCTTGAGTTTCTGGCAAAGATATCTCCAATGAGACAGAGAGGGGTATTTTTTTATATAGGCCCCTACATAGTTATTAACCCTTAATAGGGAACACATGGGATGGGCAGCAGCATAGAAACATAGCTGTGTGATACAAAAGTGTGATACAATACTTTTCTCTGTCTCATTAGAGATATCTTTGCCAGAAGCTCAAGGAAGCAAGGTGAATGGTGGGTGTAGGACCCACCTAAGAGGTTTGACTTTACATGGCAGGTGGGCATTCCTTCCAATGACCATTGGGGTGACTAAATAACCTCCATTTGTTTAAATACACATAGGGACTTGGGAAAGAGCACAGGTAACTTTTTTCTTTGGTTTTTACTGTATGTATTGGGGCTGATGCAGTGGCATACTAAAGGGGGGGCGGTCTGTGACTTTTTGCCTGTGACTGTGTGTGTAACTGCCTGGGACTGTCTGTACGACTGTCTGCGTGTGACTGTCTGCCTTTGTGTGTGTGACTGCCTGTGATTGTGTGATGCTGCCTGTAACTGTGCGTGTGACTGCCTGTAACGGTGTGTTTGACTGTGTGCGAGTGACTATGTTCATGTGGCTGTATTTGACAGTATATGTGTATAACTGTGTGCATCTGACTGTCTTTGCCCTGCAATGAGCTGGCAGCCGGGATATAACATCTTTCCAGCATCTGCGTCATTACAGGGCATGTGAGGGACCTATGCAGGAAGAGCACAGAGATCCCAGCAGCAACCATTGACCACCAGGGACTGAGGATTCATTCCAGGCCTCCCAGAGCAAGGTAGGGAGGCTGGGTGGACCTCTTAATTATTAAATGTGTGTATGTCTAAATATGTGTGTATGTGTGTGGGTCTGTGATTATGTGTGTGATTGTGTGTGTATCTCTGTGGTTAAGTGTGTGTGTTGTGCTTATGTGTGTTTATGTATGTACAGATAAACACACACAGAGACTTACATCTATTGTGTTATTGTGTGTGTATATAAATCTGTATGTTTTTAGTAGATAGAGCCTTTATTTGGTGTCCTTACATTTTGCAATCTCACATAAGGTTAACAAATAAGAGAGTTGTCTATTAAACAACTGAAAGATTAAAATTAACAAAAGGGCTTTTAAAATTTTGATCTTTTAGCTGTTTAGTAGATACTTCCCTAAACTGGTCGCCCTTATGTGAGATTTCCATATTTAAAAGTACCAAATTAGGGTGCTGTTTAGCAGATAACTCCCAAAAAGGGGAGTTATCTGATAAACAAAGATCGACGTTAAGAGGTGTCAGCCAGCCCACACAAGAAATCTAGATGGCTAATGTGAATTCTATGCAAATTTGTGCATGCTGGCATCAGACAGAAAATGGCAGCTCATTACCTCATCCCCTAGTGAAAGGTTTTAGTGCCCTCCCCCCCAGTTTTGACTGTTTTGTATCTTATGTGCCCCCTTAAGAGTAGTGGGAGTTTGAGCGCAGGACTTTTTTTTTTTTGTCTTCATCATCTTTGGTTAGCCCATCTTTCAGTTTGCTCATGATGTGGTTTACTCAAAAGAGAAATTATCAAAGAATATGTACGTATTGTAACTCCAAGATAACAACAATGAAATATTGTTTTGATACTACATTATAGATGGAAGATTTTCCTCAAAAAAGATGTTGTGTACAATAATAATTTCTCTTTCTCTATTGTTAAAATGCTGGTGTGGGGCTGGGGCCGGACCACCATGCTGACCGGTGTCATGTGGGAGAGGCTCCTGCAGGGAATATCTATTTACAGTGATTCAAGCGGCTTACTGGCTTTCCTGAGCCAGGAACATAAGGCAAACTCTGCGGGTGGATGCCGGTGGTGTAGCAGACTCTGAGATGGGAGTTTTTGGAGCCCCTGGGGGTGCAAAAAAGCTTTGGGGCCATGGCCCACTCAGGAGAGGAGCTGGGCAGACGGCCGCTGCCCTGCTCTTATCTCCAGCTTCCCAACATCGGCACTCACACTCTAACTGGTCCCGTTATCCCCCCCCCCCCACCCACCCACTTTGGACCGGCGTGAGTTATCCCGGTCCCCACTGGAGGGATCAGACACTAAGAGGATGACTAAGTAAAGCATACATGACCCCAGATTCCTGTGCACTGATCACAACATGGCTGCCAATCACAGCTACCTGAGACCACCTACCTATTCTCACCTGCAGGTTGACACATCAAGGAAGACGTTGAAGCTGGGCCATGCTACTGAAGTCCCGAAACTCAGAGGAGGGCTTTCGGCTGCTTCCATCTCCGTACCTGGCGGGTCAGATCCCTGTGGTTACTTACCTGGGCCTAGAGTCTTGAGAGGACAAACCTCACATCACTGCTCAACACCTGGGGGAGCTCTGATGTCGATTCACAGGAGTGCCGGATCTGAGGGCACATGATGCGTGCTGGTGCTACGGTCCAGGACTGGCTGAGCAGAAAAAGCTTGGCCTGTTGCAATGCTGGGACTATGTTTATTCCTATTAACATGCCTAAGGTAGCAGCCTTGTAACCAATAGACCGGGGAACACCTGAAGTTTGAAAATGGGGGCTCTAGTGGTATCTGCTTGTTCTAACTTTGTGTCCAACTCCAAAATATAATTTATGTATTTTTATGTCACCTAGTGTCTTGCTACCAGCGCATAGGCTAAGCATTTATTACAAAATACCTTCTTTTGTTATAATGCACTGTGTACTTATCAGCGTTATTACACGTTCAGTATTTTCTACTACAAAAATGTGCCATGGCTCTGTAAAACTATGTTTATTACCAAAACGTTTGTGCTTGTTGTTGTGGCATTGCAAGCCTGAATGTACTTACTAGCACTCCTAAAATAAAGAATTGAGAAAAATAAAAATTGCTGATGAAATACAATGTAACGGTGACGGACTGCCTTGCACCCCGACTGGGTAACTCCGTCAATCGCTGCTTCCTAGTACTTGCGAGTACCATAAGCACCGCACTGGAACACCATAACCACCGTAAACCCCACGAACCGCCGCAGCTTGTTTGGGGTCTCGCCGTCCTCCACCCACCCTGGACCCAAGACCAGGATCCAGCTCCCAGAGGGTAGACCTCTCCTAGTCCAGAGAGCATAGCAGGAACAGCTCTTAGAAGAGCAAGTGATTATACTCAGTGGAGTATTATGATATAGCAATCCCCTGAGTGTATGTAGTTCTCCAATCCCCCAAACATGAGCCAAAACTTGATGAAGGGGTAAAGCATTCTGTTTAATGGCAGTCACCACTGGCCTTATATGCAAGTCCCCATGCAAGGGGCACTTCCACACAATCCCTCCCCTCTGCCTTTGAGATAATTGAATCAGGCACTGTACTAATCTAATCTAATAATCTCCAAGCACAGGAAAAAAAACATACTTTTTAAAAACACCCCAAAAGTACCCTAAAAACACATAAACCCCACAATGTTACATCCCCTGATAGCCCTGATCTGGGTGACCAACATATCCAAAAAATCACACAGATCAATTCAGGGGTTCAGGAATTTCCCGGTAGTCTTTTTTTTTGACCCACCATGCACATGGTCCCATGCCCAAAACAGTTCCAGAGAATTAGGGATAACAGTTGGCAGGGCCGGCCTTAGGGGTGTGCGAGGTGTGCGGCCGCACAGAGCGCCATGTAGCAGGGGGCACCGTGCAGCGGACACAGCTCACACATGGCCGGCCGGGATAAAATAAATTGTGGTGGGGCGGAGCTTCCCGATCGACAGGGGCGGAGCTTTCTGGGCGGCAGAGTCAAAAGTGCCGGATAACTGCTGCAAGGGAAGCAGGAAGGAGTCCCTGCTTCCCCAACAAACAGTCTCCAGGAGCTGCACTACCTCCGCAATGAACAGAGGTAACTATGTGTGATTGTCAGTGTGTGTATGACTGTGTGTGTATGTGTGTATGACTGTCTGTCTGTCTGTGTGTATGACTGTCTGCCTGTGTGTCTGCCTGTGTGTGTGTCTGTGTGTATGTGCATGACTGTCTGCCTGTGTGTGTGTCTGTGTGTATGTGTTTGACTGTCTGCCTGTGTGTGTGTCTGTGTGTATGACTGTCTGCCTGTGTGTGTCTGTGTGTATTACTGCCTGCCTGTGTGTGTGTGTGTGACTGCCTGACTGTGTGTATGGATGTCTTCCTGGGTGTGTATGGCCGTCTGCCTCTGTGTGTGTGACTGTCTGCATGTATGTGTGTGTAAGACTGTGTGTGTGGCTGTCTACGATTGTGTTTACCTACCTGTAACTGTGTATATGTGTTACTGCCTGTACATGTGTGTTTCTGCCTGAACCTGTGTATGTGACTATCTGCCTGCGACTATGTGCATGTGGTGGATTTGACAGTGTATATGTATAATTGTGTGCATTTGACTGTGGGACTGTGTGCACACAACTCTGCAAAAATATACACCTGCATTCACACACAGGCCTAAATGCATGTTTTTATCTGAATTAAATAACCTTCACACACAGCCAATAAACCCAGCACAAATATCACACATAGTCATCACACCTATCACATACACAGACAACACAAACATTACATCATACATGGATGACGGGGGGGAGAGGCATAATCACAGGGTAGGAGGCTGGCAAACAGGCCCCTCCAAAAGCCAGTGACGAGGTTACTTTCGTCACAGTAACCTCTGTACTTTTACATTCCCCTTTGTTTGAAACAATGTATGTAAAAAAGAAAATAAACAAATCTTCACTAAAGATTATACATTAAAAAAACTAAACTCTGCAAGTGTAAATGTAATAAAATATAATGGCAAGGTGTAACATTTTAGTTTTCTAACAAAGATTTTTTTTTTGTAAAAACATAGTTTGCAAAGGTAATCATAAAATGGAAGATTTTAAAATCACGTACCTGTAAATTAAACCACATTCACCAGGCAAAATGACAACTAATAAAATAATCATACACATGCTAGTTCAGTGGAGGTCTGAAAACCAAAATGACTGAAGCTATCAATCTTAATGTATAGATATTATTTATATATAAATCAAAAAAGATTGCAATTGCTCACATTAAACAGATGGTAATAGAAGAGTCAGTACATTCTATAAAAATTTAATAATTCCAGAGTTATTTATGAATACAGTTTCCACATTATGGGCTTATTTATTTCAGAAAGGGACTGGCTGTAAACAGCCCAGCTTTGACTTTGGTATAACATGAATATTGGCAAGAGTGTTATATATTCAGCGTTATAACCCAGGCCAATTTCTTCCACATGTCACAAATTGTATAGTTATTTGGTCAGGGCCCATACTGACAGTTGATTTAGCAACATATCAGGGGACACTTGCCAAACAATCTTGAAACAGTTTATAATGACATGCTGCTGCATAATTCTGGGCTTTATGCCAAGTTATATACTAACAACCTCCTAGAACTTTCACAAAGTTGCAGGATTTATTTTTCAAACTTTTACGTCAATCTGGCATATGATACTTTTCCGATAATAATGTAAGCGAGCCACATTTCTTACTAAAATTAGAGGTGTTGAAAAATAAAATAAATGGATGATAAAAGGGTGTCAGATTCAGATGTCTAATTAAATGCAGCAGATGCTGCTAAGCCATGCTTTTTAAATCTTACAGCTTGCAAGGTTTATGGAACATTTTCCTGTTGGAGTGTTAATTTGTTGCCATCTTGCTCAGTCCCACTACATTTCATCAATGCAAATTAGTGAACATTTTATTGTGAATATGTTATGATCAGCAGGACTGGAAATTTCCATCAGTTGTTAACAAAAGTAAAAAAAAAAAAAAAACCCTAGCAAACTAACAATTATTTTTCTCCCCAGATAACTGGCTCAGTTAAATGAATTAAGCGAATGCACCCCACCCAGCAGTTAATTGAGATGAATTGAAAACCCACTTTGCTAAATTTTGCTCAACAAGCCAAGTCCGAAATAAAGGCGAGTTGGAGAAGATTTTTTTAACTCTGTAATTTTGACTTCAATTAAAATTAAACCCTACTAATGAAGGGTTGTCACGTAATAATTTTAGTTGCAGCCACGGTATGTTCTATCACTCATCCAAGGAAAAATAAAAAAAATAAAACAGAAACAAAGTTGCATATCTGCTGAGGAGCTATAACGAGCAAGTGTCTGGTCTTTTGAAGATATATGGGTACTCTTTCTTTCATGTGACACTGATTGTTTCAGTCATTAGCTACCACAGTCCCAGCTGCAGATCACCCACCCATAAGTGTGTGCAACGCATTACATTTGGTACCCAGGGGAAATACCATCTATAAACTTTTATTTTTTGAAATAAGGTAAATATTTGATTTTTCTCAAAAAACTGTTATACCACGATAGTCATGATTTTGTTTCTGCAAAATTAAAACAAGTACCAACCATTTAGCCTAAATGTCCATGGTGACCTAAACACAGGGCAGGCAAGGCATTTTAATCCTGCATTAAATGCCTATGCACTCCCTATCATTTCACAGAGTACGCTGTACATATCTGCTGTATTATATCCAGCAGCAGGCCACTCACTATCATGTAATTACAATAGAAACCTGATTCAACAAAATGAACTTGTCAATGTTTTGCCAACGAGGGTATATCTGGGAATCTTAGCAAAGGCTAAGGCTAAAAACACCTTGTGCATAAAAATGCTGCTATATCTTGGGAGGATAAAACATTCGATCACATATTTAGAGGTATTGCACCGCTTAATTTGTAATTATTGTTGTAGGAAGAATACTTTCACTTATTGGATTCTGGCGCCGATGACCTTTGTCAAGTTTTTCCTTCGCTAATGTCAGCAGATGGGGGACCGAATGTGCATGTGTGAATTAATGTTTTTCTACATTTCTTTTGCTTGATTCTGGATGTCCCCATGCAAAGTGTGAGGATGTCCAAGCTTTGTTTCACAGAGTGAAACTCTCTGAAACACCAAGCGCTTCAAGTGGCTATCTGGTAGTTTTTCTAAAACTAAGGGGGGCAGGGACGGTGCACCCAGACGCAGGGGCAGGTCCTGAACCTAATCTCAGGACGGGCACTGGTAGATTTTTTTTATAGGCACAATAACCACTACTGCCCTATGAAGTGGTTAGTGCCAGAAGCGCCGTGGTGCCCTCCCAGAGTAGTGGCAGATCCATGGGGGGCAATGGGGCAATTCCCCCCGAGAAAACCGACGGTCTCCCTCTCCCCTGCCAGCACATGCAGGCGCCAGCACTGCAATGTGCCTTCACGGACCGCAGGGCAGCCGGCAGGAGTGGGAGGAAGAGAGAGAGGACCCGGGAGCTGCGGGCTAGAGTTCACTCTCCCCACTGGGACCACCAGGGATCGAGAAGTGTCCCCCCACCCCCCTCCCTCAGTATAGGTAAGAAGGCAGGGGGGATATTTTGTATACCTAATTTAATTAAAAAAAAGCCCCCCTACCCTTCTTATCAAACACACTCATCTATACTTACCCCCCATATACACACATTGCCCCTCCCCTCTCACACATAGATACTGCCCCCATATACACTGCAATCCACACACATACACTGCCCCCCTCACTCACACACTGCAACCTTCACACACACACACCACTGCTCCTATGCCCTACTACAGCCCCATTTCCCAGCAGACCTCAGGTAAGTTGTCAAACTGTTCTTAAACGGTTTGACTACTTACTCTGGGTGGGGGTCCCGGCACTATTGGCACCATAACCACTACACTGAGCTGTAGTGGTTATTGTGTCTGGATTATTTAAATAATCTACAAGTGGGGCAGTAGTGGGGGGTTAGGAGCTGTAGTGTAGGATGCAGTGTGTATGTTTGAGGGATGTAGTGTATGTATGTGTGTGTGTGATTGTGAGGGTTACACTGTGTGGGGTGCAGTGTGTATGACTGTGGTTACAGTTTGTGGGGGTACAGTGTGTCATTGTTAGTTGTGCAGTATATGTGGGGTACAATGTATGTGAGTGTGAGGGTTACAGTGTGTGCGTGTGTGGGTGTAGGAGGGGTTCAATGTGTTAGGTGCAGTGTACGGGGTACAGTGTGTGATTGTGAGGGCTTCAGTGTGTATGTGTTATTGTGAGGGGTGCAGTGTGTGGGGTACAGTGTGTATGATTGTGAGGGGTGGGTTGTAGTGTGATAGAAGCTTTGCAAGCTAGGATAGGGGCCTAAAAAGGGAGGAGTTTTTTTTTTTTTTAACTCCCCCCCCCTTCCCCCCTGTTTGTTTCTTACCTGCATATTCCCTTTTGATTCGGTGGCACTGTAGGGGCTCTCAGCATTCACCTCTGCAGCTCACTGTGTGAAGGCTCTTCTCACGAGTCCCCGGCACCACATGGAATAGAGCATTGCCGTGGTAAGGCCGGCAACGCTCTAAAAGCCAGGACTCTGCAACAGCCGTAAATGTGGTGATCTTTTTTTTAAGAGGTGTTAAATATTAGATTTAGGTACAGAGTTTATTTTCAGATTCATGCTTTGAGTGTTGGAGTTTAAATGGTTACTTGCCTTCTATAGGCCAGTAAGAATGATTATATTAGAGCTGAAGGAGTGGTTACACAGTGTGCATCAGTAAACGTTTCCCCTGATCCTCCTCTAATGCATTTCCTGTGTGAGAGGGTTACTAGTGGGCAGATGGAGGAGTTGGGACAGCTCTATTACCCTCTATTACGGTTCCTGCAGGTCAGCGATTAAGACCCATGCCAAGCTTCCTGGTACTTAATTCTCTCCACCAGCCTATTTAATTGAACACTTTAGTGTTAGGAATACAATATGTATTCCTGCCTCCCAACAGTTCTGATTTTGGGGTCCTGTCGAGCTTTATTTTCCTGGTCTCCTACCCATTGTGGCATTGCTAGTAACATACTTGTGCCACCTGTTCAATGTTTAGGTTTCCAGACCCACTCCAAGTGCATGAAAATGTGATATGTATTTACTTTGTTTCAATTGCCACGCTGGTATCACCATGTCTGGCCCTGCCTCCATGGCTGAGATCATTAATCTTGATGATCTCAGCCACTCCAATGCTTTCCCATAGGAAAATATTGGGAGTATAATGTGATTGAGCAGCAAAGCACCACACTGTGCCAATCAGCATCTCCTCATAGAGATGCGTTGAATCAATTTTCTCAGAAAAGGCAGTGTTTATATTGAAACGCCTGCATGGACATGTCCTAGACACCAGAACTATTACAATTAGCTGTAGTGGTTCTGCTGACTATTGTATCCCTTTAAGTTCAAAAAAGCCACATTAGAAGTGCTGCACACAGGTGCCTACTCCGCCTAATGGGAAATCCGGCCCTGTAGCCTTCATAATACTGCCTTGTGGTAGATCACCATCATAGAGAACTTTAATCACAAACTGCATGCATCATTGCCAGCAACAATCACCCACCATCAACAGCAGATGCTTTAAATCTTAAATGTCACATTTCCAGCAGCTGGTCCCTCACCATCGTGTGATCCAGAGAGAGAGAAAGTTGTGATCACCAACTGCCATGTTCTGCGCATCAGGCCAACTAATTAGCAGATCAGCTCCTTATACTTAATATTCAAGATAATTGTGGGTATGCATAAATTTGGATAAATAATACATGGGCAACTTTCATACTACAGGAATATACAAAATATGTACTACATCGTAACCCCCAAAAGCCAAAAAAGTGCCATCAACAAGAGTGTACCTCACTTACACAAATAAAATACAGAGAAAACCAAAATAGTTTATACAATTCCAAAGTGTAGTATAAGCTAAAGGTGGGATAGCACACTAAATTTATAGAGGATACAACCTGTATTATAGAAGGTGATCTCTAGGTGATTTGGAAATATAAAATCACAAATGGTGAAGTATGCCAAAAGGACAGTGACTAAATCCAGGAGGTAGAAAACTTACAAGAAACACTGATGTTCTGCGCTTATCCCCCCCTCTGGGGTGTCTTTTAAGAAGTGGTGAAATTCTTCTTATGTGCTAAATCCTCAGAGAGATAAAAGAAATGTACATAGAGTAGTACTGTTAAAAAAAAATACAATGAATTACACTGATTGCACTTACATTCAAGCTGTAATCAGCTAGCACATCTCCACTAGCAAGTGGAACAAGATGGTAAATTCGTCCGCACACAAGTGGAGTAGTCAGATTCAGCAGAAAAGTACCGTATATACTCGAGTATAAGCCGAGGCCCCTAATTTTATCCCAAAAAACTGGGAAAACTTATTGACTCGAGTATAAGACTAGGGTGGGAAATGCAGCAGCTACTGGTAAATTTCTAAATAAAATTAGATCCTAAAAAA
The DNA here is from genome assembly GCF_036172605.1 of Pelobates fuscus. Taxonomy (NCBI): domain Eukaryota; kingdom Metazoa; phylum Chordata; class Amphibia; order Anura; family Pelobatidae; genus Pelobates; species Pelobates fuscus. The sequence continues at coordinate 262,159,456 of NC_086318.1, forward strand.
AATATATTAATTGAATATTTATTTACAGTGTGTGTATAATGAATGCAGTGTGTGCGTATGTGTGTGTGTATGAGTGCAGCGTGTGTGTATGAGTGCAGCGTGTGTGTATGAGTGCAGTGTGTGTGTGCATGAATGCAGTGTGTGTGTGCATGAATGCAGTGTGTGAATGCAGTGAATGCAGTGTGTGCAGGGCCGGTGCAAGGATATTTGCCGCCGTAGGCAAAACATTTTTTGCCGCCCCCTCCCCCCCCCCCATATGTCCTGACTTCCCCTCCTCCCTCAGTGGTCCTTACCTCCCCACCCCCGTGTTCCTTCAGTCCCCCCCCCCAGTGGTCCTGACTCACCCCTCCCCTAGTGGTCCTTACCCTCCCCTCCCCTAGTGGTCCTTACTTCCCCCTCCCCTCCCATAGTGGTCCTTATCCCACCCCCTCCCTCTCATAGTGGTCCTTATCCCCCTTCTCCCTCCCATAGTGTTCCTTATCCCCCCCATCCCTCCCATAGTGGTCCATATACCCCCCCCCCTCCCTCCCATAATGGTCCTTATACCCCCCCTCCCTCCCATAGTGGTCCTTATACCCCCCTCCCTCCAATAGTGGTCCTTATCCCCCCCCTCCCTCCCATAGTGGTCCTTATCCCCCCCTCCCTCCCATAGTGGTCCTTATACCCCCCTCCCTCCCATAGTGGTCCTTATACCCCCCTCCCTCCCATAGTGGTCCTTATCCCCCCCCCCCTCCCTCCCATAGCGGTCCTTATACCCCCCTCCCTCCCATAGCGGTCCTTATACCCCCCTCCCTCCCATAGTGGTCCTTAACCCACCCCCTCCCTCCCATAGTGGTCCTTATACCCCCCCCCCCTCCCATAGTGGTCCTTATACCCCCCCCCCCTCCCATAGTGGTCCTTATACCCCTTTTTTTTTATTATTAATTTTTTTTTTCTTATTTTATTTATATATTTTTTTTCGTCCCCCCTCCCTGCTTGATATATGGCAGGGAGGGGGGCTCTCCTTCCCTGGTGGTCCAGTGGCAGTTCAGTGGGGGGGAGAGGGGGGCTGGCAGAGCTGTAACTTACCTGTCCTGCAGCTCCTGTCAGCTCTCTCCTCCTCTGCGCCGTCCGTTCTGCTCTTCTGTCAGCTCCCAGTGTAAATCTCGCGAGAGCCGCGGCTCTCGCGAGACTTACACTGGGAGCTGACCGAGGTGCTGAACGGACGGCGCGGAGGAGGAGAGAGCTGACAGGAGCTGCAGGAAAGGTAAGTACAGCTCTGCCAGCCCCCCTCTCCCCCCAGTCTGTATTATGGCAATGCAAATTGCCATAATACAGACTCTGACTCGAGTATAAGCCGAGTTGGGGTTTTTCAGCCCAAAAAATGGGCTGAAAAACTCGGCTTATACTCGAGTATATACGGTATGCTAATAAAATACATACAAAATTAATAAAACCGGAAATAAAAATAGTCCAGGTACTCAATCCAACGCGTTTCGCCAGGATATGACTTCTTCAGGGATGTCATAATACATTACACTTCCAAGGACCTTAAAGGACCACTCTAGGCACCCAGACCACTTCAGCTTAATGAAGTGGTCTGGGTGCCAGGTCCAGCTAGGGTTAACCCATTTTTTTTATAAACATAGCAGTTTCAGAGAAACTGCTATGTTTATTAATGGGTTAAGCCTTCCCCCTAATCCTCTAGTGGCCGTCTCACTGACAGCCGCTAGAGGCGCTTGCGTGATTCTCACTGTGAAAATCACAGTGAGAGCACGCAAGCGTCCATAGGAAAGCATTGTAAATGCTTTCCTATGCGACCGGCTGAATGCGCGCAGCCAGCCGATGGGGCGGAACGGAGGCGGAGAGCTCCCCGCCCAGCGCTGGAAAAAGGTACGTTTTAACCCTTTTCCCCTTTCCAGAGCCGGGTGGGCGGGGGTCCCTGAGGGTGGGGGCACCCTCAGGGCACTATAGTGCCAGGAAAACTAGTGTTTTCCTGGCACTAGAGTGGTCCTTTAAGCAGTGGGAAGCAAAAAAAATATTGGTTTTACTGTTTTTCTTTCTTTCTTCTCCCGAGTTGTGGCTCTTGACTTCTAGTAACACTTGAAACGCAATTACTTTGGCCTGGGCATTAAGAGTTGCAGGTCAGTGCAAATCTCCTCCTATGATGATGTGGCAGCCTGGTCCTCCTCCTTCACAACAGTCAGTCTCTCTACTTTTAAATTATGATTTTTTTTCCCCTCTTGCAGGGACTTCTTTCCTTCTGCTTAATTTGCAGGATACTGCTTTCGAGAGTTTTCCCTTTTGATTGCAATATATGTAATGTTGTATGTATTAATAAAAACAAAATACAATAAAATATATTTACCACTAAATTACAATTCCCTTTATGTTCAGTGTGTTTAGTTGTTGACCAAATTGTTGATGTGGATTGCACTTCCCTCCACGCTTAGTCAATATCCTACATATAATTCCGTAGCAGGTATAAGCAGGACTGTTAATTTCTGTCCAACACTGTATGTTCATGCTTTATAGATAAGCTAAGCTATTTCAAACTGCAGGCTTGAAAGTAAGATGTAGGAAACCATTAGAGGTAAATAAAAAGATGTAGTAACATGAAATATCACATAGGATTAGTGTTTATGTTTATTAATTTGTAAACAGAAAAAACCCCAGCCATTTATTTTTATTTCATTAGGAATTATTTTATTGACATTTTGGTGGTGGTATTACTTAAAAAAAATAAAAAAAAATGATACTGTGCATTTGTTGTGCTAATTTCTAGCACAACTTGGTGAAAGACCTGGACATGCTGACTTATCTAAATTAGAAGAAAACATACCCTCAACTAAATCAGACTGTAATAATTTTCCAAATGACTTAAAATATTTTCTTCCTTTTGGGATCATCTTACAGTCATTTACTGATGTCACAATATTAACATGACACTCTCGATCCACTGAAGGTTGATTTGGCATGAGTAAGGAACAACTTGTTGAAACACTAGATGTACAAGACTGATTTAATATTAAAAGGACACTCCAAAGTTTGGTTTGCTAAAAAACTTTTTGTGTGAAGAATGTGTCCTCTTTTTTAATTTTACAGATTTGAATAGAAATGGAGACTTGTATAAATTAACCTGGTACCACCACTCTAGTTTTTAATCAGACAACCAGTTTGGTTCTCAAGAGGCAACAATTGCTCAGAGCACCTGCCTTGCAAAAACTGCTCATTGATCTGCATTGGGAAGTCTGATTTAATAGCCATGGAAAGTCTGGGCAGGGGATGAAGTAGAGGGCTTGAAAAGGCAGACAAGATAACTGCAAGCTGCTTTTAGATTTACCTCAATTAAGAAATGCATAATTAAATGCTTGCAAGTTTTAATTTGGAGTATTTCTACTAAACAGGGATTTTATTTTTTCAGTGGTTAACTCTCCAGAAATTTTACAGATAAAATGGGTTATAGATTCTGATGCAGTAGAGGTCCCATCAACTGGTAGCTTACCAATTCTATGCTCACATCCTAGTATATCTTGTGTGAAGCGCTATTGAATTTGAACTATTTACCTTTGTAGTTAAAACTTTTTATTTTTTTGTTTTTTTTATTTTTATTATGAAATTCTTGTCTTTGTGGCAGGTACCTTAAGAGTCTATTATTGACATTTCAGTTACTTGCTTTCAGGAGCCTTAAAAGGAGTAACAACATTTTTTGATATGTAATAAAAATAAAAAAAATCAGTAATAGTAATACATTCTAGAAGGGAAGTAAAAAAAATAATGTCTCTTGCCTAGTTTAGCTAATGTTAAATAAAGTAAAATATGGCGATATCTATGAAACTTCTTCCAAGTAATCTGCAACATCGCTTATCTGAGATATGGTGTGGTCCGTTGTTAGGTCATCAAGCTGCAAAATATAAATGAAAAGAAAGATGTGAAGAAAAAAAAAGCCACACAGATACAGCAGCAGCAGCCACTTAGAAAAAGAAAGAAAAAAATATTTATGCATTACATTAATGTACTTTTAATGTGCTTTTGTTCTAAAAAAAAATCTATTTTTGGGTGGAAAACACAATTCCAGTTCTGGAAATTGCAGAAAATCTAACAACCATTCATACACTGTTTAGGAATATGTAATAATTAATGGTAATATATTCTTATGTCGAACATAAAAGAATGAAATAAAATGTAAAACATTTTTGGCATCCACATTTTGGTTGCACAGAATATAAGAATTATTCCACATGTGTTGCTTCTAATGAGGATTGTGAAAGAGTACGTCAAAAATAGAATTATGCAAATTATTATTTTGCAACTTTAAATTGCACAGTTGCGCTTTTTTTTTTTTTTACAACTTTGCTTTGTTAACCTCTTCTATGTGACACTCATGTGTACATGATTGCCAGGGTCTTACAATCATTGCAAAATAAATTTCTTCATAGCAAATTAATTTTGTTTGCAATGACTGTACAGAGCCAGTGCTACCTTTCAATTGCCGGCTGTGCTGAGCTCCTTTGCAGTCCTCCATCCACCTTGCTACACAGGCTGGTAGGAAGATATAGAGATCTCCCTGCATGGTGCTGCACTGCTCACTCTGCAAGCTACCCTTTGGATGAGAGAAGCTAATCGCTAATAAACCAAACAAATCAATCAATGTGTGAGGAGGTTGTATTTCCTTGTTCAGGTCCCCCAGACGTTGCGTTGTTTTTCAGCATACAGTCTACTCCCCGCTCATTATCATTACGCATTCACTATAATCAGGCCTCTGTGGTCGGTCACTGTTTACCAAGTTTCATATAATTCAACTCCCGTCACAGGCACTTGGCAGATCTCACATATATTCCCAGTCCCTCAAGCAGTGAGAAGCACAGTGTGAAATCTTGCCTAAGTGCAGCACTCCCTCTCCTATCCATATTGATTGGCCCAAGTTCATGCACTTAATTAAATTCCTTTATTCTACTATCCTTACTTATCCTGTTGTGGACGTTTTAATGCTTAACCACAACATAGGTACGTTATGCTCTTATCTCAATTAGCACTTATGCCATACTGGACATATTCCCATTAGGATTCTCATTGTGTCTTTAGGTTCCTCTCTACAATATTCCTTTCTCAAGCTCAGCCGCACACTAGTTTGTCAAGGTATGTACGTTCCACATCATTTCATTACGTTTCTATTGCCCTACATTCCTTAGGGATAGATCAACTGGCTGTATAGGGTATTGTGTCCCGCGAGGCAAAAAAATCCTATCCTTACACAGAGGTATTCGCCCATTGGCCCAACTCATAGGTAGAGGCTTGTTTCAGCCTCTCCAGGTCATTAGATAGGGGCTTCATCTGTCATGGCCACTTGTTTGAATCTTTTACTTGTCAGCGAGATGCCAACATTCCCACCACTTCATTTGGTGGCCTCAGTCCCTTAGCCAAATTTATAGCTGGGGCCTCTCAGAGCCACTTGACATTTAGTACAGCCTCATCTTTCCCTTGTTTAGCCAACTGTTTCGCCATGCGGCACTAATCAAGCCGCCAGTTGATGCAGGGCTACACTATCACAACATGGACATCACATTTACGCTTTATTTCTTGGATCATACTACGTCTCACACCAAGGTAAAAAGAGGATATTTTGCCCCTGAGTTCCCCCGACAGTCCATCCACCCCAGACAAACCATACACTCCAGCCAAGAACCGGGATAGCACTATCCCGATCCCTTGAGATCCTGGACCATTCCCAAATTGCTGCTGAACAAAGACATAAGGCATATCATTCCCAGCTACAGCTTGGGAGCTTAACTGTACAGACTCATAATTGTCAACTCTGCATGGCGGAGATGCACACTACGATGACATACATCTTTTACCCTTAAATATGATAAACGACAGACTAAAGAAGTTAGAATCTTCTAACTCAAGAGTTCTTAACCCTCCCACTGAGTATCCTACTTTGTACCACTTACTTCCATCCTCTCAAGGTAACATCACCAGTTACAATCCAACACGTTGCATTTTATCACATTATTACTCCAGCACATTTAATTCCTTCGTCCATTAGGAACATACCCGAAGTCAAAGACATTAGTTTGGTTTCCTTGTTGAGTGCCTCCCAAAGACCTGATGGAGTACAAGGCATACTACTACGGACACTTGTCCGTAGATTTGAAGATAGGGACCCCAGACAGCACTTCTGACTATGTCCAAATTTCTTCTGGCTTTTGGTTTACATCTAATGATGCCCTCTCTTACACATCCCTACACTGTAGGGAACAACTGGACTTCTTTTTACAAGACCTATTGTATTTTTGGGTAAGGCGTTAATCTGTAACAATTTCAATACTGGTAGTTGCAGTTTCAGCTTGTAGATTATGCCACGTCTGCTCCCTGTTTCAGTGCCACGCCAAACTATGTGCCCTAAACGCCTTTTCCTAGGCAATGACTAACAGAAGTTAACATCGACAACTGGCCTTTTACTTCAACACTGACCCTTCCTCTCAACAAGTGAGTTATATTAAAAGTAGAGGAGAATGAGTTATATTAAAAGTAGAGGAATACTATACCCCGTACCAAAACCATGGCCCTACTTTTATCCCTGGGCTTTCCTCTATTCCAAGATAATCTTATAGCCCATCCAGCAGTCTAGCTTTCCTGGGCATAAAACTAGACTTGATATGGTTGCAGTACTGGCTCCTCGCGGACAGGGTCCGGCTTATCAGGGTGACACACGGTATCTACCCTCTTTTAGTAAACTGTGTCTCTCTTTGGACTATGCCCCAGCTTGACCGCTGCATGCCTGGGGGTCTCTACAGAGGTGCAGCAACATCACAATTTTACCTTGTCCACATTCACATACCAGACTGTCTCAAAATAGCAGTTGACGCTTTGACTCAATCACAATTTCAGGTATATATTTTTTTTTTTATTCTTTATTTTTGTAGTGCAGAAAAAATACATACAATTTTGTCATGCCCCAACAGCCAATGACAATAGATTCACAATAGATAGCTTACATGTAGTAGAGCAATGAGAAAGACATGCACAATTTTTAAAAAGGTATAACAGGGTTAATGACTTGCTTTGTACATTTTGTATGATTATAGGCATTATATAGACATTTCGGCAGGAGTATGCAACCTACGAGACAAAGCTTTGCTTAAAATGTCACATGAGCTGCACTATTTTATACGTTAACAGGTTGGTGCTATGAATGCCAGAAGATAAGCAAGTGTGATTAGTCATGCTAATTTATAATAGTCAACCAGTAATGGTAATAACGTGCTTCAACTTTTAGTGCCGATGCGAGCGTTTCAATAACATAACCTTTTCATGGCAGATCAAAACAGCACATTTTATAAGAGTAGTAAGTAGCAGTTGGAGACAGGAGTAAATCCCTAGGGATGCCCCAGGCCAGTGACCCTTAGAGCTTGGGACAGTAGTGCTATGCTATGCAGGCCTCAGCAAAGAGGGTTAACTTTAAAGCAATAGGCCGCATGTCTAGAGGTGCATTTACTGAGCAGCGTTATGGTAGCCTTCAGGGAACGATCAAGTAAGCCACCCTCGCCTCTGTTTGAAACCAAATAGTAACGTTATCCTGTATTGTGGCCAAGACATGTGTGTCGACAATGAGCTATACATATGTTTTAATTAAAGTTCCGATATACATGAAACGTGTTATGCCTGGAGAGCTGAGCGTTATAGACAATGCAGGATGAGAACAGGCTGTCTATTCATGTCATGTCGGTTATTATTGGAGCTATATGTCTGCCCTACTGCCGTTCCCTGCACTATGATAGCTAGGAAATAGAGAAGAATCAATTAGGAAATAAAAAAAACAAACAAACAAGGAGACAGGAGCTCAGAAGCCTGGCCTATAACAAAGTTAGTATAAATCAGAGCCAGTAATGGCTATCTAGAGCTTTTTCAGTAAGTCACCAGTCATCCGATTCCCCTGTTTTGGAAGAGCCAGGAACGTGATGGTGGGCATTGAATTGGGCTGTCTGCTCTGGGGGTCCTGAGTCCACCTTTCTGCATGCTCGGGCCCCTCCAACCCCAAAGTCCTGTGTGTTCCTTCACTGTGTCCACCAGCAAAATAGCAGAGTTGATTATCTGGGCTATGGTCTTCAAGCCTTCTCAGCGCCCGTAAGCAGTGCTGCCTGGTGAGATTCTCCTGGTAGGGCAGTGTGCAGGTGCGTTTTGGTGCCCCTCTGAGGTGTCGCACGGCGGAGCGCCGGGTGTGCGGTAAGGCGGGTTTGCGGCGATGTGGTGCTGTGGTGCTGCTTTACGTCTGGGTGCCCGGGGAGACCGCTGGTGAGGCGGGCGGCGGGGTGGACGCTTCTCCTTACTTGGCCCCTGTCTTATGTCGTCTCGGGGGGCTGCCGTTTCCACTTCATGTGGCATTGTGGCGGATGAGTGAAACGCTTTGGGTCTGCGCTCTAATCGCCTCCAAAAGTCTTCACAGATCTTATTGAACCTGGCCTCAAAGCCCTCTCTCCAGGCCTGCAGGGTCTCATGAGGTTGTGGCTCGGTGGCCATCTTGGTTACTGAATGCGAGCTTTGTTCCGACCAGATACTCCCCTGCTGTAGGTCTGAGGGTTTTTCCCACTGGGACCGGGATGACCCCCACCGGTCCAGAGGGGGGGGATGCAGGGTGTTGGTATAGTTGCTGCTCGGTTTGGTTCTCATGTTGCTGTTTCTCCCAGCCATCAGGCTGCCTGTCATGCTAGGCCTTAGGTATGGAGTGTGGCAGATCTCGATGGAAAGTCACTTTTTTGGTGTCCACGAGCTCCCACTCGATGCAGCAATGAGCCTCCGTTATGTTGGTCTGTAAAAACCACAATTATGACGAGTTTTCGTTGCTTTTAGGCTTAGCTGTGCCAGAGCTCTCTGCAAGTATGTCTGGCCAGCTCTGCTGTCAGGCCCCGCCCCTTTCAGGTATATTTTAAACACACCTGCCTAACGATCTACTATGACCTCAAACAATCCAGAACCTCATACTAGATTAGCACATCGCATAGCCAAGATAAATTTCGGCACTCTGTGCCAATATCTATCTGTAACGGTTCCCCAGCTGAGTATATCCGTTATAAATCTCCCGAGTCCCAAGCGCAGTAATGATTATAGCCCAAGTTCCCCCAAGTATCAACCTAAACTTGATGAAGGGGTAAAACTTATCTGGCCAACTTATTTACAAAATCAGGATGCTGGCTACAATTTACAGTGTCAGCATGACTAAGTATAAATTACATAAAATAAGAAAACACAAAAATATATAATAATAATAATATCACAAATGTTATATCCCCAGATAGCTTGGATCTAAGCGCCCAAGTTGTTCAAATAGCGCTCAGATCCATGCAGTGTAGGGGAAACACCACCGTGTCAAAGTTCTGACCGGCCGCACACATGGTCCTATGCCAAAAACAGTTCCAGGGCGTTGGGTGCTTTTGCAGCTCCTGTGGCCGCAATACAGTGTGCTCCGCCTGGCTCTTAGGTAGCGTTTGTTCCACTTAGTCTCGGGCAACTTCCCTCCAAAAAACGCTCTCCTGGCGGATTTCAAAGTCATTCAAAACCCCGGAGCAAGTTGTCCGGGAGCCGCACGGTCACCTCATACCAAAAACCGTTCCATAACATTCGCGGCTAAGTCCCGCTGAGGTGACCAGGAACCCACAAAGTCCTCATGCCGAATTTGGTTTCATAACGATCGCGGCTAGGTACCGCTGAGGACAAATCATGCGGTTCTTCATGCGAGCTAGTGTTCGGTTCAATTTGAATGAATGGAAAGTGCCGAACCAGGGGCACCCAGGGAAAGCTGCTAATGGTGGCTGGGGAGATTTAACTCCCGAACAGGGTCTTTGTATGTGGCCCATAGTCCTTGGGCAGGAGATAAGCTAGCAGGCTCCTCCAGGAGTTCGTGACAAACGCCCAGGGTAAGGAGCGTTTGTCACACTACCGTTCATATACCAAAGCTCTGGCAATTTCCAAAGCAGTTCACTTTTATATATTGTATCTTTAATCTGTACTCCATCGATACCTTGTGGCGTCCACATCCTTTTGCCACCTAACATAGAAACATAGATTTTGACGGCAGATAAGAACCATTCGGCCCATCTAGTCTGCCCAGTTTTCTAAATACTTTCATTAGTCCCTGGCCTTATCTTATAGTTAGGATAGCCTTATGCCTATCCCACGCATGCTTAAACTCCTTTACTGTGTTAACCTCTACCACTTCAGCTGGAAGGCTATTCCATGCATCCACTACCCTCTCAGTAAAGTAATACTTCCTGATATTATTTTTAAACCTTTGTCCCTCTAATTTAAGACTATGTCCTCTTGTTGTGGTAGTTTTTCTTCTTTTAAATATAGTCTCCTCCTTTACTGTGTTGATTCCCTTTATGTATTTAAATGTTTCTATTATATCCCCCCTGTCTCGTCTTTCCTCCAAGCTATACATGTTAAGATCCTTTAACCTTTCCTGGTAAGTTTTATCCTGCAATCCATGAACCAGTTTAGTAGCCCTTCTCTGAACTCTCTCTAAGGTATCAATATCCTTATGAAGATACGGTCTCCAGTACTGCGTACAATACTCCAAGTGAGGTCTCACCAGCGTTCTGTACAATGGCATGAGCACTTCTCTCTTTCTACTGCTAATACCTCTCCCTATACAACCAAGCATTCTGCTAACATTTCCTGCTGCTCTATTACATTGTCTGCCTACCTTTAAGTCATCAGAAACAATCACCCCTAAATCCCTTTCCTCAGTTAGGACTCTATCAAATATTCTGTACTCTGCTCTTTTTTTTTTTATGTCCAAGATGCATTATCTTGCACTTATCCACATTAAATGTCAGTTGCCACAACTCTGACCATTTTTCTAGTTTACCTAAATCATTTGCCATTTGGCTTATCCCTCCTGGAACATCAACCCAGTTACATATCTTAGTATCATCAGCAAAAAGACACACCTTACCATCAAGACCTTCTGCAATATCACTAATAAAAATATTAAAGAGAATGGGTCCAAGTACAGATCCCTGAGGTACCCCACTGGTGACAAGCCCCAGCTTCGAATATACTCCATTGACTACAACCCTCTGTTGCCTGTCACTCAGCCACTGCCTTACCCATTCAACAATATTGGAATCCAAACTTAAAGATTGCAGTTTATTGATAAACAGTGTCAAAAGCCTTACTAGGTAAGCAATGTCTACTGCACCACCCTGATCTATAATTTTAGTTACCCAATCAAAAAAAAATCAATAAGATTAGTTTGGCATGATCTCCCTGAAGTAAACCCATGTTGTCTCTGATCTTGAAATCCATGTGTTTTTAGATGTTCAACAATCCTATCCTTTAACATGGTTTCCATCACTTTCCCCACTACTGAAGTAAGGCTTACTGGCCTATAGTTGCCCGACTCCTCCCTATTACCTTTCTTGTGAATGGGCACAACATTCGCTAACTCCCAATCTTCTGGGACTACTCCTGTTATCAATGATTGGTTAAATAAATCTGTTAATGGTTTTGCTAGTACACCACTAAGCTCTTTTAATAGCTTTGGGTGTATTCCATCAGGTCCCATTGACTTATTTGTCTTTACTTTTGACAGTTGAAATAGAACCTCTTCCTCTGTAAACTCACGTGTAATAAATTACTCATTTATCCTTTTTCTTAACTGAGGTCCCTTTCCTTCATTTTCATCTGTAAATACTGAACAAAAATATTCATTGAGGCAGTCAGCTAGACCTTTATCCTCTTCTACATACCTTGCGCTTCTTTTGTTTTTAATCTAATTAATCCTTGTTTTACTTTACTTTTCTCATTTATGTATCTAAAAAAAAGTTTTGTCCCCCTTTTTACTGACTGTGCTATTTTCTCTTCTGTGTGTGATTTGGAAGCTCTTATAACTTGCTTAGCCTCTTTCTGCCTAATCTTATAGATCATTCTTCGACCATATTATTCCCCCCACCTGAACCCAGTTTATCCTGGCCCTGACGTACCGTACAACCATAGCCAGGCGTAATATTTTACAGCATGCAGTGCATCCCTTCCCTTAGGAAGTGACCAAGCGAATTTCCCTTAAGCAGTAGTACTGTTCAGAATGTACCACATGTGTCTACTATATTTACATATAGGCTAACTCACATCCACACAGGGATCAACGTTAGGACTCCTCTACCATCAGCCTACCCAGAATACAGAGCAAGCTATCTTTACTTTTAAAGCTGGGGCATTCTGGTGACACACTGCTCGTCACTTTAATGCATGCACTTGGGCATTTAACTTTACTCCGACACTTACTCTTATACGGCACTTAGACTTCGATGAAGAGCCTCATCATTATTTAGCCTCCTGTGCCAATATATCTAGCCAAGCTTTGAAGTCCTACCACCTTAACTGCCAGCTAGCCACGACCACTGTATTACTGGGATATGTCCTACGTGACACTCGACTAACAGTGAGCGCTTCCCCTATCGCCCCCTGCTTCTCGACTACTTTTTCTTTTCAAATAAAGAGGCTAGAATATTATTAATGGGACTTACAGCCCAGCAAGTTCTCTATACTCCTGTGGATATATGTCTGTACCCATGTGCTTACATATTTTGTCTTATATTGCCTTGTTATACTTATATTATATTCTCATGTATTTAAAAAAAAAAAAAAAAAAAAAAAAAGGGCAGCTATCTAGACATTTACTGATATAAACCTGCCATTGTTCGGAAGTGTATATTACTGAGAAATGTTCAAATTCTTCTGTATGATATGCTATGCACTACAAAAATAAAGAATTTAGAAAAAAAATAAAGTGTTAAACGGTTAAACTTTTTGCCCGCTTTATTTACAGGCCTACCTAAACATTGGGTTTGTCACACCGCAAGCGACTTATACCACCACCAATACTATTACTCGGCTTATTGTACCTGACCACAAATAAAAAATATATACTTTCTCACCCCTCTTGGTATTTTACTTTCCTCCCTCATTCTTGGTCCTCCACAAGAGGCATGGGAGTCTGAGGGTTCTGTACAGTATCTTAGCTGTTCCTAGAACTGCACTCTTCTGTAGATGATCCACATGGAATATCCTGAAGCCGCTCCTGCCAATTGGGGGAGTGCTCCTATCACAACTGGGACTACTACTGCCTTCAGTTTCCACATCCTTTCCAGCTCTTCTTTCAGTCCTTGGTATTTGTCAATCTTCTCACGTTCCTACTTCCTGAATATTGCTACGTCCACCAATACTGCAGTCTTCCGTTCCTTGTTTAACACCACAATATCAGATTGGTTGGCCAGTACTTGCTTATCTGTCAGGATCCAATAATCCAACAGGATCTTAGCCCTGTCATTCTCAACTACCCTATGTGGTATCTCCCATAGGGACTTAGGCAGGTCTATCCCTTTTTTGTGTAGAATTACCTTAGCAGTCCATCTTTGGAAGCCATCTTTGTGATGTACTAGTGGATGTTCTGTGTTTCATCCAGGACTGTGGCCTTGTTACGCATCAGGCCCAGACCTCTTTCCAGCTGGTGTAGGATTAGCAGTAAAATGGCTGATTGAAAAGGTCAAACTTTATAACTATATGAAATATGAATTCAGCCATTACTTAGTTTTATTTATTGTGTCCAAAACATCCTAAATTAAATTATGGAAATATTTTCATTACTATAATAATTTTTTCATAATTCAATTATGGGTCATGGGCATATATATATATGAATTGAAAAGAAACTCCTATTGGTTACTCAAAAAATGGTTTGGAAGTGCCTGGATACAAAGTACATAAACAAATGAAACAATATTTCATAGATATAGTAAAGACAAAATAAATAAAATAAAAATATCCAAAGTCTTTTTAACATATGTTCTCAATGCCACCACCGTACAGCAACAAAAGGGATCATGCTTACTCAGCTTACCTTGTCACTACCCAACAAGTCATCTACAGATAAATCTTCTTCATCTATTTCTTCTCCAATACTGACATCACTTTTATCTGACCTGTGACTGGTGCTGCAATGAAAATGGGAAATAAAAAGATTACGTGGACATGAGTGCTCTCTTGTTTTTTTTATGATTTGGAAGAAATGTGCACTTTTCATTGGTCCCACAATCTTGTGGAGATAATGAGTAAAGTATGAATAATAATAAAAAAATAATAATGGCATGGATACGGATTAAATTTTATTTAAAATTGGAAGGTGGAACTGAACAGGAGTATGATACTATGTGTCATTTCTTAACCAAAAATAAATGACAAGAATTACGGCACTGTCATCGTTTGACAAAGTAGTTTCTACTTTGTCTCACTATATCTTTTGACTGGGTTGGAATATTCAGTGAAATTCTAACAGTCAATATGAGTATTTCGTAAAGATTTAATCTTTATGAAATACTAATTTTGCTGGGGGTAGTGACAGTGCCGCTTTAAATGTTTATTTTTTATTATTAATAATAATAAAAATAACAGTGAACAGCAATTTTAAAGGGACGCGGACATTCAAAATAAACATTTATTTTTAATGTTACACTGTTCCTAATTTAGCATACAAGTTTTCCCCCCTTCCATTTTAAAACAAACACGCTGGTAGACAGTCCCTGCAGCCATTCCTCCCATGAGAATATAATTTGTCATTGCAATGCCGAAAGTATAATCTTTTAATTATGGAATGTCTTCACAAGTAAATATTTCTAGTGATGGTCTGACGGGCACTTGAAGAATTCCTAGTGAAAAATGTCAACAGTGCCATTTCTTACAAATGGCAAAGCTTAAAATTTGTTAGACTGCAGGGACAGGATCTTAGCAAAATTAAAAAAAATTACATTAAGATGTAGTAATTTTGATGTTAAGAGTGTCCCTTGGAGTTACTAGTACTACTGTTTTAAATGTTTTTACAAGCTGATAGGTCTTTGACACAATCAAAATTAGGTTAATATGCACTGCTAAAAGTTTACATACATAGTTACATAGCTGAAAAGAGACATGCGTCCATCAAGTTCAGCCTTTCTCACATGTGTTTTTGCTGTTGATCCAAAAAAACGCAAAAAAAATTAACTGGTTGAAGAGCCTCCAATTTTTCAAAAACTAGGGGGAAAAATTCTTCTTGACCCCAGAATGGCAGTCAGATCTCTCATTGGATCAAAAAGCTATAACCTCACTAATTAAAAATCATATCCCTGAATATTATGTTTTAGCAAGTCTTCATCCAATTGCTCTTTAACCCCTTAAGGACCAAACTTCTGGAATAAAAGGGAATCATGACGTGTCACACATGTCATGTGTCCTTAAGGGGTTAAACAAATGTATAGACTCTGATAAAATCACCTCTTTAGGCAGCAAATTCTACATTGTTCCTACTGTAAAAAAAAAAAACTTTTCCTTTTTCTTTGATTAAATCTCCTTTCCTCTAGTCTAAATGCATGACCTCATATCCTATGTAGTTTATAAATGGTTTGTACTGGCCCCGAATATATTTGTATAATGCCATCATATCCCCTATGAGGTGCCGGTTTTCCCAAATTGAAGAGATTCCACTTTAACTTTTCTTCATAATTAATATTTTCCATTATTTTTTATTAATTTTGAAGCCAGTCTCTGCACTTTTTCTAGTGCCATCCTTCTTTAGAACACGTGCCCATTATTGCACAGCATATTCAAGCTGTGGTCTTACCATTGATATTGAAAGAGGGAAATTTATATTCTCATCACGAGAATTAATGCCCCTACTTACACATGACAATACCTTACTGGCCTTAGCAATTGTAGATTGGCATTGCACATTGTTGCCTATAGCAATTCCCAAATCATTCTCATGTGTTGCTATCCATAATTCACAACTACTATTCACTAGGTTGCTTGTGCATTCTTTACCCCGAAGTGCATAACTTTGCATTTTTCTACTTAAAATTTCAACTGCAATTTGAATGCCAGGATCTAAATCACTCTGCAGCAAAGCAATATCCTGCTCACATTGTATTAGCTTACACAGTTTTTGTGTCATCTGCAAACACTTAAACATGACTTTCAATGCCTATTTCAAGATTATTTAGAAATGTTTAATAAAAGCGGTCCCACAACAGAATCCTGAGGGACACCACTTACTACCATAATAGATGTTGAGTTTACCTGTTGAAATCGTCAATGTAGTCATCTTCATTACCACCTCCTGAAAAAAAACAAAAAACATCAAACCAATGTACAATTACTTATATATGAACTTAAAATGATTGCTCTTTGATGCACACTTTGTATTGCCATGGGTTATACATACAAAAGTGTTTTGTTTTTTTTAAATAAATGCTAACTATACCCTGTGTTTGGAATAATGTTGAAAAGGAGGCCAATGTAAAAGGCAAGAAGAGGCTCCTTACCACTTTCAATAGAAGGGGTGTGGCCAGGGCACTCCTATCATATTCACTCATATTGGAACTGTCCTGTGTAATTATGTCACTGCGTGACCCCACATGTTCTTAATACTCTTCTGCCTAAAACAAATTGCTCTGTAACAAGAAATGATTAAAGGACCACTCTAGGCACCCAGACCACTTCAGCTTAATGAAGTGGTCTGGGTGCCAGGTCCAGCTAGGGTTAACCCATTTTTTTTATAAACATAGCAGTTTCAGAGAAACTGCTATGTTTATAAATGGGTTAAGCCTTCCCCCAAAGCCTCTAGCGGCTGTCTCATTGACAGCCGCTAGAGGCGCTTGCGTGATTCTCACTGTGAAAATCACAATGAGAGCACGCAAGCGTCCATAGGAAAGCATTGATAATGCTTTCCTATGCGACCAGCTGAATGCGCGCGCAGCTCTTGCCACGCGTGCGCATTTAGCCGACGAGGCGGAACGGAGGAGGAGAGCTCCAAGCCCAGCGCTGGAAAAAGGTAAGTTTTACCCCTTTTCCCCTTTCCAGAGCCCGGTGGGAGGGGGACCCTGAGGGTGGGGGCAGGAAAACTAGTGTTTTCCTGGCACTATAGTGGTCCTTTAACCCCTTAAGGACACATGACATGTGTGACATGTAATGATTCCCTTTTATTCCAGAAGTTTGGTCCTTAAGGGGTTAAATGATTCTACGGGACATCATATTTAGAGGGTGCTATAGTCCTGTAGAGCACTACTTAGTACATCTGCGGTCTTGTATTGTTATGGAAAACCATGGTGTTAAATAATAGATATTAATTTAAGTACATTAAAGATAGTAACTAACAATCAATTACTTTCATATTTATCAACATTATTACCAGGTTCCCATAATGGGCCACTAAAGACACCTTTATCACAACAAAGTCGTGTCGATGCACTGGATAAAGCAATGCTCACATTGCAGGGTTAGATATGCCTCTAGTTGAGGTCTTCCTGACAGTCATTGGAGGCACCAACGATGGGAGAACCATGTCAAACTCAGTTCTCAGAAGTAACCTCCATTTCAGTGGATAAGTACAGCATCGGCTGCGCATGCGCTTTTCTATGAGATGCATTGGATTGAACATTTAGAATCATCTGTGTGATGTCACAAGAGGTGAAAAAAAGGCTCCGGAAGAGCTGCAAAGGCTCAATCTGGGCAATCTGATTGAGTACTAGATTTGTTGGGAGGGCCCCCTAAGAGAAGTGTTTTTTTTGCAGTCAGATCTGCATACTGGTGTTTGGTAGGTAGAAGCCAACTGCGAACAGGCGCTCACCCAACACGCGTCTGCTCTGCTTTGATGTCATGCCCCGTCCCCTGGTTTGTTCTCATTTTAAAAGGGAGACGGTAGGCACTATAACTATTTTATCTCATTAAACTGTTTCTTGTGCCTCGAGTCCTCTGGCATTGTCCCTCCCTTCAGTGTTAAACCATTTGCGAGCAGTTTGACACTAAATGTGTCCCTGGCCACCCACAGCCTGGCCCCTACAGGAGGTTTGGCTAAGACAGAGATTACAAGCTGCTTTCTAGCCATATCAATTCATACTAGCAATGGGTAGCTGTGATAGGCCTAAAGTGGTTAACTGATATTCTCAACCAATCACAGCCACACATTGCTGTTCAGTTAATGCTTCCTCATTAGCCCAAGCAACACAGGGGGAATGGGCTCCTGGGAACTCTTGTTATGCATTAAAAACCGTTAATGCTGAATGGAAGGATGGCACCAGGTGCTCCCGACACTGGGCCTCATTGAAAGGAGGCAGTTCCAGTATCTTCAGTGTCCATTTAACCCCTTAACCCCTTAAGGACACACGACGTGTGTGACACGTCATGATTCCCTTTTATTCCAGAAGTTTGGTCCTTAAGGGGTTAAGGACACATGACGGAAATATTCCGTCATGATTCCCTTTTATTCCAGAAGTTGTGTCCTTAGTTGTGTTAATAAAAGGGCGATACTCTCCTTTCTGAGCGTGCAGCAGTAAAAAAAACATATTTTAAGAAAAACATTTTAAGCATTTTATTAGTACTACAATCTTGCAAGGGCTACTTTTAAAACACAATATGGTTTACTTCCTTGGAAATGAATGGGACACGTTTCCACAATATCCATTATAATTTAGGGGTGCATTTTGTATGTTTTGGTCGGTTCGTAAAGCACTTTCACAAAAAAATTATTCCATGACACCATAAAACACACCTTACGTAAGTCACTGCAAGTTATATTTAACATTTTTATATTAATGGATCACTTACCTAGCTCAAGAGATGCAACTTTGCCGCCTACAGTTTTAATGTCCTTCAAAGAGGTAAGATTGATCTCTCCTGTATATGAATAACATTATGAATGTTAGAACCTGGACAAATATATGAATAAAAAATAATGTAACACACTAAAGTCTCGATTTTATAATGTTGGATACGCTTTCCAAATTATTATTTACTTTAATAAAATGTTTTATTTTAATAAACTTTTAAAATGATTTAATATTCTGAAAAATATTATGTATTACTGAATTTGTAATATATTTATATTTTTGATATATTGATACAATGTTTATATATTCTATATTTTGGGATATTTTAATGTGTTGAAAAATAATTTTAAAAGATCTAAAAAGGCCTGATATTGAAATTCTTCAATAAACTTACGATCAGATTCTTTGGAATTTAGACCTGCAGAGTGTGAACTTTTCTCAAATATTAATGGTGGTGAATAAGATCGAGCAGAAAGGTGTTCATCAAATTTGCCTTGTTCATTTTTACTAAAGAAAGCAAAAATATACACACAAGTTAATATATAATTTGTACTACAATTACACCATACAGCATAGATTGCAGTCCAGGAAACAGGTACCACAATAACTGTAGAAAGGTAACTGATAGAACAGTGTATTTCACTTCTAGAAACACCTGTGTTTTTACTATTTCTTTTCTAGCAGATTAAAAGTGAAAACAATAATCAACTATAGCAAGCGTTTTCACAAACTAATATTCTCACATCGTTTCTACGTCAATTAGGGTTGCACCGAAATTAAAATTCTGGGGCGAAACCGAAAATTCAGGAAGTCCTTGGCCGAAAATGACTTTTTCCCCTCAAATTATTTAATAATAAAAAAAAAGTTATTTTCCCAAAAGTTTTAGTAATATTAGACTTTTTAATGAATTTACTTAATCTAATATGAAAAAATACCCTTCTCTTTTAGTGGTCCCCCCGCTTAATGTTTCTCTCCCCCCTGTCCCATAGTGTTCTCCCCCCCCGCCCCCCTGTCCCATAGTGTTCTCCCCCCCCCCGCCCCCCTCCCCCATAGTGTTCTTCCCCCTCCCTCCCCCTCCCCCATAGTGTTCTTCCCCCTCCCTCCCCCTCCCCCATAGAGTTCTTCCCCCCCTCCCCCATAGTGTTCTTCCCCCCCCTCCCCCTCCCCCATAGAGTTCTTCCCCCCCTCCCCCATAGTGTTCTTCCCCCCCCTCCCC